>NC_133539.1:99660000-100288125 GCF_048773025.1 Camelus bactrianus
ACAGCAGTTTTTAGATATGCTGCCTCAAAGAGAAGATCAGTGCCTCTTAGCATATTAGAGTTTCTACTAGTAACATTTAACTCAGATTTTCTCAAGATTTTCTACCCAAGGGACTTTCTTCTTTGAGTAAAACCCATCTAATATTTAAAAACTAGCATTCTGTAGACTACAACTTGGAAAATGCTGGCTTATTGGATAATAGCTAAACACCACACATGCAACAATAATAATGAAATATAGTTAACATCTATGAAGTCCCTGAAAATCACTTGACAAATTACTTCAATTACTTTTAAAGTTAATCTTCATGACAACTTCATGACGTTGATATTACTATTAGCCTCATTTTCCTGAGGCTCAGGGAGCTTGAGATGCTTATCCCAGTTCCACACAGAGACAGGGGGCCTAAGAAGGATAGAAACTCTGTCTCTGGGACTCCAGAGTCCTACTCTTTGCTTCTATACTATGTGCCTTCTAACACAGTACAGGGTTCTCCTCTCTGCTTTCCCCTTCTCTAACCCAGCCTCCCTGGGGGCCTTCAGCTCTAGTTGGGCTGGTTTACTGTATATGAGCCTCTTCCTCACCTTGGCATATCTCCATCACCCTTCGCTGCAAGTACATTTTCTTCCCTCTTCATCCTGGCCAAAACGACTTCCCATTCAGTCTTCCTCAAGAATGTTAGCAGACCACAGACTCCTGACTGAAATTTATTTTCTCTAAGTCCCATAAATATTTAATATTATATTTATTAGCTGTGAGATTATTTACTTAAAAAAACACCAAAATCAAGACACCCTTATTTCTTCTTCCCTCAATGAAATGATAATCTTCCTGTGAAACGGGACTGCAGTTTATACTGGAATGTATGAATAAATAAGTGAATGACTCATGGACACTGAGCAAAATTTGTAATGATAAATAGAACAATTAATCTTACTAAACCTCAAAAAGGAAGTGAAACTTTTTTTTCTTTTTAAAACACAATGCTAAAGTTTTATTAAACAATAGACATAAGTAATATATATGGGTGTATACATGTAGCCATAGATAACATATACTGTCACTGTAAAACACTGCTAGGATAGTGTTTAGAGTAAAATAGGAAAAAAGTTTTCTCTCATTCACCAGTCACTCCCACTCGACTTTAACTCTGTCCTCCAGAGTTAGTTACTATTAGGTTTGGCAAGTATCTTTTCAGTCCTTTAGCCATTTACCTACATTCATATCTAAACCTAGAGCCCCTAAATTTTATGGCTTCATCTATACATGCTATTAGAGTCATAAAAAGTCTGATTCAGATGACCTAAGAATATTAAGACTCTATTATTAAAGGGCAAGAGGAATGTTGTACAGAGTTTTTCAAATAAAGACATACTTTCTTAAAAAAAAAAAAACAAAACCCATAGTCATGTCTCCCTCTCTAGAATTTTTCTCTGAACCCCCTAACAGAATGCTCATCTTGCTCTCTGACTTCCCTAATTTATCCCCCCTCATCCTCTCTCCCACCCCACTCCCCTCCCTCCCCTCCCCGATCAGGTCATCTTTGCAGGCATTCTGCTCCCTGAGGTGCCTCTGACTTTGCCTGCTGGATCCTGAGGGAGTGGGCTGATTCCTGCTCTTAGAGCTTTTCTATTCAGAATCACATCATTACACTTCAAATCTGCTTAGATTTGTAAATTTATAGGAATAAAGCCTTTGACTATATTTTATGCTAGATTTTTAATTCAGCTCTGTTATTCTCATTTTCCATGAGCCTACTGACTTATTCATATCTTTTTATTTCCCTTGTTCATATTGCCAAATTTCTTTATTTTGTAGGTCTTACACACTTAATTTTAATAATCAATTCTGTTTTTTTGGGGTCAGTTTATCATTTTCATTTTTATTAGGTAGAATTGTTATAATTTGACTACACATACACAATATACTGCATGCAAATACATGCATTTAGACAATATACTAAACATTTTTAAATTTACATATATATACTGTTCATTGTTTCTAAGAATATTAAGAGGTTTAGCTTTTTAAACTTACATAGTTAACAAAGGAATAAAGCCAATCACAAAATAAGAATTAATTCAAAAAGATAAATACACTCTGCTATTAACAGCAACATTATTGTTTTTTGGCCAGTTTTTATTGTCATTGATTTTTTTTCCCTTTCTTTACTCTTACCAATAGTTCTTTTTACATTTTTTCACCCTAGCTTCTTTATTTTTTTCTATAAGCGTTTTGACCATAAAAATTACTTTGAATACTGACTACTATGTCTCCTTAAATTTTACATATTTGAAAGATATTATTGTCATTTCCCTTAATTCATAATTTGTC
This sequence comes from Camelus bactrianus, assembly GCF_048773025.1. NCBI lineage: Eukaryota > Metazoa > Chordata > Mammalia > Artiodactyla > Camelidae > Camelus > Camelus bactrianus. The sequence continues at coordinate 99,662,335 of NC_133539.1, forward strand.
TAAATTTAGTTTTTCTTTTAGTTTTTCTTTTCAATGACAGGAGGGTTATTACATGATTTGTGTGATTTTTCACTTTTTGAAATTTGTCAAGCCTATGTGGAAATAATACACATATTCAATAGAGATTCTAAAATTTCCCTATTAAAATGCATATTAAACTTAGATAATAAAAGAGAATTATGTTAAAATGTCTTTTTTTATAAACATACTTTTCTGGTAGAACACATTTGCCACGTAGCTCAATTTTACTTAACAAAGATGTATTACGGATGTCAATACATATATAATTCCTTATTTAACTAAAATGAGTTTTAAAAAACTAAAAAGAAAAACCAAAAAACTGGGTGGCAGTGATCAAACATATCAGGAATTTTTAATACAGGACCTATGAACCTCAGAGGTGGATCTATACATTTTGAATTTTTTTTGTATATTATTATGTACAAAATTATCACTTTCCTTTTTATTACATATTATTCCTATTTTCTGCAAAGGAATACAAAATTTTCATAAAATTCTAAATTGTCTCTGGAACTTCCAAAATAAACTTGAGAGGTCTAGAAAAAGAATATTTTACTGTGTTGTATACTCCATATATCTCTATTCTAATATATAGGAACATATTAGAAAAAATATTACACTATCTTGAACAGTAACAAAATTTTTTTCTCATTATTCATCATATAATTCTGGTACCAAAGGTAGAAGAGTTTAGTTACTCCAAAAATCCATCTAGTACCTTCCTCTTCTAAGTCAGGTTATTCCTAAACCAAACTTAAAGGTGCTATGCTCATTAGCCTTTATAAAACTTTATAAGTCTCATTGTTGATCTCCTTATTTTTAGCCTAATCTATTCATGATGCACTTAAAACTCACTTGTTAAAAAAAACTCAGCCTTCCCCATTGAATTGAACTGAATGGTTTTGTGTTGGGTGGCATCTCAGTGTAGGCATCTGACTGTCTTCCCTTTTGAGTAGAAATTCTCCTGGCTCTTCATATACTGAGTAATTTTGAATTGCATATAGGATATTGTGAATATTATAAAATTATGAGTCTGCAAACAAAAGTAATGATCTAGATGGGTTAAAAGTGGGAAAAAGTTATACCATGTAAAACACTCTTTACAAAAAGCTAGGGTAGTTTATTAATACCAGATAAAGTAGACTTAAGAGCAAAGAAAATAAGCAGCAACAAACAGAGGTATTATGTAATAATAAAAAATGTTAATTCGAGAAGATATAACTATTAATTGTGAATTTACCTAACACAGCTTCTAAACACATGAAGCAAAAATTCACAGAAGTGGAAGGAGAAATGGACAAATCTATAATTACAGTTTAAGACTTCAAAAGCCTTCTCTCAGACAGAAAATCAGCAACTATGGAGAAGTGAGTATCACCTCCAGCCAACCGCAAGCTGCATCTAATTGATACTTACGGACCAGTCCACCTAACCACAGTGGGAATAGGCGTTTATTTTTTTAACTAGGCTTTTTTTTTTTTTTTAACAAATCTTTTCCTCCCCAGCTTTGAAGTATAACTGACAAATAGAAAAATATATATTTAAAGTATACCCACTTGATGTTTGATATATCTTGTGAGATGATCACCACAATCTAGCTAACATAGATCATGTCACATGGTTACTGGGGTGTATGTGTGTGTGAGATGAGAGCACTTAAGACCTACCCTCTTAGCAAACTTCAAATATTTCAATATATTATTGCTAACTGTAGTCACTGTGTTGTTCACTAGATCTCCAGGCCGTATTCATCTTGCATAACCAAAAGTCTGCCCTTTGAACAACATCTCTCCAGTTCCACTTCCCCCCTAGCCCCTGGCAAACACCATTCTACTCTCCTCTTCTGTGAGTTTGACTGTTTTAGAGAATATGAATTCTAAGTGTGTGGGGACACTCACTAATATAGACCATATCCCAAGTTACAAAACAAACTTTAACAAAATTTAAAAAATTAAATCAAAGTATGTCCTCTGACCACAAGGACTTATCTTTCTGTTACTGGTTTTTAGTATAACAGGAAAATGTCCAAATACTTGTGAAATTCAATAACATATTACCAATATATAGACATAAATTACCAATATCGAGTGAAAAGAGAGATATCCACAGATCCAATAGACATTGACAGGATATTAAGGAATATTAGAAATAACTCTACATACATAAATCTGACAAGGTAAATAGAATGAAATTCCTTAAAAATCACAGACTACCAAAATGCATCCAAGATGAAATATGTACATAGTCCTATGATAATGAAGGAAATTGTATTTATAGTTAAAAACCTTCCAATAAAGAAATCTTCAGGTTGAGCTGGTTCCACCAGCATATTCTATCAAACATTTAAAGAAGAAATAGCAATTCTACATAATCTTTCCCAGAAAATAGAAGAGTAAGAAACACTTTACAACTCTCAAAGCCAGTCTCACACTGACAGCAAAATCAGACAAGAACAGAAGAAAATGACAGACAATATCACTTACGCACATAGGCAAACATCCTTAATCCAGCCAAAAAGGTAGATATACAATATCATATATGTCTATGTAAATTATATATCTAGGGTTTATTCTAGGAGTGCTAGTCCAGTTCAGTATTCAAGATGTAATCTATCAAATTAACAACAGTAAAAATTAAGTTACCTTATTATATCAATTGATCACAAAAAATTATTTAAGAAAATCCATTCATGAAAATAATTTTCCATCAAATTAGGAATATAAGGGAAATTTATATTGTGATAAAATGTGATAAAAGGCATTTATAGGAAATTTACATCTAACATCATACTTAGTGTGAAAGACCAAATCCTTCCCACTTTAGATTGGAAAGAAGCAAGGATGTCCGCTTTCAACATTGTACTAGAAGTTTTATCAGTGCAAATAAGGTAAGACAGAGAAAGAAAAGCCATGCAAATTAGAAAGAAAAAAAAAATTCCTATCTGCAGACACTTCGATTATCTAAGTAGAAAATTCCAAGTAATCCATAAAAAAACACTCCTAGAACTAAGTGTATTTATCTACTTTCTGGTTAAAACCAATTATACCTTTATGACTTGTAATGGACTATTGGAAACACAAGAGATAGCATTTATACTAGTCCCTCTCCCCGCAAATGAAATACTTAGAAACAAATGTAATAAATATGTATTGGTCCTCTATGCTGAAAATTGTAAGAGGCTGGCAGGGAAGAAAAGACTTAAGTAAAGGAATACATACTATGTTCATGATGCGGGCAACTCATATAGTAATGATGTTATTTCTCCTCAGATTGATCTATTGATTGAATGCACACAAAATCTTATTTTTTTGTAGATACAAAAAAGCTGATTCTAAAAATTTATGTGGAAGAGTAAAGGAACTAGATTATCCAAAACAATTTTGAAAAACAAAAATAAAATTGTACAGATCACTGTCCAACTTTTCAGGCTTACTGTAAAGCTACAGTAATACAGTGTGGTGGTGTTAAAGGAATGGACACACAGATGCACAGAACAGAAGAGTCCAGACAGGCCCAATCGAACATGACCGAGGGATATTTGACAAAGAATAGGCAAGTCAAGTATTTTCAACAAGTGGTGTTGAAACAACTGGGCCTCTCTATGTGTTAAAATGAATTTTGACTTAAATCTCACATTTTATGCAAAATTATTTCAAAATGGGTCATAAATCTAAATATGAAATGTAAAAACTAAAACTTTTTGAAGAAACTACAGAAAATCTTCATGAAATGGGGTTAGGTAAAAAAAATGCTTAAAAATGACACCCAAAGCATGATTTATAAAAGGAGAACAATTGGTAACTTGAACTTCATCAAAATGAAAAACTTTTATTCCAAAAAAGACATTGCTAAGAGAATGAAAAGACAAGCTACAGACTGGGAGAAAATATTTTCAAACCACATATTTGACGAGGGGGTTTATATTCAGAGTATATAAAGGTCTTTCAAAATTTATCAGTAAGAAATCAAACAACCCAATTAAAAAATGGCAAATTGAGGGGGAGGGCATAGCTCAGTGGTAAAGCGCATGCTTAGCATGCACAAGGTCCTGGGTTCAATCTCCAGTACCTCCATTTAAAAAAATAACCTAATTACCTCTCCCCCAAAGTAAATAAATAAATTTAAAAAAAAAATTAAAAAACATGGTTAAAAAAGGGCAAATTATTTAAACAAACTTTTCACCAAAGAGGAGACATGGCAAGTTAATAAGCACATGAAATGCGTTCAACATCATTAGCCATTAGAAAAATATAAATTAAACCATTATGAGCTATGATTATATGCATATTACAATGGCTAAAAATATTTGAAAACAACTTTAGGGATTGCCAAGGTTGCAGAGCTATGAGAACTTATTGCTTGTGCAAATGCAAAATGGTGTAGCCACTCTGGAAGATAGGTCAGTTTTTTATATTGTTAAACTCATATTTACCCTATGACCTAACAGTTCCCTGCCTAGATGTTTACCTTGGAGAAATAGAAACATGTTCATGTATAACCTGCGCATGAGTGTTTATAGCAAAAGCACTCATAGTCATAAAAGCTGGAAACGAATCAAATATCCTTCAATGGGTGATGGATAAATCATAGTCCATCCATACAGTGGAATATTACTTAGCTACAAAAATGAATGAACAATTGATATTCACAATAAGTTGGATAAATTACATAGGCATTTTGCGGAGGAAAGAATTTAGTCATAAAAGTTTACATCCTATATGATTCCATTATATGTCATATCTTGGAAAGACAAAACTAGTGACAGAACAAATCAGTGGTTGCCAAGGTTTGAGGGTGAGATGAGAGAGTGACTGAAAAGAGATAGCATGAGGGAGTCTTGTCAGATGATGAGATGCTTTGCAGCCTGATGGTGGTAGTGGTTATACAAATCGAAACATGGTAAAATTCATATAACTGCACACAAAGTCACTTTTTTATTTTTACTATAAATTGAAAAAATAAACACATAACAGGAGAGGTTTGGGGTATAATTTCTGTTCTTTCAAATAGTATATCATTAATTTATATAACACAGGCTTGACACATTTTTTTTTTATTGAGGTATAGTCAGTTTACAATGTTGTGTCAGTTTCTGGTGTACACAATTCTTCAGTCATACAAGCATATTCATTTTCTTACTCTTTTCCACCATGAGCTACTACAAGGTATTGAGTATATTTCCCTGTGCTGTACAGTATAAACTTGTTTATCTATTTTACATATACCAGTCAGTATCTGCAAATCTCAAACTCCCAGTTAATCCCTTCCCACCTTCCTCCCTCCTGGCAACCACAAATCTGTATTCTATGTCTGTGAGTCAGTTTCTGTTTTATATATATGTTCATTTGTCTTTTTATTTTTTTAAGTTTCCATATATGAGTGATGTCATATGGTATTTTTCTTTCTCTTTCTGGCTTACTTCACTTAGAATGAGCTTCTCCAGGGCCATCCATGTTGCTGCAAATGGCATTATTTTATCCTTTTTATGGCTGAGTAGTGTTCCATTGTATAAATATAACACAACTTCTTTATCCAGTCATCTGTTGATGGAGATTTAGGTAGTTTCCATGTCTTGGCTATTGTAAATAGTGCTGCTTTGACATATATCTTAAGGAATCTATGTTATCAATCTAACTGTTGGAAACTTGGAGGTCAAGTTTCATTTGGAGCAGGGTTTATTTTTAATTTGCTGTAAATAAATATACATATTTTAGAAAAATGTTAACAAAATATGGATAAAGGACAATTCTACATTCCAGCTAATATTTCCACTAACTAGATATAGCTTCAGCAACTTATTTTACATCTTTTCATATCAATTTTGCCACTTTTAAATGAGGCTAGTTAAAATATATGATCTCTGTTGTCCAACCGTTTAATTTAAAAGAAAACATTCAAATCCATCCTAACCATTAAAATCTGATTTCAGAGTGGAAATACTTGTCACTTTTTTTTTAATCATGAAATCCCTACAGGCGTTTCACTTTTCAAAACTTCCAGAGTTTCTTGACACTTGTTACTTTTTTCAAGAAGGAAGTGTTATATATAAAACAGATAAACAAAAAATTTTTACTGTATACACAGGTAACTATATTCAATACCCTGTAGTAACCTATAATGAAAAAAGAATATGAAAATGAATATATGCATGTATATGTATGACTGAAACATTGTGCTGTACATCAGAAATTGACACATTGTAAGCTGACTATACTTCAATAAAAAAAGAATGCAAAAAAACCCCATCAAAAAAACAAAAAGTGTTAACTTATCTAGAGAACATATGACGTCTTTTTCTTTTTGTTTTTTTTTTTTTTTAAAGTCCCATTGTTTGGTAATCAGCACAGTGTTCCACATGCAACAGCATTAAGGAATGATGTTTGTTGATGAGAATCATAAGCAAAGACCTTGGGGGAAAAGTCAACAAAGTAATAGGGATTGTACAGATTCTTGAAGAGTGTGTATGATTTGTGTGGCCAGAAAATTGATCAAATATTAAAGAGGTATAGTACATACCTACATACGTACTTAAATGTATATAGTTAGGGCTGCTTCTCTCAAGCTTAACACAATCCCTCCTCTATTGTTTTAAACCAGGTGCAAAGTTAATCACTTGTGATTCTTGCCTGGCCTCTGTATAGGGATTAGAGTTTACAAAATACTGATAATTTCCATCATGTTGTAGATAAATTCTATGGGTTCTTAGGAAAATGAGAACATTGTTTATTGTAAAACATTCTGGGGAGATAGGTCATTCCTTTTTCCTGAAAACTTCATTATTTTTAATCTAATGGCATTTTGAACTATATGGAGGATTATATTTCCCTTTTGAGTTTGGTTGGCCGAAGGCTTTGAGTAAAATTTGTGGCCTACGGTAAGTGACCTCTATATTTTTTGTTCTAGCTGCATTCCAGATTCTGGTCCTGTCTTGGTCTTTCTCTTTTGAATTTTTTTCTTTGACTGAATTTTATACATTTATGAATTATTTTTATGAATTTATGTTGGTATACTGTATTTATGAAAATAATTTTGTTTATAAAAGAATATTTGCCAAATACTAAGAATAATTTACCTTGTATATTTCAGGAGGTGCGATTACAGGTGATTTATTTTTCCATCTTTTAAATTCATTTAACTTTTTTGATCTCTTGTAGGTAGGAAAAGGAGAACAAATATTAAATTTTTGGAATGAGGGCAAGTACAGATAGATAAATAAATAATTACATTTATTTATTTATTTATGTTTCACACAGCTCTTGTGTTAAAATGTGCTTGCATTATGTAGGCTTACTTGGCAGATGTATTTTCTTTACTTTCAAGCCAAGATTATTGTGGGGTGCAGGCTGACTACTGTGTGACCATGCTTCCCTCCTCATTTATGAAACAACTCCACTGGAGTTGCTTCGGATAGCTGTTTTTTCTCCCTGACTTTCTTGAGAGAGCACTTACAAGACGTATTCCTGACCCCTTCCTTGGGGCGGCCCAAGTGAAATTTCATAATGCAGAAAATCCCTTTTCCTGACCATGGTTCCTTCTCAGCTCCCTGCGAGTCCTGCTCTTTCCTTTTGTCTCTTGCTACCACAGTCAGGTTTATGCTGAATCCAAATTTCCACTTTCCAAATTACCTCTTTCTCCTTTCCCTACCTCTCCTCAACCAAACTAGGATTCTCTTAGCTCTTCTTTTAATTATTTAATTTTTAAAGAGGATACTTCTTTCTTCAATGACTTGAAAAGCTTCTTCAATAAATATTGTGTGGACAGTTGGAAAATAAAATGAGATTTTTCCTTTACCATGATAAATTCCATAGAGATTTTAGGTAAAATATGAAAATGTCTTATGACATTTCATTTCATTTGAGGAAGAACGTATAGGTGAGCAATTGATTTCTGCATGAGAATGGAGTTTCTAAGTATTAAATAATGGATGAAACTATCAAAGAAAAATAATAATTAGCTTTGACAATATGAAAACTGGAGGCTGCTGTATATGAAAACTATATAAGTGACATCATGAATTGGACATTGAAGACAGAGATGAATGGTGAAAGCTGTAAAAATTTTTTTTCAAAGATTTTGGCAAGGACCTTAGTATTTTGAGTCCCTTTAATAATCCAAATTATTGAAGAGCCCTTTTAAAAAGATGAATTGCTTCCTTTTTTTGTTCTGTAAGCCTTTCTTGTAGTCATGTTTTAATTAGGTGTCAGAAAAGTCTGTATGTTTTTTTTTAATTTATTTTTTGCCCTCCTGTCTTCATAATATTACTGGTAGTAGTGTATTTCACATGAAATAGTTACATGTCATGAAGAAGGCAAAGGGAAGGTTTTATTATAATAGTTGTAAATTATATTGGCATATGGAAGTGTAGAGAATCTATTTTTATACCCTCTGGGTGTTTTTAGAATTGTCATCAGATTTGATTGCCACATATATTGTGAAAAGGGTAGTATTATTCCCATTTTAGGTAAGAGAACTGCGGCTCAGAGAACTTTTGTGACTTGCCCATTACGAGTGAAAGTTCTGAAAATGCAAGTCTGACACAGAAAGTCTGGTTCTATATCCTATATTCACTCCCAGATCAGTGATGCCTCTGGATGCTGATTGGTGAGGGGGAGGAGGGCTCAGTAAAGAACACTTGGTCATGTCTTGTTTTTTGTCTTTGGGCCATTACTTCTGTTCTACATCCATTGTCTTATACTATCCCATTTAAATTTTGTGTCCGTGTTAACATATTACTACCCGTAGAACCATTGGTTTTGAAGGCATATACTTCCTTGTGGTCCTGCAATGGCAACTGGAAATACTGAACCATAGTGACTAACAGAAAATCCTTCCATGGCACTTGCCATTGCTATTGAGTCTGAGATAATTATTAGCCTCTGAGATAATTATTAGCCCCATTTCATAGATGAGAAAACTGAGGCACAGAGAACTTGCCTATGGCTATCCAGAAGCCATTATTTCATAATCATACCAATCTTCAAGTCTCTATATTTTCAGGAGAGGTAAACTATAGAAGATTTAAAATATAACGCCAATTAATTCCAGCATGTATCTTTTACTTGGATGGTGGGCTGAGTGCCAGTTTCTATCCAGGTGACTGAAGCTGCCAGCAGTAGTTCTGGAACCTCTTATTTTAATAAAGGAAATATTTTCAAAATCTTTCCACAGTTTATATACATGGTGAAAAATACTTTTCACTTTGAGAATGTGAGAGGAAACAAAACTAGGTGCTTCCTCTTTTATTTGAGCCAAGAAAAACAGTGTTGTGAATTCTTAGATGGTTGAGTGAAACAGTTTTTTCTCCTAAAACCTCCATCTCTGTTTTTTTCTTTATATAAAACATCTGCATATCAAAACAATCTGTGAAAGATATTTCTGGTCACATTTACAACATCATTGAACTAAGATGATTTAGTGACACATTTTAGATGCCCATGACAACACGAAAGCTTTTCGTCAACCAGCGATACGGAATAATTAATCGGGAGCCATCACTGGAGGGAGGATCATGGTTCTGTGCTGGTTTGTAAAACAGGCCTGTGTGAGAGGCTTCTCAGCAGGGCTGGTCACGTTACCTGTAATTTTTCACATGCATATACTCCATCACTAGTGACATTCTGGCTTTCAGATCAGTCATCTCTTAGGACTTAAAATTGATATATCAGTCTCAGCATAAAACGCTATCATTCCCGTAGACCAACTGTTTACCGGAGTATAACTCCTCCTGTGTCTCATTTCATCACACTGTTCCACATAGTGATGTTTCAATGTGAAATGAAGTTTTTTCATGCTGTGCTTCTGAGTAGAAAAAAGACAGAAGTACATGTATGATAAATGGTGAAGGTTCCACACTAACCCTTGCAAAACAATACAATGTGGAAGCATTATACTTGCTTTAATAATTTAATGCATAAATGTGGCTTTTAAACTTTTATAACAAATACTATTTATGTGGCAGTGAGGGGAAGATCCATTATGTTTGCTATGAATCACTTTATCTTCCAACTTATTTAGAGATTTGCAAAATACCACGGCCATCGAATTGTCACGGTGAAATATTGGTGGAGGCTATGCGATTAGTAAAAAAATAAAATAAAATTACCGTCATGTTTTTCAATTGCACATATATTTATTTACAGTTTTCTTGGGATTTTTAAAAAAATTTTATTAAATCCAATTTTCTTCCTTGATGTGGAGCTCTGGACTGAATCCTGGTTTTCAGTAACAACAAGAGAATTTAGGGAAAACATCTTGTCTCATTCCCGTATTGTGGTCTGAAAGACACTGTCGTGTTTGCATTCTTTTCTTGGCCATAGAGTACATTATCTTTGTGACTCCTAGTGCGGTCTGACTGTGACATCAGCATCCCACTGATTACTAGGGTTGATTCAACTGATGTGGTTGACTGGGCTGGGGTCCGGATACTTCATTCACAACCCTAAAAGCTGCGCATTGGCAGAGGATGTTGACATTCCCAGGGAGACCAGAACCACTTAATTTTTGTCAAGATGGAAATGATGTTTTGCTTTTAGCATGTCTTGATTCAACCTGTGACTAAAGGTCTTGTAGACGGCTTTAAAATGGAAAGTAAAATTGTTTAACTGAAAGTGGGTTGAAATTATGTTTTCAATTTGACGTAGCTGTGCACATACTCAGTGTTTTCTCTGAGAAAACGCTTTAGCTTGAGCTTCTAATTCTTGATTCTCCATTTTCAAAAATAGTTCATACTTGGCTTTTTAGGCTGCATGGATGAGACCATAATGTGCTGTAAGATAATATCCAAACGCTAAACTGTAGGTAATAGATGTGCAGTAAATTATTGATGAACAGTGAATGAATTGAGTGATTCACAAAGAACTAGGGAAAAAAGTTAGAAGAAATATTTTTGCAGTGAGACACATTTTTATGAAAATAATTTAACCAACAAAATGATTATTTCTGTCTCTTGGAAGAAGTTGGGGAGTTAATGATAATTAATTGGATTGATTATATTTCTCCTGTGTGTGTATACACACTTAAATGCAAGAAAATAAAGAGTACTAGAATTATTTCATAACTGATCTTCATATCTTGGGGATTAAATTTACATGTAATCCAGCAATTCTCTTAGCAGGTGAGATATTCTGATAACAGTTTTCTTTCAAAGTGCTGTGTCTAAAAAAAAATATCTGCCAGAAAACTAAAGGTAGATAGGGCTAATATGCTTTGCATTAGTTTGAAAATTCTATAAACTAAATCAAAATTGACTTTATAAGGGTTTTTTGTCCAAGACAGAGTTATTCAAATCAAACCAAGCGTTAGTTGTGAAAACAAGAGTATTTTTAATAATGTGTACGTCAAGAATTATATCGATCACCTGGGTCACATCCATTATTTTAGGAAATTTTCAATAGTGGCTGTATTATTTTAAGCTCAATTCAGATTGACCTGTTTCATAAAATTTTTTTTTAAATAGACTTTTAAAGCAGTTTTTGGTTCACAACAAAAAGGAGTGGAAAATACAGACAGTTCCGATGTACCTCCTGCCCCGCATGCCCACCACCTCCCCTGCTAGCAACATCTCACAGCCAGTGATGTATTTGTTGTTACAATCAATGAATCTAGTAGCTGTATTTTTCATTCTGTGATGGATAAATGCGTTTATTATTTAACTGTCTTTGTGAGCAGCTGTGAAGCCATTAAAGGGAATTTTCAAAATAATCCTGGGGAAATTTAAATAATTTACTAATTTGTGAAGTCCAACTAAGATCACTATCATGCTTGTTCCTAGACATTCAAAATACTTAGATTGCTGGTAGAAGTCAATATGTGATTAACAATATAAGGCAGAAAAAAACAAGCTCAGTTCTTGTCCTCAAGTCACACAAAAAGGAAGAGAAGAGACATGTTACTTGAGTGGTTTTGATGCTAGTTAGAACACGTGGTGTTATGAGAGGCACAGTAAAAACCTCTCGGAGGCAGCACTGAAAGGAAATAAGAAGGCTTTGATCGGTTTCAAAGTGGAAAAGCATTTCCCTTATGCCTTGAAGATGTAGACTGGGGTGTAATTGGGTTATCAGATAAAATATAGGATGTTTCGTCAAATTTGAATTTAAATAAACAATAGATAATTTTTGAAGTATGTCTCATGAATTATTTGGAACATACTTTAAAAATCCATTATTTGAGATACAGCATTTCCAGTTACATTAATATTTGCTAAAGATGACAATTCCAAGCACAGGGCCCATTTTACTCAGATTAAAAAGTTGATCAAAGGTACAAAGGTACAGAGGAAAAAATAAATCTCAGTATATGTATGGAAAAGAATGAATGAATGATTGATTACCTTGAATGTGGGGAATGGTTTGGGTTGAATGAAATGCAGTGCGTTAGTAATTATATGGGGACAACCAGGTGTAAACTGCAGCTCTTCTGTGCAAACAGGGAATAATACTGTTGAGACCTCAAGGGGGGTGGGACCATGGTCCAGGGGTACCAAAGGAGAAGTATTTGGATCTAGTTAGGAGAACTACTGAGATGCTGGGCCATAGCCGCCCATGGCAACAAGAGAATATAATAATTTAGGGAATACCAGAGGGTCTAGTCTTTGAGCCTTTTGTCCTCTGTGCACGTAGTTCTTCAGCGGCTGTGGCTAGACCATATTTTGAGGACTGTGAAAACCCAGAGCATGTTTTCTTCCTAATGCATCTCACTGGTGAGCAATAGTTGTGTTATTACTGAGGTTAGGGATTTCATTTCTGAGACTACGGAGGTGTAGGTTTGGCCCTTGGGGAACAGAATATTGAGGTTCCAGAAGGTTTTCATTCATATACTTGTTTGTTAAAATTGCTTGGAGCGTCAATTAACAGTGTCCTCAATGCATCTAGAAAAACTCTGAGTCAGAGATGGAACATGGCAAGGTTCCTAGCCAATGTGAAAAGAGAGGAATTTAAAGAAAAGTTTTTTCCCATGATATGGAATGATGCTATGTTGATGTATGATCTGTTTTAAATTGGAATCAGTATTTAAAACATTCAATAAACTATATTATGAAAAGCTTCAAATACAAACAGAAGGGCAAAGAGCAATGAGCTCCCCTATACCCATAAACCAGTTTTAACAATGACTTAAGATTCGCTGTATTTGCTTTATCTAATTTCTCTTTCCTCTCCTTTGTTGGGGGGGGGGTCGGTGAAGTAAAGCATGTGATTAACACTTTAAAAAAATCAGATAATTGGGTATACAGCAACAAATTAACAGGGTTTAGAAATGAAATTGGAAGATGTAAATTATTTACTTGGATTTTCTTCGCATCACTGTGGCCTGAGACTGAGAAAAGTGTATTTATGTGTCAAAGTAATCATGCATTACCTGAATTAAATCCACGATGTTCATGAGGGCTGCTGAATTACTGATCGTTGTTTTTGAATGCTGCTTAATTGTACCCTCAATCTTATGTCTTATTAGCACTATGCACAACAAGCTCTAACCACTTTAGACAGGTCTGTTTTTCCCTGTTTTAGAGACAGACAAATCACAGCAACATGCCTACACTTATAAACTACTACAGCCTGAAACAGAACAATTGTTTCAATTCCATTAACCTATCATTTGGCTCATAAAATGGTCTTAGTTTATAGGAAATACTTGCCCAGTTAATAAATAATAGATGAATTCTGTATGTCATCTAAGAGCAGCAGAAGTAAACTTCAGCAAAGTATATGTTTTGGTTCAGCAAAATGCAGATGAAAGGACAGTATATACGGATATAGGTATTATTGTTAAAACCGTGAAAAAGGGATCTACTCATATTTCTTCAGGCCACCACAGTGTGGCGTAAAACATGAGGTCACTTTAACAGGAAGTACCTATAATTTGAATGCTTTGGGGTCTACCTGTGAATGTAAGAGCCCAGCTGTCTGCAGAATCTGCCCCAACCATTTCTCGAAGTGTGCAGAGCTTAATCCAGCTCGTTCACGATTAAATCTGTGCTACTGAAGGGCATCTGTCTGACATCCCTGCTACCTCTCCTGGTCCTCCTCTCTTGCCATTGTTCTTATCAGGGCACACGTCTGTACTGGGTGCTGGGAATTTTTCACGTTTGCCAGAGGTTTCTATTATGTCTGTGGGATGACTCAAAGTCTACCACTCGTGCTATGGACCACATTGTTGCTGTGGTCTCCTGCCTGGCCTAACCCCAATTTTTAATTGACACTTCTGATGTAGATCTGGAACTAGGCTATACAATTCCTCAACCATTACTTTATTTGAGCAACACTTAAGATAAAATTTGACTTTTACCCTAATTACAAACGTATTTCATAAAAATTGGAACGAACTTAGAAATAACTAAAGATAAATGTATAAAATGTCCCAAATCTATATGAACACTGTTATCATTTTGGTGGCTATTCCTCATGCAGATTCTTTAAAAAAGGGTTCTGCACATAATATATGGTAGCATATATTGTGCCCTAATTAGTATATTCTGTTCTTTCCCCTCTGTCCATAAATTCTTGATACAAGTTTTTTTTTTTTTTTAAGAGCTGGAATAGTATTCTACTATATGGATATAAAATTATTTCCTTAATCTTTTCCATTTTTGGGGTGAAGGGTGGTAATTAGGTTTATTTATTTACTTACCGGAGGCACTGGGGATTGAACCCAGGACCTCACACATGCTGAGCATGTGCTCTACCACTGAGCTACACCCTGACCCCTCCTGAATCTTTTTATTGCAAAGGATTTCTTTTTATTTCAGTTTTTTTACTATTAAAAGTAATAACATTCCAATGAACATTTTTGTATATATGTATTTTTGCTCAAATCTTTAGTTTTTCTTAAGTATACATTTTTAGAGGAGCTGCTGGATTGAAGAATATGAAAATGAGCATTTTTTGTTACTTGTCAAAATACCTTTCAGAAAGGCTGTGGCAATTTTAATTTATGGTGGTTTATAAGGGCATGGCCATTTCTTTATCTTTGCTAATATAGTGAAAAAAGGTGCCTCATAGTTTTTATATATTTTCAAGTAATGAATGATAAAATATTCCTGTATTTCCAGACATTTGATTATCTTTTATGAATTATGTCCTTTGCCCAATTTTCTATTTTCTAACTGGTTTGTACGAGTTTACAAGACCACCTTTTATATTAAGGATACTTTTACTCCATCATCTGTGTTGCAAATAGATTTCCACTTTAATTTGAAATGCTGTTGCCATGCAGAAATTTCAAAAATTTATATAGTCAGTCAAAAATATATACAGTCAGAGGTCATTCCTCTATTTGTTCATTCAGTGTTTAGAGAGGTCCTTATCTACTCTTAAGATTATCCAAATACTCATCTGATTTATGTTTTCATACTTTACATTAAACATTGAGGGTATTGTGGTTGATGGACATAAGGTAATGGTTTTCTGGGGCTGCCCTCTGGCAAAGACATGTGTCCTCTTGTCCTACAGAAGCTTTAAACAGCTAGGTTCTGGGGTTTCTACTTCTGTTCCTCTCTCTCCTTAGGACTCAGGCAGAAGTGAATGGGACCTGAACCGGGATCACCTTGACTTAACTATGTTATCTTAGGATCAGTTTCTCACTGCACCTTCAATCCTGTTTTTTGAATTGCCCTTAGAATGAGTTCTTTACCAGTATGTCCCTTCTTAGAATCCCATGTAATAAGAGCCCTGGCAGGTTTCTTCCCTATCTCTTAAAGGTCCCTAGGCACATCCAGGTATGCCTAAACCCCAGCTTGGCCTGAAGCTGGAGCTTGTAAAGAAGTGTTCTAGCAAAACTAAAAATTTGGAATCACTCTTTAAGTTGTACTGACTTTGATTTAGAGCAGGTAATGTTTGTTGAGAAAATGTATAAGGTAGGAAAAGCTTCAGAAAATATTCCCATACATTAGATATCAGATATACTCTGCGTGTGTGTGAGAGAGAGAGAGAACACACAGGCAGGGATCACAAATGTTATTGAAAGGGGACAGGAAGATAATGTAAATGAATGAAGTGGGATGGGAGAAAGACATCACCGGTGATAGAGGCTGAGTTGGACTGTAAAACACAAGTCCATGCTGAAAGGGTTTCAGCCAATTTGCTTTCAAGCGTAAAGTTTAATCCAGTATTGCAAGAATTTCCAGTGCTTCACAGGAACCAGGAAATACAGATTTAACATCAAATTCTGTCCTCTAAATGCTGGCAATAAACTCAAAGGATTTTAAAATAGTCTGAGGGTCAAACAATATATTTTAGGCTGGATCTGACCTGTGGGCTGTCAGTTTTTGACTTTGCTCTAATTACCCTTTGTACTGGCTAGATAAAGTGGTGTAAAATTATTTGCAAGATTACAATGCAAAAGGGAAGTCAGTATTTGTAAGTAGGAAGATCAGACACATAAAGTAAGATTTACTACCCTGAAAAGGATGAAATTCCAAAATTAATATGTGATTGTATTAATAGGAGGTTTGACCACCATTCCTTTGAAACATCAAGTTTAGGAATTTCTTTCTGATTTGTGAAATGGAAGAAATGATGACTTGGGGGAAGGAACGAGGACTTGGGGGAAGGAATGAGGAGGATTGAGGGCCGAGGAGGATTGAGGGCCGAGGAGGATTAGCACATTACCCGTGGCCCTGGGGCCCTGGGGTCTTCTGTCTGATTCCAGGACTTTGAAAGAAAATTTTCCTAATAAATAAAAGAATTTGAAACAGGCTGTCTTGCATGTGATCAGCTCCATAGGGTGTCTCTTGAAACAGGATGTGAACAACTGGAAGTGAAATGGAGGGACCTTGGAAGGGAATGAAAAAGGGACCTGAGTGCCCATAAATCTCATACTCAGAATACCTGAGGGGGCTACCTCCATCATGAAAGACCATTCTTCTCAAACAATTTATTGTACTGACTCTTTTAAAAACATAGATGAACTGAGGGAAGGCAAAAAAGACAAGCAGAAAGCTTAGGGACTAGGCAGTGCATATTAAAAAAAAATGTGAGTGGTCATCGCACAGATGTGTGCAATAACCTCTCTTCAGGAGTGGCGTCCCCCTTCCTTTCCATCTGTTTCTTACTACGAGCCTGGTCACTCCAGGAACGTTTGTCCCTTTTGGAATTAGGCCTGTTTTAGGGATTGAAAAATGGCATGGATGGTTTTTTTCCATTTCCTGGTCCTCCCCATTACATAAGGCACTCAACTTAAAAAAAAAAAATTCTGCTTGGCGTCTCCACTTTCAGGGTGGAAGGCTGCTAATCTTAATCCACATTTCTTTCCCTCTTGACGTACTTTCATGGTGATCAGTGGTGATGGCACAAAAGGGTTCTCAAAGTTGGATTTCAAAGTTTACATTGTACGTCCAAAGAATAGTAAAGCCTTCTTAGAGATCTAGATGCCATTCATTATTTTCTAAGTTTTACACCTTTTTTTTTTTTTTTTTGAGTAGAGGAGAGGAGACATCTGGGAATAGGGAAAGAAAGAGAAGACACAAAGACCAAATTACTGCTTCAGTTGCCATTCCTGAATGCTTATTAGGCGCTAGAAATTGTGATAAACATTAAGTATGTCATTTCATTAGAATTCTTACTAGAAGCTATTTTTTTCCATTTTACATATAAGTGAAGTAAGTAAAAGTATACTTTAAGAAATCTGCCACAGCTGGTTAGTAGAAAGCCCCTCTATCCCCAGAACTTTTGATTTCAAACCTATGTTTAATCACTATAAAATCTTCCAAATTTCCTTTTTACAGAACTTCAACAGTAGGAAATCTATAATAAATTATGAATATGCTATCTCTATTTTAAAGTTTTTTCCTTTGTATCAATGTGAAGACTCTATAGATTTATAATGGAAAATATATTTTATATTTTACAGATCTTAGAAAATTCTTTCTTTGAGGTTGTCATCACAACATAATTATATCAAGTATATGCTATATGGGTTTTTAACAAAAGAACTGTTGAATTTTTGTATACTTTTATATTGGTATGGTACTTTAATAAATATGTAGTTTATTAGAGTGAAGAGAATAGTAATCTGAAAATAGAACCCCAAAGATTGCCAAAATTTAATATCAAGGAAGAGAAAGAGAATGGAAATATTGATAGAAGATCAAGAACCCAGGTTAGCAAAGGTGCTAAATGACATGTTGGCCCTCTTTTCTGAGAACAGGAGAGCTTCCCTGAGCCTGTGGCTAAAGATGGAAGACTGGGAGATAGGATGGTAGGCGAGTGATGCATGGAAGAGAGGTCTGCCATACGGAGAAGGTGGAGAATGCATTGGTAACTAGTTAGGAGAAATCAGTGAGTAATCAATCAAATGGAGATGAGTAATCAAATGGAGGAAGAAGGGGGAAGGTTTTGACTGATGAAGGTGCTGGCAATGGGGATAGAAAGAAGAAGGCATCCTCAAAAGATAGGAAAATTCTGGGCAACGATGGTTGAACACAAAAATAAAGGAGCAAAAGGTGTAGACAATGATTGCCATGTTTATAGCATGTGCATGATTTAGATGGTGGACTTACTGAAGTAATAATACATAGAAAAATAGGCAGGTTTATGAGGACAAATTCAGTTTTTTTATTGTGTCATGTTTATACTACTGTGGTGCACTTAAGTGGAACTTTTAACATTAGGAAAGGACTCTAAAGTGGGGATGGTATAGCTCAATGGTAGAGTGCAAACTTAGTATGCACAAAGTCCTGGGTTCAATCCCCAGTACCTCCATTAAAATAAACAAACCAATCAATCAAATAAACCTAATTACCTCTCCCCCCAAAACAAACAAAAAGGTGTTAGGAAAAAAAAAATTTTAAAAAGGACTCTAAAACTGATTGAAGAATTCTATCCTACTTTTATAAAGCCTTCTGAAATCTAATTATACCATGTTAAAATTCTGTAATTGGTATTAGAGATACCGTGTTGTATAAAATCACTGTGTTTAGGAATTCTATGAAATTCACTTAAAATTTAGAGAACATTTTAAATTGCATTAATGATCACAGATAAACTTCTCACTTTTATCTGTTTCCACTGGCTTCAATAGGTCAAAAAATTTTTAAAAGACAATCTAATAGCTTCTATATTTGACTGATATTTTTGCTTTCATGACTTAACAGAAAAATTTGGCTTGTCTAAATTAGACAAATTTGTATTGTCAGAGAAGTTTTTCACTGCAAAAGTCTTCCATTATTCATGGACTTCATTTTGATAAGTCCTTGCTTCCAATTAGAAACTTCAACTTTTATTTCCCCCTGTCTCCTTTTGGAAAATAATGTAATGCCTTTGATCATTGTATCAATTGGCTTTTTTTGCAGTGTAACTAACCATGCCAAAATTAAGTGTTTTAATACAGCACTCAATTTATTTAACTCATGAATCTATAGGTCTGTTGGGAGGGCTGGGCCAGCTCGATGTGTCTCAGATGGCTTCTCATAGGCATCTGTGGTCCACTGGTGGATTGGCTGCTGGCTCGCTGATCTAACCTGGCCTCACTGACAGCTGTTTGCAGGGTGTCTTAGTTATTTTTCACATGGCCTCTCATTCTTTGGCATATTGGCTCAGACTCATTACATGGCAGTCTCTGGGTTCTGTACACAAGAAGGTAAGCCCCATTGCACAAGTGCTTTTTAAGCACTTCCTCACATTATACTTGCAAAAGTTCAGTCAGCCAAAACAATTTATACCACCAACTGATGGTCAGTATGGAGGACATCACAAAAGAATGTGAATAAAGGGGAGAAATGAAAATTGATAGTTTGTGGGCAAGTACAAGACTTTGGATTTGGAGGCTTAGTGAGATATGTAAAGTTGAATTCTTCACAATATTCTTATTTTTTTTAACAAAAATCAAGTCATAGATTTATTCCAGCTTTGTTTTTTGCAGGGGAGGGGGGGAGGTAATTAGGTTTGTTTGTTTATTTATTTTGATGGAGGTACTGGGGATTGAACCCAGGATTTTTTGCATGCTAAGCACACACTGTACCACTCAACTATGCCCTCCCCACTGCCCCTAAAATATTCTTCTGAATCATGTACCAGTCACTGTCAAGCTAGGAGACAGAAACCAGACAAATTTTATTAAGAAAAGTTTTATATAAAGCATTAATAACAGGGCATTGATATGACAGGACTGATTACTAAGCATAAAGAAAACTACAGCAGAGAGAAATAGTGAATTTAAGGGAAAGCCACGGCCCACCCACAAGGCTGAGACAGCATATATTGGTGGGGAGGGACAGATTCGGGAGACTCCTCTCCCCTCAAGGCTGAGATTAGACTTAACTGGAGGGAGCGTAGCTATGACCCATTAGATAGTGGAAAATTTCACTGAGAAACACCAGGACAAGGCTGGCAGTCAGGAAACCATCCAGTAGGATGCCAAGAAAGTTCAGCAGGAAGCTGCCCGTGGTGAGTGTTGCTGAATTAGCTGAGAAGCTGCCCGTGGGGATGTCACTGACACTGGCTGTGGGTGAGCTTCCCTGGAACTGCCTTGCCTAGCTGAGATTGGCAGGAGAGGAAAGGAAGGAAAACACCAGAACAGGAATACAAGCCCTTCCTACAGCATCAGCCCTTCAGGGCCCTCTACTGGCAGAGCTTAACATTTTGCCAGCAGGCAAAGGAGAAAATATACAAGGTCCAGCTCCAGTTTATAAGCCAGGGCAGTGAAGGGTGGATTTAAAGCTGAGACAATAAATTGATTACTGGCATACGTAGGAAACACATATGCAAAAGACAAGTGGTTAAGCGAATAAATTCATCTGATCGTTTCCTACGGGATCCAAATACAAACAGCAGCTGGATAAAGCTGAGCATGATCTTTGCAACATATGTTTAGAAGAAATAGTAAGTTATCTTTGACATTTTTGTTTGCTTACTTTTTTTTTTGTTTGCTTGTTTTTGAGACTGAAACAGCACAGGCTTTATTTAATAGCCAAAGAATGGAGAAGAGGGAACCTAGCTCGCAAATCAACTTCTCAACCCAATTCTGATGGAGACACCAAATATGTAGGAGGGTTGAGGTAAAAGGGAGTCAATTGGAAAGAGTGGTAGGAATATTCATGACTTATCTGAGAACAGGGATGTGGTTTGGACCCAGAACTCTACTTTTCAGTCCTTGTATGGGCTTTTCTGGTTGTTGTCATGACAATCATCAACCGCCACGGCACTGGTGGGTGTGTCATTTAGCATGCAAATGTATTACAATGAGCATATAATGAGGCCCAGGGTCTATTGGAAGTCACATCTTTGACAATTTTTTGAAATATGACTCCTTTATATCATTAACATTGAATATTGGATCAGCATGTGATATTTATCCTGTAAATTGCTTTATTGTCAATGCCAATAAAATTTTACTTTCACCTGGCAGGAAAGTTCATTTCTCATGTGATTACCTAGTATTATAGGTTTTTCACCAGTAAAATGTATGTTATTTTTCACATTGAAAAATTATTTTTCCAATCTTGAGGGAAGTTTAAGTATATCTTCAATACTTTATGCAAATTGGCATTTAGAGTATGCCTGGAGATGACAAGAATATTAAAAACTTAGGATATTACTATTATAAGGGCCATTAAATTGTACTGGGATTAACTATTTCCATATACCAGAAAGTTAGTAAATTGTAGCTAAGTGGCAATGCAAGCTTAAAATTGTGCCCTAAACTCTTAAACTGAAACTAAAAAAAAAAGCAGAATTTTCTATATATGGACAACTTGTATCTTACAAGCAATAGAATTAATGTCATATAATTCAGACTTAATTACAAAAAAATGTAGAGTCCTTTTCTTGGGGGGATGTGAATTAGTGATGAGTTGAAGACTTGCTTAAAAGGGAGAAAGGGCAATGGAGAAAGAGGGGTAGATTAGAGAGCAAGCAGCCTTATTTGGTGTCAGCAGGGAGCTGATCAAGAAAAATGATGTCCAAGAAAATGTTCTTCAGAATAGAGGAGTTCAAAGAAAGTACAAATCAATGCCAGTAATGACACCAAATTAAGTTCATCCTGTTCCTTCCTAAGCTGGTCATACAATCAGGCCAGCTTCCTTAAAAATGTGTTAGTGATGTTAGTGGGATGACTACAGAGTTATGGTCCATGCAACATAGGAGAATTATAAAAGAGGGTAAAAATTTTAGGTTAGGTGATTGGTTAAAATCTGAAATATACGGTGGAGAAAGTAAATGAAAATATGTTAAGAAAAAATGAAGAATTTATTGATGTTAAAGCTACTTTGTAACTATCATTTTGAGCTCATGTTGTCAAAAATAAATGAATTTTTTAGTTCTATCCCCAAATATTCATCTACCCTACCTTTAGAAATTATTTGTTCTGTAGGTGAAATTCTGATTATTCCAAATTTTAATCTCTGATACTCCTCTTCAAAGTACACAGGTATTTTTGAAGAGAAGCTTCAAACTTCTTTTTAATTTCTAAACTTACTAAATTAAGTAAACCTGTTTAACTCAATACTATAGGACACATTTCAGGAAAAGGCATTAAGTTACAAAACTCTGGAAATTCTGTGAAAGGAAGGAATGGAAACTTACTATTGATCTAGCAAATAAACCTAGACAAAAAACAAAATGGAAAAAAAAAAAAAAAGCCAAAAACCAAGGCTTGGAGAGTATTGGCATGAAGTTGAATCTTTTTGGAAGTCTGACTCCAGATACATGTCCCAACCAAGAATCACTTATTCCATAATAAAAAGATCTGTAACCCAGGTAGGCTGTGATGGTGTCTTCTTCCTTTTGAGTGTCTTTTGATTATTGTGAGATCTGAAGAGAAGTATAGATGTGCCCAGTAGTAGATATGTTAGGTCCTTGGTGTTAGTATTTTGATGCTAGGCTAAATGCAAGTATAACAGTGAGTTTTAAAATAATTTTGATAATTTATCTATTTTTCCAGTTTAAAATATCTTAGAGCCTTTGCAAGAAGTTGATTTGTTTGATTTATACATAAAATGTGTTAATTTGTATAAGTACAATTTGTGTACTTAGAAAATTTTTGTGTATTAGGTTTATAACTACATAAATGAACTTCTCCATGCACACATGCACGAAAGCCTTTTGGGCATTAAATATAATATCAAATCTTGAATCAATAGCAAGGAGAGCTGTTTAATAAGGTCTTGATGAAAATGTGTTATGTGACCAAATTGTGGTCAGTCTCTTTGATTGGGTTGAGTGATACCTGGCCAGAAAGTAATGCTTTCTCTATTGTAGATACAGAATTTGGTTGTGCTGTCAGGAATATTTTAAATTTTCTCCAAAGTACGATAATTACAAGGACTATAACTTTTTTTAAAATTCGAAGACAGTTTCATATAAGAGCCAGCTAAGTTACTGTTTTTGCCATAGAATTTTCAAGAAGAGGTTTCTGTTCTACATGGATGAATGTGAGAAAGAAAGAAGACTTTCATTTTATTTCCTTAAACACAGATGATTTATTTTATTTGGAATTTAAGTATTAAAAGAGCCACTCATTACAATGCCAACCCGACACCTATGAGGGGGACAAGATGGAGGAGGGGACTTGTGTGGGCGGAGCCTCAGACTGCAGTGTGGTTGTGAGTCTCCAAGGGCTGATGGGGAAGATTAAGGAGAAATAACAACTAAATACAACGTGGGATCCTGGATAGGATCTTGAGATCATTAGAGGATCACCTGGTGACATTTAATAGGCTCTGTAGTAAAGTTAAAGGCACTGTGCCTTGTTCATGTGTTAGCTGTAATAATGTCGTAAGGTTGTGGGATAAGTTAACAGTCGGGGAACTTGGGTGATGGGTATACAGGAACTGTCTGTACTATTTTGTAACTTTTACCTACATCTAATATTCAAAATAAAAAATTAAATGTAAATAAGTAAAAATACCTCCAAATATAACATCTATTATTTCCAGTTTTAGTGTCTTGAAATGAAGTAAAAACTTCAAGATGCTTAACAAGCTGAATGCCTACAACAACAGAATCCCCAAGCCCCCTAAATTACGTGAACTTTAGCCCAGATTCTGTCAAGGATATTTATCATATGACTATTAGGTGTAAGAAATGAGGCACTTAGGAAGAACCCATAATACTAAAGATATGGTTCTTTAACTTCAAAGGCTCTAGTGTAAGAAATGAATAATTACAAAGGAAAAAAATAAAAAGTTAAAATAAGGAGTGATGACGGCTGCCTGGGCTTCCAGGAGGAGGTGAAATTAAACTGAGTCTTTAAGGATGCTTAAAAGTTCATTTAGCAAAGATGTGGGTGAAGAAAGATAACTCTGGGTGGTGCATGCCATGGGCAAATGCATGTGCACTGGGAAAATACAGAAGTGGTGAGTAAAGCTTCTATCTCCCAGAGTGTTTTGTAATACAATTAAAAGAAATGTTGGAAAGAGGTTGTATGTGGTCATGAATGCCAGGCCAAGATATGAATGAATATATTAGTAACATTCTTCAAAATAAAAATCTTTTCAGTGGGAGTTGTATAATGAATGCTTAATAATGCTAAGGCATTGCACTCGGTGTGAGAGATGTAGAGGTACAAGACATGGTTGAAGTATAACTGTTCTTCATAAAATGGGCAACTGTCCCTCTCTGCCTGTTGAAAGCTTGCTCATCCTTTGAGGTCCAGCTCAAATGCTGTCTCTTCCAGAAGCTGCCCTACTCAGGAGTAATGTGCTCACAGGTCTTCCTCCTTGTACCGAATTAGTGTACATGCCTTGGATGATGGTTTCACAGACTGAGTTCTTTGAGGATAGAGATGCTGTTTTTCTTTTCCCGAGCTGTTTTCTTGATGGCTCCAAGGAGCAACACTGGCACACCCAACTGAATGAATGTTGCTGAGAAGACTGGAAGAGGAGTTAATCTTTTTGAGGTTGTCTGTGGTATTTTCTACTCTTCTGTGTCAGACACTGCTTCTGGTTACCCAGTCTACTACACAAGTTGGCTTTTAGTATCTGAGTCGGGCAGCCTGCGTGTTTGGAATGGAAATGAAAATGGTTCAAGGATGTTGCTCTCTTACCATTCTATATCTGCAGTCTCTTAAGTTTGGACTTCATTTATAAAAGATGGTAGAGAATAAGATTTTGCACAGATTTCTATTAATTGAGAGCATTAGAACAGCAACCTACTTGGACTTTAGCTCACTTTCAGCCGAGCTCTGTGTGAGATGTGATTAGTCCCATTCACCTCAACACCAAAGCTATTTCTCAACTATATTTAGAAATGGAGGTCTTCTTTCTCTCTCTCCTGAAACACCAGATTGCTTACTTACACTAACGATAGAAAACATTTTTTCATAAATGCTTTCTAGTCTCTGATATGATTCTACGTATATTTTAGTTGCTTACGACATTTTCTAATTATCAGTGAACAGTTAGTAAATATGGTTATCATTTCTGCGTATCTGAATCATATGCTAGAAGCAATAAAGATACTTTGAGCTATGAAACCTATAGACAACATCTATCATGTTATCATGTCAATATCATATCTATATTGGGAAAGGTAATGCTGAGATGATTGATCAGTGATTCTTAACGGTATTTTTGTTGATTTCCTGCCGATTTTTCCTATTGCTCTTTGAGCTTCCCCCCCCCCCCTTTTACATATCACACTATTCACAGTCTGGCAAAAATTTGCAGAAAAAGTATCCAAGTGATGGGCTCACAGCAGGTGCTGGATCAAACGGGCCTTGTTCTCTGGCCCCTGGGAAGTCTGCATGGATCAGAGGGATCCAGGGACTGCCCTTCAGATGACCTGTAGTAAAACTGCAGAGGACATGCTCAGTTTCTCTCCATGGATAAACAAAGTATAGATGAAATATTTTTGTTAGCTTGTATAGAGGGATTTATTTTATATACACCCCGCCTGTCTGTACAGTTGATTGAAAATGGCATGAAGTAAATCTTGTCTAATAGATACTTACAGAAGAATATCATTTAAATATCTAACTGCGTAGAGGTCACTGTTATTACCTTTTGATCTTTGTAAGGATAGACTGGTTTCAGCTGAATGTGGGACAGAAAAACCCACAAGAAATGTAAGGGTTGTACAGTGAAAAAAATACATTCTCAATAACATGCAGCTTGAGGTCATCGTGAGTTTCATCATGAGGGGAAAGAGCTATGTCAATTTTGGATTTTACCCATAGAGTTTAGCAATATTAGCTTCTAAGTATGGTACTTGGCTGAGATTACACTGATAAATATCTTGCCTGTTCATGGAATATCAAATGATTTTTTGTTGTTTATTTGGATCTTTATGAAGATTATAATTTGACAAATGTTTGAACATCTATTTATAAATGGCATTGTTTTAGACACTAAGAATGCAAAGAAGAATTGATGTAACCCCTGTCTTCACAGACCTTAATAATTCAGTCAATTAGTAAAAGTGAAGAAAAATGAGAGTAAAAGAAAATGGACTAAAAATGTATCCTACTGAAAAGATTAAAGTTCAAACAGTTTTGCTATTTGGGGAACCTCAGATCTTTTTTATTTCTCATCAAGGTAAAAGGTGATCTTTCCCTAGTCTCTGGTCAGAAACAGTTCTTTATATGACGTATATAGACAGAGTGAAGAATTTATCTTCATATTATTTTAATTAAAAATGTTATTTGATTTAATGTTTTTATTAAATAGCATAATGAACATATGGACCAATACTTAGGTTAATATAGTGAATCTTCTATGTCTACATAATTCTCAAAGCTATAGAAATATTTTAGGTCTATTGTCTTCAAATTAGAAGGGAGCACATGCTACTCTTACAGATATTCCTTAACATTTATGGTTACAGAATTCAGCTTTTATGGAGACTGTAATTTTAAAATCTTCAAATAAATGTCCAGCTCTGTTCTTCCCAGAAGAGAACATACAATTAAAAAGTCTCCCATTCCAGATGTAAAAGAAGGCTATATTTTCATTTTAACCTTTCTACCCACAACTAGTTTGATACTTCCCATAATTTTTAGAATATATTAGGAAAATGTTGACACTACATTTACTTAACATCACATAGGTTTATGATTATAAATTTTCAAGATAACATAGTTTACACATTATAGACATGCAATCTCTTGTGACATAGGGGGAAATTAAGATTAAAAACAGATAAAACAGAGTAAAGATTGATACCTTGAGTGGCAGATGCAATTTGCCTGTGGTTTCTTGTATCTGAAATACTTCAGAATACTTGCATATTTATACATGCCTTCCCACTGAAGTAATAAAGTGCGAATTATACAAGCAAACCATTGGATTTTCACTTTGTAAGACCAACACTTACTGGGAAGATCGCATATTAATTTTGAAGTAACCTGTGCTTATATGAGGATTAAGCCTGTTTAGAATATGATTTTCAAAGTGATCATTGTTTCAGGTTAGTCATTTCCATCATATTTATATGATGATATAAATCATATTTATATATGATACCATCATATTTTTAGTCTCAATAGCAGGGAATTATTGCTACCGCTTTCTGTAATTTTTCAGTTCTACTGCTTTCTTGCTACAATAATTTATGTAGTTAAGTCATATGCTTTATAGGAATTTATAATTTCAGGTCTTTCTTTAAATATAACTCTGAAGCTTATTTTTGAATTGGTAACCAGAGTTAGTTAATGAAAACATTAAAATTACAATAAAACATTTTGAAATTTCTATGAAAAGTAATTCAATTCAATGTGACTTTCTGTTAAAAGGCAAAGAAACATTCATAGTGTCAAAAGAAAAGAAGCCCTGATGTATGAACTGAATGCTAGTATGAGATCGTCAAAACAGTCATCTCTGAGACATTCATGCTAGCCTAGAATACATCAATATGGTCAGGCCAAAGTCTGAGAAAATTGAGAAATAATTTATATATGTCCTTCTTGTATAGCTTTTACAGTGAAACTTAGCTTCTTCAGCCTAACTTGGAAGAAAATAGCCAGAATTAGATACTCTTTTAAATTTAATGTCATTGAAAAATTTTAGAACACTTGTAATTTTAACAAGGCCTAATAGGAGTCCTTGAAAGACGTTTCTGTATGAATGGCTAAGAACTATTTATGATCAGTAAATTGATTATAAATGGATGTCTGTGTGATACTTAGGGGGGATATTAAGCCAATTTATTCCTTTAAGATGTTTAAAACTTTCTGCTATAACGTTAGTTTCACCATTAATTTGCTAAGAAAACATTTGCTTCAAAGATGCTACACAAGTAAACATAATACCAGTTTCAGCCGAAACGACCACAAAAACAGAAATAGCATCATTCAATTTAGGGAGAGATTTTTGTCTGTTAAGAATTCAAAACCCTTGAAATAAAATAACTAATTTTTGCTATAAAGATCTACTTAGGTTGTTGCCTCCTATTTTCCCCTTAGGAGTAATTTCCCCGATTGTTTATGGGCCACGTGATCCCACCAACTGATGCACACCAGGCTGAGCAAGGCCAGCCTCTTTTGGGCCATTGACTGTCTGGCTCATATCTTCCCAGTTGGGAAGCAGGGAAGTGGGAGTAGCTTCATGCTTAGAAGATCTTTCAGTATCTGCAGGAGGGGATTAAGTAAGGACGTATTCACCTGACCTTAAAGCAATGGGGTGGAGAATAAAAATTCAAATTGTATGTGTACATAAACATTTCTAAAGATTCATGGAAATGCAGAGTTCACTAATTTAAAGACAGGAGTATTTTCTCCTACTGTTGAGGACTGCACAGGAGTACATTTTTCTACTAAGTACTTCATTTACTTCCTCTTTCTCGCTCTTTTTTTTTTTTTGGAGCTACATCAGGTATTAGAATTAAAAGATTCCTTACAGACTGAAGAAAATATTTAAAGATGTTGCTCTTGTGGAATATGAAGAAAAAGCTTGTTAGGAAATAGAATTTCTGGCAAAATAAACAATTTTTAGCTCAATCCTCCACTGTTATGAATCAATAACTTTCATATATATTGGTCTCACAGATTTGGTGAACTTTCTAGAATGGATTTCTAAGAGGATTCATGGAAAGGCATTTTTCCCTGTTTGTTTTTTTTCTTCCTCATACTTGACCAGTTTATTTGGGTGAATGTCAGTAGATATATAGCTATTTAAATTTAGATGGTCCTTTTATTACCTATAACTTTAATCCTCAAAGTATGATTCTTAGACTAGCAGCATCAGCACATTCTTAGACTAGAAACCTCAGCATTTCTTCAGATCCTGTTAAAAAAAAAGCCAATTCTTGGGCTTTACCCAGGGCATACTGAATCAAACTCTGGGAGTGTCACTTAGCAATCTATGAATTCTAGTCTAGGTGATTCTGACACATGTTAACATTTGAGAACCACTGCTCAGCATGATATGTCTGGGGCATGGAATGTCATTTGTCCTAAAATGGATGTATCCACTTTGCTAGTACACTGTAAAGGATGTTCTGTTTGGGTGGAAACATTGATTTAGAGGCCACATATTTCCTTTAATTTCCCTCTGTAGCAGAAAATAAATGTGTTAATTTCCAATTGACTTCCAGGCAGCAATTATTATGAGTAACACAAATATTTTCTAAATACTACACAGATACCTAAAATTCTGATTAAAGCAAGCATCTTTATCTGTCTATAAACTGATATTTAAGAAGTCACATAGTAGAAATTTTGACCAATGTACTATCTTCCAGATGTTTTTTAAGCTACCCTCTGGGGTGTCGCTCATTTCAAGGTCTGTAGAGTAGACACAAATTGCACATTTATACAGCCAACTGAATTTTCTCAAGAACAGAGTGAGGCTTTTGTGTTTGAACATGTTCTGTGTTCTGCTATTTTGGCAACGAGATATCAACCATAGTTTTGTAGCAGTAGAACCATACTTTCACCATATGGGTCCCACAACTAGGGACTGGATCCTTTGGTTACATTTAAAAGCTCCAGTTTAGGAAAGTAATAAATGAGGTCAACTTGAGCAGGCCACAGACCACGTCAGAGATTAAATATTTTCCTTCAGCCTGATTCACACCTTCTTTAGGAACCATACCCCAAAATAAGCCATTTAGTCACAGTGCTTAACTATTAAAAAGTGTTTGCAGAATTCAAGACATACTGCCGATATGCCAACCAAAATTTGATTTATAAACAAAGTTAAGGATGTTAGCTTTATAGTCTATAGTCAATAGGTCTTTAGTACCTTTGATTTGAAACTTTATTTTTTTATTAGTTTTATATATTGACTCTCCTTAAAGAAGTCAAAGAACTATGGAAAGATCACTCAAACAGTATTTATTGTAATACCAAAAACTCTCTGGGAGCAAGAAGTGGGAGGTCTAAGATGGGTAAACAGAAAAAGAGAAAGAGGTGGGAGGTGAAGTGGAGCAGGGTGATTCTGACTGGTGATAGACAAATCATTAACACACTCTGTTCCAGGGCTGGCACAGTGGAACACTGTGTAATCTAGTTGGAGCATGAGGATTCATTCAGCGTGGATTGATTATGCTAATGAACATCTGGTCATTCTGAAACAGTTGGCCAGTGACCAGTATTTGGTTATAAAGTGGAACTTGAGTTTTGGGGGGTAAGACTAAGTTTAACCTAGTTATTAAATTTAAAAAATGTCATACAATGATCACTTTGTTTAAAACACAAAAAGTAATCAGTTTTGAAAAGGATTTTTCTTCCAAGAAAAGCCACTGATGTTAGCACCATGAGGAAGAAAAATCTAATTCTCATTTCCTTCTAGCTCCTCTTTTCCACTCTGCCTCAACCCTCAGCTGAAGGGAATCCTTTCAATCTGTGTCAAGGAGCTTATTTGATACACTCTTTCTAGGAAAGTTGTAGTTAATAGCAGGACTGGCACTGAACAGGTCAAGGTAGCTTGCATTTTGAGCAAAGTTATTAATTAACTGTTGTTGATTTTCAATTGAGCTTTAGTTTCATTTGGGGGAATCTATTTAGGTTGAGACCCTTTAATACTGGTAGATGAGGTCTCTCTGGGCTTTTAGCCATCAGCCAAGAACTGTTCTGCTCATATCATTGCTGGAGCCACACAACACACTCTTCCATTTGATAGTATGATCAGCCTATGGTCAGCAGGGGATTCCATAAAGAGCACTGTATTGACAAAGTCTATTGAGAAAGTTACTTTTATTATAGAAAATTTATTGGGATTACTCTCACCTTGAATGAACTTCCTTCTAGGAATAAATAGATCTCCAGAAAGAGAGTGAATTCATCAATTATTACAGAATAACTGAAAGATTGAATTCATTGATTATTACATCAAAGTGATCATTTGAAACTCATCATTTTTATGTACGTCTGGCTTATTTACTTAGGAGATATGCTTCTTTGTGGCAGTGTATTACTTGCATCAAAGAGTTAATTATTTTGAATAGAGACCAACATGAACTAGTTTATATAAGTGGAAAGCATTATTATGGGAGGCTTCACAGACTCCAAGTGTGGGAATGCAGGTGAACCTCAAAGTATTTAGAAACCTCCCAGAGCTTTTTTCTCTCTCTTTGTTTAGCTTTCTTTGTGTACATTTACTTTAATCTTAAATTTTGGAAAACCATTTCCTGCTTCTTAGTTCATGTGATTGAATATTATTTTCCCCTATATCAATTTACATATTATATAAGTCTAGAGTCTAAATTAATGTCTCAGTTCCAATTACATATTCTCATGACACAGAGCCTGATAGGTCCAGGTTAGATGAGGTGTTTGCCTCTTGTCCATTCAGTTCTGGCAGGGGAGCTACTGTGACTGGACAAAGTTTGGATGGGAGGCATTTCTCAGAGCGGAGATTCTACCCAGGCTCATCAAGTTACATCTATTACAAGGAATGAAAATCATATTGCAATCAGGAATTGGCAAAACAAAACAAAAACAATAACAACCCTTCTTCCATAAAATCCTGCTCTATGATGATTACAATAAAAAGGCAACAGGTATGCCCTTTCCAATTTTTACAATGTAGTAGATAATGAAAGTGTCTTATCAATTAAATATGAATTCTTCTTTATTTAGCTATATTTAGCTGTTAATATATTATTGAAAAGTACCAGAATTAAATTTAACAATGCTATGTGCAATAACAAATTAATTTGAAATAGAATCTAGATTCAGATGAAATACGAATCATCTCTCTACAGATCACGACTGTGACCTTGTTTGTAATTCAGAGCTTATTTACATGATATAACAGGTAAAAATGCTTCACTTATTAGAAACCATATAAAATCATTAAATGTTCTATATTTTGATAATTTATGTTTTAATAGAAATTACAGATATTTTCTATAAAAAGTTCAGCTTTGGTAAGCCGTGAACAACTGGCAATAAATTAAGGCAAACCATGAGAACACATTTAAAAAGTAAATTATACCTCAAGAAAGCTGAGAAAAACAAAAAGTAAATTAATTTAAAATATGCATAGGCATTTATAGTTCTGGAATCAAAATGCTTCTGGGAGAATTTAGAAAATGATACAATTTCAATGATGAAAATCCAAACATATTATTTATCATTGCATTCCCAGCACTTATTCTAGAACTAACATGTAGAAGATACTTAAAGTGTGTCATATGAAGTTGAAAAACACTCTTGAAGATGATGATCATAGCAAGATGGCAGAATAGGAAGCCTTAGGCCTTGCCTCCCAACAAGCACACAGGGTGTAACAAAAATAAATGGTCTAAAAAGTCTTTACGATAATTTCAGAAACCAGTTAAGTTGCTGTACCCAAGGCAAACTCAAAGCCAAGAACAGCCAAAGTGAAATGAGGAAGGAAAGCTATTTCATTTCACCCACTGTATCCCTTCCCCCAAGCCAACACAGTTTAGTGTGATCAGGGATAAACAACCTACTCACAGCTTCTCCATTACGGAAAGATATGAGTGGAATGTACAACCAATATCCTGACTTTTTGGAGAGTGTCCCAACAGACTGATGTCTGTCTCACCTGCCTGCTAGCACTGATGAAACTGGCATATTTTGAATGCCTGAGGGGTCACTGAGAACAAAAGAAATCTCAAAATTATGGTAGTGACAGAGAAACTGTATCGCTGCAGATAGATGCTAGAGGGAGCAAGAAATCACAATCTCCTAAAAAGAAACCTGAAAACCTCTCTAACTGGAAAATTACATACATAGCTCAAAGAAGATGCATCCTTAGAAAAGGTTTGAGAGGCCTGCAAAATCTTTAGACAGACTGACTGGTGGAGGTTTTCTCCTGTAGGTACCCAGTCCATAAAGATTAGGAGAGGTGGCTGTTTTTTCAAATGTATACCTTCTAGCAAAAAAACAACAAGACATACAAAGAATCAATGGAACATAGCCCAATCAAAATTACAAAGCAAATCTCCAGAAACTGGAAAGAAATGGAGACCTATGAATTACCTGACAAAGAATTCAAAATCATCTTCTTAAAGAAACTCAGTGTGCTACAAGAGAATACAAATAAGCAACTAAACAAAATTAGGAAAATGATGCATGAACAAAATGAAATATCAACAAAGATAGAAACAATAAAATAGAACCAAACAAATTCTAGAGTTGAAGAATACAGTAACTGAATTGAAAATTTTTCTAAAGGAGGTTTTGCAGTAGACTAGATCAAGCTGAAGAAAGAATTGGCAAACTCAAAGGCAGGTCATTTGAAATTACTGAGCCAAAGGAACAAAAAGAAAAAAGAATGAAGAATGATGAGGAAAGCTCACAAAAGCAAAAAAGATTTATGGGCCACCATCAAGTGGACCAAAATACACATTATAGGAGACCCAGAAGAAGAATGAGAGAAAAAGCAGATAGCATATTTGAAGAAATTATGACTGAAAACTTCCTAAATCTGGAGAGAGAAATGGAAGTTCAGATTCATGAAGCTAAAAAGAGCCAAAATAGGAATTTAAAAACATCTATACTGAGGCATAATGTAATCACATTGTCAGAAGTCAAAAACAGAATTTTGCAGTGACAAGAAAAAGTGACTTGTCACATACAAGGGAGTTCCGATAAGACAATCAGTAGATTTCTCAGCAGATATCTGCAAGCCAGAAGGGAGTGGGATGATATATTCAAACTGCTGAAAGAAGTTGCCAACGAAGAATATTTTATCAAGCCAAACTGTCTTTAAAAATTGAAGGAGAAACAAATACCTTCCCAGATAAACAAAAACTGGCGGAATTCATCACTAATAAACTTACTTTACAAGAAATGCTGAAGGGAGTCCTTTAGGTGAAACTAAAGGATGCAACACCACAACACAAAAGCATGTGAAAATATATAGCTCTTTGGTAAAAATAAATATATAGACAAACATAGAATCTCGCAAACTATAATAGTGGTGTATAAGTCACTTTTAATACTGATATTGAACTTAAAAGATAAAAGCATAAACAATACTGTAACTATGAAACCATTAATGGATTCAAAATATAAAAAGATGTAATTTGTGAAATTGATAATATAAAGCGGGGATGAAAAGAATTTTTGTATGCAGTTGAAGTTAAGTTGTTATCAGTTTAAAATAGATTGCTGTAACTAAGATGTTTTGTATAATCTCCATGGTACTCACAAATTATCTATAGAAGATGCACACACAAAAATAAGAGATCAAAGCACTTCACAACAACAGAATCAATGAAACACACAAAAAAGGCAACAAGAGAGGAAAAGAGGGACAAAATAACTAGAAGATATACAGAAAACAACAAAATGACAATAATAAGTCCTTCCCTATCAGTAATTACTTTAAATGTAAATGGATTAAACTCCCCAATCAAGACAGAGTGGAGTGGCTGAATAGATAAAAATCAAAATTGTTTGCTGTCTCTATGAGACTCACTTTATTTTAATAAAGTAACAGATTTATTGAGATAAAATTCATGTACATAGAATTTATCAATTTAAAGTATACAATTCAATGTTTTGGGGTGTATTACACTGTTAGTTTTTTAACTTTTCAAAATTTTTATTGAATAAATTTGACATGTAACTTGTGTACATTTAAGATGTACAGTATGTTACTTTGATATTACTTTGTACTATGCCAGTGTAGCAATATTTATCATATTAACATTACATAATCATAGTACAGTATTGTTGTCTATATGGATTATATTGTGCATTACAGCACTATGGCTTATTTTCTACTTGTTATAAATTTGTATCTTTAAATGCCATCACTCTTATCTCCCCTCTCCCCACCTCCTGGTAACCACCATTCTACTCTGATTTTTAGAATTTTAACTTTTATAGATTCCATATATTAATGATATGCAGCACTTGTCTTTCTCTGACTTACCTCACTTAGCATAATGTGCTCAAGGTCAACCCATGTTGTAGCAAAAGTAGGATAACTTTCTCATGGCTGAATAATATTCCATTGTGTATATGTGCCACATCTTTTTTATACATTCATCCACTGACTGGAATCTGGGTTGTTTCCATATCTTGGCTATTGTGAACAATACTGCAATGAACATGGGAGTGTATATATCAACTTGAAATCCTGTTTTCATTTCCTTTGGTTATATACCCAGAAGTGAAATTGCTGGATAGTATGGTAGATCTATTTTTAACTTTTTGAGGAATCTCCATACTGTTTTCCAGTGGTTGGACCAATTTATATTCTCACCAACAATGCAAAATTGTTCCCCTTTCACCATATCCTTGCCAGCAACTCTTGTCTTCTTGATGATAGCCAGTCTAACAGATGTGAGGTGGTACCTCATTGTGGTTTGGATTTGCCTTTCCCTGATGATTAGTAATGTTGGTCATCTTTTCATGTATCTGTTGATCATTTTGAGGTTCTCTTTGGAGAAATGTCTGTTTAGTTCTTCTCATTTTTTAATCTTTTTTGTTTTTGTTTTTGTTACTGAGTTGACTAAGTTCTTTATCTATTTTGGATATTAACCCCTTATCCAATATGTGGTTCTCAAAAATTTTCTCCCATTCTGAAGGCAGTCCTTTTGTTAATTGTTTCTTTTGCTGTGCAGAAGTTGAGTTAGATGTAGTTTTTTGTTGATTTGTTTGTTGCCGTTTGTGCTTTTGGTGTCATGTCCTCCCTCCAAAGTATTGCCAAGACCAATATTGATTAGCTTCTCTTTTATGTTTTCTTCTAGGAGTTTTATGATATCAGTTCTTATGTTTAAGTCTTTGGTACATTTTAAGTTAATTTTTGTAAGCGGTGTGAGATAGGGGTTCAATTTCATTATTCTGCATGTATTTCTCCAGTTTTTCCATCACCATTTGTTGAAGAGACTCTTCTTTTCCTGTTGAGTACTCTTGCTCCCTTGTCAAATACTAGGTGATTGTATATGCATGGATTTCATTCTGAGCTTTCTAATCTTTTTCATTGGTCAATGTGTCTGTTTTTGTGCCAGTATCACACTATTTGTATTAGTATGGCTATGTAGTATAGTTTGAAATCTGGAAGTCCGATATCTCTGGCTGTGTTTTTTGCTCAAGATTGCTTTGGCTATTCAGGGTCTTTTGTATGTCCACACAAATTTTAGGTTTATTTATTCAACTACTGAAAAGAATGCCTTTTGTATTTTTATGGGGATTGTGTTGAATCTGTAGATGGCTTTGAGTGGTATGACAGTTTTAACAATATTAATTCTTCTAATCCACGAACACAGGATGTTTTTCTGTTTGTGTCTTCGATTTCTCTCAGCAAAGTTTTGTAGTTTCCATTGTATAGATCTTTCACTTCCTTGGTAAAATTTATTCCTAACTATTGTTTTTGGTGCTATTGGGATGACTTTCTTTCTTTTTCAGATGCATCATCATTAGTGTGAAGGAATGCAATTTATTTCTGTCTGTTGATTTTGTATCCTGCCATTTTACTGAAATTGTTGATTTATTTGACAGTTTTTTTTTTTTAAACTATTCTTTGGGATTTGCTCTGTATAGGATCATGTCATCAGAAAATAATGACAATTTTACTCCTTCATTTCTGATTTGGATGCCTTTTATTTATTTGTCTTGCCTAGTTGCTCTAGTTAGGACCAGTATAATGGAATGCTTGAATGGAATGTGGAAGGTCAAATCTTTGCCTTGTTCCTAATCTTAGAGGAAATGCTTTCCATTTCGTTACATTGAGTATCTTAGCTGTGGGTTTGTCATATATGGCCTTTATGATGTTGAGTTATGTTCCTTCTATACTCAGTCTGTTAACAATTTTTTATCATGAAATGATGTTGTATTTTATCAAATACTTTTTATGCATCCATTGAGATAAAATCATATGATTTTTACCTTCCATTATTGATGCTATGTATTACAATTATTGATTTGCATATTTGAACCATCCTTGCACTCCACAGATAAATCCCACTTAGTCATAATATATAATCCTTTTAATGTGTTTTTGAATTGGTTTGCTAATATTTTGTTGAGGATTTTTGCATATATTTTAGAAATATTGGTCTATATTTATCTTTTCTTGTGGTGCCCTTGTCTGGTTTTGTTGTCAAAGAAATTCTGGCCTTATAGAATGAGTTAGAAAGTCTTCCCTCCTCCTTGATAACTTGAAAGAGTTTGAGAAGAATTAGGACTAAATTTTCTTAAAATTTTTGGTAGAGTGCTCCAGAGAAGCTGTCTGGTCTTGGAGTTTTCTGTTGGGAATTTATTGATTTTTGATTCAATTTCTTTACTTTTGGTCTGCTTTAACTTTCTATTTCTTCCATTCAGTTTTGGTAGTTTGTATCCAGAAATTTATCCATTTCTTCTAGGATATGTAATTTGTTACTATATAAATGTTCATAGTAGTCTCTTATAATCCTATCTATTGCTGTGATATCAGTTGCAATGTCTCATTTTTCATCTCTAATTTTATTTATTTGAGACTTTTATCTTAGTTTAGCTAAAGATTTGTCAACTTTGTTTATATTTTTGAAGAGCCAGCTCTTAGTTTTGTTGATCCTTCCTATTGTTTTTCTGGTCTCCATTTTATTTATTTCAGCTCTGATCCTTATTTCATTCCTTCTACTAACTTTGGGTTTAATTATTTTTTAATGGATCCTTAGTGTGTAAAGTTACATTGTTTATTTAAGTTCTTTCTAATTTTTTAATATATGTGTTTACGGTATACACTTTTCTCTCAGAACTACTTTCGTGACATTCCACAATATTTGATATGTTGTTTTTATTTACATTTAAGATTTTTATTTCCCTTTTGATTTATTTTCCAGTGGTTGTTTAGAAGTGATTGTTTAGTTTCCAAATATTCGCAGGTCATTGTACTTCTCTCTTACTGATTTCCAGTTTCATACTGTTGTGGTCAGAAAAGATAATTGGTAAGATTTCATCTTACATTTTCTAAGATTTGTTTTGTGGCCTGTTATACATTTATCCTAAAGAATGTTCCATGCACACTTGAAAAGAATGTTTATTCAGCTGCTGTGGAGACATAGTCTGAAAATGAATAGATAGAAAAAGATATTCCATGCAAATAGTGACCAAAAGAGAGTAGGAGTGGCCATACATATATCAGACAAATAGATTTTAAATCAAGAACTGTTACAAGACACAAAGGACATTAATAACAATTAAAGGATCAACTCATCAGGGAAGTGTAATGTTTATAAATATAGATGCAACTAACAGAGTATCCAAATATATGAAGTAGACATTGATAAAATTGGAGAAATAGATAGTAATATAATAATAGATTTCAAGATCTAATTTTTAATCATGTAAGGAACAGAGAATCAATAAGGAAACAGAAGACTTAAACAAAAATTGACCAATTGGCCCTAACAGATATATACAGAAAGTGCCACTTAACAGCAGCACTCTTCTGTAGTATGCACATTACATTCTCCAGGATAGATAAAATATTAGGACACAAAACAAGTCTCACCAAATTTAAGATCTGAATAACACAATATATCTTTTCTCACCACAATAGAATAAAAGTAGAAATCAATAGCAAAAGAAAAATGGAAAGTGAAGAAATACGGGGAAATGAAATCACACACTCTTGATAAACTAATGGGTGAAAGGTGAAAACCCAAAGGGAATTAGAAAATGTCTTGATACAAATGACAGTGGAAACACGACATACAAAAACTTATGGGATGCAGCAAAAGCAGTACTAAGAGGGGAATTTGGAGCAATAAATACCTACGCTAAAAAAATCACAAATCAACATTTAACTTTAGACTTCAGGGAACTAAGAAAATAACAAACTAAACCCAAAGTTAGCAGAAAGAAGGAAATAATAAAGATTGGAGAAGAAATAAATGAAATAGAAAATTTAAAAACCACTAGAAAAAAGTCAACAGAAGTAAGAGCTGTGTGTTTAATAAAAGATCAACAAAACTGATAAAACTTCAGCTAGGTAAGTAAGAAAACTCAAATAACAAAAATCAGCAATGAAAGAGAAGTTACAACAATGCCACAGAATACAAAAGATTATGAGGCTACTATGAAATGAACATTTATATGCTAACACATGGAATAACCTATATAAATGGATAAACTTCTAGAAGCATACATCCTACCACGACTGAATCATGAAGAAATAGAAAATTTGAACAGACCTATAACTAGAAGTGAGATTGAATCAGTAATTAAAGAAACCTCCCAATGAAGAAAAGCCCAGGACTGAATGGCTTCACTGAATTATCCTACCAAACATTTAAAGAGGAATTAACATAAATCTTTCTCAAATTATTCCAAAAAATGTAAGAGGAGGGAACACTTTCAAGCTCTTCCTTATGAGGCCAGTATTACCCTGATACCAAAATCAGACAGTGGTACTAAAGAAAAGACTATAGGTCAATGTCTCTGATGAACACAGATGTAAAAATCCTCATCAAAATAATAGGTGTCTAAATTCAACAACACATTAATACTATCATACTGTGACATACTGTGACAAAGAGGGATTTTTTTCCCGCAGTGTAAGAATGATTCAATATATGAAAGTCATTACTGTAATATACCACATTAAATTATAAAGAACAAAACCACATGTTCATCTTAATTAATGAAGGACAGGCATTTGACAAAATTCAATATTCTTTTATAGTAAAAGCACTCAACAAACTAGAACAGAAAAAACTGAATCAACATAATAAAAATCATATATAAAATGCCTGTAGCTAACATCATACTCAATGGTTAAAAACTGAAATCTGTTCCTCTAAAATCAAAACTGAGCCAAGGATGTCTACTCTTACCACACTTCTGTTCTTCTATTCAACATAGTACTTGAAGTCCATGTCAAGGCAGTTAGGCAAGAAAAGTAAATAAAAGCATCTATGTTGTAAAGGAAGATATAAAATTGTCATAATTTGCTGATCCTATGCATAGGAAATCCCAAAGAATCTGTCAAAAAATTGTCAGAATTAATCAATTTCAGTAAAATGGCAAGATACAAAAATCTATATGCAAAAATCAGTTGTGGTTTTATACAATAACAGTGAACAATCTGAAAAGAAAATTAAGAAAACAATCCCCTGTAAAGTAGCATCAAAAATAATAAAATACTTAGGAATAAGCTTAACCAAGACATGAAAGATTTGT
Organism: Camelus bactrianus; assembly: GCF_048773025.1. Classification (NCBI taxonomy): domain Eukaryota; kingdom Metazoa; phylum Chordata; class Mammalia; order Artiodactyla; family Camelidae; genus Camelus; species Camelus bactrianus. The sequence goes on from NC_133539.1 coordinate 99,702,811, forward strand.
GTTCTGAAAATTGTAAAACATTGCTGAAAGAAATTAAAGAAGATTAAAAAAATAGATAACCCATTTTCATACAATGAAAGATTTAATGTTGTTAAAATATCCATACTACTCAAGCCATCTACAGACTCAATGCAATCTCTATCAACATCCCAATGGCCTTATTTCAGAAATAGAAAAGTCCACCCTACAATTCATATGGAAGCTCAAGGGACCCTGAACAGCCATAATAATTCTTAGTAGGAAGAGGAAAGCTGGGACCTCACACATCCTGATTTCAAAACTTACTACAAAGCTATGGTAACCAAAGCAGTATACTACTGGTATAAAGACAGACATATAGAGCAATGGAACAGAAGAAAGAACCCAGCAATTAACCATCACATGTTTAGTCAAATGATTTTTGATAAAGGTGCAAAAGTTACAACAGGGGAACAGATAGTCTTTTTTAAAACATAGTGTTGGGAAAACCACACCACATGCAAAAAGATAAAGTTGGATCCTTACTTTACACCATATATAAAAATAACTCAAAGTGATTAGAGGCCTAAAGGTAAGACCTGAAACTAAAATACCTAGAAAAAAAACATAAGAGAAAAGCTTCATGCTATTGGATTTTGCAATGATTTCTTGGATAGGACACCAAATGCAAAGGCAACGAAGGGAAAAATTGACACATAGGACTACATCAAATTAAAGAAAAAAATCTGTATAGCAAGTAACAACAGTGAAAAATGTAACCTACAGAATGGGAGAAAAAAACAGAAAAAATATATATGATAAGGGATTAATGTTCACAATATATAAACAACTCCTAAAACTCAACACCAAGAAAGCAACCAGATTTTTAAAAAATGGGCAAGGGACTTGAATAGACATTTTTCAAAATAGATATATACAAATGCCCAACAAGCCTTTGAAAAGATGCTCAACAACACTACTAAGTAGGAAAGTACAAATGAAAACCATGCTGAGATAGTAACTCACAGCTGTTAAGATGACCACTATGAAAAAATAAGTGATGGTAAGGATGTGGAGAAATTGGAACACTTGTGGCATGTTGGTGGGAATGTAAAATGGTGCAGCCACTAGGGAAAACTGTGGGGGGGATGGTTCCCAAAAAACTTAAAATTAGAATTACCATATGATCCAACAATCCCACTTCTGGATATATGTCAAAAGAATTAAAAACAAGATCTTGGAGAGATGCTTACACATCTGTGTTTTTTAACAGAAATATTTTGTTCAATGGATAGTGTTTCATGTTTGCAAGATGAAAAATTTCTAGGGATCTGTTGCACAACAATGTAGTTAACATTGTTAAGATGGCAAATTTTATGTATTTTTTACCACAATAAAAAAAAAGTGCCCATAAAAAGGGAAGGAACAATCATGAAATTCTCTCAACAAGATTATTAACCTAGAAGTTGCAAAGAGTTTACAACTTCTTTTTAAGCTGTGAATGTAATTATATCCTTTTAAAAAGTTTTCTGGCCTAGGTTTTTGTTATACGTAATGAGATTTTAAGGAGGTATGCATTTAGATTCTTGTGGGATAAACCATAGTTTGTAAATCTGTATACATCAAATCAATGTTCTAGTTCTGTTTTGTTATGTCTTGTTGGGTAACATATTTGCCTTGTTTGGAGGTGTGGTTGGAATGCTCTGACCTAAAATGCGGAATACAGGAAACTTTTTCTGAGAGGGAATTAAGGGGGCCCCTCCAATGTCTTTCTACAGATGTAGACTTGTGATTTGTGAGGACTAACTCTGTGGACAGCAGCAATCTTTATTTAAAGTTGGTTAATAATTTTCTTGAGCAACACTAGGGAGACTAGTCATTTCCCATAATTGTTTCATATATATGATCCAGAGAAAAATGTAACTTTTTCTTCTCAATTGTTTTTTAAGGTTAGAATCTCTTCTTGGAGAGATGCCATTATGTTTTCTCTTTCAACAAATATAAAAGAAAAAAAGACAAAAGAAATCTCCAAGGCTGGCAGAACTCATGGGGCAAGTCCCCTTTGATGTAACCCACTGGTAATAACAATACTGTTCTTTGTTTGTTTTGTCTGTGATTCACTCTTTTCAATAAAGGCAGAGTGCTGGAGTAAGTCAGAAGATGAGGTAGAAAAAGGAGAAATGAAACTTATGTGACTGAAGTGGATTTGAGTTGATACTATTCTGCACCTTGGCCTTGTTCTTGTCCCATTTAATCAAGTAAAGCAATCTATCAGAAAACAACAAAAAAAATTAGTTCTGGTTCTGCCATGAAGTAACATGACTGGGTATTTTTTCTGAGCTAAACTGCATAATCTCCTAGTCAAAGGTCAATTCTATTCGGCCTCCATGTTCATTAGAACTGTCTACTGTAGTTAACTTGATTCACAGTATCTTATTTAATTGTTTTGCATGTGTTATGGCCTTAGATGATGTATTTTTATGTCTCAAAGCCTGAGAGATCTCTGCTTCTTAAAATTTTCACTTTTGTTGGTAGTCCCATAAGGACTGGGGCCGTACTGCCTTGATTGCAGTTATCTCCCCAGAAGTATCACTGTGCCTGGAGCATAGCCTGTGTTCAATAAATACTTCTTTAATGAAATATGAGAGTGAATAATAGGTGAATCTGGAGAATGTGCCTATTTCCTCTTCTGCTTAAGACTTGTAGATAAGGAATTATAAATCTAACAAACCCCATGGGGAGCTGTCCACCAAAAAGCAATTTAAATTTCAAAAGTTTGTGTCAAAATACTTTTGAACAAGAGTGAGTCTCTTTATGGCCAACTGTGTTTTCACTTATAAAACAAAGATGTAGAAGAGCTAACTTGAATGAAAGCCCAAGGTCTGAAGAGGGCAGCTGGAGACTAAATACAGAGAGCTGATTTTGGAATGTTTCGTAGAGAATGGGTGCTAGAAATTTATTACAGAGTGGAAGTCATTAAGACAACCAGACAAACACATGCACTGTTGGCTGGCAATGGTAAAAGATCTGTTTACTATTGCTAGTTTCTTCTAAGTTTTGTCTATAGCTCTAGTTCCTTCCTACCAAAGAGACAAGTGAGGAAGGTGAATATAAGTGACGTTAACTGTGATCCTTCAGTTGGCAAGCTTTAGTGGTCCTGGAACACCAAGTATGGATTCTTTGTTAGTTTAACCAAACCAAACTTAAATTATTCATTGTCTTCATCCCCCTTCCAAACGAAAGCCAACCTCATCTAATAGGTCCAGCATTGCTCAAAGAGTGAATAGTGCTTCTTACCTACTGAGCATCCAACTACAAGGTGCCATGCGCAAGATGCAAAGAATTCTTAGAAACACATTTCCTGCTCTGAAAAAGGTTAGAATCTAGTAATGTGTTAAAGTTATGTGCATAGAAATATAACAATAATGTCAAAGAATGAGCACTAAACTAAGATAGTAGATAGGCTTGAATTGTCCTGAAGTCAACAGTGTGGAATCGCTGAGATCAGGAAAGGCTTTAGAAAGGAGGAGAGCTGGTGGTGGTCATTCAATGTGGATAATTATGTCTTTAACTAGAGAAGCATTTATTGAAAAAAATTTCTCCCTTGCTTTAATTATTGTTCCACCAGTAAAGAAACCAAGAGACACTGAAATCATACTACATGTAATATATTGGAAAAAACTTTAAAATGAATATATATATATAAAATGAATATATATAAAATGAATACACACATGCACACACACACTTGTGAGAATATTTCATATTCATGATATAGGAAACCAAAAAGTTACCCAAAATTGCATGTGATTTGGTTTCTTGACTAAAATTTACTTTTTTTCTCTCAGTGCCATGTACTGAATTGTATATTCTAGTCAGTCTTCTGCCTGGGTATGCCTTAATTTGTGATCTTCTGCCTTGGGATCATTCATTAGAATTTTATCATAATTATGCTTGTGAGGTTCCCCTTTTTATCATACTCATTAGCAGCATGTAGCTACCTCATTTTATTGAATTAAATTAATTTTGTTATGTATTATTTTTGATAGAAAAATACTTTATGTCAAATATGCCTACAACCTAGAAAAAGCAAATGGTTCAAGATCCTACTTAACTCTAATTATAATATTTTACTTTTAGGGAATGGGAACATACTTCAGTTACTAATAAATTAATGTTAATTTATTGAGCAACATTTATGGGAAGTAGGCTGGGGCAATATGAATTAATAAATATACATCAAATTCCACTGCCCCAATGCCGAAATTTGTCAAGTGAAGGAACGAGGACCTTTCTGCTGAGCTGTCATGACTGTGCTATTCATAAAGAGTTAGGGTACAGTCCAGGGACAGAACAACAAACAGAATCATCTATGTAGGGGTCACATAGGTATCAGGGCTGCAGGGAGCAGAGCAATCAGTAGCAAGAGAGGCCATGGCCAGGACGGGGAGGCGGAAGCCATAGGTCAAAGCTAGAGTGGAAGAAGGAATTGGGCTCAGAAAGAAGACTTCTTCACCTGATAGTACTTTCTGGCTTCTTCTTTTCCAATCTAGTTGTGTTGCAGTTGATTCTGAGGTCGCAGACATCTTTCAAAGGCATGTTTCAAGTTTTCTTTACTATTTAAAAAATTCATTCCAAGGCACTAAACCAAAAGTTTCTAAAGAAACGGGACTAATGGGATATATAGAGAGACCCATAGAGAGGTTTACTTTAAGGAACTAGCTTACACAGTTGTAGAAGACTGGTAAGTCCAAAATTTGACATGTCACGATGGTGGACTGGAAATGTCGGGAAATGTCCAAAGAGAGTCCAGTGGCAGAATTTCTTCTCTGAGTGGTCTTTTTATTCTATGAACGTCCCAACTGGTAGAATGATGCCCACCGTGTTATGGAGGGTAGTCTGCTTTACACAACATCTGCCGATTTAAATGGTATGCTTATCCAAGAAAACACCTTCACAGAAACATCCAGACTAGTGGTTGACCACATGGCAAGGCACCAAGGCTCAGCCAACGTGATGTGTAAAGTGAACCATCACACAAAGCTTTCAGCTCAGCTTCACCCCTTTCATGAGGCGCCCGTGTGTAGAGAGAGCAGCACAACCATCCACAGTGGGCTGGTTTTGGATAGCACTCTTCCAGGCCTGTGGAGACCACAGTCAGCTCATTTTGTGACTAGTAGACTATCAGGTGGCCAGGATGCTCTGCAACTGGCCATGACCAGCTGCCCCTTCTGGACTTTGATAAACGCGACTAACTCGCAAAGGAGAAGAGATGATGGATGGTTGGTCACAGGATACTTATAATGCTGGATTTTTAATTCTGGTTCTGCCACTGTCTTGTCATGGGGTGTTGGGTAAATCACTTTACTTTTCCGAGTCTTGAGTTTTCTTCTTTGAAAAACCACAGGTTTATAATTTGAAACCTAGTCCTATCTTGGACATGATCAAAACACATAATCGATTTTGGTCCTTGACTAATGTCGCCAATGATGAGGAAATGACTCTTTTGTTGAAATTAGAGATAGGCAAAAATCTGTTTTCTCACCTTACTTCTAAACCATTTGATGAATTTCTTTATTTAAAGGAGAACTTACACAATGGAACAATCACCAATTAATGTGAAAAACTTGGGAGAAAAATTAATCTTCAGGTGTAGAAGTAATTTAATAAAGTAATTTTATCCACTGTTTAAAAAAAAAAAACTATTGAGGAAGGTTCATCTTCTGCCTATGACAGAAGATGCAATATTCCTCCCTCTTTCCCTAGTTAGATCAGTATCAATGAAGCTTTAAGAGTTAGTTCCACAAATTCAAAGGAGCAATGAAATAATACTTTAAATTTTTAATATGCAGTCTATTTGAAGTCACTTCAGAACATCAATAGTAATCAGGAAGAGAGATGTTAACCTACTTTCTCCTTATCTGTACTTCTCTTTTTGGACACCTTCTTGCCTACTGGGACTCTCCTTGGACTATTGGCTGGATCCTACTACATTTCCTTCTCAAGTTGCTTAAAATGTTTCAAAGGAAATAATTCATACTCCTGATATTCAGATTAGATAAACAAGATGAGTATACTCTTTCATGCAACTTCAGCTCACCAGACTATGCTATAACCTGTGATTCACAATGTAAACAATTTTTATTTATTTTTATTTTTTTATTTTTATTTTTTAACATTTTTTATTGATTTATAATCATTTTACAATGTTGTGTCAAATTCCAGTGTTCAGCACAATTTTTCAGTTATTCATGGACATATACACACTCATTGTCACATTTTTTTCTCTGTGAGTTATCATAACATTTTGTGTATATTTCCCTGTGCTATACAATGTAATTTTGTTTATCTATTCTACAATTTTGAAATCCCAGTCTATCCCTTCCCACCCTCCACCCCCCTGGCAACCACAAGTCTGTATTCTCTGTCTGTGAGTCTATTTCTGTCCTGTATTTACGCTTTGTTTTTGTTCGTTTGTTTGTTTTTGTTTTTGTTTTTTAGATTCCACATATGAGCGATCTCATATGGTATTTTTCTTTCTCTTTCTGGCTTACTTCACTTAGAATGACATTCTCCAGGAGCATCCATGTTGCTGCAAATGGCATTATGTTGTCGGTTTTTATGGCTGAGTAGTATTCCATTGTATAAATATACCACTCTTCTTTATCCAGTCACCTGTTGATAGACATTTAGGCTGCTTCCATGTTTTGGCTATTGTAAATAGTGCTGCTATGAACATTGGGGTGCAGGTGTCATCCTGAAGTAGACTTCCTTCTGGATACAAGCCCAGGAGTGGGATTCCTGGGTCATATGGTAAGTCTATTCCTAGTCTTTTGAGGAATCTCCACACTGTTTTCCATAGTGGCTGCACCAAACTGCATTCCCACCAGCAGTGTAGGAGGGTTCCCCTTTCTCCACAGCCTCTCCAGCATTTGTCATTTGTGGATTTTTGAATGACGGCCATTCTGATTGGTGTGAGGTGATACCTCATTTTAGTTTTGATTTGCATTTCTCTGATAATTAGTGATATTGAGCATTTTTTCATGTGCTTTTTGATCATTTGTATGTCTTCCTTGGAGAATTGCTTGTTTAGGTCTTCTGCCCATTTTTGGATTGGGTTGTTTATTTTTTTCTTATTGAGTCGTATGAGCTGCTTATATATTCTGGAGATCAAGCCTTTGTCGGTTTCACTTGCAAAAATTTTCTCCCATTCCATAGGTTTTCTTCTTGTTTTACTTCTGGTTTCCTTTGCTGTGCAGAAGCTTGTAAGTTTCACTAGGTCCCATTTGTTTATTCTTGCTTTTATTTCTTCTAGGAGAAAATTTTTGAGATGTATGTCAGATAATGTTTTGCCTATGTTTTCCTCTAGGAGGTTTATTGTATCTTGTCTTATGTTTAAGTCTTTAATCCATTTTGAGTTGATTTTTGTATATGGTGTAAGGGAGTGTTCTAGCTTCATTGTTTTACATGCTGCTGTCCAGTTTTCCCAACACCATTTGCTGAAGAGACTGTCTTTATTCCAATGTATATTCTTGCCTCCTTTGTTGAAGATGAGTTGACCAAAAGTTTGTGGGTTCATTTCTGGGCTCTCTATTCTGTTCCATTGGTCTATATGTCTGTTTTGGTACCAATACCATGCTGTCTTGATGACTGTAGCTCTATAGTATTGTCTGAAGTCTGGGAGAGTTATTCCTCCAGCCTCTTTCTTTCTCTTCAGTAATGCTTTGGCAATTCTAGGTCTTTGATGGTTCCATATGAATTTTATTATGATTTTTTCTAGTTCTGTGAAATATGTCCTGGGTAATTGGATAGGGATTGCATTAAATCTGTAGATTGCCTTGGGCAGTGTGACCATTTTAACAATATTGATTCTTCCAATCCAAGAGCATGGAATATCTTTCCATTTTTTAAAGTCTTCTTTAAATTCCTTCATCAATGGTTTATAGTTTTCTGTGTATAATTCTTTCACCTCCTTGCTTAGATTTATTCCCAGATATTTTATTACTTTGGGTGCTATTTTAAAGGGGATTGTTTCTTTACTTTCTTCTTCTGTTGATTTATCGTTAGTGTAAAGAAATGCAACTGATTTTTGAACGTTAATTTTGTAACCTGCTACCTTGCTGAATTCTTCAATCAGCTCTAATAGCTTTTGTGTGGACCTTTTAGGGTTTTCTATATATAGTAACATGTCATCAGCATATAATGACACTTTTACCTCTTCTTTTCCAATTTGGATCCCTTTTATTTCTTTCTCTTGCCTGACTGCTGTGGCTAGGACTTCCAGGACTATGTTGAATAGGAGTGGTGATAGTGGGCATCCTTGTCTTGTCCCAGATTTTAGTGGGAAGCTTTTGAGTTTTTCACCGTTGAGTACTATACTGGCTGTAGGTTTGTCATATATAGCTTTTATTATGTTGAGATATGTTCCCTCTATACCCACTTTGGTGAGAGTTTTTATCATAAATGGGTTTTGAATTTTATCAAATGCTTTTTCTGCATCGATTGAGATGATCATGTGGTTTTTGTCCTTTCTCTTGTTGATGTGATGTATTACACTGATTGATGCAATGTAAACAATTATGTGGAAAATATTTGGAGCTTTAAAGCTTTGTCAGGTGTTTCAAATAACTTTGTAATACATTTGTACTATAATTTCAGGAAGATTATGTCCAAAAGAACTCTATAAAGTAAGACAGTTAAGGGGGTTTATTTTTTGTTTTGTTTTTTTTACAAAATATGGAAATGTTAACACCCCAAGGGGTGCTGTACCTTTTAGCACTGGAGCTGGGAGTCTGATGAGCTGATTTATAGGGTTGCCACTGCTTAGAGCACTTTCGGAACTCCATTCGTGGAAGTGACTTGAGAGCTAGTTTATGAACCACACAAGGAAATTAGTTTTATTACTTTATTGTCACACCTCATATATTTCCATTCTCACGTTCCTCACAGTTGGGCATCTTCCCCATTTCAGTCAGATTTTGCATTTTCCCCATTTCATACTGTCCTGCAACTGCATCTCCCAAAGAATGAATGTTTGCTTTGGATATATTCATAGCGCTATGCAAGTGGATAAAATACAGTGCAAACTCAAATAGAAAATACAGTACATTACCTGGCCGAATACTCTATTATACAAAATAGCCTTTCTAATTGAGGAGGATAGAAAATGTCATTTTTCAAAGTTTAAAATCCGCAGAAGAATTTATATGTTAACATAGTTTTAACCTGTTGGCTTGGATGTCTGCTTTTGAGAAAATCTAATTTTCTTTAAAACACTAACCAAAAAAAGACTCAAAATGTATTGATGATTCAAAGCATCTTAGGAAAGTGTAGCTTTGAATACAAGCATCATTGTTAAAATGTAGAAATAAAATATTTTAATTGCACGATTGAGGAAATGGGGTTTGTTTGCAAAAAATGTGAGATAATCCAGAGTAATACAAGTTTTATTTTAACTTTGATTTTCCCAGGGTCTTTTTTCAAAAATCTCTTAGTAGCTTTCCAAAGAACAAAAATCATCAGGAGAGGGAGACGCCAACTGTTTTAGTTTACACATATCCAGGCTGTGTATTTCCCTGTCTTGGGTTCACTGAGGCAATATCACAGCATGGCCTCTGGATAAAACAAGCAAAAGATAACACAGAATACACCAAACTAGAGTAGGTCAATTAAAACAACTTATTAACAAGCAATTAAAGCTCAGTAGCTTTTCTTTGTGTGAGTTTGTGCACAGTATTCAGTGGAGAGTTTAGCACATTGGGCCTATTTTTTTCCCAGGTGTCATTTACTGGAAATGCCTGAGGAACCTTGGAGAAGCAGCAGAAGCAACCAAACAAATTATTGTAAATTTGCCTTGTGTTATGAATGAATGGATTTTCTTGTTGAAATGAGTCCTTATTCGATATTTAGTTAAAGGAAAAAAAGATCTTGGTATCAGTGTACCAAACCACAAAGCAATGACTCTGAAAATGGCCCATCAAAGGCAAGACCCACTGTGGAAGTGAACAAAGGCTGAAGCCTTGTTAATAATGGGCCAATTCTATGGTTAACCCCGGGTGGGTAAACTGCTGTCTGGAAGTAGACTGTTCACTCATGTGAAGTGAATTAACACTTGCTGGGCACCAGGGTACCATTAGGTGCATTGAAACAACTGATTTACTATGGGCATCCTGGTGCCCTTACACACCCGGCATCTCCATAGGATCAGGCATAATGAAATTATATGGTGCCAAGAAGCCAGATCTTACAAATTTTAGGCAATAGCTCAGTGAAGTGGTAGAGACTCATGGTAGTTAAATCAGCTGGGGTGCTCCTCTAGCCATAACAAATTTCATCTTCCAAAGAAATTGGAGCAAGCAAATTATTCCTGAAGACAAATCACCCAAACCTTTCTCGTATATGTCAGTATGTGATTTCTTATTCACTGGTTGGGAGTGGGTGGGGGTAGAAAAACTAAAGATTTCCTTCATTCCTTCAAGCAAAGAATCAGGGAGGAAGCTTACACCTAATAAAGACAATCCTTATGCATTTTGTTTTTCATCTTAGTTTACCTACCTTAAAAAAAATCATTAATAGCTAGGAGAAAAAGGAAGCAACAAATCTTCATACAAATAGAGGGTCATAGTCTTAAATCATGTCACTCTGCCCACCTATAATTTAAGCAAAATGTGTTCTAACAGAGCTGATTGTACTGGAAAATAAATTATTTAGAATAGAGATGTACAATTTTTTTTTTTTTTGGTAGAAAGAGTCATGTGGAAATAGATTAAATTCATTATGAAAGAAGGGCTTCTTCAATTGGTAGTATGGACTAGTTTGAAAATATTGGTACCTTTTGTCATTTTTATTCTTTTTTAAACTGGAGTTTAAAACTTACTCAGCTATTAATTCCAAACACTTTGTGCAATATTATAACTAACTGGGAGTGAACAAATTTTCATTTGGAATCTTGCTTATAAAGGTTGGATATATTTGAATTTTGGAATTGACTACAAAGAAACACACAAACACATGTAATTATATCTATCAATTAGGTGGCCCAAAAAAGTAGGAATGTTCTGTTGAATTTGGGCAAATTATACTACTATTATTTTGCCTTCCAATCTGAGAGACCTTTGTCCACCTAATTCCATGGTTTTATAGATGAATTTTTATGATTATGGAGATTATACTTCAAACTAAAGCAGTATCCAAATTTGTCTCATCATTAAATGATTCCCCTTTGAACAAGGAAAACATTCATTTATTCTGCTTACCCTTGAAATACTGTAGAAGCCAAACTGTTATAAAATTATGTTGGCTGAAATACAAAATGAACACGTTGGGTTCTTTAAAGCTGGGGCATGTTAGGAGTAATCATCCTGATTTTCTGCTAAACAGTAGTCATGCTAATTTCTGCCATCAAAAAATTTGATTAAATTCAAAGAGGGTAAACATTTTTTTCCCCTAACTTGCAACATTCTTAATGTTTAGAAACAGAAAATCTGTCAACCAGAAATGGGCTTTCCTAATATGAAAGTGAAAATGTATTTTTTGAAAACCCAAAATGAAACAATCTATTTTCTCACATTTTCTTTTACTTCTAGGCAAAGAGAGTGTGATGTTGATCGTGTGTTTTTTACTTTGCTTTTTTTTTTTTTCCCTGCCATTCAGATAAGATGGCTATTCTACTTACCCCCAGGGGTAATTTGATTCCTCTCATCCAAATCATTTTAGAATCTAAGACCAGTGCCAAAACATCTGGTCTGGAAAGTTAAAAAAAAAAAAAAAAAAAAAGGCGGTTTAGATGCCTGTCAAATCTGAATAAATTAACCAAATATTTGATTTTATTTTTGAAAATTAAATTGATTAGTTACTTTTACAGCCTCTCACGCTGACGTTTTTCCTTTTTGAATTCTCAAACCCCAAAATATGTATTATGCAATTAATGTTTGTTGAAGACGTGTATCTGGAATGTCCCCAGCATGGTCTGATGTTCAGTAAGATGTTGCTGTGAGAGGCTTACTGAGGTGCTCTTGGAGACTGAATGTGGAAGACAGAGTTTCTGAAACTAAGCTATTTGGGATTCCTGGAATCTCGCTATCACCCTGCAATAGATAAAGAGAAGAAATCTACAAACTTGGGGTTGCCAAGGGGACGAGGGTGGGAAGGGACTGGGATTTCAAAATGTAGAATAGATAAACAGGATTGTACTTTGCAGCACAGGTGGCTCACAGCGAAAGAGAATGTGACAATGAATGTATGTTCATGTATAACTGAAAAATTGTGCTCTATGCTGGAATTTGACACACCATTGTAAAATGACTATAACTCAATAAAAAAAATGTTTAAAAAAATCTACCTGTGAAACGTTTTCAAATGATGCCCATAGATAATCTAGCTTTTTATATTTACCGGTGACACTGTAATAAATGTAGACTTCCATTGTTGACATTTATCAAAATGCAAAAGGGCCAGAACTTGGAGTTACAACTGGGGAAAAGATAACAGAGATTATATTTTAAGATTCACCTAGGAAAATTAATATTGAGGTATTTTTCTAGTTATGTTTTAAAAAATAGTAGTTTATCATTTCAGAATCAATGCCAAAACAGACGCCACTGTCTCATAAAATAAACATGCAGGGAAAGGGTAACACGTGCATTAGCCACAAACTGAGTCTGTAGCCAATACAGTATGATGAGAAGGAATTCTCAGTATGGTGTGATGTGCGATCGAAGCCATTAGCCATATGGTGCGGAGTGAAGAGGGCCTCTGCGACGGAATAACGGTTGTATGTTATATGGTTTATTAAATAATTATGCAATGGCAAGCAATGCTTTTATAATTATTGGCTGTTTTAAAATATTTTTGTTAATCTAGCTGCGTTTACCAGGTTGAAAGATGCGTGTTCCATCACGTCTCCATGCTTCCTATCTGCTTTGTGTAGCGAACAGAAACCGGCTGCCATATTGAAGATTTAGGGCACATTTCTTGTATCATACTGTGTATCATCAAGGTATGCCACAGGGCATTTAGAAATATAGGGGCACATTCCTTTTAGAGTTGCCTTCCCACCTGCCACCTGTCAGGGCAGATACACTGTATGTGGGACAGAGAATGTGCTATTTTTATGTAATTTCCATGGAATGAGACAGGGAAGCATTAAGACATCCAAATGAAAAGCGAAAGATTCAATAAAATATCGATATTTTGCTATGGGACGCTGTGCCAGTGCCAGTTTGGAGACTAGCTTTTTTAGATGGTAGACATTACTCTGATTCATTTCTATTTGTAATAATTTTCCCTCTAAGTCAATTGGTATTGCATTCATTTGTTTACCTCCAACCTATATGGCTTTGTCAGGCGACCTACACTTTATTAACCATTCCGACTACCCTGGCCTACCCTCCATAGTTACTTAGATACAGTATGCTGGTTCTGCAAGGCGGGATCACCAGAGGACGGGCGGCGTTATCATGGTTAAAGCAGTGAAAAGGCTGGGACTGTGCTATGCCCACCATGGGACCGCAGGGCAGCTGCATCTGCCGTGGAGAGAGGTGTCGTAGCTCAGAGAAATGCACTGGAGCAACAGCATACTTTTGCTGGCATAAGCCTGCTCTCAGCTAAAGGAATTACAGTGTCTTTAAAATGTGAGGGTATGTTTTCATGCACAATTATTTTAAAGACGTCTTTGAATTTTGAAAATTTAGTTTAGAGTTCGTACTCATGGTTGGGTAAAAACACTGAAAAGTAAAGCCAATCCAGGTACAATATTGACATCGCATTTACTACCCGTGATCTTCCTGCAAAGTTATGCCGATGTATCTTTCTTTGGCTCTGTACTTAAAGGCTGAAATAGTGTTATTATATTTCGAATATCACTTTTATAAAAACACTCATTTTTTGATACATAAGCACTGTGTATACTTCCTTACGCTAAGGCATCCATCATATTCAAAGAAGAAAAATAAAAGGAAATTAAGAATAGTCATCAGGGCTGTTTTTCAGCATTTCAGTCTCCTGTCAAATGCACAGGAAGATTCCATATCCTCACAGTCTTGATGTTCTTTGTGGCCATGAGCCTCTCTGTCCAATGAAACTTGGGGCAGAAGTCTTTACCAACCAACATGCAATTCACACGGCATCTTCCCACTAACAGGGTGACCAGGGACCACCAGATGGAAGAAGCCTCTTCAACCTCAGTCCCTGAGTGAGGACAACATGAAACAGAGGCTCTGAGAACATTCTAGCCCTTATTGGACATGCAGCACAAGTGAGGAATAAATCCATGCTGCTTCAAGCCACTGAGATTCTTCAGGTTAGTTGTTTTTTGCTACTGACTCACAAAAACAGATAGTAATACCTGTGACTTCATAGATATTGGTACTTAGGACAAGGTTAATATTGTCCTACTCTTAATCTATTAATTAAGTAATTACTTAAAGAATTGTTTAATTACTATCTTAAAATAATATTTTAATAGTTTAATAATTCAGTTAATATTTAATAAAATGCCAACATTAATATTTAAATTTAATAATTAAATTAATGTTTTAATTGAATAATAGTTTTACAATTAATTCTATAGTTTAAAAGTTAATCTTTTAATAATCAATGATATTTTGAGTCATTTTAACAAGTAATATTGAGCAAATCGGAGTCTTTGGAGTCTCCTGCGCCATATGTAAGGCTGGAATGCCAACATGGCCTCCCAGTGACCTCCTTGGCTTGCTGGGAGCCTGAGTGCAATGGGACAGTGACAGTCCTCTCTTCTATCCCTTCTGCCCTGGAGCAGCCGGATGGGTGACCCCAAGTGAGTCAAACAAATATTTTCATATGATGGAATAAAGTTTGGGAAGAACTAATATATGAAATATGTGTTGAGGCAGAAATCATGCAGATGGTGTGGATGAGAAACAAAAATTTTGGAAATACTGAAAAACATCTGAGGAGAAAGTGAAATAATATTTAGGCCTTTCTATCTATAAATTGATCAAGTTTACCAAATAATTGCTAGTCTTCTGATTTTCCTTGGCTTGTGTAGGCATTTGCCAAGTCATCTGTTCATCCGGGCAGCCAACCAGTCAAAATTTTTGAGTGCCTACTCTACGTCCCAGGGATGGTAAAAAATGATGAGGATAAAGACATGAACTGTCTCCCCATCCCTCCAGTAATCAACATTTCCACGCGAAAGGAAGTAATTAATTACAATGAAATGTAATGTGTGACGCTACAAGTAAATACTGTGTTCCAAGCCCTCTCCTATGTATTTAATTTTATTTTATCCTTAAAGGAACTTAATGGGGTGGACAATGTTCCCTTCACTGGATATAGATAAGGATACTGGTTTTCAGAGAGTGTAAATCCCCCAAAGTCCTACTACTAAAAAGTATTTTAAAAAGGATTCAAATCCAGTACCATGGAGAAAAGTATGTGCATGTTGATAAAAACTACCTTTGTTTATACAGTTATCCAAGGTTTCCTGCCAAGATGGTCCATCCTTTACTTATCATTAGGCTGCAGGCATAATATTGGGCTTCGATTCAGCCTCAGGATTTTCTGAGTTTGAGGTCATATTCAGGTCCCCTCCCAAATGGTACTTTTTTTTTCACCCAGTGGACACAAACAATCTGGAAGGAAACAAATTTTTCCGGTGCAGTATATTTTTCTTTGTTACAGGATGGGGTGGAGTTAGGGAGGTTGAAATTTGAGTTGGTGGTTAAAAGGAGTTTGCCCTTGTATGAAATGTTTTGTTTTTCAATAATCTGTTTAGATATTAAACATGTTCTTAAAATTTATAAAAATAATTCTAGATATCTATTTAAGTTCACTTTTTCAGACAGTCATTTTGCTTCAAGAATGCTTGATCTTAGCCTGCTCAGCAGCAACTGTCTTCTGTCTTGCATCATGAGTCTTGGTTCTTTATTTCTTCATATGTAAAGTGAGACGAGGGGACGTACCATGTTCCATATAAGGTTTCAGGGGCTCTAATGTATGATTTCTTTAGCTTTTGGAACTAGCGAAAGTGCTAGCTGGTCTGAGTCTCATTGTTTTAAAAGTATGTATACATAGAAAATGAAAAATTTTAAGTTAATTTCAAGATCGCATAGCCAGTGACAAAATCCTGGGCAGAATTCTGTCTTTTGACTCTTTCAGAGGTTTCTTTGTAACGCACTGGGCAATCTTGCCTTTGCCAATGTACTTGGAAGACATTTGGGTTTATTTCTGTGTATGATACATTGTTTCAAGTGACTTGAGCTTACTGGCATCTGGAATGAGATGCGGCACTAAATATTTGTATTTACTACCAGGTATATGCACTTAATTTTCTCGGCTTAGTGTTCCTGTGTGTGTGTATGTATGTGTGTGTGCACGCGCACACTGAAGGACAGAAAAATACTAGCTAACAGGTGTCTGCGATTTCCTCTCTCCCACCTTAAAGAAATGGAAACATCTTCAAACATACATAAGATTATCATAAATAGAAACATCATAAACCATAATACATAACTATGTATTTCTTACGTTGGTGAGTAAACACTAATGGGGAATAAAGAAGAAGGGCAGAGTCAGGTGGCAGGTGTTTATGAGAAACCCTGGGGTAATAGATTAAGATTGTATACATTGTATCTATATTCTTACATTTCCTAAGAGTAGTTCTGGATATAAGCAGCCCAGAATGGTATTTGGTGTGAAATATAAGAAGGGTGTGTCTTCATTGCACAAATACATGCTTAAATATTAAATATAGAAATAAGAAAAATGCACTTGAGGAATGAGGCAGAAGTTCAGGGCAAATTCTCTAAACCTCCTCATGATGGCAAACATTTACATTCTAAGCCTTTCTCCCCCATTATGAGCAACCTGATTTTCATCAATGAAAGCAGCTGGCAGAGACTACTGAACCAGTTATTTTATTTTATCCGGCATTGCTAGCAGAGATACCACTTTCATTTTCGCCAGCATTTGTAGTGTAAATGAGGAGCAACCTATTGTAAAATAATGCTAAGAAGATCAAAGGAAGCAATCCGTACTACCAAGCTAAAATCATTGCGGGAAAATGTTTTTTGATTGTGGTTAATAATGTAATCAAGCCAGAAACCTGCCTAGAAGTTGGAGTTATAGCTGAATTACTTCTAATATCACAGGTACCTAATCTGCAGCAATGTGGCAGGAAAGTTCCGGACTTCTAAAAATGCGGGGCTACTAAAATATTTACAAAGAGCTGCATAGTTTTGACTGGAATACTATGTATATTTTGTCAGAAAAACAAATCGGTGTTGCCACTGAAGATTGAGAATTAAGGCGGGAAGAGGAAAGCTAAAAGGAAGAAAACCAAAGGGGTCATTTAAAAAAAAAAGTATTTGACGTCTTTCTTTCTGTCCCCCTGTGGGAGGGGGAAAAAACATTCTTAATAGCAAAATCATTCTCAGACTTTTCTGATTCATTTTATATTTAGCAGATTACAGCTTTAGTCATCAGTAGGAAAGAGCCTCACAAACTGACGGACCTGAAATCATGTCCTTTGATTGTAATTGACAGAAGGAAGCATTTAAGGTAAAGAAAAAAAATTTTATTCATCTTTGATTACACTGTGATGTGATTTGGTGACATAATACAACTGAGAATTGAGGCAAGAAAGGCAGTAATTCCTACTTGAGGGTCTGACATGAGGTAGTCCTGCAGTTGTCTTCCTTCCAGCGCCTCCAGCTACAACACTCTCCTTGATGGCGGCCAGACAAATATATGTTCAGTGGGTTAGAATTTAAAGGGCAAACAGCTCTAAAATAACGTTTCTTAAGGCAACGTATTTCAGCATTAAAGGCTTGACCACTACACATTTGACTGGACCTAAAATTAAATCTATTCAATTTAAACATTTTACGGTACAACAACAACAATACCCCCAGTTAAGCAACACTTTCTTAAAATAATGGAAATAAATGGTTTGTAGACAATAGCTCTCTAAAGAGATACATGTCTTTTTTGTTTCTTTTTGGTTATCAGTGACTGTATATATTTCTAAACCTATCCAGTGTGAATTGGGGTATCTTTATACTTTGATAGTTTTCTTCACTCCTTTTCTTAGACTCATGTACTCTTCAGAGAGGATCAGGCCATATATATTTTGGACATTTTACAAAAGAGGTACATGCAAATATGACTAAATTATGTTGGACAGTTGGTAAAATCACAGGTAGGTAGAGCATCATGTGTATTTCCCTGACGAGTAGTTACTTCATTAAATAAATTTATATTCTAGGATTTGAATAATGAGTATAAAGTTTGATTCAATATCTTCATTTTTTTAGTGCCATAATGAAAATAACTTCTCTATATTCATGTACAAATGACTTCCTAATATTCAGATTTTAGAAGATCTAAGACATAAATGAACAAAGAGTGTGTACATTGTGAAGAAATAAAAATATATTAGAAAATGTATAAAAGGAATCTTCAAAGTTTAATTTGATAAATTTTCTTTAAAAAGCTTTGAAGAGTTTATATTTGAAAGTACATAAGATCTGTAAGTCTGCTAGGCCAGAAAATCTATTGCTTAGCAATATTTTTTAGTGATTAAGAAAAGATCTCCTGAATGTCACAAGTGTGTGTGTGTGTGTGTCTGTGTGTGTGTGTGTGTGTAGCCATAAGGGGAATTCAGTGAATACCCATCAGAGAATAACTTGTGATGAAGTTTCATTTTCCAAAGAAAGATTATGTAGTGTCAGTAGATGATGATATTTATATATGTAAATCAAGTATTTGAATCTGCAAGTTAATTGTGTCTAGAAATGTCAGACTAATTATAAACTCTTAGGCTGTATTTACCTGAATGCCCCCCAAAGCTATTTAAAACTGAAAATTTCAATTTATAGAAGGTGGTTTCAGTTGTCAGAAATGGACTCTATTAATCATACCTTTCAGGGCAACATAGGTTTCACCTACACAAATACAGGTGCAAGTCAGAAAGCCGTTCAACCTCCCATGAAAAACATGTCCGGTGTTCTTCCAGGTTAGCTCAGGTCTGGATTACCTTGTCTGTGAGCATGTGCCTCATCCGAAGAATGATTTGAATTATTATCTAAGAGGCTTAAATAAAAACATTCCAAGACAAGAGTTCATTATAGACATTGCTACATGCTTTCCCTCCCCATGAAGATCAACTTACATTTCATTCTGTACCAATATTTGCTGCTAGTTCCACATAAATTACATTTGAATCTTTTTTTGGTTTTGGTTTGGTTTACTCAGAAGTTTTATTTTGGTCTCTTTTTTTTTTTTTTTTTTTACTATGGGGATCATATGAAACTTTGAAGATGTAACTGACATGCATGTGGTATCAGTTCATGTCCAGCATTGGGCTAGTTTTCATCTTTTTACATAAGAGGAATGCTAGTCTTTTCATGGATACTCATCTACATATACATGTGTACACCTTGTGTGTATTTGTGCTTCCAAACATGAAAGCAAAAGGAGGAATAATGGTTTACTTGTTGGAACTCCAACTTTCCTTTTTAGCCTGGGCCAACTTCTTTTTCATTAAGAATAGAAGGTTCTGCTAAAACTATTGGAAGATTCTTTTTTTCTTTTTAAAATTCATCTAGAGTTTCAGTTTTCTATTCCACATGGTTGCTGCAATAAATCATCTGACCAAGAAGGCAATTCAGTGGCAGCCCTTTGCAGAGATTTTTGCAAATAGCTTTTGGGGACTTTTGCACTTATCCCAAATTTATACTTCAGTTAATCATCAACAAAGACAGTAATGTGTCAGGCAAAAAGAGGTTTGGGCAAAACAAGGAGGCTTAGATTGCTGAACCGTTTTCATTATTCAGAAGCATCATTCACAAAATTGTTTATCTTCATTTTCCAAATTCACTCATCAAAACATTTTCACTGTATCAAATAAATTAAAAGAAATTCACTTTATCAAAACATTCAATATCACCATTTACATATAACATAGTCTAATAGTGAAATATTTTAACTTTTTTGAGTTATTTGTATAGTTTTGTATATATTTCTTTAAAATTCTTTAATTAGTATGGATAAAATAATGTAGGAAAGAATAAGAAATTAATCTACTGTCATATATGAAATGCCCAGTTGTCCACCTTTATTTAATATTAGGAAACAGAATATAGTCTTGATGATTTTATTATCTTCATTTTTCTAATTGTTTACAGATGGGTGATTTTGTCTGGGAAATTCTCTGCAAGCTAGAACTCATATTTTTAAATAAGAATATTAAAAAATTGTTATATATGACAATGCATTTATATCAGGAAGTTAACCCTTACGTAGATTAGTTAACTCTTTCCCGTAAGATTTTAAGATATATTTAATTTAAGTATTGCTTTTAAAAGATTGAATACTGAATTTCAGTATTTGTTATTGAAATTTTATAATTAAAAAGGCCCTTAGAAAGAATGACTCCCAATTATAAACTGAAAATATCTGATACTATTATCAGTAAGCTAAAATCAATTGAACAGAAAAATTTCTCATGAGATTTTTGTTTTAAATAACTGGATTGGAAGTAGGAAAGAAAACAACCTTAACAGTAATTGTTTAAATCTGGTATATTTGATTTCTTAAGGTCAGTCCACATACACTCAAAAGGCATGATTCCCAGAAATGCCAAGCCCTGGTTAACAGAGATATTATCTGCTTCACTAAGTATTTGGTTCTATTTACTTTCATGCAATTACATGTAGACTTTGCCAAAGAATCAATAAAGTAGTAATATTTGAAATGTTAAATTCTCACATTGAAAGCTAGATTATACACTTAAACAAATTGGACTCTATTACCTTTCTCAATGATTTGCCAGTCTAAATAATGATTTTAAAAATATGATATCCGAAATGTATTACATGATGTCTAAATTGTCCTTATGATCAAGTTTCAGAAAAAAACTGGAGGATAAAAATAGGTTGATCTAATGCAAAATCATGATTTAAGATACTTTTTACAATAGGTGTGTTACTGCATGTGATAGTAAATGTTTGATATTTTAAAAAGTGGAAAAGTATGCACATAGGAAGTAATCAAATTATTTATCACTT
The DNA here is from genome assembly GCF_048773025.1 of Camelus bactrianus. NCBI lineage: Eukaryota > Metazoa > Chordata > Mammalia > Artiodactyla > Camelidae > Camelus > Camelus bactrianus. The sequence goes on from NC_133539.1 coordinate 99,723,816, forward strand.
CAGACATTTTAAAATGGAGATATGTTTCAATTGCTTTGGAGAATGATATTGCTATTTTTTTCCTCAGATATATTCAACTTCATAGTGTTATTTTTTCCTAAAAATATAATATTGTACAAGCTGACTAGTAAACCTGGTTCTCAGTGACATTTTGGCACAAAAGGCAGTTGTTCTACCACAGGATCACTGTCATCTGGTATTAATGTACTGATAACTGGTAGTTGAGCCCAAAAGTGATACACTAGTGTATGTTTATACTTTTAAATTGTTATTAAATTTACTATGCCAGTAGTGTATTTTTAGGATACATCAAAAATGAGTTCTTGAAAATTAAAAAAAAAAGTTATGGCTATAAAAATGAAATCTTTAAAATTAACATTTGAATGATCAGCAATTTAGGGGTAATTATAGTTCACACTCTACATTCAGTGCATTTTGATATATGGATAATTACTCCTAGTAATATCCTTTAGTTGGATTTTTGTAACCACAGTAACAATTTATTGCAAAATTAATTCCTTGGCACAATTTAACATTTAGTGATGTGAAGTCAAAGTGAATTGATTTTACCGCAGACCACTTGTGCCCTGGTTTCCTACATTGAAGTACTAATTGGTTATTACAGGTCACTTTAGAACTTAGTTTAAAAATAAATTGTTGCAAGGTGCATTTAGTAGAAATAGCTTGATATTTTCTGCTCATGGGGCTTTATTTAAATAAAAAAATGGTAAAGTAATGCAATCATCTTTGGTTATAAAAGTGATGGATAAATTGAAAACATTTTTGAATCAGGTCAATGGTACTGATGATTAGTACATTGTTAATCAAGTTCTTCAGATTGCTATCAAATGCCTTCGCTCTTTTGCTCGGGCTGGTGAGAGGATCATGAATATTAAAGAGATTCAAATGGATGTGCTCTCATGTAATATGGAGTACCACAAATGAAAAGACTAAATGAGGGCAGCCTGTAACTCTAGGTACTGATATATCTCTTAAGTAAAGAGGATGCCTGATCAATTTCTATGCTTACTTATATATAACAACCAAATAGAGCTTTTTTTTTTTTTGTAATCTATATTTCAGTCACATTGAAACCAGTGGACATGGTACATGAAAAATATTATTTTAAAGAAAAGGTTTGCATAGTAGTTAATACAGTGTGGTTGGTAATAGCTAGAATTTAAAGAAAACACAGATTAAAGATTAGGATATAATGCATTTATTTTAAATTTTAGAGGCAAAGAGTGGAGAGACTGTGCTAAGCAATGTCTTCTTGAAAGAGAGAAATGATAATATACTTTATCTTTTTATTTAGCAATAAAGTCTTTCTGCTTTTTAAATCTATGCAATTAGAAACATGATACTATATGTTAGGTGTTGATTTATTACTAAAAGCCAAATTTTGTTTTTTAAACCAAAATGGAAGAAAAAGGTTTTCCACGAACATCTTTAAACATTTAGAGTTTAGATCACTCAGAGTCCATTTTTTCCAGTATGAATAAATGTTTATAAAGAATTATGAAACACAGATCACTGATACTACATGTTTACGTATAAAATAGAAACAAAATAATACATTCATAAATTACTAACCTGAAAAATCTAATAAAGTAATGGTATGGCATATTTTTAGAGTTTAACATAGCTTATTGTTAAAACTGAATATAGACAGATAAATATAATAGAAATATTATAGGAATATCCTGTTTGGAAAGAGTAATACTTTACCTTTAGAACCTACCAAACCTGCACAGATGAATTTATTGTGTTGAGTGTTTTCTTAGAAAATTCTATTTATGATGGTAGTGATTTTAGAATAGGATTCTAAGGGAAAAATTGTGTTTTGGAGTGAGAGAAGTCCGACAATGAAGATTCAGTGTTCATGGAATTATCTGAGTGATCCTGAATAGTTTGAAGATGAGCAGAGGGTACAGGGTACCTGGGGTTTGTGGTTAAAAATGGAGGAGATAAAATGGGGGAAGAATAGGGTGATTTTTTGTGAGGCACAGACTTCAAATTTTCTTAAGTTCAGCCTTATGAATAAAGGCCAGCTGTTAATACATTCAGACTCATTATCCTCCTAGTCATGACAAGCTACTGAATGTACCAGTTTTGAAAATGCTCATGTCTCAAGTTTTCATTAGTATCCCAGATGAAGTAGGAAAATGGTTGATTATTGCTTAAAGTATGAGTATTTATAGGATCATAGATTGGTACAACTGTTGAGTCACAGCAGGATTTGAGAAGCCACTTTGTCCAAGTAAGTCACTTTTCCAGGTGAGAACAGTAAGAACCTGAGAAGTTAAGTATCCTGCTCAAGTTAATTAATACTATGGTCAAAATTAGGATTAAGTTATTCTGATTTGCAATCCATCCTAAGCTTTTCCCTTAATATTTAACCACTGTAATTTTAGAACAAAGCTAGAAGTTGAAAATATAGACATATACAAGTCCAATCCATAATACATCATCTGAGGAAAATTGGATTACCTGAGAGACAATAACAGGAAGACTAATTCTATAAAATTTTATAAGGGTAGTAGGTCTATGATTAGAAAAGGCTTTCCTAAGGAAGTGCTATTTAAGTCAAAGCTTGAAGATGTAATAGAAGGTCAGTGGATGAAGAATGAGAAAAAGAACGTTCCAGTGTGTGGAAATGCTATGTTAAAGGATTTGATTTGACTTGCATTTTTGAGAAATGGCCTTCAAAATATACTGAGCAAGTCCTGGAAATGGACAAGAGATGAGATGGAGAAATTGGCAGGGGCCAAGTCATGGAGATAGGAAAAAGAACTGGAATTTTATTCCAAATGCATTGGTTGGAAAGCTATTGAAAGGTTTGAGCTAGGCTTCTTAAATGTTCTAATATATTTTTCAATATATAACTATTACATACACTGTCTTAGAAATAACATTAATTATTCACCAGAGATGCCATGTAGGCAGTTGGAAAGAGTAGTCTGAAGCTCAGAAGAAATATCTGAATAGAGATACAAGTTTGAAGTCTTTTCAAAGTTTGGGATAGATGTGATTCCCTAGGAAACGAATATAGAAGAACAAGAGAAGAGGGTCCAGAATGGAACTCCAAAATATAAATGTTAGAGAAAAATGAGAAAAATCAGACTAAAGAGTGGTATGGAAGGAAACTGGGTGAACCGAGTATTCCAAAGCCAACAAAGAGAAGTATGACTCACGAGTAACTTCAAATTTCTTGAATGCTGTTGAGAAGTTGTAGTGAGTTGAATTGTGCTCTCCCAAAAATATGTTCAACCCCCAACCTTCCTGTACCTGTGAATGTGACCTTATTTAGAAACAGTTTGTCTAAGTGCAATCAAATTAAGTTGAGGTCATACAGGATTTGAGTGGGCCAAGAGTCCAATGACTGACATTCTTAGAAAAAGAGGGAAGGACACACAAAAACAGAAAAATCACGTGAAGACAAATGATTATAGTGATGGCAGCCACAAGCCAAGGAATGCCAAGGATTTGGGGGAGCGACTAGAAGCTGGGAGAGAGACATGGGATGGTTTCTCCCTCAGAGCCTCCAGAAGGAACCCACCTTGTGCCAACACCTTGATTTCAGACTATACTGACCTCTTGAACTGTGGGAAAATAAATCTGCCTTATTAGCCACACAGTATGTAATAGTTTGTTGCAGTAGCCCTAAGAAGCTAGTACAGAAGTAAAATGAGATGAGGATTTAGGCATTAGGCATCAGAAAGATAATTGTCATCTTTATCAAAAGCAGAATAGTCTCATGGAATGTTAGGGGTGGAATCCTTACTAGTGGGACTTGAAAAACAAACAAAAGGTGATGAGAAGACAGGTAGGAAAATAGCTTGAGAGTGATCCACAGAGTTTTTATTTAATGAAATATACTAAGATATGTGTGGATGCCTAGTGGCAAGGGCACAGAGCAGAGGCTTAGAAGTTGAAGAGCTTCAGGGAGGAATGACTGACAAAGGGACTCTGCGAAGGCAGTAGGGGAGAGCGTTCAGGTTAGTACTCACTCTTCCATTGCAATTAAGAGGAAGAAAAAGTTTGCAGATACAGTTGGATTTGTATGGCGGAGAGATGAAAGATGTCATATCTAATACCATTTATTTTCTTAATTAAAAATGTTGCAAGATCACCTGTTGAGTATAAGCGGGATGACGGAAAGTTGGATATTCCGGAAAGATGGAGGTATGCAATATAGGTATGACAAGAGAAAAAGCAAACGGATAAGGCTGCTCAGAAGTATGCAGTATCAATTTAAGGGTAGTGGTTGAGTTGAGAGCGAAACCAACATGCCCAGCTGGGGATCATAACCCAAGATTAAAAGATTTTTGAGAGCCTGATGTCTACTGAATATATCTCTCTATGTTTAATCAGATATGTGCTTTGCTTCCCTTTTATTGCTGATTATCTTGAGGCATCCTGGGTCTCTAACACAACACAAGTGAGGGAATATGCAGTCACCAAGGTAAAATGGAGAATAGTTAGCATTTTTGTTCCGGTACTTCTATCCCCATTCATTGAGCTCTCAATGCCCCATTTTGTACCTATTAAAATTGAGTTAATACAGTAATACCCAGTAGTCAAAGCTTAAGAGGAAATAACCCAGGGACCAATGAATATTGAATGAAAAGCTGTAACCGTAATCCAGAGTACCAGTAGTGCAGTTCTGTTGATAGCTGAGAAGGGAAGTTGGAAATCCAGAAGCTCTGAAATGCCCGACAATATTCAGAAAGATAATATCTTAAAAATCTTCCCAAAAGATGCGATTGAAAGTGACTTTAAACCCTTGATTGAGAAGTACACTACTCCCACTCTGTAGTGTCGCCCAGCAATAATTTATTTTGAAAGCTGTAATTCACTTTTGACATTATCATTTGAAGCCTTGGATGCTTTCAACTGTAATGATTGGCTCTGAGCTACAATGGGAGATTTCCTGAAAACATTCCTTCTTAATAACAGCAGTCAGAAGAGTACAAAGTAAAATGTGTGGAATCACAGAGTTTAAGTCCAAAGCCACCCAATGACATAAATCAGAATAGCAATCTGTCATTAAAAACATTGTAATCCTTGGGCTACGCATGAATAAGGGAGGAAAAAGAATTTAAAATAAAATAACTGTGAGATTTCACTATTTTAAATGCCTGAAAGTGTCATGTGCCTTAGCCAACCACTGTGGAACAAAAAAAGAAAATGACAGTGAGATTTAAATGCTCTGTCTTGCGCCATTGGATAGCACATAATAAGGTTTCTAAGCTGTTTTAACTGAGTCTGGCGTGTAAGTTTGGAATTTAGGATGGGGGTTCATTTAACCTAGGGTTTCACAAAAATAGAGATCTGGGGGATGGTAACGTCAACCTGTTCCTTAACTCACAGTATGATCGTCAAAAGATTATGTGGGAATAAAGAGATTTAGATTTCATTTTCCTATTCTCAACAAGATTATTTCAGTGTTGGATTTTTACTATGGAAGGCCTTCAGGATTGCCTATGTATTACTGCAGGTGATAGGGAACAGGAACTGAATACTTAATAGGAGATAAAGCCCCAGTTGTGCCCCATTTCTGGTGCTAGCAAGTTGAATTTGGAATATGTAGAATTAACATATGTTACTTTGCCGGAAGGACTTCTGTTGAAGTTTTTAGAGCAATTCTGCAGAACAAAGGGCTCATTACTTTTGCCTAATTAAAATGAGAAGGCAAACTGTGGAAACTAAAATAGCAGGGTGGTGTCACATGACAACCCTTTATTGGGTCCTTTAGTTTTTTTCCCCAAGTCTCTAGAGAGTAACTCTCCATCACGGAGGCCAGATGCTACAAGCTTCCACTCATTCAAGCTACACCTGGAATAGAGTGCGCGACCCTGGCATTTCCCAGGCTGTGTGTCGGACCATAATCTCTCCCAGATTTTTCAAGAAAAGCAAAATAATTGCTGCGATGAGAATTGAATTTTCTATCTGAGGATCAAGGAAACTGGAACTCTTTAAGGGGAGATTTGTGAACTGATTGTGATATTCATTTCAAATTTTCCTAATGACATCTTTTTCCTGCAGGATCAGAAGGTTAAGACTTAAGGAGGGAGAACATTAAATGGTTTGGTGTAGCAGTAGGAGGCAGGGGGGAAGATGAGAATCCTAGTTCAACAGAAAGTGTTGGGGGAAGGAAAACAAGATAGAGGCAAGGAAAGAAAACTGAGGTGGGGATGCTGTGGAGACCATGCTCATGCTGTGAAGCTCTTGTTTAAATGAGCTTTAATTACAAGATCTAGAACTACCTCAAAGTGGGAAAGAAGAGTTTCTTAGAATTTTAAATGGTATAACTTAAAATTTCTTCCTTCTGATAAAATAGATACCCAATGTGCACAATAAACACCTCATTTTCATGATCTAGGAATATGGGTTTGTTTGTTTTTTTTCTTTTTAAAAACAGTGCCGTTTGCTTCCAGATAACTCTCTGTAGGAGATCTATAATGAAAGCCTCGTTTGATTCATCAATATGGGAGGAAAATCTGCTTGGATAATTTGAAACCCTTACTAATGAATCCTTGCCCATCTTTAATACTGGAAGGTTGCATGGCCTTCATTAGGAAATATGTGTAGACCACAGAGGGGCCAACAGAGGGAGCCCTGTGTGATCATTTCATCTCAAGAGATTAGGACCTCAGTTAGATTGCAACATGTTATTCTCGCTTGCTAATGCTTCCTGATGGTTTTCTTTTAGTTCAGGCAGCTTAATGATTCAGCAGTCTTTATCATGTAAAGAAATGTCACTTATTGTCTGATTTAGCAGTGCCTTCCTTCTCTCTGACCTGCACATTCTCCTTGGGTGAGGTTTCTTCTACTTGATGTACTACTCATCGTTAAATGTGTTTCATTGTGGCAAAGTCCATAAAGACTCAGCGAAATAGCATACTTGGGTATGTTGTGCTATAGATATTTACGTTATTTAAAAAGTGACTTAGATCTTAGAGGGGTCTGTTTTCAAATTGGAGAATGAACTCATTTTGCTTTGCCCTTTGGGGCAGCCCTGGGTGCTGGAAACTTTAGCATAAAAGTGGCATGTTTTTAAGGTGTGCTTAACGTTACCCAGTGGAAAGCAGTTTAAAACATTAAATGTATTAAAATAAACATAAATGTGTTATGAGAACAGAGTAAAAAACTAGCTTGCATTTTAAAAATACTATGTAAGACTTCAAAGGAATTTTAAGTCAGACATTGACTCTCCTCTGTCTGGGTGATTCTTGTTCAAAAAAGTAAGAAAAACACTGGTGCAGGATCTAATAATTGTAATTTACAAGTCCCTTCCCATAATCTAAATTATGCTCTAGTACTCCGAAAGAGTTGGCCTCATTCAGGGACAAACATTTCTCCATGGAAAAAGAAGTTTGCGTTTGATAACTCAGACGTGCAGACTAGGAAAACCAAAAATGCTTTATCTACCATAAATAATCCAGGCAGGTAGCAGAGTCCCACAGCAGAGACATCTTGAGCTAACAGCACTATTCACATTGATTGCTCCAGATTCAATTCCTCAGTATTTGTCTTCTTTTATTACCAGCTGACTCTGACAGAAAGTACAGGAGACAGAAAACATGTGGTTTAGGAGTGGTGCCATTTTTAATCTGTATGGCACATGCAATTTTCTAGTATCTTTTTATTTCACTGTACACAGGTACAGTATAAATAACAAAAGATTTCACTGGAACTTTAAAACGAAATGATAATGATGTATGAAACAGGCAATGAATTTAGATTTTGCCAAGGCAGTATGAACTCTGTTGATTTCTTTTTTTGGGGTAGTGTCTGCTATTATATTCTAAGTACATTAATAAAGAACAGGGAACTACAACCTTTCAAATTTTATCAAATGCTTGCAAATATTAAAAAAAAGTAATTTTTAACAATAATTCACTTTTCTAAATTCTTAAGTAAAGATAAAAGTAGTTCTTTTGTTATTTAAATGCATTTAAAGCAAGTCAATCCCTAGGAAAATTAATATGAATTTCCTTTTTCTAAATATTAGGACTTTCTTAATCACATCAAAAGGAAATACATTTTAAACCTTCTTAAATTTAATAGGGTTATTATTTTGCATTATAAGCAACTCGTGTAAGTAATCTTCAGTCTGACAAGCTGGCACCATTACAGACTGGTTAAATCAAATATTTCCATGACCTATAATTTCAAGAGCTGAAGAATTCTAGTTCTGATTTACAAAGCTTTTCTGTATCTTGTCTTGCAGGTAATTTTCAACTCACAAAACCAATGTCGGTTCCTGTCAAGTCTTCTCTTTCTTATACAATCTCTCAGAATTAAAATGTATCCTCTGAACTAGAATCTGCTATTTAAGTGCTTTCTTCTCATTCCAAAGCATTATGTGGATTTCTCTGCTCTTCACCATTGGTGTTTAGGGGGGTGTATAGTCACGTGACATACCAAGCCTTTCATTTCTCCTCTTTTCCTCTGAAGCTGCAAAGGAATGTGATATGATACACAGTTTACATCTGCTCTCCATGCCTGACCACCTCTCTCCCTAGACCACAGACCTTTGTTCTTCCTCCTAATCCACGAGCATTGGAGTTTATAGCATTCTCTCTCACACATTTGTCATTTTATCTCTATCTTATTGATATTTCCATTTTCCCTCCAAACTTCAAAGCTATTCACTTACACCTTGGATAACGCTACTCAGAGTACTGTTCAATAAAAACTAAATGAGTTTTCCTCCCAGTAAAATAGGCTGAAGGTGTTACTCTGCTTAGAGATGAGACCATTTTATTTTCTTGTGTTTATGGTCTCAGTTTTGAGTCTTTGATGAAGTAGATAAATGCCTCGCATAATAGAAGACATTGCATTGTCCTGTGTATGCTTCTTGCTTAAAAATTGTTACCATACGTTCTGGGGGAGCTGTGATCCCAAGGCTGGAAATCCATTAGGAGTCAAACATGCTGTTTTAGGCTCTGGTATCACCATTTATTCAGTGAGATTCTCTAAGCTTATATTGCTCTTTTGTGAAAGTAGCTTTTTTTCTTTTACTAAAATTGCTCCAGCAGAAGTTACTGGTGCCCTTTACAAAGTGAATGGCTTCTCCCTTGGTCATTGAGCTGACCGACACTGACATTGGACATTGTTACTCACACTCAAAGTCTCTCCAACTTTGGTTTTCCTTTTCTCCTCCTGTTTTTAGTTCTTATCTCTTATATTTTTGGTTCTTGCCTTTATTTCTTTTCTGTTTTTTCCTTGACTGACTTATCTACTTTCACATCTTCAACTTGTCTTTATATAGTGTTTTTCTAAATTGATATCATTCTTAAAGTTTCTTCTAATTATATTTTTTAATGGCTTGTGACATATTTCTCCATTGATATTATACTGGCATCTTAAGGGCAGAATATTCTTAAATAACTTATTTCCCAGGATCTAATTTTTTAGAACTCATTCTTATCTATTGCCAGGCTAATCTTTGTAAGGTAACTTCCTTTCTCCAAAACTACTAGTGGTTTCTTAATGTGAGCTAGACTCTCCCTCCTTCAGGCTTTGCCTTATTCTGGGTCCCTGCACCACAGGGCCTTATCTCTTTTTCATTGCTTATGAAAATCTTGTGTTTTCCAAATTCAGGTAAGACTTACTCAATCCTTAATTTTCACAAGCAGTTGATAACCTTCTCTCCTAAAACTTTTTTTTTTTCACTGCTCTTACGAGAAGTATGATAACATAACATATATGAAATCATGGTTGTATAAGCAGATTTTTATCCTAATTTAACATCCCTGAAATTAAGATGAATTAACAGTCAAAGGCATCTTACATTTGATAAAATACAGTATTTTCTTTGTAGCAAATTATCAAGGCCTTTGGGAAGAAGAGATACTTAATTTTTACCTCCCACATTTCCTTTTCAATTAAAAATCTGTTGAATTAGCACCTGCTGCATTGTCTGTAATCTGACTAATTGAAATGAAACTGTCAGAGCCGCCAGTTACTGTTCTCATAGATAAATTAGCCAAAGGCTGATTTGATCTAGAGTCTTTCGTGTTTTTAGAAATACTACCTTCGTAACAGTGTTAAGCTCTCCTGTCTTGCAATGCATATAGATCTTGCACTTTTATTGTTAAATTTATTCCCAAGGGTTTTATTATTTTTGATGCTTTAATAAATGGAATTATTTTCTTAATTTTATTTTTGAATTGTTCATTATTGGGGTACAGAAACACAATTCATTTTACTGACCTCATATCCTATAATCTTGTTGAGCGCATTTGTTAGTTCCAATAGGTTTTTTTTTTAATATTTTAATGGATTAGTTAGGACTTCTATGTACAAGATGACGTCATCTGCAAAGAGAACTTTTTGGGGGCGGTAGGTAGGGGAGAGAGGTAATTAGGCTTATTTATTTATTTTTAGAGGAGGTACTAGGAATCGAACCCAGGACCTCATATCTGCTAAACATGCATTCTACCACTTGACCTATATCCTCCTGCCTCTATCATCTGCAAAAACAGATACTTCTTCCTTTCCAATCTGGATGCCTTTCACTTCTTTATTTTGCCAGTTTCCCTAACCAGAAACTCCAGTACACGGTTGAATAGAAGTGGGGAAAGTGGCCATTACCTGTCTTACCCTTGATCTTAGGAAAAAGCATTTTTTTCTTTCACCATTAAATATGATGTTAGCTATTTTTTTCATAGATGGGCTTTGTCAGGTTGAGAAAGTTCCTTTTTATTTCTAGTTTGTTGAGTGCTTTGATCATGAAATAGTGTTGGAGTTTTCAAATGCTTTTTTCTGCATCTGTTGCAATGATCACACAGATTGTGTGTGATCCCAGAAGAGCCAAAAGGATTTTGAAACAGAACAAAGTTGGAGGACTCACATTTCTTAATTTCAAAACTTAATACAAAACTATAGCAAACAAGACAGTGTGGTATTAGCATATGAATAAATATATAAAGCAATAAAATATAATTGAAAGTCCAGAAATAAACACTTACTTATATAATCAATTGATTTTTGACAGAGGTGCCAAGACCTTTCAGTGGAGAAAGAATAGTGTTTTCAACAAACGGTTTTGAGAAAACTGGATATTCACATGCAAAAAAAAAAAAAAAAAGGGGGTTTGGGAAACTTACCTCACACTGTATACAAAATGAACTCAAAATGGGTTAGAGACCCAAATGTAAGAATTTTAAAACTATATGGCACTTAGAAGTCATAGGAGTAAATTTCTGTGATCTTTGATTAGGCAAAGTTTTCTTAAATATGACACCAAAAAGTGCATACAACAAACAGAAAAAAAAACCATAAATTGAACTTCATCAATGAAAACCTTTGGTCGTCAAAGGTCACCATCAAGAAAATCAAGGAACAATTCATAAAATGGAAAAAAAATACTTTCAAATCATGTGACTGATAAGTGATTTATACGTAGAATATATTAAGAACCCTTATAATTCAACAATGCCAAACAACAAATGAGGAAAGAATTTGAATAGATATTTATTCAAAGAAGGCATACAAATGCTCAAAAGGCAAAAAAATGAAAACATAGTCACACAAATACTTATTCATGAATGTTCATTGCAGCCTTATTCATAGGAGCCAAAAGTGGAAATAACTTAAGTCTTTCAATTAAATGAGGTATATTTGTACCAGCTGTAAAAAGAAGTATGTCCAGATACCTATTACCACACAGATGAACTTTGAAAACACCTTGCTAAGTGAAAGAATCTAAATCACTATTGGATCATCCCCCTGGGCATAGAGACATGCCTTGACATCTCTTAAACAAAACCCCTTCTCTGATCTGCAAGTTTTCCTCTAGGTGCCCCATCCCAGTTTTCCATATATGTGTGGTGGGTCAGCACTCCTAACCCTCAAGCTTAAAACTCAATTATCATTGTAACTTCTTTCCAAAAGCTGCCACTCACCAATTTCTTTATTTCTGCCTGTGATACCTACCCAGGAACATTTAAAAACCTAGGAACTTCTTTCTCACCACTCTGAGATTTGTTTCCACATGTGGTTAATTCTCTCTTAGCAATGTTTCTTTCTTTCTTTCTTTTTTTTTTTTTTTTGAAATAATGAAGATATTTATTGTTGAAAAACAAAAGTGAAAATGGGTAGCAAGTAGACTGTCTAGCATCAGTCACTTGAAAAGTAAGGAAGTTTCCATTCAGTATGTTTCCAAGGCAAGCCACCCAGGAGTTTATGTTGGTGTTTTTCTTTTAAATTTTTTATTGAGTTATAGTCAGTTTACAATGTTGTGTCAATTTCCAGTGCAGAACACAATTTTTCAATTATACATGAACATACATATATTCATTGTTGCATACTTTTTCACTGTGAGCTACCACAAGATCTTGTATATATTTCCCTGTGCTATACGGTATAATCTTGTTTCTTTATTCTACATTTTGAAGTCCCAGTCTGTCCCTTCCCACCGCCTCCCCCTTGGCAACCGCAAGTTTGTATTCTATGTCTGAGTCTGTTTCTGTTTTGTATTTATGTTCATTTGTCTTTTTCTTTTTTCTTTTCTTTTCCTCTTTCTTTCTTTTCTTCCTTTCTTCCTTTCTTCCTTTCTTCATTTCTTTCTTTCTTTCTTTCTTCTTTCTTCCTTCCTTCCTTCCTTCCTTCCTTCCTTCCTTCCTTTTCCACATATGAGCAATCTCAAACTGTATTTTTCTTTCTCTTTCTGGCTTACTTCACTTAGAGTGACATTCTCCAGGAACATCCATGTTGCCACAAATGGCATTATGTTGGCATTTTTTATGGCTGAATAGTATTCCATTGTATAAATATACCACATCTTCTTTATCTAGTCATCTGTCGATGGACATTTAGGCTGTTTCCATGTCTTGGCTGTTGTAATTAGTGCTGCTATGAACATTTTTAGCAATGTTTCTTCAATGTATTGTTCCTTTTCTCCTCAATACAGTTAACTTCATCCCTGAGTTGCTGCATTCACTTCAAATCATTGCCCATCTTTGACTCCAACGTATGAGCAGTCACAAGATCAGTCTTCTGAAAAACCCCAAACCACCATGTCACATCTTTACTCATTAATTTCAAGGACCCACTATCATATATAAGCACTCTTTTTTTCTCTGACTTCCTCCAGCAGGGTTCTCCCTCATCAGTTGCTTAGCTATTGTTGTTGTTGTTAAATTCCTGTTGCTGTGTACATGTAATTAATTTTGTCAATTCGATTGTAAGCACCTGTAGGGCAGAGACTCTGTTTATCCTTCTTTGTCTTCACTACAACCTCTGGCTGAATGGTTGACATGTCTTGCTGTTCAATAATGTGCTGTTTGTTTGATTGATGAATCACTTGTCTCTGCCTGATTAGCTCAGTTGTTAAGTGTAGGGTGCTAATGAGGCCAGGGGCATAAGATCAAGTCCTGTGTGGATCAATTAGCTTTGGCTCAGTTCATAACCACAGTGTGTACTCTACCTCAAATCAGCCTCCCAGAAAGCATGTGTTTAGACACAAAAGTGGGAGCAAAGTAGGGGATGAACATTAGGCTAGTGTAATTTCATCTTCATCACTAAAGGTAAAACATCCTAAAATGTAAGAGCTCTTCCTGATGATGGACCTACGGTACATCTCCATGTATGGAAGAGAGCCACCTTGTAGCTATGTTTCGTAGTCCTGGCTCAGTTTAACTTTCAGGATATTATTATTTCATCATTTGAATCAAAATCAGTAACTATTTAATTTGTTTAAAAAAGAGAATCTCAAAACTTTATGAGTGAAAGTTATATGAAGGTTAAGTTTCCTAGTCATACATTTTATTTTAAATTACTGCCAGCATAATCCCATCTATTATTTTATAACAGCCTAGTTAAAGTTAGATTTGCAAATATGCAAAAGCAATGTACTTTATCAGCCATTTCTGTGACCCTTCAGAAAATGATATCCAAGTTACTTTTTTCCAAAATTTCTAAAGTTTTGAATTTAGTAGGTATATAAATACCTATTTGTTTTAGTATTGAGTTGGTTTCACATAAATGTATATTCAATAATAATTATTCTCTTCTATATTCAGTACAAGAGAAATAAGCTACAGAGACATAATTGTAAGATGAAAAGTGAAACAGTGCAGTTAGGATCAGATGATGAAGGGAAAAAACAAATATATAAGAAATTTAGGGAACCATAAAATTGTTTACTATGTGAGTCTGTTTTTGATTTCTAAATGTTAACCACTATATATATAAATAGATAATAACCAAATTTCTTCTGTATGGCACAGGGAACTATATTCAATATCTTATAATAACCTTTAATGAAAAATATGAAAATGAATATATGTATGTCTATGCATGACTGGGACATTGTGCTATACACCAGAAACTGACACATTGTAAGTGACTGCACGTCAACTAAAAAAAAAGAAGTATAGGGAAAATTTTAAAAAGTTAAAAAAGGTACCTATATATTGTTCTTTTTAAGTCCTACTTGGTAGAAAGCTAATAGAAAGGTAACACTATTTATTTTTTGCTTGAAAGGAGAAGTAATAATAAAGACCAGAGTATGAGGCAAAAACTTTATGGCTCGAATAAGAAGATTTTACGCTGACACGGGGAAGCATTATAATAGGAATGAAGGAATTGAGTAGAGTTAGACTTTTTAAGTCAGCAAAACTTTTCCTACAGAATTTTTCAATCAATCATTAAGAGATAGTTTTTAAGAATCCATAAACATTATAAGAAATCTAAAGTGAGAATGGCACAAAGAAGGCTGAAGAAGCGAACCAGTGTTGTTTTCTGAGTTGATTGACATTGCCTTCTGCCTTGTAGGAAAGAAAAAAGAACACAAAATAGTCACTCCCCCTAGGTATCAAGCACATAGTCCAATGAATTGTCCCTTTAAAATAGTATGTTGAGTGTGCACTCACTTTTCTATCTTGTGTAACCTGGGTGACTTCCCCGCTCCTAGGTCTAATGTCACTAACTCTTATTTAATGTTAGGACTCTCTACCTCCTAGCTTAAGTTGATCAGAAACTTCTCACAGGAAGATAAAAGTGTTCACAGCAGTTTGTTTCGGATTATCCTCATCTGTTTGAAAAGTACGCATTCTGATTAAGAACATAGACTTTAGCTTGCTGGTTTTCAAACCTGGTTCTGTTGCTGACTAGAAGTCTGACATTGGGGCAAGCTATTCAACCTCTCTGTGTGTTACAGTTTTCATCTGAAAAATGGGGTTAAAAATTGTACTGACCTCATAGGACAATTCTGTGTCTTAACTATGTTAATATAGATAAATGTTGTTGAACTCTGCTTGACAAATAGCAGATACTCAACAGATGATAAATATTAGGTAACATTACTTTTTGCAAAGCACTGAGATGGACATCATACCACCTGGTCCTTGGTCCCAGTCGTATGTCTATGTGCTCTGGACCTTACAGCCTATTATAGTCCAGTTGTCTTTGAACTTCGAACACAGCGCACCCAAGTGCACAGGAAATAACTGGCTGCACTCTCCTGCAAGTCTCTGGGTTTTGAGTGGTATTGACGATATAGTGGTTTAACCATTACCGCTCTTAGACTTACAGTATTTTAGATTTTGAAAACCGAAAACCTCAGGGGCCACAACATCTCACAGCCACCAGTGTTTCTTCTAGAAAGGAAAATAAACATGTATTTAGTATACAGAATATTAGTTAAATTTTGGAGTTTGGTAGAAAGTGCTTTGTAAACTTCCTGTTGGGCATAGAACAGTAAACAAAACAGATTACAAGTCACTGCCCTGAAAAGTTGATATTCTAGTGGTGAGAAGCATGCAATGGAAAAAAAAAAAACATGTAAATGGAATATATCTTGTGTTATCAGGGGATAAGTGTCAAGGGAAAAATAAATCAAGGAGGGAAAATAGGGCATGTCTAGAATGGGGCGGGGTGGCATTTGCAAAAGAAGGAAGGTTTCAATCCAAGTTTTTGATTGGACTACCAAGATTTTCACTGAAAAGATGAATTTGAGGAAAGAGCTGAAGGAGATGAGAGGGTGAGCCATGAAGATCTTGGGGAAGGAACTGTCCTGGCAGAAGGAGCAACAAGTTCAAAGGTCCTGAGTTTGAACTGTGCCCGTTATGTTTGAGGATCAGCAAGGAGGATGGTGTGGCTGAAGCCCAGTGAGCAATGTTGGTGTGGCAGGGGATGGCTTCAGAGAGACCACAGGGCCAGATCATGTGAGGTCTTGAGCATAAATATGCCATTTCTCTTTATTTTCTTCTAATTAACTTATATTATTCTATTATCAGTAAGTGCATTGAGTCTTTACACTTCCACTCCATTTTAATTTTATGTATTTATTTATTGACATATAATCAGTTACCATATGTCAATTTCTGGTGTACAGCACAGTGTTTCTGTCGTGTGTATACATACATATATTCGTTTTCATATTCTTTTTCACCATGGGTTGCTACAAGATATCAAATATAGTTCCCTGTGCTATACAGAGGAAATTTTTTAATCTATTTTATACATAGTAGTTAATAGTAGCA
Source organism: Camelus bactrianus (assembly GCF_048773025.1). Classification (NCBI taxonomy): domain Eukaryota; kingdom Metazoa; phylum Chordata; class Mammalia; order Artiodactyla; family Camelidae; genus Camelus; species Camelus bactrianus. Next base: position 99,740,315 of record NC_133539.1, read on the forward strand.
AATCTTGAACTACCAGTTTATCCCTTTGCACCCCCTTTCCCCAGTAACCATAAGATTGTTTACTACCTCTGTGAGTCGGTTTCTGTCTTGTAGATGAGTTCATTCGTGTCCTCTTTTTTCTTTTTTTAGATTCCACATGTGCCTACTCCACTTTTAAATGACTCAAGAATCCCAGGGGTGGGTGACCCAGTTGCAGGAGTGCAGCTGACAATTCTCTTCTATGCCAGAGGGCACTGGGCTCCTGTTAGGTCACGTCAGTGTTTCTACTTGCTTCCACACTGTCCTGTTCTTTCAGGGCAGTCTTCTGAGTCTGAGGGACACTTCTCAGACATGTCAGGTCCAAGCCACTGTCTCTTGTGGCAGGGCTCATGCTTAGACGCAGAAGATACCTCGCTCTTCATCCACAGTTGCATACTCAGTCAGTTTATTGCATCATGCCACCCGGGCCAAGGAGGCTGGGTCTGGCAGGGTAACTTCTAGCACCAGTCCTGGGCTGTGCCTCGTCTGGGTCTCTCCTGGACTCTTACCCCCTGACATGTGCCTACATGGCGGCAGCACCTCTCGGGGCCCATGGGGTGCCCTGGTGTGCATTTACAAAGGCATTTCCTCAGTGGCTTACTGATTAGTGACACTCATATGAGAATTAGGGAAAAGTCTTTCTCTCTTCTGGGTGTATATGGCTCATGGAAGGCTGAGTGAACATGTGCTGGACTTCAGCCCCAACCTATCACCTCTCCAGCCGGTGTCCTATGCTGGGCACAGTCCACCTAACCTTAAGTGGTGGTGCTGGCCTCGACTTTCTTCTTCAGGTCCTGGGACTCCTTGAATGAAGGAATCCAGTCCTTGCACAGTTATGTTCCCTGGAGCCTCAGGAAACATCAGACTTGGAAACAAGAAGGTTATACTTGAATCCCAGGGCAATGTTTGTATCCCTGGGCTACCTTTGAGAACCCAAAAGTTGACTACCAAATAATTTTTTTCTTGAACAAAGTCTGTGGTTTGTAACTCTAAACCTCTGAGAGGCTAGCAGTTACAGTATCTACTGAGTGGACTCTTTATTTAAATACTAATTCATATCTTCTCTCTTTTTTTTTCCTTTGTCAGTCTTGTTAGAAGTTTCTCATTTTTCCCCTATCTTTTCAAATAACCAGTTTTGGTTTCAGTGATACTCTCTATTGTATTTTGATTTCAACTTCATTTATTTCTGTCCTTACGTGTATTACTTCCTTCTTTTTTTCTTTTGTATTTTTTTGTTTATTAAGGTATAGTCAGCTACGATGTTGTGTCAGCTTCTGGTGTACGGCACGACGCTTCAGTCATTCAGGAGTATACGTACATTCGTTTTCATATTCTTGTTCACCGCTTACTTCTTAGTTTGGATTTATTTTTACCTTTTAACATGAAAGGTTAGATTATTGGTTTGAAGCCTTTTTTTTTTTTTCCTAATGTAAGCATTTGATGATATGAATTTCCCTCTCAGGCCTGCTTTAGTGGCATCTCACAAAGTTTTCTGTGTTGCATTTTTCTCTTTGTTCAGTTGAAAATGTTTCCTAACTTCTCTACAGATCTTTTCTTTGATCTATGGATTGTTGAGTAGTGTGTTGTTTAATTTTCAAATATTTGGAGATTTTCCTTTATCTTTGTTACTAATCCCTAGTTTAATTTCATGATTTTCGGAGAACATACTTTGATTTAAATTCTTTTAAATGTATTAAGACTTGTTTTTTCATCTAGGATATTGTCTGTCTTGGTAAATATTCCATGTACAGTTGAAATAAATTGTTCTGTTGTTGGATGGAGTGTTCTTTTAAATATAAGTATAGTTTAGATCCAGTTGACTGACTGTGTCATTTAGTTTCTTCTATATCCTTGCTAAGTAGTTACTGCAGAGGAGTCTCGAAGTCTCTGAGTATAATTGTATATTTCTCTAGTTCTCTCTTTAGCTATGGCAGTCTTTGCTGCTTGTATTTTGAAACTGACATTCCCTTTAAGATTGTTGTGTCTTCTCAGTGAGTTGACTCTTTTCATTTTGTAACGTTCACCTTTATCCTTAGTATTTTTCTTTGTTGCAAGGTGAACTTTATCTGATACTAACCTAAACACCCTGCTTTCTTTTTTTTTTTTTAACATTCTTCATTGATTTATAATCATTTTACAATGTTGTGTCAAATTCCAGTGTAGAGCACAATTTTTCAGTTATACATGAACATATATATATTCATTGTCACATTTTTTTCTCTGTGAGCTACCATAAGATCTTGTGTATATTTCCCTGTGCTATACAGTATAATCTTGTTTATCTATTCTACAATTTTGAAATCCCGTCTATCCCTTCCCACCCCCTGCCCCCTGGTCAACCACAAGTTTTAAACACCCTGCTACTTTTAAGTATGCATGGTGTATCTTTCTCCTTCCTTGTACGTTTAACTGACCTCTGTCATTACAGTTGAAGTAACTTTTCTGTAGACAGCAAATAGTTGGATCAGTTTTTTAAAATTATTCTTTCAAAGTCTCTCTTCTACAGTTACATGTACTCTATGTGTATCTGCCATAATTTAATTTATTTGGAACTTTGTCTCTCACTTCGTTTTGTTTGATTCCTGTTTCCCCTTCTTTGCCTCCTTTAGGGTTATTCTGAACATTTTTCATTATTCCATTTAAATGTATCTGTTATATTTTGACTATTTTCATATTTTCTTTAGTGGATGCCCTAGAGATTGCAATGTACATACTTAGCTTTTCACTGTCTACTTAGAATGAATATTTTACTGTTTGAAGTGGACTGTAGAAAACTCACAACAGTAAAGATAAAGGCCATTATCTTCCTCCCTCTATATTGGATCTGTGTTTTGTGTCACATCCATATATTTAAAAACCTCTTCAGATAGTGTCATCATTTCTTTTGCTTTCAAATTTTACTCATGTTTGAAAGAACTCAATAGAAGAAGAGTCTGTTTACCCAGATATGTATCATTTTTTCTCACTTCATTTTTAATGTTACAAGGTCCTTTCTGGTATCATTTCCCTTAGGCCTGAAATACATTCTTTATCCAGTCTTTTAGAGCAGGTCATATGGCAACAAAATCTCTTAGTTCTCCTTTATTTCCCATTTATTCCTGAAAGATATTTTTGCTGGATATAGAATTCTGAGTTGACGGCTCTTCTTTTTCAGGACTTTAAAAACATTGTTTCACTTCCTTCTGATTGCCACCATTTCTGATGTGAACTCTGAAGCTGCTTGACTCCTTATTCTCTTATTATTATGTCATTTTTCTTTGATTGCATTCAAGAGTTTTTCCTTTGTCTTCAGTTTTCAGCAGTTTAATTATGATGTATATGAGTATTGACTTGTTTTTATCCTGTTGGGGTGCACTGAAATTCTGCACTCTGTAGTTTCATGTCTTTTGCTAAATTTAGGAAGTTTTCAATCATTTCTTCAAAATTTTTCTGCATTATACTCTATCTTGTCTCCTTATAAGATTTCAATGATGCAAATGTTTTACTTTTTGGTAAGGTCCAACAGTCCCTGAGACTTGGTTCCTTTATTCTAATCTTTTCATGTTTTTTTTTTTTCAGATTTAATACTTTTTTACTGATCTATTTTCAAAGTTCAATGATTCTTTCCTCTCTCATATCCATCTGCTATTGAACCCATCAAGTAGGTGTTTTATATGTTACTGTATTTTTTATTTTTAAAATTTTCCTTTGTTTCTTCCATATATCTTCTATTTATTTTTTTCCCAGGATATTGTCTTTCCATTTGCTTAAAGAGGTCATCCTTACTTCTTTGAGTATGATAATTATAGGGGATTTGAAGTGTCTTTTATTATTTCAAACTCTCATTCCTGTGCTGCTGTCTGTTGATTGACTTTTCTCAAGCAAGCAGAGATGTTCTGGTTCTTTATATGCCAAGTAAATTTTGATCGTATCTTGGACATTTTGAATATTGTTACCAGACTTTAGGTCTTGTTTAAATCCTTCATTAGATGTTGGCACTTTTGTTTTACAGGTTATTGACCTAGTTCAATTTAAGGCACAAGTTCTACCTAGTCTCTGTGGATGGTAGTTTCAATGTAAGTTTTGTTCTTAAAGATTTTTCAGTGTTATTTGGATTTGTCTTCAGTGTGTGTCACCCATTGGCCAATCTGGAACTTGGGTGATGGTCTGTACTTTCAGTTTTCAAAGTCTCTGATGTCCTGAACAGCATCAGATCCTGATGTGTACAGCTTAAGGGTAAGCCATGCTCATAAAGAGCTTTTTGGATTTCTCCTGATCCCAGGATCCCCTTTCCCAAGCTCCACCCTCTCCACAGTCTCCCAATACCTTCTGGTTCTCTGAGAGTTCTCTTTTTGGTCCTGCCACTAGAAAGCTGGTACTTCATTTGCTCTGCTCTTTTCATGACTGTGCCCATTTCTTCCAATAACAGAAAATAATAAAATAAAGGTCTCCCCATTCCCATTCCTCAGATAGTAGAGGCAGATTCCCTCCCATCAGAGTTTTAGGCTACTGCAGACCTCCATATACACCACTGTCATTGCCACCCCACTTCTTAAGTTCTCTGAAGAATGGGGAAAAGAGAGAAAAATATGAAAAATTCCCTCACCCTCTCTGAGAACTGGGGATCTTTTTCTGCTCTTTGCACCAGAATTCGCTTCTTTCCTGTCTGTGTCAGTGTCCACTTCGTGTTTTGAATCATGCTGAGTTCAGACTGGCAGATACCACTAGGGAAGAATAAGGTAACTTCACTGCCAGTTTGAAGGTACTTCTAATTTGGTATTCTTCCCCAGCACGCCTGGTACTATTTACTTTTCAGGGACTTAAAATAGATGTTCCATGTGTTCTGTTTAGGTTTTATAGATGCATTCAGAGAAAAAGATGGGATGGAGTGTGTTTATTCCATCTTAAGAAATGAAAGTCTTTATCCTATTTAAGTAAATATTGAAATAAGAATAAAGAAGGTTTTCCAAGGAAAGATGCACTGTTCCCATTTTAAAATTGAGTACAACCTATTTAAGTCAACCAGTATGAGACCATTCTGATTGTTTTAGTTTTATTGTGTTGGAAGAAGTTAAGTCACGCAGGATACGGTTCAAGGAGGAAACTTAAACATAGCCGTTCCCTGTTTACCTGCTAACTTCTTGTCTTCGGTTGGTAAAAAGCTCCCGATGGCCTTGCTCTGAAGCATGAGAGTGCACTAAGATAAGATAATGTCAAAACCCAAACACAGGTCCTGCTAGAAATAATCAGAGCGCTTCTCTGCCCCTGGCATGAAAAATACATTCCTAAAGCTGTAACCACGAGATTACGCCAGATAACAATTCATTAAAAATCTTGCAGCCTCACTGTCCAAACACCAGAATTCACCCAGTATGTGAAGAAAGTTAGATGTTGAGATAGACTGTAAGGTTGCTGTGCATTCCTGCACAAGAATGTTTGCATGTTTCTCTCTTATTTCAGAGCTTAGAGTGGCTCCCTGCATCACTCTGACGAGGTGTCAGAGCCATCTCCTGACTTCTCTCGCCTCTAGCAGCCCTCCTCGGAAGAATATCATTCATGCCTTGTGTCCTTTGCTACCTCCATACGCTGACTTAGCAACAGCCTGGTTCTTTACAGAGATTATCCTATTAAAATTAATATTTTAAAACATAGTTTATTTAATAGAGTGACCATAACTAAATAACGCCAATCTTTTTCACATGATTTTTATCCATTGACAGGAATAGTTTCATTTAATTTATTGGCAAGTCTACAAATACCTCCGATGATTAATCTTCTCACTTCAAAGCACACAGATGCCAACAAATATGGCTTTTTGCCTTTTCCAAATTCATATCTGAATATTTGTTAAATGTCTTTGAATTTCTTTCTGTTCCCTAGTGAGAACGGATTGGGAGGAGGAACCCATCACTACTATATTGATAGACACATTCATTTTTGCTTCCCTTCCTCCAGTTTTAGTGAAAGAGAGAACACTCGTCCTTCCTGAGGCTGCTTCCTCCGTGTTGGCTATGAATTCCATTTCCTCTTCACTCACCAGGAACCTTAGTGAGTCATTTGCTGCCTTTCTCCTATATTTTTAATCTCTCTCCCTCTCTGTCTCTTCATTGGGTCTACTTACGCAGATAGAGCTCCTGCTTAAAAATATCTTCCTTAGACACAGTTACTGGTGTCCCTTCAGTGACTCTGCTGTTTCTTTCATTGAGAATGTTGACATTTGCTATTTCACATTCTAATTTTGTATAAAATTTCAAATTCCTTGCCACCTGGCTTCCTCTTACAACCGGGCAATTAGAAGTGTCTCTTGCCAAAATCACTGATAATCAAGTCACCTTTATTTTTTTTTTCCAGTTTTTATACTTCACAGCATTTTTCTTGGTTAGTCACTCCTTACTATTGTAAATTCATTTCTACAAGCTTAAATGATACCATGGTCTTTTGGTTTTTCCTTGGTTTTTCTGACTACTGTTTGTATACATTTTGGAATCTACTTTTCCCACTTTAATAATAGTTTATTTGAGTCTCATGGTTTCAGGTACTATATGTGAATGGCTTTCTAACATATATCTGTAGTCCATAGCGAGAAAGGGGGAGAGAGAGGAGGAGAGGTTCAGTCTTCTACTGGACACTACCCTTGGGCTATTCCCTGGGCACTTCAAATTCATTGTGTTCAAAACTGAGCTCATGCTAATAATAATAGTACACGTTTCCTCCTCTATTCACTACCTCAGTGAACCCTTCCAACCACACATTGTTCAAAATCTGTATTCTCTCATACCTCCATGGTTAATCTGCAACCACATCCTAATAATTCTATTCTTAATTATCTTTTGACTTTTTTCTTTTTTTTTTCCCCCTTAATTCCATGGCTGTTTTCTTTGTTCAGGCCTCTGTAATTTCTTCTTTAAACTATAGCACTCATCTCCTAACTGGTCTTCCATTCTCCTGTCTTGATCTTCTTCAGTCCACTGGCCACATTGCAGCCTAGTGAGTTTTCCAAATGGAACATTGGATCATATCATTCCTTTGCTCAAAACCTTCCAATGATCTCCCCAAACATTCAGAATAAAATGATGGTTTCTCAGTGTAATACACAAGGCCTCCTTGATCTAATTCCTACCACTTTTTTAGGAGGCCTCCTTTGCTTTGCCTTCACCTTTGCCAACCCCTGTCCCAGTCCCCACCTCTCCTAATATAGACTAGGCGCTTATAGTTCACAATCCTGTAGTATCTCTCTCTGTGCCATTAGAGCCCTCACTACATGGTGTTGCCACTGCTATTTTTGTTGCCATTTAAATAAGGTCTAAGTCTAATTAATCTTTATATCTCTTTGTCCTTGCCTGAACATCAGTCTCTGGAACACTGGAATGTTTTTTGAATGCATGTATAAAAGAATGGTTGAGAAGTTTTGAAATCCAAATGGAAGAATTTAAGTTCTTGAGCAGGGATGTGCCAAGAAAATCACTGAAGAATATTAGATGAAAAGATAAAGTGAGGGTATCTGGATGTATGTAGAGATGGAGAGAAAACTGATAACCACAGCCTTTTTTGTAACAAGTGTGATGTCAAAAAGATCTGAAATGGTAGGTTGGCTGATTTACAAAATAACTAATGATTTCTTTTAAACTTAAATTATTAAGGGCCTAGAATGCTTTATGTCATCGGCCCCAGAAAAGATTACAGAATCAAGCTGCCATATTCTCAAAGCAGCATGTATCCCCAGTGTATGTATACATATATATAATTTTTATATCATAAATTTCATGTATTTTATTATATGTCATGATTAACATTGGGATGCAAAGAAAATAATACTTAAGCAGTATAAATCTTATGTGATTGTAATTTGTTTAAAGCAAGCTTCTTTTATGTTTTAATTTTTCCCTGTTGGGTCTTCTAGCTAGAAGAGCCTGAAGGGCTTCAAGTTGCCTGTTTATCTGTGGTGCTAAGCTCTGTTTTCTCCGTATGTCCTTGCCAAGTGCTGCCACGACTGTGCTTTTAAAATGAAACACTTGGCTTGTTTAGTTCATATCAATAGAAAGCTTAGAATAATTAAACTCCTTATGAAGTCAAGTTTAGAAAACTAGTATTTATTTAAACAGACTAGAAGTGCAGTATGTCATTTTGTTGCAGGTGTTGACATTTGTAGATTTGAACAATGTGATATTTATCTTCAAGTTTTATTATGCTTCAGTTTTAAACAGTTCAAAACTATGGATTTAACTGTTCCAAATTAAACAAGTATCACCCCCAAAATTGTTCGCCAGTATTTGTGCCAACAGAGAACAGTAGGTAGTGCCTATCACTCTGATTCTCATTGGTTAGTTTAGAAACTTTTCTTCGTCTCTTAGAGATGTTCTAGCATGTGATTTAAAAACAAATGGGCTTACCTTAAGCAAAAGAAGCTTCTTTTGTATTAACCTATGTACTTTGTTTTTCAACTCTTACAGTGCTTTCCCTCCTTCTTAATCCATATAAAACTGTTAACATTTTTTAATGGCCCATATTCTATTTGCAGGCTGATTATTTAGTTCAGTAAGCAATAAAAAGCATTAGCAGTCTCATATAATCCCCGAAGAGTTCCCTAGCAGGCAATGAACACAATATTCTTGTTAATGATTTTGACTAACCAGTCTTTATGGTGACATTGGATTTTGTGGTTACCACTTTATTTTATGAATAATCTCTATATGACTTTCAAAGGCAAATAAGAATTTGATATTTATTACATCATGGTGAATTGTTTTCTTCTTCTAAGGGAAGTCATATTCTTTTTTTTTTAGTATCATGTTGTAAAATTATAAACTTGTTATTGAGTTACCCCACAAAAACTTTTTTAAAAAAACCTCTTTGTTACAAAGAACAGATACAGAAAAGTCACACCAATGTATGGCTTAATGGATTCTTTTAAGGCCTACATCGTTTTAACAACTCCCCAAGTTAAGAAACAGAATTTCAGCGCTCACCTCGGAAGCTCCTCAGTTGCCAGCTCCCAGTCATAACCCCTTCCCTTTCCCAAAGCCAACTACTATTTTGACTTTTATAGTCATCATGTCCTTATAGTTTACCACTGAAGTGTTCATCCTTGACATTATAGTTTAACCTTGCACAATCTGAAAATTAAGTTTTTAATGAAGTTTCACTTAATCTACATATTCTTCCTGCATCTTTTTCTTTTCTTTACAATTTATTTGTTGAAGAACCTCGGGGGGACATTGACTGCAGTTCTTCGAGTTCTTCTGCAAAAACATATTCCCTGAAACTTGGCAGCTGGATTCACAGGCTTGATGAGACTCAGGTTTGCTAACTCAGGTTATGCTTTCTCTTATCAAGAGGCATTTAATGCTCTTCTCCCTCTTTTTCTGATGTTAGCTGCCATTGATGCTCAGTGCCTAGATCTATTCATTTATTGGGAGTTGCAAACAGTGATATTCTAGTTCTACCATCCCTTTTTTAGATGTCAGGTGTATGAAATAGACACTTCTCCTTATCTTTCTGGTGACCTAGGAGAACGGTTCATACAGGAAAGTCGGAATAAATAATTGATTCTTTTCCTTTAGTTGCCAGTTTTCGAGACGAGTTAACTCCCTGTTACCCTCAGAAGACGACCTGTTAGTACTTTTTAAAATGTTATTATAAACTCATAGATGAAAGTATCTTTATTTTAATTGAAATTCTTCTCAAAGCTCAAATAGCTGTATCACTGGCCAGTGGGAGCCTCTCAAAGTTGGCGCCTGTCCTTTGACGTGATCCTAATAGTCTTGGACAGTTTCTTCTTTATCCAATATAACAATGTTCCAGGTTCATCTTTCCTGGACCTGGAATGACTAATTTCTCTAAGAAGTGCTAGTTTCTCGTAGAGGTAAACAATATTGCGAGGTCATTATCTGGGCATGAGGGAAACTTAGTCAGTCTTTCTAGGCTTATTCAGTGGAGAAAGCTGGGGTGCTTTACGCTCACTCACACACAGACACACACTCTTTCTCTCTCTCACAACATATTCTATGGTAATGCATATGAATTCATATTGATATTTTCTATTCAAATGTAGGACTACAGATTTTTTTATACATAATTTCCTTTATACTTTTCATTCATACTCCAAACTGAGAATCCTCTTTGTCAAAGACACAAGATCTGATGGAATTAGAATTACCTATAATGCCTTTGATATGCTTTGCTTTGAGAGCAGCTTAGGCCCAATGATCTCTTCTTAGGTACGTTGCCATTTATGAATGTTCTAGGAAAGAACTGCATTAAATAGGTCCTAAGTTTGTTTTTCAAGTTGCTATAATTTTATTCTTTTAGAGTTACTGTAGCTGATGGCAAATTTTGCCACCTTCCCAGACAGCATCTCCTTCTTTGGTCTTTTCACTCTTCAGTTTCTTCAACATGTTAGTCCCAAGAGGTTTCTTTGTAATCCAATAAGAAGCATTTCCTTTAGAAAGTCATCACCTTAGGGTCTGTTTCCTAAATAAATATTGGGTTGGCACCTGTTGTATGCTTTACTTAGTACTGGATGATCAAATAAATTCATTAGAAGTTCTTTCACTGTGACCAGCAGGTGTTAAACAAGTAGAAAAATGAAATGATTGTGAAATAAAATTATACACAATTAGTGGCTTTTGTTTAATCCAGGAGAAAGAGATTCCTATCAGTTGATAAAGAATAGAATTGTCATTAAGGAAAACACTATTGGAATTCCCTTTTTTCCCCTGCACTGGTGGACTTTCCTAAATCTTTACATTTCAACCTATTTTATTTAATACTTTAACTAACATGACTTGGCTGTATTATTTACAAAATAAGGAGAAAGAAATAAGGGAAGTGGCAGAACCTTTACATTTGTTATTACAATTATCTAGATGCTTTTCCATCATAAGTGTTCTGCATAACAGCTGTGAATAATTGTCTGCTATAGAGACAAAGGATTTATTTCCATTTTCTAACATAAGGATTGTTTTAACACAGTTAAGACCACTTTGGCAATTAACTCTGGGCTGACTGCTATTTTACAGTCTTACATATCTTCAGTATGTTTTATGTTGAGTCTTCTGTTCTGAATTTGAAATAAAATTGTGTGTGAAGCTGTCATATGATGGTACATTTTAACGTAAATATATCTTGACATTCTTTTTAGTGCCTTGGCCAAGTCTTCAGGCATATAGAATGAATTTTAATCCTAAAATTTTAAACATTTTTATTACATCAAGTAGAGTGACTGGAATTATCCTTGCAATTACTGTAGAAATTTGTTTTGAATAATAAAATGTGCCTAAGAAAGGATGTAGCAAAGTGTATCAAGGGTCTTTTGAGGAGGTGTCTTGAACCTGTCCCTTCCAGTGATTCATCTGCCACCTTCCAACAATGCACTTCCTGACGGTGACTTGGCATTCACTCAGCATCAGCAGGAAAGCCAGCCCCGCACAGACTGTGACACTACGGATGCCACCTCAACGACTCTGTGACCTGCTCTCTAAGGTCTCAAAAATGTTGAAGCAAGTTACAGAAAACTTTGAGAAAGTTTTTAAAAGTTTACAGCAAGTCTAATATGTTTCTTCTCACTTAAAGGCTTTCTGTGTTAAAACAAATCATTCCATAAAATGTATACTGCTGGTGTCAAAGTAACATTACAATTTCAGTGAGCTCTCCCAGAATGTTAACACATGACACATGATTTATCCCTCTCTTAAAAAAAAAAAACAACCCTTGTAGTTTCATTATTTTAAAAGGAAATACTGGTAAAGGAATGATAAAAGGAATTTTTAAATATCAAAGTGACTTCAAAAATTTTGGTGATGGATGTGAGATGGTTAAAATATAATCAAAAAAGAATTATTGGGAGATATGCCAACAACTACTTTGTGGTGCGTAGACATTCTCAAAGACACATGAAAAAGTAATGTAAATGATGATTAATTAGTGTGGAAAAGCCTAATTTCTTTCATCTTTTTGGTTTTGTTTTAAACAATTTCTAGTTATCACAAACAAAGTATAAGAAGGTAGTGGGTTCTTATATTGGATGTGATGTCAGCAGTTAGCTGGACCTCTTACAAAAATGAGATCCAGAAAAATGAAGTGACTTCTCCAAGGTCACACAGGTAGTTAGAGATGTGATCAGCAACCCGGATATCTGATTTTCCCTTTCAGTGCTATTTTTCTAGGACCAGTTTGCCTCCTAAAGTTGTTTCTACAGACTCAGAACCTTGTGGGTGAGACAGGTTGAGGCCAAGCAGGAATCAAGCCAGGTGTAAGACAGGAGGGACCAGCAAGTCCTCAGGAAACGTAAGAGTGTTTGCCCTCTTTGAAAGCATTGATTCAAATATTCAAATATTATTATTACATTCTCACATTCAACTACAGGCCAGCCAGTTGCCTTTTTGATACTTTAGTGGTTCCATTTTTTAGCTGCTTAGATAGATTTAGTATCTAAAATGGGTTCATATGGGTGGATTTATAAACAGGAATACAATTTTAATCAGAGGTTAGAAATTTTACACCATGGAATAAATTGTAAATAAAAGGTTTTATGAAGAGCACTGAGTAGATGACAGTGTACCCATCACTGATAGGATTTCTTTATTTAGTTGATTGATAGCTTTGGGGGCATTTTAGAAAGTCTGTTTAATTCATCCAGTCAATGACAAGTCTCAAGAGTTGATCACTTTGCTCACTGAGCCAGGAAGCTCTGTGCTTTTCGATGCTGTTAAAAAACAAAGCTTTGATGGTTGAGAACCTGCCTAGAGAAAGTAAATGATGGCTCTGAATATGTTTTGCTAGCTATTTTTATAAACTGAATTTCCTATTTTAAATACAAATACCTTAGAAGTCCAGAGTCCAGTAAGCAAAGCCAACCTGCAGTATACTTAATCCTCATGTTAAAACTTTAGAATATGTTTAAATGTATTTTCACTATAAGACATGTGATTATTATAACATTTACCTTAGTGTTGATGCAAACTCAAAACCGTTTTTCAGCAGTGCTTTTATTCCAGAATAAGCAAAAAGGGGGAGTGAGGTAGGATAAATGTTTAGTGAGTTTACTGACATTTCATACTTACTCACGTAAAAGACTTTGGAGATGCAAAGCAGTGTGTTAAAGCAGTTGAGGAGTTGACTCTTGGTTGGGGAGATGACACAAACTCCCAGAAAAAAAGAGAGCAATAGATGCTCGTGAATCAAGTATCAAATGTGTGCACTAGTAAAATGAGTATTAACACAACTAAAAGATTACTTCATCCTGGCAAAAGCTAGGACGGTTTCATATAGGAGGAAGGAATTTGGGATAAACGGGGAAAAGGTACCTTCAAAGGCATAACCATGGGAAGCCATTTGAGGTACCAGGGATGTAGTAAAACACCTCTTTATCCAGAGTGTCATGAACCAGTAAAGGCATTGTGTAAGAAAGGCAAACACGTTTTGTGTAGCTACAGTGTATCTGGGAACTTTTCAAACATTATTTTACTTGAAATACATTTCAAAGCAAGTATTAAGGTTCTCCTCATCTTGCTGATTCAGGAAACTGAACGAGGCTCAAGGGAAGTGTAAAGATTTGTCTTGCAATTTCTGCGTCCAAGGTTAGTCGTCTTTGTGTGGAAATGGACCTGACTTTCTTTGTGCGACATGGGTCTGGAAATGGAGAACCCTTTGCTTTGATTGCTTCCCAGTCACTCTGTTGGTAGTGAGGGACTCCTAGCGTTATCGGGATGGCTGAGCCCAGCACAGCCGACACCAGACAGGTGAAACTGACAGCAATTTATTAGTCACATAAACTCTTAGCCTGGAGGAAGAGGACACCCCACACCATGCATGGCTACACAGGGGCTGCACTCAGGAACAGAGTGGACAGAACGAGCTGGGGCAGTGGGAAGCAGGCTCTGTAGTAGAACTAAGGTGATGTGCCCTCTGGCTCCTGTGGGAAGCTGTGATTGGCTATTTGAGGAGTTCCAAGGGCCAGCAGGGGGATAAGCAGGAACTGTATTTGGTCAATTTGATAAGAAAGATTGTCTGGCTAGAAGACATTATACACAAAAGCAGAGTAGGGAGAAGAATTTGAGGTTAGGCCTTTTGAGAATTTCCTGGTTTCAGATGTCAAGGCAGCATATAATATTAATTTTAAACCTTTTATTACACCCTTATGAGATTGTAGACTAGTTTTAACTTTCTAACTTTTTCATATTCCTCAACAAGGATTTTTTTTTTTTAAGGCAGGAACTCCTGACTATTCTGTATATGGTAGACTCCTTTTATATTTCTGGTGCTCATTCTCTTTTCATTTTCTTGTTTATTTGCAGATGCTTTTTTCTTATTGGCTACCCCCAAAGAAAGTAGGCTGCATACAGGCAAAGGACCGTTTTCGTTTTCTTATTTACTGCTGTGTTCCAGTGCCTATGGTGGTCTCTGGCACATAACGGATGCTCAGTAAATTTTGTCAGAAAGAACAATTAAGTATAGTTATAAATTACAGACCCGAAGTTGTGTTTCTTTGGTGTTAAGTCTTTCCTCAATCACATTAATACACCAAATATGTATCAAGGATTTTTCCTGTACCAGTTGCTGTTTTTAGAATGCAGTTTCTACCATGAAAGAACTTAGAGTCTGGAGGAGGAGACATACTAATAAAAATGCAATTGTACTACTTGATGCCAATATCTATGAGACAAAAGAGCACAGGTGTTTGAGGCTGGAAGGTGAGATGGCACTTGAATAACCAGGAAGAAACCCACGGTTGTTTTTTTTTCAATCCAGATAAGAGAAACCCCCAACTTCTCTTAGCTACATATTCCTGTTCTCTGTACTTCTTAAAGACAGGAAATACCAACAAAGATATACTTTAAATCTTTTGTGATGGAATTTACGGCAAAGGATAAATTGCAAAATTTAGTTTTTTATTTATTTTTTTTTAGCTTTTATGGGTTTTGCCTACATACCAAATGTTGTAGGAAGTGAAAATGAAACAATTAAACTCAATAATGAGATGTATGTCTAACGTATGTAGAAACACCGTTTGCTACCTCCTTCATTGTAACTGTCAGATTTGTTGGTCATTCAGAATGGGTCTTACGGGGTATGGCTTGCTCAGTGCCTCCCTCCATCCCAGAGAGTTAAAAATATTTTCCCCATCTGTCTCTGTGCACTTTCCAGAGGTCTGTGTTTACAAATAGATTGTGGAGTCTGAGATCCTGTTCAGGATAATTCCAATTCCTTTATGGCCCTTTTTATACCCTTTAGCAATGCAGTTTAGCGCAGAACCATCACCAAAAGGTGGGTTTATGTGATCGTATGTATCCCTGGTTTCCCCTGTTTGAAAATTTAAGCAGGAAATTTATAGGATTTAAGTCAAAGTGCCCTACCGGGAGCCTTAACAGTCTTCATAGTGTGATAGAAACATATTGAGGCTGTGTTCCTTCTGTTTGAAGGCAATCTTGGGATTTTACTGTTTTGTAAATTAAAGAAAGGGATTGATATCATAAATTTATCCTGGAATTCAGTGAAGGTGAGAATGATTGCTACGAAGAAGACATCCAATATAAATGAGGGGTTTATATTAATCTGAAATACAGGCTATTTTTTTTTCCTCCTTGAATTAAAAATGCACTGAATAGGTTGGTATCAACTTCATTAACATTTATTGGGGGAGGGGTTACGGTCCTTATTGGATACGAATCCATTTATTTTGCAAGTTTTAAGCATGGTGTTTATGAATGGAGTATACATTTTTAAAACCTTTAAAACATCAAGAGGTACAAAGAATAGGAAGATCTGGTTTCTGTCTCTGGGTTTGAGATCCACTTTTCTTTTGACTGAGTTTTGTTGTCATTGCCTTCAGGTAAGGAGGAGGTGGTGCAGGTAAAGTAGGGAGAGGGTGGGTAGGTGGGGGGAGACTTTGAAGCCATGAAATCGATCCTACAGTTTTCAAAGGGTGATACATCCTTGATTTTTTTTTTTTTCCTACTTTTTCACGTGTCAGGAGTCAAAATTGGAGATGAGGTTTTACCTCTCGCATTCTCTGTGTGCTTCTCTTCCCCTTGCTGATCAGCTGACTCTTTCTCTTAGTTTTTCATCATGTGACAGCTATGTTTTCACTAGTGGCTGCTGATGGATGGGAACTACTTTTGAGCTGATTAGAACTAAACTCCTTAAAACTTGAGTCATTTGCTTTTGTCTTCTACACGTAAAACAACAACCCATGCCCTAATGTTTTTATAGATTGCTGCTCTCGTCAAAGCTCCTTATGTATATATTATTCTTACTGTTCCCTTTTCTATATTCTTCCTTTGAAACCTATATTAAATGGTAGCTCTTTCCTTCAGGGTTAATTCGGGGGCTATGTGATTTTGATCTCCACAATTATTCTTTTATGCCCTCTAATGGCAGCCAGAGGAAACTCCTATTGGACACAATTCAAGAAAATAAATTTACAAAAATAAACAAGAGATTGTTCAAAGATTTTAATATAAATAACTCTCACATACGCCAGGCATTCTTGTGGTGGGACAAAGACCACGTGTTCATTTACTAAACTTTGGAAAACAGATCTTCTGGTTGGTTAGCCATAGGTTTTAAGGAATTTATTTGGATGATTATTTTGAAAACTCTATTTCCAGCAGTAGTTAAAATTCTTCTGTGATTCTGTTAGGGTGATAGATATTTTTCCAAAGTGTTTATTTGCTTTGGAATTAGTAAATATTTAAGCATGCACATTCATACACAGATAGCTACACCATCTTTACAGACTGGCTTTGTATTTACTATTAACGGAGGTATGAATGGAGATGACGAATGGGAAAATTCAAACGTGTTTCTTTGGAGGTTTATGGCATCTCTTTCAATGGTGTTAACAGAATAAATCTGGACTCTGGTGCAAAAATACCATCTCTTCTTACTGTCGTAGCCCTATCTGTTTAGAGAATAGCTGATGAAGGTGGCCTGAGTCTCAAAACTTCGCGGGTGGCCCTCACAGGAGATCCACTTCCAAGGTTAAAACCTTGAGGAAAGAGTTTTCCACATCTCAAAAATATGCTTATACCATCTGGTGCCAGCTATGCATTATAAGCAGATTTAAAAAAAAATTAATCTCTCTTTTGCTCCTCATTTTTGCCGTCTCCTTCATCTTCCCTTCCCCGCTCAAGACTGTCGCCTTATATCTTGTTGGAGTTGTTCTCCTTTAATAACGTTCTGGCAATTAGCTTTTGTTCTTCATGGCAGCAGGACGCAGAGTGGAGGCATCTACCAACTGGGTGGAAAGTAACTTTTTCCCCCTCTCTGCGTGTCTTGCTTTCTGAGCCTTTTCCGGTTGCCCCAGAAGAATTACACTGTATTTGCAAAATGCTGTCAGAAGTTCTCCTTGCTTATAACCTGAAATAAGACTTATAAGCATTACTATAACTAGATAGCATGAAGTACATACTCTAAAAAGACACATTCATAAAATTTTGTCTCCTTATAAAAATTTAAAAGTTCTGTGATATGATGATATTACACCAAACATTGGAGCATTTGCCAGAATTAGGTATAGATATGAAATAAGCAGAACCTGCAAAAGTTCTTTGAGCCGCGGCGGCAAGGCTAACTATAACAGCTTCTGGTCATTGAACACCTGCAGTCTGCCAGGCTCACCTCGAGTCTGCACCTCAATTCTACAAAAAGAAATAACCATTCTCATTTGATTCATGAGAAAACTGAGGCCCAAGGAGCTGGAATGACTTGCTCAGGGTCACAGCGATATCATGAGGCAGATGTGGGTTTCTGATGCCACAGGGATCTTAATAAAAAGGTTGTAGAAGGGGCTAGGATAGAAAGTTGAGTTTGATTTTTTATTTTTTCCCCCTATTGTGCTTCATGACTTCTGAATGATAAACTTCAGCTTGAAATGTGTACTTGTGTTTGGGATAATAGACAAGGGCTGCAGTAGAGTTTAACAGATCGGTGCTTTGTTGTTAGACCAGGGTTCAAATTTGGAGTAGACTACTTCCTAAGTGTGTGGCACCCAGTGAATTAAGTAATCTCTTTCTGTCTATTGAAGAAAATAATAGAAAAACTAAATTATAGACATATAGTGTCAGGAAAGTTAACTCTGGGGAGGAGTAAGAGGGTAGTTATTGAAAGGGACCCAAAAGTGGCTTCTAGGGTACAAGCAGTGTTCTAATGATGGTCTGGGTCATAGGTACACGAGATGTGTGATGATTCACTGATCTGCTCATTTCATTTGTAAAAACAAAAAAGTAATAGTAATAATGGTAGTTAACATTTTAATAGGAGCTTTGTGAGGATTAAATAAGATACACTGCCTAGCACATAAAAAGTTCTTTATAAATAACAGCTATTATTTTTGTTATTTTTGAATTCTGATGTCTTACGCTAAGGATTAATGGTTCAACATTAAAAGCAGGGAATAAAAAAATGCATCCTGTATGTGAATATCTAGATATCTCTTTGCAGTTGTAGGCATTATTACCGTATGACAACATTTTATTCTGTTTTAACATTGAATAAGCGAAAACACAAAAGAAGTTTTGCTCTTTGTTAAGAAATGAAATCCTAGGTTCTTATTTTGATTCCTGACTTTTAGTTAATTGTTATTAGTTTCAAAATGTAAAATGCCAATAAGCTACTGCTCACTTAGCAATAATTTTTAATGCAACTGAATCTCTGGGCCTGCAACAAAGTTTCTTCATCGGTAGTTCCAAGGTTTTATAATAGTTTGGGACATGTGGAGAGATGGAAGTGTTTTCTGAAACTGAGGAGAGAAACCCTGACTGAGGAAGGTGGCGGGACACTAGGTACTGTGCTGAGCACCTGAAATGTATCATCATCTTAGAAACAGCAATGCCTGGGTATGTGTTTTTTTTTTTTTTTTATCACCCCATTCTACAGATGAGAATCTGACATTTAAGAGGTGCTAAATAAGTTGCTTGATGTCACACGGCTAATAAGAGTCCACCTCCAGAGCTAATTGTAAATGGCTTCTCCATGTCCTTCTTATGTTCCATCAAGCCTTTTTCCATGTTAGAAGTAACCACTCACAAAAACTAGCATGCCACAGTGGGGACACAGAATACTGCTTCAACAAGGCTCATTGGAATGAGCAAAGGAAAGATACCGAAAATCAAACTTTCTAGTATTCCGAACATAGCTAACTTCCCTCCCACACACTTGCTTCCCAAAGAATTACTCCTTTGAAAGAATTTTCTTATTAAATTAACAATCATTAAGTGACAGAGAATTAACACGTTGCGAGGTGAATTGTTTTCTTTTTGCTGAATCCCAGGGGGTACCCAGAATGATAATGCTACTATTTTAAATAGGCTTGTGTGTTGCTTATGGCAGGTTACCATCTCCTCGCCCCCACCCCTAATGTGAATAAATTACATTGTTCTTCACTTTATGTCTGAAGAGAGGAGTAATGGACAGCTTGTTGCCATCTCTTCCATGTATGCAGCTGTCTTACTGATTCCTCCTGGAGGAAGCTGCTGACTTCAGTAGGTGATATTAGAATAAAAGAATTTAGCTGTTCATAGTCCTCAAGGGCAGAGAAGTATACGTCTTCTGTAGCCTCCAGCCAGGCAGACCTCTCCACGTTTTTCATAATGCATCTGGTTTCTCTATTTGAGACATTCTCTTATCTTCAAATACCTTGTGGCACTTCCCCACTGGGGCTGCAGTTTGCTGCCTTAGCAAGTTAACTGTAAAACTTGAAACTTTTTATGGTTAGTAGTGTCGGCCCCTTGGGTCCTCCGCCTAAGTGATGAATATGATAAAACATGGCATTTTGTTAATATCTGGTACTATTTAATGTTTGTGTGTGTGTGTGTGTGTGTGTGTGTGTGTGTGTGTGTGTGTGTGTGTGTGTGTGTGTGTGTGTGTGTTTTGGATTAGAATACAAAATAAGTCTTAAAAAAGCCCAAGTCTTAGAATATAAGATTTTACCTTTCCACTGGAAACTTACAGAATGAGCTCACTGACATTTTGCCCTGGGTTGTAGAAACGTCATTATTAGCTTTGCAGGGATGGGGTGGGGGTGGGGCGAAGGGGCTTAATCCATCATGGAGGAGAAGAAAGCGCACTGAATGTGGAGTTAGAACTGCTAGCTTTCCGTCCTGGTCTTGCCATATGACACCTTTGAGAACTCATTTGCCCCTCCAAGTCTTAGCTTCTTCATTTATAATATTTTATAATTATAAATGCTATTGCACAAATGATGCCCATTTTCTTATCTCACAGGTTCTTGTGATGGCCACAGGAAGTAGTGTGTCAAAACACTTTATAAAATCACAGTTCTATGAAAGTATAAAGTACTTTTAATTTTTTTTTCTGATAACCACATACATAGATCTGATTTTAGAAATTCCAGTAGCTTTATGATCCCTGGTTTCCAAGAAGAGTTTGCAAACATGCACCCAACCCCAATTAAATGAACAGCATGGTGCCAAATACCTACAAGAGTTTCCCGATTTCCATATTTTGAGTTACTTTCATGCTTTGACCTGGCCTTCAGGCAGGGCCTAGGGTAGCCTGAAACCTGGCCCCAAGCAACCACATTCACTGTGCAAATTCTATTATTTTCTGTGGATGCAATAGTGTCAGAAAGTTGGGAGGCCCCACCAGGATAATTAAAAGTCAAAGCACATATACCCCTTTTTCTTTGAAGGTTATAATCTTGTAGAGCAGCATACTGGATAGTTCAGATGACTAAAGAACAATTACAAAACACTGTATTGGGTTTAAAAAGCTAAAGTATGGCTTGGATACCACTGTAATGGGGAAGATTTGAATTAATGGAATAAAATGAATTTAGAGATTCAGTTTTAAGCAGGCCTCCTTGGACATGAATTGCATAGAGATGGAGATGGCTCGTGGCCAGAATTGGGGATAGGTTAAGAAAAGATGCAGAAGGCAAGAATACGGTGATAATTTTATTGCTGTTTTAAATGATCCAAGCTAGGCTGCCATGGCAGATAAGGAGGCTAAAGGGTTGCATTGGGTCGTTTGAATGATGGCTGTGACTCTTATAGAAGAGTTTGGATTTATCAACTGTGTTAATTTCCTATTGCTGCTATAACAAATTTAGTGCCTTAAAAATTTAAATTTATTTTCTCACAGTTGGGGAGGTATAAAGTCTGAAATGGGTTGGACTGCATTCCTTCCAGAGGCTCTGGGGGAGAATCCATTTCCTTGCTTTTTAAAGCTTCTAGATGCCATTTGCATTCCTGGACTCAGGATCCCTTCTGTGCATCACGCAGGCCTCTGCCTCTGTCATCACATTGCCTTCTCCCTGGATATGACCCTCCTGAGTGGTTACACTGGGTCCACGCAGGTAATCCAAGGCACTCTCCTGATCCCCAAATCCATAATTTAATCACATCGCAAAATTCTTTTTGCCATTTAAAGTGACATAGTTACAGGTTCTGGGGAATAGGATGTGGACGTCTTTGGGGGAGGGTATCAGTCACCCTGTCACGCCAGTATAATTAATAGGTAGTTACGGGTCTTGAATAGGAGATGGTTTTGTTTCTCATCTGTGGTATTTTATTTCTTTATAGTTGTGTGTGTGTGTGTGTGTGTGTGTGTGTGTGTTTGTGTGTAATCACTCATGTGCATATGCCCAGGCCAGGCAATGTTGTCTTCAAAGAAAGTATTTTACATCTGACCTGTGAACTATGTGAATACTTGAATTGTGTGAATGGATTGTATCTATTTTATTCTCTACTGTTTCCTACGGAAATGTTCGGCACATAGGAGATTCACAGTAATTCAAAGAAGTAATATTGGGCAAGAAATTAGCCTCTCTATGGCAAGAAAAATGGTATTTATCTACCAGCCAGAATAAGTCCATGCTATCATAGGGATGATTTAGATGAACTATTTCAGGGAATAAAAACCTGGGTGGGTAGCAGAGATGGTGGCTAGATGGCCATGGCAGATGGCGCTCACCATCCTTTGTCACACTGTGATGTTACCATTGATTTACTTGACAGCTTCTCCCATCTAAACTGCAAGCAACTTAAATGAGCACTTCCCCCTCCTCCTCCCCTTTGCCTCTGTCTCCTTCCTCCTTTTCCATCTTCCATCTCCAGTGCCTAATGTAATCCTTAGTCCACAGTAGACTCTCTATATAGCTTTCTTATAGGTCGTCAACAACCAATTATAAAATACAGTGATGAAAAAAAATCCACCTGCATTAGTAAAAGCATCTGGAAATAATCTCTAACAAAAAAAGCTTTTACAGTCTATAAAAGATGAAGAAATTCCTAGTTGAGAAGCTTCAGTAAAATTAAGATTCTAGTCCTGACTAAATTAATATACCGATTTAAAGCATTTTAAGAAAATTTGCAATGGGATTATTTTTGCAATTTGACAAAATGATTAAAAAGTTTATATGAGAGAATAAAGATATGAAAGAACCAATTGTGCTTATGAAAATAGAGAGGGGTTCTAGTATTACCAGATATTAATAAGTAATATAATGATATTAAAACAATATGATTCTGGTACAGTAGATGAAAGTGGGACAGGAGGGAGACTCCTAAAACAGATGTGTGTAAGTGTGTGTGATACCACGTTACAGATAGCGTTTCAAATTAGTATAGAAAAGGTGCATCACTCAGACAAATACGGTTTTGTGAGAGCTGGCTAATTATATAGGACAAAAAATAGATCCCTACCTCCTCTCATAAAAAATGCAGATTATCATAGTTTAAATATGAAAACACATTAACTAGTGGATAATTAAATAGTGTAGTGGAAAAAAACATTTATCAGTAGGCTATCTTTATAGAAAATCGCATTGTAAAAGAGAAAGAGATTTGAGTGTGGAACAGGACAGGACAAACGTGATGAATGTGGGAGTATGTTTAGTTCAGGCATCCTGGCTTTTCCAGATTATCAAAGAGGCCCTTGTGACTGTCAGCCCAATTTAATCTGCCATCTCTTTCTTTTAGAGAAGTTGCATATTTCTCATTAGAGTCAATGTGCATAATAAACTTGAAAGAGAGAGCACATGGGCAAGCACTTGAGTGGGAGGGGAGGCAAGAAGAGAGGGAGGGGAGGGAGACAGGTGAGGGAGGGGTGGGAATGGGAGGGGAGAAGGAAAGAAAAGCACAAGTCCAAAGATCTTGGCTGTGAAGAAGTACTTTTTGGAAGGTTTGTAGGGAGTGTTGCTAAGGCAGCTGGCGAGTCTGAATTCTATTTATTGGGCAAAAGAACTAACTCTAGGGTATGACATATGGGCTGACCATCCATCCAGAGCTGTATGCTTTAGTACTGGGGTGCACACACCTCAAGATATGCTTTATCTCAGGGTGTAAGGGAGAGAGGGAAGAGTGTGGAAGCCAAGCATCTCCCCTTAATAGCCCTCTCTTTACTTCCGCCATCATCCCAGTGACCTAGTCCCCCAGCCACTCTGTATTTGGGATGTTCCCTCTCACACAGCTCTTGAGATTCATCTCAAACACTTTTCACCTGCATGAAAATAATATGGTAGCATGGAATGACTTGCTCACAGATCCATATTATTTTGGAGATGGCCCTACAGGTAAATTCTTCCTCTTGGGTAGAATCAACCACCGATGGAACAAAGTAAATGCTAAACGGCTTGCTACAGTAGTGAGTTCCCCAGAATTTGCTGTTTCTTTAAAACCATGTGAACACGATATACGAAATGAAATCCAAAGGCTGAAGTCTCATCTCAATGGAATCTGTGGTTTTAGACTCATGAAACTTGTTTAGGTGAAACTTGGGTTTCCCACAGCTGTGCTTGAAACTTCCCATGGCGAGGGTACTTACATCACTGCAGACAGCTTACTGAACACATCTGCTTAATTTATTGCTGTGGTCAGTTCTGTCAGCAGAGAAAAGCACTAAGATAAACCTATTAGACTACAGTTATATGACAACAACCCAAACAGTCATTTTACAGGCTGATTCTCAAAACATGGAATAGAAACGTGCGGTGATGCTAAGTTTAACAAATCTTTAAGGGAAAGAATACTGAGAAAATATATTCTTAAAAAAAAATGACCCCTCACTATGGTCATTACTAGAATAATAGCAGTATCACCCTATCATGTCCCATATTTATAAAAAAAAAATTACGAAGGGCCTTCATAAAAAATTATGAAGTGTGATATGCAAGTGATTGTTAAATAGAATGAAAGCTAAATCATTGATTTAAAATTCATAGCACTATTGTTTAATAGAGCATTATAGATTTGTTTTAGTCATGAATACCTAATATAAAATGTCATTTTGATATGGGTTATTTCAAACTCTGGAGCCAATAGATTAATTGTTATAAACAAGGTTTGGTCTTAGACGTTTTATGATTGCCACATGATGTTACAGCCTTGGATCTTTGAACAAGTCCCCTCACCTCCGTGAACCTCATTTTTCACATTTATTGAATAAGGGTGTGGACTGGTTTATCTCTGACTTTCTTCTCACCTATAAACTTGAATAATTGCGGTGGTCTTTGGGGACACAGGGCACACTGTCTGTTTTGGCTTTGTTGTAACCGACCAAAGAAAACAAAGCAACACAGAAGTTCTGAGTTTCTGAGGACATTTATAGCATGTGGTTCATCTAACACATATTTATGGGATTGCTACTGCCATAGTGCACTTCTAAGGGACATCTTTCCCCCCGTTTATGAAACTGGGGTTAGTTTCCCATGTGATGGTATGTCATAATTCAACCTTCAACCCCTTTTTTCCTTCCTTACAGGTATAAGTAGCTTAATTAACTATTGCCACATGGTTAGGCAATTTAGGTTGTTTCCAATTTCCCCATAAGGAAATCTCTTTTATATCTCTCTTCCTTCCCTCCTCCTCATTTGTATTAACTCCTTAGGATAAATTACCAGGAATAGAATTGCTTCTCAGAGATGTAAACATTTTGGGCGAAGGATAAGTGGGCTCTTAATTTCAAGTTAAACATTTTAGTGTTTTGACATCAAAATGATTATTTGTTCATGAAAAATGATAAAAAAACTGTGCCATTGTTTGGCTGGTAAGATTTAAAGTGGAGATACAGAAACATTTTATAACTACGTATGGAATTTTTATAAATAGTTTGAACTATTTACATTAACTATTGTGTTTAAGAGCTCCTAATTAAAAATATAATTTTAGTTCTTAAAAAAGGAGGTAAAGGATATGGGGTTAACTTGTGAATATCTAGAACTAATAAAATAAAAGTGATCAAATGAGAAGGTAACATGATTTTTAGAAATGCTACTTAACCAAGGTCTGAGAATTATGGAAAATGGAGAAATGTCCAAAGAAATGTCCACTGCCAAAGAAACCTCAACTCTGAACAAGCCTGGAAAACAGTCTCTTGGAACTAATCCTAATTTTGCTAAGGGATCTAACAGATGATGTAAGAAGTCCTTTGCTTTCTGGGACACTATGACAAAATGATGATTATTTTTTCCATTGTGATACATAAGGATTTAGAAACATTACTCATACCCATCACCTGCTCATTGATGAAAGATTAAAATCCTTATAAACATGCACATGTATGTGAACATCATACATTCCTCATAACTGCTTCTGATGTGAGTGTCCTTCTCTGATATAACCACCTCCAGAGCTTATGAACATTCTTTCCAGCCATTCCCATGGGGTCTGGTTACAAACATATCAGTTACCACTCTCAGCAGACAACAAAAGTGAATAAATAACCAGTTAATGCAACAGTTCAATTAAAATTATTTTTTTCAAACTTACAAGTCAATTTGGCCATTAGGAAAGGGCTGCAGAGAGTAGATACTATTTTAAAAACAAAAAGTACTTAAATATCAAAGAGATATTGGTCATAGATCTTGTAGTACTTCCCCTTTAACATGATAAATTGTTTCATTTTTTATTAAAAACAGAAAAAAAGGTTATGGATTTAACATTTCCATATATATATATATTTGGCTACAGTGATATTGGTTCCCAAACCACGAAGATTTTTTTTTTTAAACAGAATTTCAGTATGATCAGTGTTATAAGAGAGAGAAACTAAGATAGCAAATTTCAGCAGGGAAAAGTGCCTGAACAAATACACCATGTAAAACATTATTGAGATAGGTAGGCTAAACAATAGAGAATTATAAATCGTCATATTTCAAACAGCCTAATCTAGTGTGGTTGATTTAACCTTTAACAATTTACTATCAAAAATTGCATAATCAAACCCTAAAAGTAGAAACTTCCATGTAGTCCTAATTTGACTTAATGACAAGAAGTTCTGATGTGAACCACTTAGAGCTATTGTATATGACTCTGTAACTAACTAGGGAAATAGACTGTAGGTGGGGTATCTCTAAATAGTGGGTGGACCTCAGGATGCTCCAGCATCTGGAACAAAACCTTGTGTACAAACCCTGCTCTCTTTCTGAGAGCTCATTCGCTACATTCAGTCACTATTCATGAGAGGTCCACATGTGTGTCACTCTAGCTCTGTGAAAGTCTTGATGGCATGTTTATTGTGTGATGAGGCTGTTGTGCTGGTATTTAGTGATGTCTGCAGATAGTCTTAGTTGTCACAAGTGAGGGGAACCAAAGAATTATCC
Source organism: Camelus bactrianus (assembly GCF_048773025.1). Taxonomy (NCBI): domain Eukaryota; kingdom Metazoa; phylum Chordata; class Mammalia; order Artiodactyla; family Camelidae; genus Camelus; species Camelus bactrianus. Next base: position 99,766,872 of record NC_133539.1, read on the forward strand.
AGGATTACTATACATAAAATAGATAAGCAGCAAGAATTTACTGTACAGCACAGGGAACTATATTCAAAAATCTTGTAATAGCCTGTCATGAAAAATAACCTTAAAAAAATAGATCCCTGAATCACTTTACACCTGAAACTAACACAGTATTATAAATCAACTCTACTTTAATTAAAAAAAAAAAAAAGAATTATCAAAGAGCAAATATCAACAGTTTGATATCAGCCATGGTTGAGAAACTCTACTTTACAACGAGAACCACTTGTGCATCTGGGGTTAGGGTTTGCTTCTTCTGAAGCATATGACTGTTTATGGATGGGGTGGATGTTTCAGCAAAACTAGAGTTCTGTTAAGAAGGAATAAAAATGGGAAGAATGTTGGATTTACAACCAGCAGTGTCACTACTCCCCACCCAGGTTGTTCTCTTTCTGTTCTTCGCCAGTTTATCTTTAAGACATCTTCTCTGAATATAGTCCCCTCTTCCCAATTCCTTCCCCCTGCCTGGACTGCACATTTCCTATGCTCTGAAATGTGTACTATCTCATATTATTACACCTCCCGTTGGATTTTGATTATTGATTTTTTTGAAGAGAATTTTTATTCAATCCAGTGAAATTTTGTAAATACACATAGAATCAGAACTGCCCTTAAGAAATCAACATTTGTCTTTCTTTTACAAATGCAATCATGATTTTATTTTTTCCCAAGCTAATATTAAAGTTATATTTGAGAAATATAATTCTCTGAGCATTACATGGGAATAGTTCCCCTTCTTTATAAAAGCAACCTACAGAACCACAGGAATGTTGGAGGAAATGCTTTGGGATCTCTCCACTTTGTGAAATTATCACATATGGGAGTAAAATTAAAATTCAAAGATTTAACATATAACTTATGGAAAAGGGTATGTATTGAAAAAGTTGAAAGCATATTTTTCTATATATTCCACTATTAGAATCACCAAATTTATAGGCTTTTTTTTTTATAGTTGTACACTTTATTTAAAAACAAATAATACACCTAGAGTCACCAAAAAGGTGACTGAATTTACAAAAGAAACTTCTTGCAGCACAGAAATTAGCATTAGGATTAATTTACACTAACTGATATTTTACCTAAATTTTAAAATACTTGAAATCACACCGTCTGGCCCAAGGTTCACCAGTTAGAGGGGTGGAAGTTTGTGGAGAAAAGGAGTCATTTAGGAATCCGGACGGATGATGCCCTGAGGTCAGCTCCAGTAAACTGAAGTTGAGAAGATGTAAAGTAACCAATAGATTACAGGATTATGAAGAAGTGGTTCCTCCCCAAACAGGTATTAGGTCATATAGCTGGGATAGGTGTAGGGGATGTCTCTTAATCTGGATTGGAAAAAAACTATGTGGAGAAGCGGGTTGTATTTGTTTCTCGCAAGAGGCAAACTTCAGCCACACAACGAGACGAAAGTAGGGAGGGTTGTATGTGGTAGACTGAAGACTTCCTGATGGCTGATAGTATCAAATCAGGGAAGTTCTGGAATTTATTTGCATAATTGATTTCACACTGTTTAACATTTCCTTTGTCTTCTTCTGAAATGTCATCTTTTTTCTCAGTTTCTCTTTCAGCACAGAATCTAATCTTTATCATTTCTTCTTCTGCTGTTTTACTTTTTGCTTCTATATTGCCTGCTTCGCTGCATCTCATAAAGCAGCTATTTGAGGCCAGAAAAGCCTTTTTCCTATCCTGAAAGACTGGTTCCCATGTTAGGAACTTTGTGACTGATAATCAGTATGAAGATGTTTTGAAATTAAATTGATGCTAAAGAAAAGCTGTGTTTATACAATTGATAAAAACAGTCACCTCTATTAACATTAAAACATAGAGGTACATATTACCAAGTTAAGAAACCATATAGGGCAGCTTTAAACAGTATTCTGGGGCTTTTTTCTTTTTTTTTTTTCCATCTTCTTTTTTGACCTCTTCTTTTTTGGCTATTTCTTTTCCAGTTTCAGGCTTGCTTTCATCTTCCTGTCCCTCTTCTCCATGTTTCCCATCTCCTTTTCCATTTTCTTCCTCTTTTCCTTCCAAACCTTTCACTAATATGTAATATCTTTAGATGGTTGGGAGTGTATCCTTTTCTGTCGAAAGGTCCATTAAGAAGCAGAGTGCATACTGAACAGTATGTGAGCACTAAGTCACTGCTTGCTGAAGAAGGTGCCTCATATCCCTAAATTTATCTCCTTGTGACCTACACCTCTGGGAGTTTCTGAAGTTCCAGAAGTCTAGCTTTGGGACCTAGAACCTGACACAAAGCGTGAAGGTTGCCTAATTCTAGACTTGCCCTCTGCTTTCCACCACAGCTCCCCAGATGGCTTCTAACCATGTTGACCCTTCTGCACTGAGCATATGGGGGCACTGTAGCCACTACCATGATGAAAATATCCTGAGATGTCAGTGTTATCTCTACCGAGGGAATGTGTCTTTGATTTTTGGTGTTCTTTCTTCATGAGAAAGGGTAAAGCAGAAGAAATGTTCACAAGAATCAATACTAAAGGGTTAACCTGTAAGAATTTTATGAGAACTCTGGACTTTTGCCAAATTCCTCTTTAATAGTTACCAATTGGTCAGGGCTGGGGGGGAGGTGGGGGGAGAGAATATTTTGACACTCAGTAGGTACTTCAATTACATCCTGAAAGAAACAATTGCTATTCTTTGTTGAAGTAATGAAAACAGCATTTTGATTTGAAATTCATCTGGTAACAATGTAAATAGCCGTGTTTCATGTTCTTGCACAGAAGCTTTGCTTTTGAAAACAATTAACAATATCAAAGTGTATGTTTTCTTTCAAAATCAGAGGGTTTATAATGAATTTGTATTCATATAACTTTTATTTCGTATCAGAAAGTGGAATATATTCTCATTAAAACAGCAGGAGAAAAAATGAAGACATCTCAATTTAATTAAGGTGATATTGTTAGAAATTCATATGACCTCTTCAATAAAAAGTCTGCATTCAGGGGTCTGTAAGCTGATGGTAAAGTCTTCTTAGGCAGAAAGTTTTCATAAAGACACAAACCAATGCAGCATATTTGTGAGAGAAAATATTAAAGTTAAAAGAAAGGAAATATACGTAAAACTTAATTTGAGGGCATTATTTAAAATTGCTTTCTGTATGGGTGGCACACTTAACACTCTTTGAAAGAATGCATTTTAGATTCTTCAGGTCAAATACCACTGGCTTTTTGTAAGCACCACAGGGTCTTTAATCTGTTCGCTTTTCCCCATCTCCATCATGATAATTTTGCTTACAGCGCTCCCTTCCTGGCGAGCTCCTGAAATAGTCTGCTGACTGTTCACCCTTCCTCCATTCTTATTCTCCATGCAAGCCCTCCACCAGATAAGACATGGAATTGAGAATGTCACTCATTTTCTTGAAAACCTTCAATGATTTTTCATGGCACTGACTACAATTCAAAATCTTGAATCCCATCCACCATGACCCTGATGATTTATCCACTTTTCCTGCTTCTCATACTCTTTCTTAGGAGGGTCCTTGAGTCCCCCAGTTCTAACAGCTGAACCCCGGGTATGGCCACAAGCCTCACTTCCACAAGCTCTCCTAGTCTTACTCCTCTCTCTCCACTCACTGTACTTCCACCATGCTGGCTTTCGATTATTTGTTGCCTAAATATAGCAAGCTCGTTTTCACATTACGGTCATTAGCTTGCTCTTTCCTCTGCCTGGAATCCTCTTCCCTCAGGTCTTTACTTGGCTGGCCCATCCTTGTCAGTCAAAACCCAGTTCAGCTATCACCTCTTTAGAGGAGCTTTTAATGCCAGAAAATCTAAAGGCATCCTTCTCCTAACCCCAGTTACTCTCTATGACATGTTACAGTATTGTTTCTTTTTTTTTTTTTTTTAATGTACTTGTCCCTATCCTAAAATCACCACCTCCCTCCTCTTCCCCTCTTCCCCACACTTCTTTCTTTTGTTTATCATTTCCTCCACTGGAATGTGAGCTTCATTAAGAGAAACCTTTTTTTATTGCCCCAATACCTAGAATGGAGCTTGGCAGATAATTGGTGCTTATTGGTTTTGAATCTTGAAAAAATAACGATTCTCTTTGAATAGGAATTCATACAAACAGATTCTGATTCTTCACTATAGAAGAGCCTTCTGCCAGCTTTTCACCCGCCTAACTCTTGCTAATTTTTAATGTGTTTCCTGAGAGACACCTAGTCTGATTTTCACGATCATTCGCTATTGCCTTTATTGCGCTTCATAGCACCTATCAAAATTTGTATTTGTTTATAAACTGTTTCAAGAAGTCATACACACACACGTATGTGCATCTATAGAAGGTATGCTGTAAATACTAAATATGTAAATTCATGGGTGAAAAATATATGAGGTATTGATGGAAGAACTTGGGCTTTTTTCTTCTCCTGTAATTGCTCAGGATAAACCAGGTTATAGAGTTCGTCCTATCCAAAGTAGATGTAATTTCACTTTATGGTGATTAATACTGTAAAAAAAAAATCCCATTAATAAACAAAGGTATCTGACTGAGGACATTGCCTAATTTAAGAATACATTGAATCAGTATTTCCCTTGCTGTTAAAAAAGATCAACTATGTATTGATATTTTCATAGAATAGAAATGAAAAGAATTTGAGTAGCCAGCCTTAAGGCTTTACATCTTATTAACATTCCTATATATCTCATTTTAGGTTAAGCCAAGCAAATCGTGATACATTTTTTAAATAATTTAAGAATTGATACAGCAAGATACCATTATGAATCAGTTAAAGCATACATTAGATAAAATTTACTTAAGACCATAATTAATGAAAGATCTCAGATAAACCATGAACTTTTTAAAGATGATTTTCAGGATAACTTTAAGGATGAAGCATTGGAAAAGTTACTACTTTTCTGTTTAACCCTCTGATGACAGGCTCTCTGAGACACTGTGTAGAAGACGGCTGTGGGTGCTGTAGAAGCCGTAAAGGACTTGGAGGCAGAAGGTCTGGGGCAGGTCCTGGCTATAGCACTGTACTGGCTGTGTGATTTAAGGCATCTTTCTCTTCCTCTGCTTGAGCTCCAGTTTCCTCACCTGTAACTGGGCATGATAAAATGCCTATGGGTTGCTGGTGAGAGTTAACAAGATCATGTATGTGAAACAAAGTTTGTTAACTGTGAAGAGTATACGAATGCTAGTCATAGAATTATTTGGAAAATGTTTTCAGTGTCACTTCAAAGGTCTCCATCTAGTCAGGAAGAGACTGTGCTAGGGGTGAAATCATTTATAGACACTGAGGCTTCATAAGTGCAATAAAATTCACCATTAGCCTTGAGCACAGAACTGCTGCTGGAAGGACAGAAAGCAGACGCCACAAGCAAAGGGACAGTATCACTGACCTGTGCATCAATGGAAGCTCAAGCCTGTGGACCAAACCATTACCCCTCCTCGACTCAGGCTCTCCACATACAGACCAGTGCACAGCCGTCTGCCACTGTCTTCCCTCTGACACCATAAGCTTGGCTATTCATGGCTTTAGAAATATCAAATGGCTTATAATAATATACGGTGGTTTAGATGGTTACAGTTGTTGGTCAGTTTAAGATATCAAGAAAGTCAACCCCTCTTAGAAAGAAAGACACAGTTCAGAATTGGGATTGGCATATACCAAATAGGGGAACTGTTACTCATCCAGGAAAATCCTAAGTTCTTATTAGGTTGGGTTCTTTCTGACATTCTCATCACTAAATCTTCTGTCAATCAGCATCCACCTTTGCTAGTCTCAGACACCCTGGAGTGGATGTAGATCAGGGAGATGTCTGAAGGAGCAAAAATTCATTCCAACTTTTCAGGACATGATTTGACCATACTATGCATTTTATACCCTGACAAAAGGCATTCACTGAGGTCACTTCCCATATGGTGTGATGGGACAATCTTGTGATATTAAGGAATGTGAGAATGTCCAGATAGGAGAGGCACAGCAACCAGAATTGTCACAAAGGTAAATTTTTTTTCCTTCCTCCTGAGGATCACATTAGCACCAGCTATTAATAATAGAGACCACTGCACGAATTGGTTGGAATGATTTTTTTTTTATTCCATCATAATGAAAAATAATCCATTCCATGATCTGCCCTTCTGAAAAGTACTTAATGCTTATATTTTCCAAGAAATGAGATAATGTGATTCAACCTATTATATATCCTGGACATAAATTCAAAGTTGATTAATATCATTGGAATTGGGCCTTGATCAAAATTCTGGATCTTAATATGATACAGTGTATTCTTGCAGAATTTCTTTCATGATGAGCACTAAAGAGATTAATCCTAAAGTTTTCTGACTTCTCAGAGCCTTGCAGTCATATTTATTTAGTCAAACTTATGGCCTAAAATTTTACAATTTTATTATTACATTTTTCTCTTTCCATTCTCATCTATTTATAATCACCTTGCATATTTCTGAGGGTTTTTCTTCAGTGCATATGTTCAGTGATAACTCATGCATATTTCACTTAATAGGATTAATTATCAGCCTTCCACTAATTATAATTAAAGTCTCCTCAGGTAATTGTGCAAGTTAACTTTGGCAATTCACACACACAGAAGAGTATTTTGTAGAATAATAGGGCATTGTGCTGAAAAATACAGTAAAGAGCATGAAAGGAACACAGAATAAAAGAATTCAGAGTTCTAATATATTAAGCTTTTCTTATGTGTGTTGCTGTATACCTAATTGCAAATTGTGCTACTAAATATATTATACCATCTAAATATAGTAATGATCCCTTAATGCAAACCTTATGACAGTAGGCATTTCTACTAAAAATTACTTCTAAAACATATAACTATTTCTCTCCTTTCTTAATAGATATTAGTATTCTAAGTTCTCATTAAATAGCTTATGCTTTAGAAGATAAATGCCCTCAAAATTGGTAATTTATATGCAAAACAAATGAAAAAGCCTTTCCTCAAAGCGTCTATCTCCGAATGTACAAATTAAGGCTTGCTCCATTTGTGAAGCTTATTTTTTAACTTTTATTTATACCTAATGGTTAGTTTATATGTTACGACATTAAGAAGTCAATGTTTTGAAGATGCCATATGACATCGAAATGGCCATCTTTTGAAATTATGGGATGCTTCATTGCAGAGTCAGACTCTAATCTGCAACCAATTTGTGTCAGCTTTCTGCATAGAAAAGATGGCAAATCCTCTCTTAAACCGGGAATCAGCTGAAGGTTTGTCTTGGTTTCATGAGCCCAGTGCAATTAGGCAGCACGTGAATGTGGGCCACATGCATTTATTGCTCTTCCTAGCATGTGTTACTTTGATGTGTTAGGTCGGAAGGCTCACTCTTTTCTGGGCAGCCTTCCTCCTGGGTCTTTATACTGCTTAGCAGTTGAGTCCAGACTTTGAAACACAGCCTAATTTAGAGGCGGATGCTGCAGCTGCTGCTGTCATTTCAGATGATTTTTTTTTTTTTTTTTTTTTGCTTTGATGTCAGCTTAGAATCTTGGGTGTAGTATCAGTAAAGCAGTGTCTGCGATTCACGAAACAGAAAGCACACCATTTATGCCTTTGTTTTAGCTTTTAAATTGAATTTCAACACCTCCTAAATGATCAAAAAATTGTGGCTGAGCAAAAATATCTGGAATTCTGCATATTATTAATTGGAAGAAACATGAATAAAGACTATGTAGCTCCATTGGTATTAATTTAATCAGAATCGCTCAATATCTGATAAACATTGATGATAAAATATGTGAGATGTAAATAAAGCTGCCTCTTGTCTCTTCATCTTGTTCACTCTGTGTCTAATCAATGTGGCATGGAGGTTTTCCTTCCAAATGTTTGTCTGACTCACCTTTAAAGCATTTTGTATTAATTATTGTTATTTTGTCATTTTTCAACTATATGCTTTACCTTAGCAGAAAGGCTACCAAGTCCTTTGGGGTTCAGACCAGTAGTTGAATCCATTTATCTTCATTTTCACTAATCAGAATCCCTAAGTTTGAGAAACTGTAAATCCACTGGCTTTCTAAATTAAAAATAACTTCAACATCTCTGAATCATGTGACTTGATACAAAGAGTAGGTTTAAAGCCTAAAAGAGGTGGAGATTCGGGAGTTTGAAGGTCATGAACCTGTAGGACCATCTGGATGGGTTTCCTCCGCTGATGCAAGACCAAAGAGGCATGGAGGATTCCTTTCTATGCTTTCCCTGTTAACAAGAAACACTTCTCACTGAGGATCTCAGAACAGCACCTGCCGATGTGTATGCAGGCTTGTTTTTTTTTAATAGGATGAAAAGAGGAAAACTGTTCCTGTCTGGGAGCAAGAAGAGAAAATACAGGCATTTCTTTGTCTGATATCATTTCACTTACATTTACAGAGAAGAGCTAACAGCGACTTTATTGTGGTATATTGACAATAAGGAGAGTCTAAATTCTAGTTGCCTGAGCAAATTTTGTGAAGATCTCTCCCTTTTTCCCCTTCTGTCTAGAAATTGTTATGATAGTGTATACTAGGGAAAGTTCAGAATAGATCCATGATAATTTCCTCTGAGAGCAAAACCTCTTTTATTGTTGATAATAATGGACCAAATTTTTCAATTGAGTGAAACTTCATCCTGTCCTTATTTTAACATAAAATGTTGGCAATAACCTAAATGTCCTAAAAGAGAATTGGTTAAGGAAGCATTGCACAGCCATTCAGTGGAATACTATGCAGTCATTCAAAATGGTTATAAAGAGCCTTGAATAATGTTGCCCAACTACAGAGGAAGATATAATATCAAACTTAGATGAGATAATAAAGGAAACATAATGATGACAGTGGTTCTCTTTGATTATTTGGAATACAGAGTTTTTCTACTTTCCTGTATGTTCAAAGCATACTTATATAGACCAATGATTTATAACTTCCATAAAGTAATATAAAATTATTTAAAATATCTATAAATGTCCCATTATACACAGGGTATTATACTCCTATAGATGGAATTTGTTCACTAGCTGTGTTTTTACTTTGAAAAAATTAAATTCAATTTCATTTAAGTCCTTAGATTCAGCATGGGCATGAAAAGTTCTTATTTTCTTTTTCTCCTACTATTTTTGGACATTTCTCCAGATAACAGAATTTTAACTTGCACATTTTTACTTTGATGATGCCAAGTATTCTGGTACTATACAGAAGTATTGTGATATGACTTCATTTTCTTATATTTTAAAAATTGTATTGATTTTATAAGGATGACTGAATTTGACAATAAGAGCAATGACCTCTTGATTTTCCTGAAAAAAAATTACTATAAATTATTATTTTAAATTGTTTATTATAAAATTCTTTTAAATAATAAATAATAAGAAATTACAGCTAAATAGCAATACTAAAGCCATACAAGTTTATCCTGAATTCAGGCTAAATTTAAATGCGCCTGCATTGTTCCACAGGGTAGCCAGAAAACACATGTGACCAGTTAAATTTAAATTAATTAAAATTACATAAAATTAAAAATTCAGTTCTTTAGTCACACCAGCCCCATTTCAAGGGCTAAATAGCCACATGTGGCTAGTGGCTGTAGTACTGGACAGTGGGTATAGAACACCACCAACATCATCATAAAATAAAATCCATCATCACAAAAACTTCTACTGGAAAGAGCTGAAACACATGATTCTGCATAATTAGTCCTCTGCTTCTAATTTTATCTTTTATAGCATATTTAGAGAAGCAAATTTCTGGATGATTGTCTCAAGTTTCTTTTTAAATTTTGCCATTATAGAAAGACATGTTTGAGGGAGAGAGAGGAAAAAAGACTCTTCCTCTCAGCATGCTTTATTTGCCATGTGTATTTATGTGACAAAAGAAAGTCATATGATTGAACAATAGCCTGTACTAAAATAAAATCCATCTTCCGTGCCTTTGTTCTTACAATATTTGCCTTTTTCAAAACCCAGATGTTTCTTTTTTCTTCTCTGACATGAACAGTAGGGCACAGAGCCTTGTGCAAATAGAAAGTGTGGGAAAAACCTGGAGGCTACCAGGCACTTAAAATAAAAGGAGAAAGGAGGAGCTTCCTTAGTCAGAAGAGGATAAGAGAGAAGATAAATCCCACTATGAAAACACTGCTTTAAGGGGGAAAAAAAGAATAAAACAATGGCATAAATGTGGCAACCATCTTTTAGGGCATAATGGATAATCTTTTATAGCACACGGAAGAGCTCTTCCTTAAGAGTAGTTGTGCTGAGTTCTTTCTGTACAGACAGTGAAACTTAAGATCAAAGTAGAGATCAGAGTCCTATCTTTGAAAGGAATGTTTTCTTTAAATCATAAATATAGTAATTGCCAATATAAAAATGATAGGAAATGCAGGAAAGTGTAAAAAGTAAAAAGCCTTCAGCATATTTTCACTTAGTTATTAAATTGCATAATTAAGATACATTTATTTTCTCTAAGAATGTTTTACCCTGAAGAAATTCTCACTTAACATTATATCATAAGCACTTATCAAAATAAATAAGAAGTCTTCCTAAAATCTAATTTTGATTTCTTCACTTACGTGTGGAATTTATTTAACTGATCTATCACTTTGGAATATTCCGGTTATTTTGAATTTTATTATTTGAATGACACAGCTATAAACAGTTTATTGGCTTGAATCCTTGTTCACATCTGTCATTATTTCCTTAGGATAGGTTTCCAAGAGTAGAATTACTAGATTATAGAGTACACTCTTGCTTCTTATTGATAAATTTCTTTACAAAAATGTGGTGATAATGTACATTTCCACTAGCAGTGAATATATCTGTTTCCTAATACATACTTAATAGAATAGCAAATAAAGGAGCAGTTGTATTAAAGTTGGACATCGTTCAGTGTAAGTTTGTATTCATTCATGATAATAAATTCTGAAGAAGATCTTACCAAAATTTATTTTTAAATACAATAAAGCAACATATATTAAAATTTAGTGGATAAAATATTAACTAGTATACAGAAATGGAAACAATTTCCTTTCCTATATATTAATCAGAATTTCTTAAAAGTATGACATACATACCAGGTAAACAATAGCATTGTCATATAGCATTTTCTTTTTTCTTCTTCCAACTTTATAGAGGTATGATTGACAACAAAAAATTGTATATATTTAGGTTGTATAACGTGATGTTTTGATACACATATACTTTGTGACATGATTACCACAATCAAGCTAATTAACATATACATCATCTCACATAGTGAACTTTGAGATCTACTCTCAGCAAATTTCAAGTACACAGCACATCATTGACTATAGTCACCTTGCTGAACATTAGGTCTCCAGAACTTAATTCACTTTATAACAAAGCTTGTTCCCTCTGTTCCCTCTGACCGTTTCCACTTCTCCCCCGTGCACCCACCCCCATGCCCTTGGTGGCCACAATCTATTCTCTGTTACTATGAGTTCAACTTCTTTTTTCTTTTTTAGATTTCACAAGTAAGTGAGATCATGCACTATTTGCCTTTCTGTATTTGGCTCGTTTCTCTTAGCATACAGTCCTCTAGGTTCAATCCTTGTTGTCACGAATGGCAAACTTTCCTTCTTTTTTTAAGTCCGAATAATACTCCAGTGTGTGTGTGTGTGTGTGTGTGCAAGCACACGTGTGTATCTCAATTTCTTTATTCATTTACCTGTTGTTTCCATATCTGGCCTACTGTGAAAGATGCTGCAATGAACATGGGATTGTGCGTATCTCTGAGGTACCGATTTAATTTCCTTTTAGATCTATACCCAGAGGTGAGATTTCTGGATCATATGATAGTTCTAGTTTTAGTTTTTAGAGGACTCCTCCATACTGTTTTTCATAATGGCTGTACCAAATTGTATTCCCACCAGCAGTGTAAGAGGGTTCCCTATTCTCCACACCCTCACCAACACTTGTTATCTTTTGTCATTTTGTATATGAGCCATCCTAGTAGGCATGAGGTGATATCTGATTGTAGTTGTAATTTGCATTTCCCTGATGATTGGTGATGCTGAACACATTTTCATATACACGTTGGCCATCTGCGTGTCATCTTTGGAAAAAAAAGCCTATTCAAGTAGTTTGCCCACTTTTTTAATCAGGTTATTTGTTTGCTTGTTTTTGGTATTAGTTGTACATGTCCCTTGTATATTCTGAGTATTAACCCTTTAGCTGATTTGTAGTTTGCAGATATTTTCTCCACTGCATACAATGCCTTTCCATTTTGTCAAGTTTTCCCTTTGCTGTGCAGAAACTTTTAGCTTTATGTGATCTCACTTGTTTATGTTTGCTTTTGTTGCCTGTGCTTTTGGTGTCAAATCCAAAAAAATCATTGCCAAGACCAGTGTTAAGGCTCCTTGTTCCTATGTTTTCTTCTAGGAGTTTTACAGTTTCAGGTGTTACATTTAAGTCTTTAATCAATTTTGAGTTGATCTTTTGTAATGTGTAAGATAAGGGTCTAATTTCATTCTTTTGTATGTGGATATCCACTTTTTCCAACACCATTTATTGATGAGGCCACCCTCCCCTCATTGTGTATTCTTGGCACTTTTGTCAAAGATTAGCTGGCCATATACGCATTTCTGGGCTTTCAATTCCATTGGTCTAAACATCTGTGTTTATGGCAGTACCACACTATTTTTATTACTGTAACTTTGTGGGGTAATATGAAACTGATCTTGAGTTTTAAAAAGCAAAATACAATAATATGAAATATGGGAAAATTTAACTTATTTTAAAGATTATTAAGGACACAAAAGAAATTGAGAAATAGATCTCATGTATCTGTCATTATTTATCCAAATTTCCTTTTTTAGGTTGATTTTTACCAAATTAAGGTAAAAAGTATACAGAGAATATGAAAGGGTTAAAATTCCATTACACCACTAAAATTCTTCCAAAATAGCTTATGATGGATCTCAAATTAAAAAAAAACAAAACAGCAAAACAAACATACATGGGTAAAATCAAGTTGTGATGAATTGCAGAAGATGGGTTCACCTTGTTTTGCAGTTGTTTATAAATGTTATAGACTACTTTGGAAATAGCATTTATTACGTAGCTAGTATGCGGTAAGCACTTTATATATAAAAATTAGGTTCAAAGTGATTTGGTTAATAAGCACAAAAGCCGAGGTTTGAACTTCTCCAAGTTGTGTTCTGTCCTTGTATCAAAACACTTCTTATACATCAGAAGTATGTGTACTGTCATTACTAGCATGTATGCTTGGTAGCAGATCTTCCAGGAAGAGTCTGACTTCAAGAAGGTTAAAACTTATTTGGGCAATTACACTGCTGGTGGGAATGCAGTTTGGTGCAGCCACTATGGAAAACAGTGTGGAGATTCCTCAAAAGACTAGGAATAGACTTACCATATGACCCAGGAATCCCACTCCTGGGCTTATATCCAGAAGGAACCCTACTTCAGGATGACACCTACACCCCAATGTTCATAGCAGCACTATTTACAATAGCCAAAACATGGAAACAGCCTAAATGTCCATCAACAGGTGACTGGATAAAGAAGAGTGGTATATTTATACAATGGAATACTACTCAGCCATAAAAACCGACAACATGATGCCATTTGCAGCAACATGGATGCTCCTGGAGAATGTCATTCTAAGTGAAGTAAGCCAGAAAGAGAAAGAAAAATACCATATGAGATCGCTTATATGTGGAATCTAAAAAACAAAAACAAACAAACAAACAAACAAAAACAAAGTGTAAATACAGGACAGAAATAGACTCATAGACAGAGAATACAGACTTGTGGTTGCCAGGGGGGCAGAGGGTGGGAAGGGATAGACTGGGATTTCAAAATTGTAGAATAGATAAACAAGATTACAGTGTATAGCACAGGGAAATATACACAAAATGTTATGATACCTCACAGAGAAAAAAATGTGACAATGAGTGTGTATATGTCCATGAATGACTGAAAAATTGTGCTGAACACTGGAATTTGACACAACATTGTAAAATGATTATAAATCAATAAAAAAATGTTAAAAAAACTTATTTGGGCAAAACTGTACAGAAAAATATTTAAATTATACTTTGTTATATTCATCAAAGCTTAAAATGCAGATCCTAAATACAGAATTAATCCTCCCATAAAAATATATAGTAATTGCTTCTTTTGATGGAAGAACGTGTGATGAATACATAGTTATAGACTAGCTACTCTACAAAATACTATGGCTCAAAAAGTTTTGTGTTTATTTACTCTTTGTATAACACTTCTGAGATAGTTGGGGAGCCCACAAACTCAGTTTCTTCCTATATCGGTGCTTCACCACCTTCTAGGGCATTTCTGTGGTCTGCATGGTTAATGCTGGCTCATGAGCAGCACATGCAGTTTCTGGTCCAGGAGAAAAGCTATGGTCAGCAGTTTTCAGGGTGTACTTCCCTTACCCAATAAATTGCATATATCACTTCTACTCACATCCTATGAAACAAGAACTTAGCTACACTTAGTTGCAAGGGAGCCTTGGAAACATAGTTTCTGCCTCGGTAGTCATGTTCTCTGCTAAAACTTGGTGGAGTAGATATTGTTCAATTATGAAAAGAATGAAGAACAGAATGGATAGTGGAGGAGCTATTTCATACTTAACTAAACCTATTGATACCTCATTTTCCCCAATGATTTTAATAATTGGTTTCAACAACTTGTGTTTTAACTAGTTTTATTTCCCCCTCTTTCATGATATGTTGGAACTGACTGCCCATGTCATTATAGCTTTCCCCTCCCTTAGAGCTAGAGGTGACCAGAGAGGTAATCTACTCTAATTCTTATGTCTTATAGGTGAGAAGAATTCAGCTTAGAGAGGAATTCTATATAGCTCAAATTTCTTCTGCTAATTAGTGTCAAAACTGAGACATTAATTTTAGACCCTGTTTTAAATCTAAAAGGTAAACCCTCTTATTCCTGTTAGTTTATTTTTTTAAAGAGCAGTTAAAATATGAAATCATTTAAAGTTAAATTTATACCTGAAACACTAAAAAATTATCTTAAAATATATGTGGCAAACGCTGTTTTTGTTTATAAAATGGATATGCTGATTGAAAGTCCTCAATATCTTCAATCCATTTGAATTTATCTATAATTTCTGGCTTCGTTGTCTTTGAACTAGAGCAAGAATTTAAAAACACATTTGAAATAATCTAAAATAAGTTTGTCTAGATTAAAACTTTTTTTTTCTCTAGCCTTTTATGAATATCTTGAATAGATCTAAATCTACATCATTTCTTTTCCAGCCATTGGCTTTTTATCTAGTCTCTCCAAAGTATTCAACTTTTAACAGAAACAAGAATTGTCTTTCTCTTGGCACTCATATTCTACTGGGTTATGAAATATTTAATTGAATTATGTAAATTCAGTACTAAGCCCAATTGAAATAAACATTTTGGGTTTGAATATAACCAACTTTTATTAAACATACAACTTAACCAAGGAAGCAGACATGGAAGAGTGTGCTTGAAGAGTGTGCTTAAATAGTGTCTTACCAGCTCCGGGCTCCACATGCTGGATACATCAATCAGTACATCACACAGAGGGAATGGGGAGCTTTAAAGAGAGCTTCTTAAATGTGCAACCAAAATTAATCCTTGTTGACTGCTCATATTTTAAAGTTTACCATTTCTCCTCCTTTGTTTTTATTATTATTAGTATCATATTCCTCACCATTAGTAATCAAGATCATAATATAGAGAATATTGTGTGAGAAATTGCACAATCCTGAAATGTTAAGATATGGTCTCTAACCTGAATGGATTTGAAATTTAGGTGGGAGGAGACAGCATCAAAGGCAAAGTTGTGAAAAGCCCGAAGTAAAATCAAGGAGAATTTGGGGTGAGGCAAAGTTTTCCCTGTTCTTTTTCATATTCTTCTAGGCCTTCTAAGAAAAGCCAGTATGCTAATTTTATTAAAAATACCAAATTCCACATAATGCTGTTTTTTCATATATCAACAGTGACCAAATCTATGAAGATACTAAACTATCTAAAATGCAGATACAATTTTATTTATAAATATGATTTTTACAAAATTGAAAGCAAATTAGGTATTCAACCCCGTGTCATTAAAAGCTTGAGAATCTCCCCTTTACATCTCCTGCACAGAAGCAGTTGACTTTATCAGGAAATACAGTGAAGCAGAACTTGTGGACTCCAGAGATGCAAACGTATCTCTTAAAAAACCTCAGAATCATTTATGATTGTTATCATGTTAATAGTTAAAATAAATGAACATACACATTACATGGACTGTTAGGAAACCATTAAAAATAATTTTATGAAGCATTTAAAAAAATAATGCTGGAAACTTCTGAGGAGAATTCTTTGTGTAAAACCATGAAATAAAACTGATGGTAGAGTTTAACCACAGCTGTGTAATGAAGTCACGTAACCCTGAAAGAACATATACTGTAGAGATAATTGGTAATAAAAATTTTTCCTTTATACTTATTTGTCAGCAGTTAAAATGTTATTTTAAATAAGTATTACATGCATTCCAGTTTTCTCTAGTGTATCATTTAATATATGTGATTTTAAAATCTCCCCAACAATTTACAAAGTTACAGAGTTTTTAATTGTTCTTTAGTCTTGATGAGGATAAATTTCAGGTATAAGCAGCTATAGAATGTGGATGGTTTTACCCACAGAAAAGGACAGGGCATTGTCATTGTCAACTCCCATGCCCCAGCAAATGTGCTAAATTTATACACTTTCAAGAGTAATACAAGCTGGTGAATTTTTTTTTTTCTGAAAAAGGAATAGCACTAACATTATAATTAAATGAAAGATATATCTCCCTACAGATAACAGATCTCAAAATTTTGTTTATAGGATATGTTTTTTTCAAATATATGGTAATAAAGATGTGATTTCAGGACAGCTGTCAACTAAATTCATTCCAGCTAATCAAAAGTCCATTTAAGTTACTTACTCTGTAAAGGTTAAAAAACATTTTTATCTTCGAGTGTGTTAGGGAGTTCTGTGGTAAAGATAATAGATTTCATAAAAATTGATAAGAGAAAATATAACTAGTAATGGGTTGCCCAAGTGTTGAGTAGGTGAGCAAAAAATAAAAAATTACTGTCACCAATGTGTTTATTGCGTACAGTTTAGTTCCTGTGCCTCACCCGCATTCTTCTTGCCTGACTTTTGTTAGAAAAGGTCAGATTTTGAGTAATTGGCTGAAAGTATAATTAAAGCTAATTAACAAGTAATGCAGGCAAGACTGCACAATTATAGAAATGATTTTCACAGTGATAAACTAGAGCAGAAAGTTAGAGTGCTGTAGCTTCTAAAATGTTTTTCCCAAAGCCTTGTTTAAATTGCTTCCATGAGATAATCAAGCACATGTGTGAAATTATACACGTATTTGACAATGTGGTTTTTAAAAATTGTTACTTCACCCTCCAATTAATCCTACCAACCTGCCTATCCTGACCACATTTAAATGGACCATGAAAACGACACCAAAGAAAAGATTGCTTTTTAGAGGTAAATGAGCTACTTAGATTATTGGGTTTTTTTTTAAATCTATGTCTAAAATCTTTATGGTTTCAGACTTTTAAAACCTTTAATGCAACACCAAATTATAATGTACAATATAAAAATTATAAATACGTTGAGGATATTGGTAGAAAAGATTAGTTTACAATATACTATTTTTTGATTCTTCACACCATTATATGTATATAAGCATCTGAAATATTCTGCCCAATAAAAATGCTTTCCTTGCCAGAAATTCACAACTGTACCTCCTTCAAATAAGTAAGCAGACAGAATAAAGAGAAAGTTCTCATCCTGCATACTTCAGTTTCATTTTGTTACAATGGATTTAACAATAACAAGTAGCAAGGATACAGAATTTGAGATGATTTCAATACTTCTCCACCCACTGGTATGAGTAATGATAAAAGTTTCAGGGAGAGGTTGAAGAAATATTAACTATGTTGTCTTTCTTATTAACATTTCATGCGCGTGGCTTTCGAATACTTAATGCTGTTAATCTTCTTTTGTTGGTCATCAAATGGATATTCACTAGGACCTTGAAGTAACCCTCAGCATCTTCTCTTTCAAGCATGATGGCCAAATGTTGTAGAGTAGGGCACTGGGTGCCTGTGGGCAGTGGGGGTTAGGGAGCTGAAATCCGTGTCTTGCATCATTTCCTGGGTTGTACCCCTGCTGTCTCCGCCCACTTCTCCCTCCCCTTCTTCCTGTTTTTCCTTTTGTATATGTTCTCTCAGTTAATGCTCTCCAAGACTCCATAACTTAGTCATTTTCAAATTCCTCATAACCCTCTTCCTCTTACATTGAGCAAATCTCCAAAATCCACTGATGTTCATTTTCAAAGTATTTCAAATCCATTCCCTCATTCCACTCCTACTGATACTTCTTTTGTTCAGAACAACATAAAGGCTCATTCTACTACTGCAATAGTCTTTTAATTCTTCTTCCATTTGACATTTTATTTCTCTACAATTCATTCTTCTTTTTCTATGAAAAATATCTTTCTCAATTATAGGCAGCTTCTTGTAGCCAAGAGTTCTATGTACAATTTTGAGTGGAATACCCTGATATCAGGGCTTTTTTTCATTGCATTTAAAGGATGTAATGATGCTGAACATGGGTTAGAATACAATATCTGATATCAAAATATTCTTTATTTTTTTCATTGTAATGCTGATATCTTTGCATAAATGAATTTCTCTTTCCTAATTACTATGTGCTTCCTGGATTTTCCAGTTTCTATTAGTCACCTTGGACTGAAACCAATGAGCCTTCTTGTCTAAATGGGTGTTAGCTAAGTATATGGTGAAGTCTAGAAACACACAGAATTTTTCATTCTAAAATATATAAAATTTATAAATTACTTCTCAGACTTTAAGGTGCATATAAATCACCTGAGATTTTTTAAAAAGTTTAGATTTTGATTCAGTGGGTCTGGCATAGGTCCTGCAATTCTATATTTCTAACAAGCTTTCCAGGTGGTAGTCTTGCTGCTATTTTGTAAATAAGCTTATATGTCTTTTTTTTTCTTTCCAGATTCCACTTATGAGTGATATCATATGGTATTTTTCTTTCTCTTTCTGGCTTACTTCACTTAGAATGACATTCTCTAGGGCCATCCATGTTGCTGCAAATGGCATTCTTTTATTATTCTTTATGGCCGAGTAGTATTCCACTGTATAAATATACCACAGCTTCTTTATCGAGTCATCTGTCGATGGACATTTAGGTTGTTTCCATGTCTTGGCTATTGTAAATAGTGCTGGTATGAGCATTGCGGTGCAGGTATCTTTTTGAATTAAGGTTCCCTCTGGATATATGCCCAGGAGTGGGATTGCTGGATCATATGATAAGTCTGTTTTAAGTCTTTTGAGGAATCTCCATACTGTTTTCCATATGGCTGCACCAAACTGCATTCCCATCAACAGTGTAGGAGGGTTTCCTTTTCTTCACATCCTCTCCAGCATTTATTGTTTGTGGACTTTTGAATGATGGCCTTTCTCACTGATGTGAGGTGATACCTCATTGTAGTTTTGATTTGCATTTCTTTAATAATTAGTGATATTGAGTATTTTTTCATGTGTCTAATGGCCCTTTGTATGTGTTCATTGGAGAATTGCTTGTTTAGGTCTTCTGCCCATTTTTGGATTGGGTTGTTTGTTTTTTTTCTTATTAAGTTGTATGAGCTGTTTATATATTCTGGAAATCAAGTCCTTGTCAGTCTCATCTTTTGCAAATATTTTCTCCCATTCCGTAGGTGGTTGTTTTATTTTACTTATAGTTTCCTTAGCTGTGCAAAAGCTTGTAAGTTTAATTAGGTCCCATTTATTAATTTTTGCTTTTATTTCTATTGCTTGGGTAGATTGCCATAGGAGAACATTGCTAAGATTTATGTTAGAGAATGTTTTTCCTATGTTTTCTTCTAGGAGATTTATTGTGTCTTGTTTTATGTTTAAGTCTTTAAGCCATTTTAAGTTTATTTTTGTGTATGGTGTGATGGAGTATTCTAACTTCATTGATTTACATGCTGCTGTCCAGTTTTCCCAACACCATTTGCTGAAGAGACTGTCTTTATTCCATTGTATGTTCTTGCCTCCTTTTGTCAAAGATTAATTGACCAAAAGTCTGTGGGTTTATTTCTGGGCTCTCTATTCTGTTCCATTGATCCATATGTCTGATTTTGTACCAATACCATGTTGTTTTGATTACTGTAGCTCTACAGTATTGTCTGAAGTCTGGGAGGGTTATTCCTCCAGCTTTATTTCATCAAGAAATCTCATTTGGCTGTGTTGTTGGGTGAGTAAGATACAGAAGCTTATGGGAAGGAAACTTGGAAGAGGTCTAAGAAACAGAGAAGAGCATTTTAAGGGTCACCAGATGTGAACTTGGCTTATATTTCACATGAGAAAAGTCGGTATGATACTCAACTATTTTCAGAATGCCTTTTAGACTAGCCTAGACTAGTCATCTCCCTTGAAGCAATAGAGTCTTTTTTAATTTTCCTGTTCAACCCAGAAAATATGCACGTGTAAGACAGGGGATGAGGTAAGTGGACAGTAGATCCTGAATGATGGTTAATCAAGATGAATGAATTGTTGACCACGAGGATACATTAATGTACTAGGCCTGGCATAATGACCACAATTAAGGACATGATCGATGGTATACAAGTGACTTCTCTGTAGCGCCTATACATACAACATATAGGTGACACTATAACTACAGTGATGGACGGCAGGAGTTAAACTTAAGAATATCTTTAAGATTAAAATTCTCGATCACATGCAAGCTCCTCTAATACTGTTCCTGCATAGCTATTACTTATTCTGATTTAACAAGTTAAGGCACATGATTTTTGGCCTACTTTAATTTCCCAGGAACTGCTCTGGTATTCATGATTCTTTATACACAATGAAAACATCAGAGTCCTTCATTGTTTTTTTTCCTCTATTAAGTCACCAAATAAAGATATTATCCACATTAAAGATGGTGCTTGCTACTAAGCAAATTAGATTCAAGCCATCCTAAATAAATATGCAATCCAATTAAAAAGTGTTTTTTGTCTGTGGGAGGGGCCACTACTAGACAATCCCTCTATCCAGTTTAAATTAGGCGATTACCCTTTAGAGTCTCCTACATAAAACTCTGGATTTGCTACTGTCAAAAAGAATCTGGCACTTTAGAGGATTCCCTTCCAATCTGCTCTCAATCTGATAGGTTAATTGCCAGTTCTTTGCATCATGTCTCAATATTATAACTATGTGTCAAATACATATGTTTTGTTTTTGCATCGAGCAAAGGAAGGTTCAAAAGGGTAACAACAATGTTTCAAACTACTCATACTAATGCTGTAAAAATGCCAGCTGTATTTTGGGAGGTAGTGGCTCAGGATCCACCCTCAAGGAGGCTCAGAGAAACATAAAGTGGCAAAGTAACTACCTCAAACACCTTTTTCAGAGTAATATACAGCACTGAAACATATAATTCACATTAAAGACCCTTTAAAATTTAAAAGCTATTTTTTAGGGACTTTTCTTCCTCCACCATTTTTTCTTTTTTTCCCAGTTCCTTTGCCATCCTGATGAAGTGGGCATCTGAATGGTTTTAATGTCTACACTTACCCATGAGGCAATGGAATGAGTCATTTCCCTCAAGTCAACTATAACTGGAAAATGTAAAAGTCTATGCTATGTCCGGGAGGAGTTGGGATGGTCTTTATCTTATTTTAAGAGATTGATTTGAGATCTTTACATTATGAGTGAGCACACATTTGAGACCAATTTTAATGTTTTTCTTGGAAAAACAGTACACTTAGGAGTTAAACTTTGTCCCAACAACTGGTTTTTATTAGTAAGGAAGATGAACTTGAAACACAGGAATAATGGAACAGAGGAACAGAATTATTGAAAGATAGCCCTCTGATTATTCAGCTTCTAGTCACTTGCTCATTTTAATAAAAAAATAAAATTAATTTTTTTCACAAAAACACCTTGTTAATTCATGAGACATGCGTATACACGTATATTTATTTCTATATATGTGTATAGAAAGGCATTTTCTGTCCAAGGCAGAGACCACTGATTGTGTTATGGTGGTAAATTATATGATGAAGACTAAATTCTTATACAATATAAATTTTACAAGTAAAAATAAATGTCCTTTTATACACTGACAGTGAAAATTAATCCATCTGCTTTTCCCCAAATAATTTTGAGACATGATTAACTGCTCTTAGATAACTTCTGGGCACAGTGTCATGTGTTTGTGAGTCAAAAATATTTGTTAGACTAATGGCACCAAATATTGGAGTGTGATCAAATGTAATATACTTCCTCTTAGCCAGACTTTCCCAATTTGATCAGTCACTTTTAGTAGAAAAGTATTTTCCAGGGAGGTTACCATAATCTCCAAGTAGCAGGAATTTAGGAGACTATTAAAACTGCATTGAAATAAATTCATGAAAAAAATTTAATCTTTTTCTGAAAACTGAAAAACAATGTCCCTAAGCATTTTGAGCAAAGGAAATACATTCTCAAAAAATGTTAACCAATTTTCTACTTGGAATTAAAATATATAAGAAGTTGCACCCACTTGATATTTTTCAACCCCATTTTCCTTAACATGCCTCAGAGTTTGTCTGAAATAGCTATAAACCATGACACCAGTCGATATTATTATTATTGAAGACCATGGAAGAGTATGTGTTTAAAGCCTGATTAAAGCATATTTGAATGACCTTTATAAAATTTTAGAATACCAAGGATTATGCTTGTTGACAGTGAGTGAAATGGAATAACCAGAGATAAAAAGGATTTTTGATCCTAGGAAAAAAGACATCCAGGCAGAATTTAGTCATAAAACATATTTTTGCAGCTACTTAAAACTAATGAGACTTATAAATCTTTCCCTCTCTCCTCACAGTCCATCTAAGAAGATAAATCATTTACAGAAGATAAGTATGGCCTAAAGTAACAGGGAACATTTCACCTTTTGTAATTATTTAAAATTTGCTGTATATTTTTTTTTGGTTAAATTGTTTTAAAAATCAGGTAAATACTGATAAAGGTTGGGTTCTGTTTTCAAAGAATCCTTTAAAACCACGAATAAGTATGTAATCAAAAAGTGATAAGCCCTCTGAAGAAAAATATACTGTGCTCAATGAAAGAGAGTGTTGAGATGTGGTTTGGATTGGGGGATCAAGGAGGTTCTCTATGAGGAAGGACGTATTTAAGCTGAGGCTGGGAAGATTTAAGGTGAAAGCAATAGCAGGCTTGAAACCAAAACTGAAAAAGAGCTTGGCAGGTTTGTTAAACAGAAGGAAGCCATGTGGCAAGAGAATGGAGATTCAGAAATGCAAAATTAGTTTAGAGAATTAGGCAGACCCAGGTAACAGAGCTTTGTAGGCCATGGACAAAAATTTGAATTTTATTTTAAATATAATGAAAAACCTATAAAGGTTGCTTTAAGGGCAGTGACGTAATCTAATGAACATTAAAAAAATCTATGGCACTTGCAGTTATGTGAAAAGTGAACTGAAAGGGGAAAAGAGGGAAATGAGAGAGAAAAGTATGGATTTGTCTCAGAAAAGCTGATGGTGGTTTTGACTAAGGTGGTGGCACTGGTAATGGAGAGAAGTCAGTGTATTTAAAATATAGGTTGAGATTTGGTGATGATTTGATGTTGAAGGTAAAGAAGAGGATGGGTCAAAAATGCTTGGTTTCTGGTGTGACAAAGTATGTAGAGCAGATCTAAGTGCTTTTACTTTTAAATGAAATTACCCTTTATGTAACCAGTATTAATTTTGTCAGTTTTTGCTTAATGTATTTTGGGGTTCTGTTAGGTACATATTTCCTGATGGATTGATTATTTTATAATTATAAAATGTCCTAAATTTTTTTCCTTAAAGTCAGTTTTGTCTGATATTAATATAGCCCCCTAAGTTTCCTTTTGTTTAGTGTCTTTGTTAAATTTTTCTATACTTTTCCTTTCAATCAACCTGTGCTTTTGAATCTAAAGTGCTTTAGTAAAGAGTAAATAGATAGGTATTTTAAAAAATCCATCTTCTAATCTCTGCTTTTTGATTGTAGTAATTATCCATTTACATTTAATGTAGTTTTACACTAAGTAAAATAAAGTAGGATTTACATCTGCTGTTTTGCTGCCTTTTTTGTTCCTCTGTTCTTGCATTACTGCAGCCTTTTGTGTTAAATAGACTTTTTTTTTGTATGCCATTTTAATTTCCTTAATTTTTATTATATTTTTAGGTTCCCCCCTTTTTTTTTTTTTTTTTTTTGACAAATTGATTCTAGAGAAAAAGAGACATTTTACAGTGATACAGTGATGAATCCACCAGGAAGACTGAACAGGTATAAACATTTATGTACCTAACAACAGAGCACCAAATTACACAGGCATTTTTGGAAAAAAGTATACCTTAAGTGTCATTGCACTGCTTTTTGGACTCTATTTTCTGATAAGAAGTCAGTTTTTAAATCTTATTAAAAAGTGCTTATATATAGGTTGTTTTTGTTTTGTCGCTTTAAAGGATTTCTCTTCATCTTTGACTGTTCTCTATAGGACTGATATGTCTAGGTGTGATTATTTGTAAGTTTATTTTACCTGGAGTTCATTAAGGGACTTGGATGAGTAGATTAATATTTTTAAATCAAATTTTGGAAGTTCTTGATCAATATATCTTCAAATATCTTTTCAGCCCTTTCTTTTCTCTCCATGAAATTCCCATTATGTGTATGCTGGAATGCTTGTTGGTGTACCTCAATTCTCTGATGCCTTGTTCATTATTATTTCTTTTCTCTGCTCCTCAGACTAAATAATCTCTCTTTAACCATCAAGTTTGATGATTCTTCTGCTGGCTGGACACTTTTTGAGTCCCTCTGATGAATTTCTTTTCTTTTCAGTTATTGTACTGTTCAATTGCAGAACTATTTTATTCAGTTATTAGTTTCTTTTTTTATTTCTGGTGAGATACTGTTGTCATATTTCTCTGTTTCTTTAGATATGATTTCCTTTAGCTCTTTAAACATATTTATAACAGGTGATTTAAAATCTTTAGGAACTAAGTCTAAAATGTAAGCCCCCTCAGGGACAATATCTTTTGGTTCCTTTTTGCAGCACACTTCTTGTTTTTGTTTTTGCATGTCTCATAAATTTTTATTGAAGATTGGACATTTTAGGTAAATTTTTGTTGAAAACTGTAAAAACTTTGGTATCAAGTCTCCCCCCACTGCCCATATTTCACTGTTATTGCTGGAATTTTGTTGTCATTGATGTTTTTCTTATTGCTGTGTATTTGTTCAGAGACTTGCTGGACTAATTTTGTAGATTCTGTATTTCCTGCAGTGTGCAAACACTGAATTCTCTGCCAGATTTTTAAATCAAAAAAATTTTTAACATTTTTTTGAGTTATAGTCAGTTTACAATGTTGTGTCAATTTCCAGTGTAGAGCACAATTTTTCAGTTATACATGAACATACATATATTCATCATCACATTCTTTTTCACCATGAGCTACCACAAGATCTTGTATATATTTCCCTGTGCTATACAGTATAATCTTGTTTATCTCTTCTATATATGCCTGTCAGTATCTCAAATTTTTAAATATACTAAATTTAAAATAATTTTTATGTAAAATTTTAAACCTGGCTTCCTACGAGTCACCTCTGATTCAGTATAATTAAGTGGTCAGCCAATCCAATTTTTGAAGAGAAAGTATCCTTAAATACCTTGCCTGTATATCTTCTATTTTTCGCCAAAGGGATCTGTGTAAGAAGGCATGCTTTCAAACTTCAGGCTATTTATAAGACAACCTTAGCTTTCATTTCCTGCTTGTTCAGGGCCTCAAGTTCAGAAATTAAAGGAGCTTTCTTCTTAACCGAGTCTTTCCAGGGCTGTGTACATGCTGTTGCAGTCTTTTAGATGTCTAGAAATATGTTGGAGCTTTCCAAATTTCCCTATAGCCATTTCACTCTCCAAGATCTCCTTTTAAATTTCTGGCCAATCTCTTTTTTTCCCCCTTTCCAACTGAAATAATAGCGTTTGGCAGCTTCAGTGTTGCTAACAGATTGGAATTATAATGGCCTATAATGAAAAAGAATATGAAAAGGAATACACACACACACATACATACATATATATATTTTGTATATCACTATGCTGTACACCAGAAATTAACACAACTTTATCAATTGATGATATGTCAATTAAAAAAAGAAGTGGGCATTTAGTGAATTCTCAATAAATGTTAGGGCCTATTTCCTTACATAGCAGAAATCATGTAGTACACAGTGGTACTATTACTGTGGGTGAATCAAGAGAAGGAAAAGTTTGGTGAATTACGTGCAGAGCAACCTCATTGAGACTGGATGGTGGGCACTTGTTCAGAGAGAGGTTCACAAAAGATTCCAAGATTTTGCAAAAGCCAAATATCACTGATTTAACTTCTGTGGTTCTACCTGGACCTGGCTTATCTCTACACTATAGATTAGTAATTTTTTTTAGCTCTATTTTTTCAACCACACTTAGTCTATACTTGTCCCACATTTACTCTAAAGTTACTCCACACTTTCTACATTTACTCCACACTTACTTTTTTTAGATTGTTGTATATGCTTAGGTCTTTGACATTCTTATCAAGATACTGCCAGATATATTTCTATACCTATAAATAGTTTTCCTAGACATTTGTGTTTTCTACACATTTTATTTAACTTTTTTTCTAGTCTCAGGAATCCCATAGTGGGTGTCAGATGCCACATGCTTGAAGTTTTATTTTTTTTTACTTCCCTGTGTTACTTTTGGCATCATTGTTCATCTCATGAGACCCTACCTTTTAGAAATAAATTGGTACTTATAATGAAAGACTGTATTTGTAGATAAACTCATGCTGTGTTTATATCATGTAAAGATGAATATAGCTGTATGTTTTATATAAAAACACATAGCTAGGTATCTGTTAAGTTATAACAAAATTCTAGGTTAAACTCTGTAATCATCTAGGTTGTCTTTCTATTTTTTAACTTTTCATTTTAGAATAAAAAATAGTATAAAAAGGATAGCAAAGACTTTAGAATTGATTTTTATACTTCAGTAAATTATTAAGTGTTATAACCAGTTTTAGTAATTATATACAGTTTTTATAATCAGTTTTAGTAATTAAGTATAATTTTAAAATTTTGATATATATTAAATATGTTTACTGTTTTACAAAACTTCCTACAATCCTTGATTAATGTGAAGTGACGCTTTCCAAAGCTATTATGTGCTGAAAATCTGTGGTCAAAGGATGAGAAATCCAGCTGCTTCTATTGCTGCAGTAGATTTGGAATAAACACTCTAATGTTGCTCAAAGGAAAAAATAAATAAACTGTATCAAAATGTTGCCCCCCCCCCCAGCGCCAAGTAGGAAAAAAGTAGCCCTGGAAAAACTTGTGACTGCTTTGTCATTTTTGCAAAACTGTGGAAACACACCGGAGCAGCTAGTTCCCTCATCCCTGATTTCCCCAGATGGCTGAGTTCCCATTAGCTCACCGGAGAATGAGATGCAGACCCAGTGCCTTTACATGTCATTTTGACAAGACATAATGTCCGATCTTGTTTGTGTACGCCTTTCCCTTCCACCTCAAGCCCGCTGCACTACTGGTGGTCTGCCCGTGTGCCACACAGATGTCTCTCCGCGGCAGGCTTTATTTTTCAAGTTGCTTCGGAGAGCATATGTTTCCATGGAAGCATGTTCCTTCCTTCTCCCAACACCTTCTTGTGCTACATAAACAATCTTCATCTGCCCCCTCAGATCTGGGGCACACGAGACTTTCACAGATGTCGATTTCGTTTTCAGACTGTTTGCCTCTGGTGAACACGGTCGTCAGATAATGTCTCCCTTCCTCCTCTGTTCCAAATGACTTGGAATGCAGATTTTTCCCCTCCTTTCAACTCAGTTTCCTTCTGTGACCCCAGCATGTTTTCGTCCCCTTTCTTCTAAGTCTGTCTTTGTACTAGCTCTCCAGATGGGATCAAGGATGAGCTCTTCCTGCTCCTCACTTTATTCTCTTTACGACTGGTTTGCAGGGAAAAAAGAGGCAAATACACACATTAAATGTTTCGTATGCGTGGCCAACTCTGTTTTTCTAATTTGTTCCCTTGACTTTTGAGGGTTTGTCACATGTTGCTTATTTATTTATATTTGGTAGCTGCCATGTTTAATTATTTTTCTATTTTGGGGCTAGTTCATTACAAAGAAGGACACCACAAAAATATGCACATAAATTGACATATATAGTGCATATAATTAAATATAAAACATCAGATAAGAGCTACTTCAGTATCAGTTTTCATTTCCTTTTGTAAAAGGAGCACTTTGGCTTTTCTTTCATTTACTCAACACCTATTTGTTGAGGAGGTGCCATGTGCCAGAAAGCCCTCTGGGTGCCAGTATTAAGGTCGCAGAAAAGGTCTCCCTTCTCAAGGAATTTATATTGTGTGAGAGACAGATAATAAACAAGTACACAAAGAATTAAGATAATTATGAGAGGATGCCAGCTGAGCTGATTCTAAATGACAAACAGGAGCCTGGATGCAAAAATCATGATAATGGGAAGGAATAATGGGAAGGGAAGGAGTAAGTGCAGAGTCACTACAGAAGGACTGATGCTGGCGTGCTTGAGAAACAGGAGAGAGGTCTCTGTGACAGATGTGTCACAATGAGCATGTTGGAGCGGAAGTCTGGGGCCAGATCTCTTAGGACATTTGAAAGCAGGGTAAGAATTCTCAATTTTCTTCCAATGTCCAAGAAGCCATGGAAGCTTTTAAGTAAGGGAGCAACATGATCTGATTGATTTGATTGATTTATTGAGGTACATAGTCAGTTGACAATGTTGTGTCAATTTCTGGTGTACAGCACAATGCTTCAGTCATACATGAATATACACATATTCATTTTCATATTTTTTGCCATTAAGATACTACAAGATACTGAATATAGTTCACTGTGCTACACAGTATAAACTTGTTATCTATTTTATATATACCAGTCAGTATCTGCAAATCTCATACTCCCAATTTATCCTTTCCACCCTCTTCCCCCTTGGTAACCATGTTTGTTTTCTATGTTTATGAGTCTGTAAGTTCACTTGTCTTTTTGTTTAGATTCCACATATGAGTGATATCATATGGTATTTTTCTTTCTCTTTCTGGCTTACTTCACTTAGAATGACATTCTCCAGGGACATCCATGTTGCTGCAAATGGCTTTCTTTTATTTTTTATGGCCGAGTAGTATTCTACTGTATAAATATACCACAGCTTCTTTATCGAGTCATCTGTCGATGGACATTTAGTTTGTTTCCATATCTTGGCTCTTGTAAATAATGCTGCTATGAACATTGGGGTGCAGGTATCTTTTTGAATTAAGGTTCCCTCTGGATATATGCCCAGGAGTGGGATTGCTGGATCATATGATAAGTCTGTTTTAAGTCTTTTGAGGAATCTCCATACTGTTTTCCACATGGCTGCACCAAACTGCATTCCCACCAGCAGTGTAGGAGGGTTTCCTTTTCTCCACATCCTCTCCAGCATTTATTGTTTGTGGACTTATGAATGATAGCCTTTCTCACTGATGTGAGGTGATACCTCATTCTGGTTTTGTTTTGCATTTCTCTGATAATTAGTAATACTGAGGATTTTTTCATGTGCCTATTGGCCCTTTGTATGTGTTCATTGGAGAATTGCTTGTTTAGGTCTTCTGCCCATTTTTGGATTGGGTTGTTTGGGTTTTTTTGTTTTGTTATTAAGTTGTATGAGCTGTTTATATATTCTGGAAATCAAGTCCTTGTCAGTCTCATCTTTTGCAAATATTTTCTCCCATTCCGTAGGTTGTCATTTTGTTTTGCTTATGGTTTCTTTTGCTGCACAAAAGCTTGTAAGTGTAATTAGGTCCCATTTGTTTATTTTTGCTTTTATTTCTATTGCTTGGGTAGACTGCCATAGGAGAACATTGCTGAGATGTATGTCAGATAATGTTTTACTTACATTTTCTTCTAAGAGGTTTACTGTATCTTGTCGTATGTTTAAGTATTTAATCCATTTTGAGTTTATTTTTGTGTATGGTGTAAGGGAGTGTTCTAGCTTCATTGATTTATGTGCTGCTGTCCAGTTTTCCCAACACTGTTTACTGCAGAGACTCTCTTTATTCCATTGTATATTCTTGCCTCCTTTGTCAAAGATTAATTGACCAAAAGTTTGTGGGTCATTTCTGGGCTCTCTATTCTGTTCCATTGACTCATATGTCTGTTTTTGTATCAATACCATGCTATTTTGATTACAGTAGCATCATAGTATTGTCTGAAATCTGGGAGGGTTATTTCTCCAGCTTCATTATTTTTCTTCAGTAATGCTTTGGCAATTCTGGGTCTTTTGTGATTCCATATAAATTTTACTATGATTTGTTCTAGTTCTGTGAAAAATGTCCTGGGTAATTTGATAGGGATCACATTAAATCCGTAGGTTGCCTTGGGCAGTATGGCCATTTTAACAATATTGATTTTTCTAATCCAAGAGTATGGGATATCTTTCTATTTCTTTAAGTCATCTTAAATTTTCTTAATCAGTGTTTTGTAGTTCTCTGTGTATAAATCTTTCACCTTCTTGGTCAGATTTATTCCTAGGTATTTTATTGCTTTGGGTGCAATTTTAAAAGGGATTGTTTCTTTACTTTTCCTGTTGATTCATTGTTAGTGTAAAGAAATGCAACTGATTTTTGTACATTAATCTTTTATCCTGCTATCTTGCCACATTCTTTTATCAGCTCTAGTAGTTTTTGTGTGGAGTTTTTAGGATTTTCTATATATATAGTATCATGTCTGCATATAGTGACAGTTTTACCTCTCTTCCAATTTGGATCCCTTTTATTTCTTTTTATTGCCTGATTGCTGTGGCTAGGACTTCCAAGACTATGTTGAATAGAAGTGGTGAGAGTGGACAACCTTGTCCCAGATTTTAGTGGGAAGGTTTTCAGTTTTTCACCATTGAGTACTATGCTGGCTGTAGTACTTATGTTTTTGAAACACCCCTTTGGCAACTGTGATAATTTCTCAGAGTATTCTTATTTTTAAAGACATTGTTAATGCAGTTTTAGGTTCACACAAAAAAACTGAAAGTGCAGTATAGAGATTTCCCATACACCCTCTGCCCTCACACATGCTTGGCCTCCCCCATGATCAATAACACCCACCAGAGTGGAACATTAATTATAATTGGTGAACCTACATTGACACATAATTATCCAAAGCCTATAGTTTACCTTAGGGCTTACTCTTGGTGCTGTACATCCTTTGGACTTGGACAAATATATAATGACATGTATCATTTTAATATCACAGAATTTTCACTGTTCATTCTTTCCCCTCATCTCACTAAAGACCACTGATCTTTTTACTGTCTGTCTCTATAGTTTTGCCTTTTCTATAATGTCCTAAATGTTGGAGTCATACAGTATGTAGCCTTTTCAGATTGGCTTCTTTCATTTAGTAATATGCATTTAAGTTTCCTTCCATGGCCAACACATTGTGTTGTAAGCATCACTCTACTGAGCCATGTCCTGGTCTCACCAGACCTTGCAACTACTACATCTGTCCCTGCTCACCCTGCTCCCTTCCTTCCCTAGGAATGCTCTTCTCCCCGTTGCCTGTTTTGGAAGCATCTTATCCCCCCAACCCTTGGGAACTTCCTCTGTGAAGCCTCCTGACCACCTTGTGTGTGCTCTTCCCATACTCTGTGCAGGCTCCTATAAAAGCTCCCCGGACATAAATATTTATGAATGTGTAGCAAACTGGGAAACGCTGGAGAGCTAGCAAGGACAAAGACTGCGCAGGGCCTGAAGGAAAGGTTAAAAAAGCTTTGACTTGAACCTTAAGGCTGCAAAGGGACTCCTGAAGAATTTCCGTGTGAAAGCAACAAGATCAGGTTTGTTCTTTAGAAAGTTCACTCTGGCCACACACTGGCAAGTGGAGTGAGTGGGCTGAGAAAGAGACTGGAGGAGGGCTGTTGCTTTAGGCTAGATGAGATGTGATGGGAGCTCTCAACGTTCACATACACACAGGCACACACAGAAATCACAGTGGAGGGGATAGGGGTAAGAGCTCAATTGTAGAGTACATGCTTAGCACACACAATGTCCTGGGTTCAATCCCTAGTACTTCCATTTAAAAAAAAATAGCTGACAGAGTAACAGTGAGAATGGAGATGAAAGGATGGGTTCAGAAAGACTTAATCAGTGCCTAACTGATGAGCAGTGTGTAGGGGGAAGTAATGCAAGTAATAGAAAGTGAGGGAGAGAATGAAATTAGGATTCCCCCACTTCTGTCTTGAGCATCAGGGTGGATAGTGGCACATTTCACTAATGCAGGCATGTGGAGTAGACATTTGGGAGGTGTCTTTTCACACCACCCATTTTAACAGTAGTTACTGTTTGTTGTTTTATGTGCCAACACTGTGCTTTCTATTTTACAAATTAACCTTTTGTTCTGTTTTTTGCTTTTTTAACCTTATGATTTCAGTTTTCTTTTTTCCTTTACCTACAGTAAAGCTCAAGTAGAAACCTTAGGCATTTCATAGCCTATTTGTAGGTAGAGTGTGTTCCTTCGTGGGCAGGTGCTGTGTTGGAAACAAGTTGGATGAGTTTGGGGAGACAGTGGCTGGGGACTCAGGAGCAAGTAAGGCAGGGCCAGGAGGGAATTTGGGACACTTTCCTCCATCCATCACCATCTCACAATGTCTCTGACCTCCTAGTACACAATTATATGACTTACATTTAAGAGATACTCAATAACTATTTCCTTAATACTTCATATATTCCTCACAAATGGTAATAATAAGCTTTGAAGTCATAAAGAAGCTTTAGGTCCTTCAAACATGTAAAGTGATTTTTTTTTTTTCATGGAGTTCTTTTTCTCACTTTTGCTCTCTCTCCCCCAATGGTGGCTATGTTTATGAGTTTTTCAAAAGCTTTCCTTTGCCCTTAAATCCTTTATGAGCAAACATATTTCCCTCCGCTACCATGACTTTATTCCCTCCTTTGCATTTTCTCTTCACATTTTATAATACATCTGCCCTTGTTATGCTAAGCGTACTTCTTTCATGCAGTATTTTCAGCAAACTAATTGCAAATGCTCCTGCTTAAGCCACCTGACATGAAAGATAATGTCATCAAACTGTCGTCTCTCCCTTGGGTAGGCAAATTTTTCAATGGCCCATCCTTATTTGATGTCTGAGAAGATCAAGTACAGCTACCCCCTTGCACAAACATGTAAAGATTTGCGGTTTTGGTTCTTTAGCAATTTTGAACTGAAGAAACCCATGCTGAGATTTGTTTACAAAGAGTAATGCACTTTTGCTCTAATTGTTGTGTGTTCCCCTAACTGACTTTTGAGTTCAACTCCATAAAGGGATTTTTCCCACTTAAGACTTTTAACAAAGAGAGATTTTTAGAGTATGAATGACATTTACTCTAATGGGAGAAAGCGGCAGATGTGATAACATGAATCAAAAGATTACTGCTAAATCATTTACATTGATTTAAAAATGGATTTATTTAAAAAATATTTGTTGAGCATTTATTATGTGCCAAAGCACAAAATCAGTGCCCTGTATGAGCCTACATTCCAGAGGAGCAAAACATACGATTACCAGATTGTTAATGCTAAGGAGATAGGAGAAAAGCAGGGAGGGAACAGTCTTGGTTTATGATGCTTGTGCTGGTATGATTATTGATAGTGTCCCCTTTCACTTTCAAACTGTGCCAGTTTGGAAAAGAAACAACGTGGTCAGTCTGTGCATTGGGGATGTTGGGTGATGAGAGATTGAAATTTTAGCTAGAGTGGCCAGGGAAGATCTCACAGAGAAAATGATATTTAAGTTAAGACCGGAAAGAGATGAAGAGGGATTAATGCAAACATCTCAGAATGGTTTCTAGACAGAGGGGAAAGCAGATGCAAAGGGCCTAGAGTACATTCATACCTGGTGCATTTAAGACGGCACAGCTGAAGGAGAAGACTGAGGACGACAGGAGAAGGAAATGAGAACAAGAGGTAAGTGGAAGCTGGACAGATCTTCAAAGGTAGAAGCCATGGCAGAAGTTTCAGCAGATGAGTGACTTGATTGATCGATGTTTTCATAGGCTCATTTTGCCTGCTGTGTGGAGAACAGACTGTAGAGGAGAAGGGGTGAAAGCAGAGAGACTAGTTAAGCACTTGTAACCATCCCGACTGGAAATGTTGGTCCCTAAACATAGAGGGGTAGCAGTTGAATTCCTGAAAATTGGATATAAGAGAAAGCAAGGAGTAATTAATGCATAATGTGGAAGCTCAGGCCTGCCCACTGGAGGAATGGGTTTCTTTTTTCACTCAAATAGGAAAAACTGAGATGAGTAGATTTGGCAGCAAATTCAGGATTACGGTATTAGATGTATTAAGTCTGCGATGTCTATTAGACATCCCTGTGGATGTCAAGTAGGCAGGAGAGTGCTGGCGAGCCTTGTTGATGCAGGTAATATTCAGAGCCACGAGACTAAGTGAAATCACAAAGAGAATAAGTACAAATTTACAAGAAACGGTGTCCAGGTAATAAGGGGCCCTGGACACTCCTATGTTTAGAGGTTTAAGAGATATGGAAGAATCATCAACATATTTTCAAACAAGTTGGCAATAATCCTCAAGAGGTGGCATTATGAATAATTTATTTTTACTATTTTCTAAAATAGCTAATACATTTGTGTTTTTTTTATAGTTTATAATTTATACTGAGTTAAATGTACTTTTTGGTGTTCAATAAGTTTTGACAATTATGTAAACTTGTGGACTATTATCCAAAACAAGATATAGAATTTTTTCACTATCCCAGAACATTTTCTTATGTCCCTTTTTGATCGGTTCCCCACCCATCTGCAACAAAATCTACTGCCATGGATTAGGTTTGCCTGCCTAGTTTCTTTGCTTTTTCTCATCGTAATGTGTGCAATTTAGATGGTTACATTGTATGTAAATATCAGTAGTTATTGTGAAGTAGTATTCCCTTGTCTGTATATTCCATAATTAGTTTATCATTCTTCTGATGATGGACATTTGGGTTGTTGCCAGTTTTAGGCTACTGTAAACACAGCTGCTATTACTATTACTGTATGAATCTTTTTATGGACATATGTTTTCATTTTGCTTAGCTAAATACCTAGGAGTAGAATTGCTGGACATAGAGTTGAAGTAATCTAACTTTATAGTAGCCAGCCAATTTTTGAAAAATTATACCATTTTACAGTACAAATGCAAAATCTTTTAAAACAGAAAATAGTTGTTTTCTAAAAAAACTGCCCTGAGAATTACATGATTTTAAATACTCATACTCTTTAATGCAAATCCTTGATCTAAAATCTTGTCAAAATGGTCCGTGTGGCAGTTTTCAGAGAGAAGTTGCAGGGTTGATGAGTACTGCTGGGACTGTGAAGAGACTGTTCATTACTTAAGCATTACATACAAATTAACTTAATAAACTCTGCTCAGGATGAGCAAGTTGCTCTGTTAATTTATTCTTGGTGGGTAGGGCAAAAGTCTTACTAAAATGGCAGAGGGTGTTCTGAATATCCTCTTGATGTAGGTCTGCCCCATTACTCTCTATCATAACATGCTCTTTTGTGTCTCCTATTTAAAATGAATTGTTTATGATTTATTCATCCTATTGGACTATCAGGTCTATGAAAGCAGGAATTATAATGGCAGGCACTGCCCTAGATAGACAGTTTTGAATGACACAATATATCAGGCATCAGTTAAACATTTCTACAGTTTGAATTCTCACCATAATCAATTTCTGTTTCCCAGGAAAGAAACTTCATTTCTTCTACCATCTAAAGGGAACTTTTCTTGAGAGAGCTTAATACATTGCTTCTCCTTTGTTCTATTCATCTTTTAAGAAAAATTCAGCTCAAAAGTACTGCTCCTGCTCAAAGGCACTCTTCCTACTGTTGTTTTTGAGTAGGATAGAGAGGACGGGGCTCTTGTGAATAAGGGATAGTGTTACCTTTGGCGAGGAGCATAGGTGGTTTACCTACAGTGACAAGATGGAGTAGATGGAAAGTTTCAGTAAGTGTGAAGAAAGAGAGACTTAATGTATTGTACTGCTCAAGGCGCTCTGAACAGGAGTTCCTGTCAATATGGCAAAGTGGCAGACAGTGGGACAGCTGGCTGGCTGTCCTCCCAGGACTTAGCACAGAGGAAGATGAGGCACTCATCTCCCAGGCTTTTCCTGAAAGAGGTCTATTGGCATATGTTAAAAGCTGCTGCCTAAGGGTTCTACTTCCAATCAGTCTGCATCTGGGTGCTAAGAACCTCCCCTTTGGGACACTGACAGGTCTTGGCACACTTACCAGTGGGAGACCTAAGTACAAAGAAGTCTGCTTAAACACATAGGTTTGAGAAACAGTTAGGACTGAGCTAAATAATAAGCTTCATTTCCTACATGAGACTACACCTTCAATACGAGGAGAGGTGGATATTCTATCTAATGCACAGAAACCAACATAGGCAAAGTAAAACAAACAGGGGAATATGTTCCAGAAAAAGAAAATAAAACCCCAGAAACAGACACTAATAAAAAAAGAGTTCAAATAATGGCATAAAGATGCTTAGTGAGGTCAATAGAACAATGCATGCACAAAGTGAAAATTTCAACAAAGAGATAGAAAACATAAGAAAGTACTAAACAGAAATCACAGAGCTAAAGAATATTCAGTAGAAAGGTTTGACAGCAGACTAGATGAAATGGAAGAAAGGATCAGTGAAATTAAAGACAGGGCAGTGGAATTCATTCAAAGCACCCCTCTCCCCCTGCCAAAATAGAGTGAAGATAGGTTAAGGGACTTATGGGACATCATTGAGTGGACCCATATTTGCATTATAGGGGTCCCAGAAGAAGACAGAGAAAAAGAGGCAGAAACTTTATTTGAAGAATAATAGTTGAAAACTTTCCTAACGTGGGGAAGAAAACTGACATCCAGATCCAGGAAGACTATAATTAAATTGCCAAAATTTCAAGACAAGGGAAGACTCTTAAAAGCAGCAAGAGGAAAACAACTTTAATGTACAAGGGAACCCCTATAAAACTATCAGCAGAATTTTCATCAGAAACTTTGCAGACCAGAAGGAAGTGGCCAATATATTCAAAATGCTGAAAATTGCTAGCAAATAGTCTACCCAGAAAAGTCGTTTAGATTTGAAGAAGAGCCAAATGAGTTTATCACCACTAGACTGACCTTAGAAGAAGAAATAATAAAGGGAATTTTTCAAGTTGAAACAAAAATCAGTAACAGAAAAACATATCACTGTACAAATCTTCATGGTAAGATAAATACATAATTAAATCATAATACTCTTGTAATGGTGGTGGGCAAATCACCTATTAATCTACTATGAAAGTTAAAAGACAAAATTAATTTGTTAATGAATACACAGGACCAAGGGATGAAAACTGTGACAACTAAAACAAAGTGTGAGAAGGAAGAGTCAGAAAAAGTTACAGCTTTAACATGAGTTCAAATGTAAGTTATCAGCTTAAATAGGCTACTATGAGAACAAGATGTTTCCTATAAGCTTTATGGTAACAGCAAAGCAAAATCTTTGATAGATACACAACCCAATTATTAGCTGCTACAAGAGACTCACTTACATTTTAAGAGGTTAAAAGTGGACTTGGAAAAAAAATTCCATGCAAAAGGAAATTGAAAGCAGAGGTAGCTCTACTTATGGCAGACAAAATAGGCTTTAAGCCAGAGGCTGTAATAAGAGACAAAGGAGGTTATTATACAGTTATAAAAGCATCAATCTAACAAGAGGGTATAACACTTGTAAATATTTATCCACCCAACATAGAAGCACTAAATATATAAAGCAATTATTAACAGACATGAAGAGAGGAATACACAACAATACAAAAATAGTGCAGGACTTCATTTTCAACTAATGAATAGATCATCAAGATAGAATATCAATAAAAAAAATTGGACTTAGATATTTACAGAACATCAACCCAAAAATAGCAGAATAAGCATCCTTTCAAGTGCACCTAGAGCATCCTCCAGGATAGACCATATGTTAGGCCACAAAACAAGTCATAGTAGATTTAAAAAGACTGAAGTCCTATTAGGCATTTTTTCAGATCACAATGTTATGAAACCAGATCAAATTACAATAAGGAAAAAAATCTGGAAAAGTCACAAATATGTGGAAATTAAAGACATACTACCACAAAACCAAGGTGTCAAAAAAGAAATCAAAATATCTTGAGGCAAATGAAAATGGAAATACAACATACCAAAACTTAAATAAGATGTAGCAAAAGCAATTCTACAGGGGAAATTCCTACATTAGGAAATAAGAAAGATCTCAAACAAATTTACATGTCAAGGAACTAGAAAAAGAAAAACAAATTAAGCCCAAAGATAGTAGAATGAAGAAAATAAAGCTCAGAGAGGAAATGAAATAAATAGAGCATAAAGAGAAAATAGAAAAGATCAATAAAACTAAGACCTGGGCTTTAGAAATTATAAAATAGACAAACCCTTAGCAAGAATCACCAAGAAAAAAAGAAGACTCCGATAAAATTAGAAATGAGGACACTTTATAATAAAAGGAGACAACACTGCAGAAATGAAAAGGATAAGAGACTAATGTATACAATATATGCGAACAAATAAGACAACCTAGAAGAAATGGATAAATTCCTAGAAAGACAACTTATAAAGACTAATTTATGGAGAAATAGAAAATCTGAACAGGCTAAATACTAGTAACAAGATGGAAACAGTAATCCAAAACCCTCCAAAAGTCTAGGACCAGATGGCTTCACTGATGAATTCTACCAAAAAATTAAAAAAAAATTATTACCAATCTTCTTCAAATTCTTCCAAAAAACAGAAGAGGAGGGAACATTTCTAAACAAACCTTATGAGGCTAGTTTTTACCCTGATACTAAAACTAGAGAAGGCCATTACAAAAAATAAATTACAGGCCAGTATCTCTGAGGAACATGGATGCAAAACTCCTCAAAATATTAGCAAAAACAAAATTCAACTATGCAGGCAAAGGATCATATTCCATGATCAAGTAGGATTTATTCCAGAGATGCAAGGTGTTCATCTGCAAATCAGTGTGATACCACATTAATAAAATGAAGGGTAAAAATCAAATGATCATCTTGATAGATGTCCAAAAGCATTTGACAAAATTCAACATCTAATCATGATAAAAACTCTCAATGAAGTGGGTGTAGAGGAAACATGCCTCAACATAATAAACGTCACATAGGACAAACCCACAGTCAGTGTAATACTCAACAGTGAAAAACTGAAAGCCTTTGCTCTAAAATCAGGAATAAGACAAGGATACCCACTCTTGTCACTTTTATTCAACATAGCGCTGGAAGTCCTAGCTAAGAGCAATTAGGCAAGAAATAAAAGGCAGCCAACTGGGAAAGGAAGAAGTAAAATTGTCTCTATTTGCAGATAACATGGCATTGTACGTAGAAAATCCTGAAGAATCTGCGAAAAAACCATTAGCAGGCAACTTCAGTAAATTTCAGGATATAAAATATATATATATAAATTAATTGCATTTCTATACACTAAAATGAATGATAAGAAAATAATTCAACTTACAATTGCATCAAAAAGAATAAAATATCTAGGAATAAATTTAACCAAGGAAGTGAAAGGCCTGCACACTGAGAACTGTAAGACATTGATGAAAGAAACTCAAGAAGACACAAATGAACAGAAAAATGTTCTGTCCTAATGGACTGGGAGAATTACTATTGTTAAAATAGTCATACTACCCAAAGCAATCTACAGATTCAATGCAATTCTTATCAAAATTCTAATTTTTTTCACTAAAGTAGACAAAACAATCCTAAAGTTTGTATGGAATCACAAAAGCAATCATGAGAAAGAAGAACAAAGTTAGAGGCATCACAATTCCTAATTTCAAATTATATTATAAAGCTATAGTAATCAAAATAGTATCATATTGGCATAACTTAGACACACAGATCATTGGAACAGAATAGATAACCCAGAAGTTACCCCATACATATGATCAATTAATTTATGACAAAGGAGCCAAGAACATACATGAGTAAAGAATAATCTATTCAATAAATACTGTTGAGAAAACTGGACCACTATCTTATACTATATAAAATATGAATGCAGTATGGATGAAAGACTTGAATGAAGTAATTTGCAGTGAAAAAGAATATGAAAATGAATCTATGTATGCTCATGTATGACTGAAGCATTATGATGTACACTGGAAATTGACACATTGTAAACTGACTATACTTTAATAATGCATGTATACAAAAAAGATTTGCATGTGCTACACTATATATATATATAGTAGGAGAATTTGAGTTTTAAATCTATGTGTTTTGAGGGTTACAACATGAAGCGTGTTTCCAACCGACTGTCACGGGATAAAGAGTGTAGGGAACAGGTGTGAGGAGCTGAAGCTTAGTGGTAAGGGGCTGGGGGAACCAGGAGTAATGAAAGCAGTGCATGAGTTAAGGGAGAGGAAGTGTTCTGGATAAACAATGCAGACAGGTAGTGGTTACTATCAAGGCTGAACTCAAGTATGGTAAGACCAAGTATATTATCTGGAGAGGACAAACACATGTATATAGCTACGAAGAAACAGAAAACAAAACCAAACCCCCCTCCCCAAAAGAAAAAACAAAAACAAAAACAAAACATCGAGGACAATCTCATCACACAGAGGCTTCAAATCTTTTCATTTGTATGATATTTGTAGTTCTCTACCAGGTTTAATTTTCAAAAAAAGCCAAATCAGCATCCTTGAAATTGGAGATTATCTAAATATATATATGGAACTGGATGTATGTATGTGTGTGTGTATTTGTATATATATAAAATCTCCACTATCACACCATATATAGTATTATTCATATATATCAGTGTGACAAATGTATCAGTACGATATGTGTATATGTCAGTATGATTGTATATGTTTATGATTCTATGTTTTCCATTCCTTTTCCAGAGTGGATTTAAGGTACCTGAATCAGTGTCATGTGTCATCTCTGTCACTCTAACTAAAGTCTCTGTGATTTTTAGGTCTTTGGAAGACACGTCACAAATTCAGCTGCTCAGACAAAACC
The DNA here is from genome assembly GCF_048773025.1 of Camelus bactrianus. NCBI lineage: Eukaryota > Metazoa > Chordata > Mammalia > Artiodactyla > Camelidae > Camelus > Camelus bactrianus. The sequence goes on from NC_133539.1 coordinate 99,808,135, forward strand.
ACCAATACTTGCCATAGTGAAGAAAGAATATCAGAGAAGCATTGTCAGAGCTTTTGGAAGTTTCTTATCATTTGAGAACTTAAGCAGAGTCGAGTGCATTTGGTAGTCTTAGTAAAATTTATATGTTTGATGACTGAAATTGTTTTATGATTTGGGAACTTACTGATAAACCCTGGTAAAGTTATAGATAATAAATCACATCTAGTTACATATTGAATAAGTCCTTTTCATCAAAATCACCCTGTTCTTTTATCACACTTACTAAACTTTGTTATAAGCAATAACATTTGTAAATCTTATTCGTTTAATATTCCTATTCCTTACCAGACTGTAAGCCCCATGAAGCCAGAAGCCATCTATTTTTGGCCACCATTGTAAACCTAGGAAAGTACCAATTAATAAATATATGAATAATTATATGAATTTAAAAGACAGAAAACTGACAATGACTGAAAATCCACGTTGTATAGTTATCATCCTTACATGCCAAAGGGGAATTAATTTAATACTTCTGGAAAGTTCCATTAAGAACATTGTTTATGTTTTCTGAGGTGTCAGTTGCATATATATGAAGGTCTTGTTTCCTAATAACCATGCCCTAAATTTTCCTTCCCAAAAGGCAGTGAACTCCCTTGTCAACCTTTCACAAATTGTAGTCAACACTAAGTCTGGGTTGACACATTTACCCTCAAAATTTTAGCAATTTGATGCTGGGTAAGTTGTTGAAAACACTTTCACTGAAGTTTGTATTTTGCCCTAATTAGCTTTCAAACACAGTCTTTCTATTGATGTTATTCCTTCGTAGCTACTATCCTGTTCTTTTACATGATTGGCACATGTGGGATCGCCCCCCCCACCCCATTGGTCCAGTTCCCAGCAGTTCTTACTAAAGGTGATACATAAAACATGATGTTTAACCTTAAAAGCCCATAAACTCCAATCCATTCATCTGAAATTCTCCAAGTCTAGTGCCTCACATGCTCCTGGTGGCTGAGGCTCCTGGGAAGTGGGACCATTGACTGATCTCAGGCAGGTTTTCCAGCTTAAAGTTGATTTCTCTCCACCAACATTCCTATTGTTAAAGTGCTATTGGTAGCCTTTTAGAAATATTTGGAGTTTCTTGTTGGTGTTATCATCAACAAGATGATATCTTGTTTTTCTAAAACTTAAGTAAGGGAAAAATTTAAGTCCTTTCAATATCATGTTACAAAAGTGCTTCTCAAACTTTAATGTGCACCTGAATTGCCTGGTGATTTTAAAATTCAGATTCTGACTCAGTGCCTCTGGAGTGGGGACTCAGATTCTACAGTACTGCTGGATGATGCTACATGTTTTGAATAGCAAGGTTCAAGGACAAATTGTTGAAAGCCTTTGTAAAAGCCCATGCCACTTTCTATGGTGGTGGTTCTGAAACTTGGTTGCATATTAGAATCAACTGGGAGGTTTTAAAAATCCTGCTATGCATAAAAACAGACATAGGAATCAATGGAACAGAACAGACAGCCCAGATATAAACCCACAGACCTACAGTCAATTAATCTTCAATAAAGGAGGCAAGAATATACAATAGAGAAAAGACAATCTCTTCAGCAAGTAGTGCTGGGAAAACTAGACAGCAGCATGTAAATCAAGGAAATTGGAACACTCCCTCACATTATACACAAAATAAAGTCAAATGGCTTAAAGACTTAAATAAAAGACAAGATGTAATAAACCTCCTAGAAGAAAACATAGGCAAAGCATTCTCTGACATAAATCTTAGCAATGTACTCCTAGGACAGTCTATCTAGGCAATAAAAATAAAGACAAAAATTAAACAGGACCTGATTAAACTTGTAAGCTTTTACACAGCAAAGGAAACCATTGGCAAAACAAAATGACAACCTATGGAATGGGAGAAAATATTTGCAAATGATGAAACTATCAAAGGTTTAATTCCCAGTATATATAAACAGCTCATACAACTTAATAAAAAAAAAACCCAAACAACCCAATCCAAAAATGGGCAGAAGACCGAAACAAGCAATTCTCCAATGAACACGTACAAATGGTTAATAGGCACAGGAAAAAATGTTCAAATTGCTAATTATCAAAGAAATGCAAATCAAAACTACAATGAGGTATCACCTCACACCAGTCAGAATGGCCCTCATTCAAAAGTCAACAAACAATAAATGCTGGTGAGGCTGCAGAGAAAAGGGAACCCTCCTACGCTGTTGGTGGGAACGTAGTTTGGTGCAGCCATTATGGAAAACAGTATGGAGATTTCTCAAAAGACTTAAAATAGACTTACCATATGATCCAGCAATCCCACTGCTGGGCATATATCCAGAGGAAACCTTAATTCAAAAAAATATCTGCACCCCAATGCTCATAGCAGCACTGTATACAATAGCCAAGACATGGAAGCAACCTAAACGTCTATCAACACATGACTGGATAAAGAAACTGTGGTATATTTATACAATGAAATACTACTCGGCCATAAAAAAGAATAAAATAATGCCATTTGCAGCAACGTGGATGAGCCTAGAGACTGTCATTCTAAGTGAAGTAAGCCAGAAAGAGAAAGAAAAATACCATCACTCATTAAGTGGGATCTAAAAAAATGAAAAAGGACGCTAGTAAACTCATTTACAAAACAGAAACAGACTCACAAAGATAGTCTGGTTATGGGAGCAAGGGGGTGGGAAGTGATATATTTGGGAGTTTCAGATTTGCAAAATGTTAGCCATTATATTATAAAAATAGATTAAAAGACCCAAATTTCCTCTGTATAGCACAGGAAGCTGTATTCAATATCTTGTAATAACCTTTAATGAGAAAGAATATAAATATGAATATATGTATGTATATGCATGACTGGGACACTGTGCTGTACACTAGAAATTGACACATTGTAACTGACTACATTTCAATTAAAGGAAAAGAAAAGAAAAATCCTGCTACTCAAGCCTTACTCAGTTTCCAATTAAATTGGAATATTGGGGGTGAGATCTAGTTATCAGTTTTTAAAACTCCCCAGCTGTTTCTAATATGCTCTAAGGGCATATAGCTGCGTTTACACAACTAATTAGGACCATTCTACAGTTCTGTAAAACTGCTAAGGTATGATGGTTTTATTGCCCTGTAGGACTTTAACTAATTTTGTAACTAATTTGGTATTTTATTTCAGCTTTTATTATTTTTTTCCTACTAAATACCAATTTCTCAAATTTTATTTTGTCGTCTTGCTAGTTCGCTCATTAATGAGTTAAATAAAACTTTGACACATAATTGGTAATTTTCACGTGTTTTATCCAGTCCAATATCATAACTTCTCAGCTAGTAGCTACATTTTCTCTTGTGTTTGAGTAGCAGCCAGTCTTTTTTTGGAAATTGATAATGAATACATTATAAATTTGTGTGTTATTTTGGGGTCTCCCTACACCCCTACCATTCTTGGTGCCATACTCATCAAACCAACAATTGATTGCTAGTTTAGTAATTATTGACATACTTGATCTTAAAGTACATTTCTGGAAATCAGGTTTACACGCTGCCCTATGCCACTTCACTATTGTTTGGAAGACAGTTCCCTCTTTTATTTACAAGAGAAATGCCACAGCGTAACCATCCGCTGGCTTGGACGTGGAGTTGTTTTCCTACAGTGGGGAGGAGTTGGCTCTACTCCACCCACATTTTCCCCCAGCTTCTCCTTATGACTGATGGCTCCCATTTGCAGGATGTCAGGCCAGGGTCTGAGGGGCTGCCTGTAGCAAAGTAAATTGGCCCACTTAGGGATCAAACCTGGGAACTTGGCTTCATCAGCACAGTAATCTTAGCTGAGGCGTGAACCTGCTATTTTATCAGCTGATTGTGAAAGCTGTGATTCTGAAATTGTTCTGCTTCTCAGCTAAAGAAACATTGTGTTAGAGATTGGTAAAGGTGAATATACTTCAGAGTTACAAATACAAAATTTAAGATTTAAGTAAAAAGTAGCTAAAATTATATTTATGTATTAAAAATTCTCTCATGCAAGTAAGGGCATCTAGCTCATATCATCTCTTCTTTTTAGGCTTCACCTTTAATATAATTTTTCAATTTTAAAAAATAAAGTATATTTTACGTACTTAGGTACATGCATTGCCAATTTTCATAATGTACAGTAAATATTAAGAGAGACTATAAAGTAATAACATGCCTCAGATGGAAGTTTTTCCCTTCAATGTTGTCTGCTTGCAAGTTATCCACTTATTCTGAAGAGTACATAAAATTTTTTTCTGGATAATTTTAGACAAGGAAACTGTTTTCTTAGTTGGACCTCTCTGACTTCATATGGTCCAGTCTTTGAATGTCTTCCACTACGACAAGTTGTCTTTTTGGCTATATATAATTATAGGAATTAGCTAAGAGCCATTTCAAGTCAAATCTGTTGCATAAGGTATAGATTTTAAGTTGCTTTAATTAACTGTGGATGAGATACGTGATATGATAATAAATAACAAACCTGCTTTTCTCAAGTGGCTTATAAACTGGTTTTGAAGGCTCCTCCCAAAAGGGAATTTTAAAATGTTTTAACATAATGGAAAAGTTAATGGAATAAGTAAGAGGTGTCATGGTGACTACTATGAAGGGCATTATTTATTTTCATACTAACTTTCTGGAAGTATTTATGTTTTGTTCTGTTTTGTTTTTGATTCATTACACATAGATACAATATTCTAGCACTTTTTTAAAGGTAGTATTGACATGATTGGTTCTAATTAAAATTTTTTGGCCTTAATTGATTATTCCAGGAGAAACAAGAAATTCACATGCTAAGTCTCAGAAAAGGGAGCCATGGAAATATGATGATTTGCAATTTAATACTTAAATAATTTAAATTCATTTTTTGCAGCAAATATACATTATATATTTCTATATTGTTTATTTTATTCACATGACTATAAAATCACACTTATTTATGTACCTCCATGGGCCATAAGCAAATGCTCATGATCCATGAATTAGTACATTTAATTTATAATAAAATTTTATTAATCAAATGGTTAGCTTCAGTGTATTTTGGGATTGATATTATTAACTGTTAAAATTTTTAAAGAATTTGTCAAATTATATTTTCCCACTAGCAGTGAAAATAATTGTTTTCTCAAAATATTAACTGCTACCAATGAAGTCTAATGTCATCAACTAAATATTTCATAGAGAAGAAAGGTCAAAACTGCCAGAAATTTCAAAAACCTTTCCTTACTTCCATCTACCCAGCAGCACCTCTTCACTTTTTTGGTAATAGTACACCTTATTTCCTCTGAGAAAAGATCTGTCAATCACTGATCACCCTCAGTCAGTGGAATTTGGGAGCAGATCTGGACATAACCATCTGGCCAATCAAAATATCCTACCAACACCATCTCTAATAATTGGCTCAGGGATGGGTCTGTAACTGAGGCTGAGCCAGTAAGAGTCAATGACAGGATTTCTGCTGGACATTTTGGTCATGAAGTCTTTTGCATATGGAGTGGCTAAGAAACAGAAGCTTAGAGTTGCTGGTTGGTCATCTTTGTTACTAAGTGGGGAGAACTGGTCTGGGAAAAATGACAACCTCAGTAAAAGATGACTGGGAGAAGGAGAAAGATTACTGATGCCTTTTTTTGAACACTTGGATACAATCCTACCAACGGCTGCCTTAGCCCTAGTTTTTCATTAAAGAAACAATGCCTTCCATTTTTGATTAAAGTAGTTTAAGATGCGTTGCTGTCACTGGCAACAAAAGATCCTGGCTGTTAACAAGTAGATAATAAAAATCATGACTTATTTTTGTGGTCATCTTATTATTTACTTTTAAATTAAGCACTTAAAAATTAAAGACCATCAATACATTTTGATAATGGAATAAAAATCTGAATGAAGACCAAAACAGTAAATGTTACAGAAGATTAATTCATTTGCTTTTTAGTCATCAACATCAATTGTATCTGATAAAACTAGAAAAGAAATAGGAGTGATTCTTATAATGCTAAAAAGAGATAGAAACAAAAACACATACAATGAGATTCATATAGCCAAGACTAAGAAGTATTTTAGAAAATATTTCAGCATGGGCTTGGAAGCTATAGTAAATTATCACTAAGATCCTTCCAAATATGAGGGTCTGTGACTTTTTCACTCTAAAATGGTAGACAAATGCAATTATGGTAAAGAAAATACATAAGTAAATTCAAGTGAGATAAGTGATCAGACCTAGTGGGAATAGAAGAGTATAGAAGATGGTAAGAATTCAGATGGATTTTGAAGGAGGGAGGGCATTGAGTTACTAGAGAAACTGTAGTTTTCTTCTATACTGTTTTGATTTTATATTTAATATAGCATCAACTTCCATGGATTAAAATAGTCTCAGACAATCTAATATCACATCTGAAATGTTCTTGTTAAATCGTTATTGTATACTTTCATTTAAGACTTCCTATAGATAAACAAGCTTCTTACGTATAGCACAGGGAATTAAATTCAATATCCTGTATAGCACAGGGAACTATATTTAATATCTACCTATAATGAAAAAAGAATATGAAAACTAATATATGTCTGTATATGTATGACTGAAACATTATGCTGTACACCAGAAATTTACACAACATTGTAAACTGAATTACAGTTTACTCAATTACTCAATTAAGAAAAGGAAAAAAAAAAGAGACTTCCTAGAATATTGCTATGTTAATTTGACTTTAAGGGAAGATTGTTGAGCTACAAAATATAAGACAACATGACTAGATATAAGAGATACACAGATATAAATGGAGATAAAAATTGGAGGAAAAAAATAACAAAAACCTTTACAGCAGTTTCCTAAGCAGGGGTTCACCTTATCAAAAGCTTCATGGATGATTCTAATCATGCAATGGAAGGCCCTCCTCCCGTTGTTCTTCTTCAGCAGATCGGGCATATGTTCCAGACAATTTTATGTAAAGCCTCACAGATGATTCTGATGAACATTGTTTGAGAATAACTGGGCTAGAGATAACCCAACAACTTATGTTAACCCTTATATCCAGCACTATTACTAGATGTGTATGTCTAATGCCCCAAGTATGTTTTGTGGGATCTGCAAAAGTGTCCTATGATCACGTATATGCATCTTAGCACATTAAAGCCATACCAAAATTTTATAAAAACCACTTTAACAGTTTAATCCTGTGCTTTTTTCAAACTTGACTCTGAAACCCTTTAGTACTGTTATATACCAATTATTATCCTATTAATTAATAACTAGTTTCCACAGAAATAAATGTGAATAGAAACTCATGTTAGGGGCTCTCAAATATAACTATGTTGACTTCAAAATTAAGACATTTTCTATTTAACCATTTTTAACCTAGCATTTAACCTGATTATTAAAGTCTAGGGTCAAGGTAATTTGAAAGATGCTTATTCCGTGAGTATATACTTTTGCACTGGTCCCTAGAATGGAATTTTCAGTGTCAAAATGGCTAGAAAGACATTCAAGAAAAGCAAAATTACAGTTAGCTTTCTCAATTTTTAGCTAACTGAATCATTCAGGGTATGGAAAAAAAAATATTCCCCAAAGAGCATGCAGGTAGAATGTATGTGTTTCAGAACTTAGTGAGAAGCATAAGCTTTTTCAGTTGTTAATAGTTTTAATGTAAAACTACCATTTTTGTTGTACTGTAGTTCATGATTTACTTACTAGATTAGAAATATATGACTTTTTAAGAGCTATATATATTGCAAAAAATCAAAACTCATAGTTCTGAAGTGTCAGGAAAGTGACATGGAAATGGGTAAGAGACTGACTCACACTCCCCAGATAGCAAAGATCTCACTGCTTTCTACCAGCAATACTTTCTTGCTCTCTCATCTTTGATGCAGTTTAACGTAGTGTTTCAAAGAATCATTTTTTGAAGTTTCTGCCATGGTCAGAAGGTTTCATGTGGGTGGCTTGTATGTGTACGTCTCTGGGTCTTCTTGGGCTGTGCTTGTTGGGTTTTTTTTTGAGTGTGTGTGACTTCCAGTTTTATACAGATGTTTGAAGGTTGCAGTTTTCTGGGTGCCTGTGAATAAAGGCGATGTTCTATTTCCTGCTGTCCTACAAGTTCCATAAAAGAGGTATAACATCAAAGCCCTGTTGCCAGAGCATATAGTTCTTCCTTTCTGAGGAAATGAAACTTCTTGGTGTCTGCTCAGTTTTTATTGTTGTTTTTTGAATTCTGTATCTTTGCGACCCAGATACTATTAATCAGGGCTTTACCTTATTTACAAAACCTCCAAAAAAGTCACAGACCTTCAAAAGCTCAGTAGTGTTGGCAGTATTAGAAAACAATGAAAGCCTGGCTACATGTGGCAAAAATACTCCTTCCTAACGCACTATTACGGCATTGTGGCAGTCTGTTTCTCAAATATTCATTTCCACTTTATTACTTTTTATTAATACCTGGCTATTTATTAATGGGATAGACCGTTCATGTGGCAGCCTCCTTACTGCTGCTTTTTGCAAGTCCAGCCTACACTGTTTATTCTCATGCAATATTCACCTTTAAATAATTATGCCTTGAAATAGCTTGATATTCTCTCTCAATATTTATATACCTGTACATATGCACACATATATTTGCACACGCACATACACACACACTATTTAAAATCCTGTCTATAGCAAAGAATAACAGACTAAAATAACACAAAAAGCCCCACAGGCCATTTTCAGGTTTCTTAGAGCATTCTGAAGGTTTCTTTCAGCATCTTGTTGCTTTCAAATCTAATGTTCCTGAAATATTTTCCATAACTGAATGCCCCATACTATGGGAACTGTGAACTCTAATCTCTGATTTAGCATCCTCTTCTTACTTATACATTGTTGTTTACATTAAGCGTGATACCTCTTGCAATCGGTTTTAATGGGCAGGTATTAACTTTCACTAGTGGCCTGAATTTGATGGCAATGCTAAAGAGCCTTGCACCAGAATGTTCCTAAATTAATCTACCAATTTGACCCAGTAACCGACATGCATACTAAAACACTGATGTGAATTGAAAATAAAATAACTGCGCTTGACAGATATAATAGTTTAAGTGATTTCAAATTAACCACATCCCACTGACCGCAAGTGAAGAATGTGTGCTTTCCCCGGCAATGAAACGTGCTCTGGGGGCTCATTATACAGAGTGGAGCAAGTAAATCCAGAGTGGAGTAATTGATGCTGGGAAAGAGAGAGTGACAGCTACTTAATGATTCTCAAACTTAGACATAAAGATAGCACGAGCACTTCATAGTTATTTTTCTCTTTTCAATTTTGAACCATTATAAGCTTAAAATCGGCTTGTGTAGTGACTTTAAAACCTGACCTAGCTTTCCAGAAAAATTAATCATGGCAAAGATGCCTCCACTGCTGCAGCAAAACAGTACATAGCAGACGACTTTGACGCTGGAAAAAATCTAGATGTTTTCACAACCTTAGGTCTCTTCTATTCCTCTAAGAACTCATGGAATAATTATCTGAATCATTAAATATCCTTAGCCTTTATATTGAGTATAAATATTTTTTTTGGTGTAGGGAAGTAATTAAGTTTACTTATTTATTTGTTTTTGTTTATTTATTTAAATGGAGGCACTGGGGATTGGACCCAGGACCTTGTGCATGCTAATCATGTGCTCTACCACTGAGCTAAACCCTCCCCCGAGAATATAAAAATCTTACTTCATGCATGTGTTGTTATATACATTTTACTTCTCTTTTTAGGGCATTAAGCATGTGGTTGTTAAAATGTTTTTTTGAAAAATGGAAATGCTAAAATATTTAAAATTTAAACCAAAATAAGATAGCTTTTTCTTTGAAAAATTTGGCTAACATCAAGTTCATGCTGAGGAACAGGTGAGTAGCTGAATAAATGAAGCCTTTGGCCTTCCATTTCCTATAATGTAAATATAGTTGGCAGCAGAATTTCTATTTAGGGAATGAAGTTAGCAAAGCTATGTGGTTTAGTCATATCAAGTGATTTCTCTGGGGTAATGATTTACCACTCATTTCTAAAATATAGTTTTTTAAATTGACTATGAAGAAATGGTTGAACAAAATTTACCCTTAATGAACATGGAATGTCAAAGACTCTAATATGTAATTTTTATTTAATTCTCCTTGAGAATTGACTTTCGGGCATTTTCAGTTCATGGCCAAATTTATCTGCTCTCATCAGGCCTCTAGAACAGCAAACGACTGAATTTTCCTTCTTTCTTTCATTTAATAGGTAGTACTTGGTTCTTTTGCTATGCTAGTTTCTCTACTAGGTATTTGATAGATAAAAAGGTGTACAAAAATTTATATTTATATAAATATACATTTATATTAAATACAAACATATAAATATATATGTATAAATGTATGATATAAGTATATATTTATATTTCTTTTAACTTTAAAGAGAAAAATCCTATTGGTGCAGCAGTGAAAAGTGGTCTGATACATAAATGCTCCCACAGGTGCTGGGAACCCGGAGGATGACATGTCAGTGAAATTTTGGAAAAATTGATTTGTGGAAGAGTTGAAGGCTCAGAGGAGTAATCTAGGACAAGAGAGTAGGTGGGGACATTCTAGAGAGGAGGATTGGAACATGCAAAGGCATAGGGGCAGCAGAGCGTATAATCCACTTAGAAAACTGTAAGGGCTTGGGTAACATACCATAGTGGTTGTGTGCGGATGATGAGGCCAGAAAGAGAGGCAAGGAGAAGAATATAAAGGTGCTTTAAAAAATGTTTTGCTAAGGAAATTTTAATGCATATGTTCATTCATTAAATCATTCATATTTCAACATATATTTATATGCCATGCACTGTGCCTGGCCCTGGGGATACAATGTCAAACAGGTATGATACCGGTGCCATACTGTTTATTATTTATAGGAGAGGCAGGTCATTTAGGTGCCTTTACAAGGAAATTGCAGGGTAGAATAGGAATTTATGGGATGGACCCCCCCAGATCACTCAGCGGATTATAGAAAATTAACATACAAGGAGAGATCTGAAATCTACATGAGGATTAGCCCAGTGAATGGGGATGAATAGTGAAGAGTGTTCTAGAGAGAGGAAACAGTTCATTAGAAGGCTTGCAGGCAAGCAGGCATGGTGATGCTCAGGGAACATGGTGCAAGTTCTGTATGGCTGAGGCTTAGAAGATGAGCTTAGGAGACCAATGTGAGAAATAAACTTGGAACAATACGCAGGGATTAGGCCATGGAAGCTTTGTTAGCTTGATATGGAGTTTGGACTTTTCCTTAGCACAGGGAGGAGCCGTAGAAAGCTTCTAAGCTGGGGAATGGAAGAGGTGAGTCTGCATTTATGAAAGCTCTTTGAGGCAGCATTGTGTATTGCAAGGGCCAAATGAGGCAAAAAGAGCAATTGGTACTTAATACAAATATTATCTAGTTAAGAGATGACAATAACTTTGATTAAAGGAAATGAAGAAAAATGAATAGGTTTGTAATACATAATGGATGAAGAATTGACTGATTTTAGTCACTTACTGTATATTGAGAAGGATAAGAATAAGTCATGGTTTATATTCAGGATTCTGATTTAGGTAACTGGGAAATGATTGTGACATTCATTTAGATGGGTGACATATGAGAAGTTGCAGCCATGGATGAATGGGAGTTTAGGTTTTGATTTGGTGAGCTGGAGGTGCCTGAAAACTTGTAAGTGTAAATGTCCAGGAGGCATTTGGACATATGAGTCTTAAACTTTGGAGAGATATAAAACAAGGAGAGTTGAAAGCATGATGGCGATGACAATTCAAGCTGAGAGAGAATAACATCGTTCATGGAACTGGATTCAGATCAGAGCTGAAGGAATACCAATATTTAATTAGAGAAAGCAGAGAGGCCTGAGAAGGAAACACGATTACAGCCAGAGGTCGGATGAGGATCAAGAGGACAGTCTCATCGGCTGAGAGGAAGAGGGTTTTTCAACAGCATCAAATACTACAGAAAAGATTGAGAAAGGAACACTGGAATTAGCAATGATGATCTTGGACAAAATAGTTTCTATTCTACAATGAATGTGGACCAGTAGTGGGGAGAGTGTTCTAGAAAGAGGGAATAGTGAATGAGAAGGCTTGGAGGCAAGCAGACCTAGTAAAGAAATGAAGCAAGTTCTGTATGAGTGATGCTTACAGGATGAGTGGAGGAGACTAATGTGAAATTAAACCTGGAACAATAACTGGAGAGCAGAAGTTAATGAGTGTGTGTGGAATGATTGAAGACTACAAAGAAAACTCTTTCAAAAGCTGTGCTACAGAAAGAAAAGGGAAAGAACAGGTGTTCCATATGGATCAATAACATTTTATGTTTTTTTTAGATGACAGATACCTAAACATGTTAAATATTTATGGGAAGGAGTCAGTAGAGATGCAAAGGTTGAAGATAAAGGGTTGACCTGTATGGGTGTGGTTGCCGTTGGAGAAGAGAGATGAAGCTCAGTGAAATGAAACACATGTGTCTCCTATGAAAGTAGAAATGAGAGGCTCACAGCAAGAAACGTGAGTGCGGTCCCTCCCATTTGGAAGATTCAAGCAGAGGTACTCTTGGTTTAATTGGGTGGAAGCCTGGCTAGAAGATGGGTACATTTCAGAATAGAATTATTATTCTATACATAATGTAAAAGTCATATTCAGAAGTAGAAACTTAACTTTTTCTGTCAGCCTCATGAAGACTGATCCAGATGGTCCTCAGGGCAAAAAAAAAAAATCTCATTTATTGCATGAAATAATGAGTCACCAGGTACTTGAAGAAGTAACATGGCCACAGCAGTGGTATGAACAGAGATATTAATTTTCCTGAGCCTGTGAGGAATAGAAGTCACTCTCTCCCTTGTTAAGTGGAAGAAGCTGGAATAGGTAACAAGTCCATTTGCAACCACTTGAAACTGATGATAAGTTTCTGATACCCAGGGAAGGATGGAGACTTTTATTCCAATTTCCTTTGAGGAGATATGTTGTCCTGATTGGGGAGGACTTATAGGAACCCTGAAATAAGTAAAGAATCTGGTTTGAGGGAGAGCTGAGGAAGCATTCACATAGGATTACTTTCTAAAGGCTTAACCCCCATGGCAATGTGGACTTTAAACTAGTGGATCAGCTAAACAAAGGCACAATTCTCAAACAAAGGCACCAACTCTATTCTTTGGGGACTGATTCACTTAATTCCAGCATTTATTTGTTCTGTAGAAGATGGCTAAGGCAGCATTTTGCACAACTGGTTTCCCCACTTCCCCACCTTAACCATGATTATCTGGAGTTTACTTGTTCCACATTGTGGAAGACCAGGAGGAGAGAAATACCAACCAATGAATTGTTGCCTAGCCCAGATACCTTAAAGATGAAGTATTTAATTTTTTTCCCTGTTGGAAAATTCTTCTTAGGGAACAGAATACAAGGATATGGCTACACGTGTGACAACATCATGGTAGTAACAATTTGCCTGGGTGCGTTATTTTTATTTAGCCATAGACGCTTGGCTTAGGTATGGGTAACTAACACTTTAGAACCTTCATCATATATTAATTTATTTAACTTCCGCTAGAACTTTTGAGTCGAGAACTATTACAATTCCCATTTTTTAGACATGAAGAAACTGAGGAACAGAAAGACTGGTATTTTGTCCAAGTATTACAACTCAGAAGTGGCCATACTAGAATTTGAGCCAGGGAATGCTGTTTCCAAAGTTTATGTGCTTAACCAATATAGACAAATTACTCTCAGCCATTTGTTTCCTAATGAGATTAGATTGAAGATAACTGTAAGAACACTATAGAAAAATGTTTGATTCTGGACATGAGGAAGTGGCAGGTGTTAGACTTCCCTTCCTGACTAAAACAATTACAAAGCTAGATAATACATATATTCTGGCATACACACACACACACACACACACACGCAAATTATTTTTAGGCAGGAGGAAGGCTCCAGAGAGCAGAGGTCCTGGAGAAAAGGGAAGTACATGAAGCAAACTCCATATTTGTGCTGCCTTTCTGCCTGGGGGCTTTCTCCGCATCACAGCACAGGAAAGTAGACCCAAACATGTATCTTCAGTTTCACTTGGTAGAAGATACACAGATTGGATCTAGGTCTGCAGAGGTTTCAGGCATTTGAGGGTTAGGTGTGCAGACTGCAGACTCAGGGAAGCTGTGCAGGGAAGGAGCCTGCAGCCTCTACGAAAGTCCCCCTGAGAGTCCCCTTCTACAAAGTGAAGCCTGGTAGAGAATAGCCACTGGTGGGCTTTGAGCTGAACAGAGATTCCACAGGTCATCCCGTGCTGGGCTGTGCTGATGTTCTGACATGCTAGAGGGGAGAGACCTTGCTGAACATCCTCAGTGTACAACCAATTTCCCAGAAAGGCCATGCATTAAAATAAGGGCTACTCCAGTCCAAGTGTAACAACTATTCTAGGTCTTCCCGCCTTTGAACAAAACTTAAAACAAATTTGGGCAAAGTAAATCTGGTATGGCAGTAAACCAGCTCTCTGACAGGACAGCTCTTAAAAAACAAACAAAAAACCAAAACAAACTCATGGAGGAGAGGCAATCCCAAGTGGTGACACAGGAAGATCCTGAGTTCACCTTCTCCCATGGACACAGAATCTACAGCTACATAGGGAACAGGTTCCTCTGAAAAAGACCTGAAAACCAGCTGAGCAGCTCCCCCAGTGGGCAAACAAGAAAAGGGTCAAACAGAGGCAACAGAGGAGGCTGAGGTGTGGTCTTCCCATGAACCCCATCCCTGCCCTGGCGACCCACGTTCAGGAGGGAACTCGCAAACCTATAGCTTCTCCCTGAGGAGCAAAGGGTTCATACCCCAGGTCAGGTACCCCAACATTTAAGAACTGCACTGGAAAAACAAGCCGTCCCAAACATTAAGCTTTGAAAACTAACAGGGCTTGTGTCCCTAAGACCCAAACTGAGAAACTGCTCTTAAAAGGCTCATGCATACATTCACCCCAGGGCCCAGTGCAGAAGCAGCCATTCAAAAAAAAAAAAAAAGCCCAGACTTTATGACAACGAGATTCACTTGCTAATCTTAAAAGTGTTGGCTTGAGGGGCAGGGGCCTGTTAGGATACTTTCCAGGGACAGAGGAGCCAGTGGGTGCCATTTTTGCACCCTCTCTCTACCTTGCTCAGGCTGGAGAGTGCCTTTTTCTTTTTCTCGAGCAAGTGTCATCTTCATGCTCTCCCTCTGCCATGCTCCACAGTGCCAGTGTCTCCCAGACGGGAGGTTTTACACGTGCCTGGTACCCTGGTTTTTGTGGCTGCTGCCCAGGAGATGTCTCTTGATCATCTGGACCTGGAGGGCAGGGGCACTTGTGTTCCTGGGTCCTATGGGACTGTAATCATAGGAGAGGCGGTGCTCGGCAGATTACCACCCCCAGGGCACTGCGCAGATAGTCAACTAAAACATACCCCCAGTCTTTCTGAGAAAGAGGCCTATTTCTGTGTTTAGGAGCTTCGGCCTGAGGGGCAGGCTTCTGGTCTGGCATACTTGCTCTCAGTGAATCTTTGCACTTCCCCTCTGCCTTGCTCCGGCTCACCGATGTCGCCCAGAAAGGAGATTATACCCTGTCTGATGCCCCAACTCTCGCAGCTGCTGCCAGGGGACACCTCCACATTGTCTGGCCCTAGTGACTGGTGGGGCTTATACTCACAGGTTTCACAAGACTATAATGCACAGAGAAGGGGCTCTTAAACAGCTAAGACCCTGAGGCACAGCAAGAGACAACAGGCCTAGTTCAGTCTTCCTACGCAAAAGCCTGTGAGCTTATTGCTCCAGCTGCGGCCTCGGCGCTGGGGAGGCTTCCAAGGAAACACGTATCTCCACGCTGATGGTAAACCTTTCCGGGGACCTCTGGAGGTGAGCGCTGTCTTTGCACTTCCCCTCTGCTGTGCTCTAGAGTGCCGCTATCTGTCAGAGGGGAGCTCTCACACATGGCTAGTGCCCTAGTGTTAGGGCTGTCACTCAAGGAATTCCCTTTGAATGCCTGGCTTTCGTGGCATTTTGAGTCCCACAGGACTGTTACAATCAGAGAGACAGTCATTGGCAGACTACCACTCCCGGGATACTGCACAGAGAGCAGACTGAAATTATACCCTGTCTTTCAGTGAGAGGGCCTATTTGCCGGTCATGGATCTGTTGTCTGAGGGGCAAGCTTCCAGCCTGGCACACCTCTAGAGGCCTACAAGGGTGCTCTCAGGAAACAGACTGAGGAACACCATCTTTATGTCTTCCCTCTACCATCTGCCAGACTGGAGTGTATCCACTAGTCTGTGGACATGATTTTTGCAACTGTTAACTGAGGACACACACAGATCACCTGGTCTGGTGGCCAGCAGGGCTTATGCTTGCAGTCCCACAGGACTGCTTCCTGAGGGTTTGGCTTCCAATAAGGCTGAATCTAGGAGCTGACTGAGCTCCCCCTTTTTGGCACACCCTCAACAACCAGGAGGTGTTACAAATAAAACGGGCCGCTTGGATAATCACAGACGTTTGAGAGACAACCAAGAACTAGACCAGGGTTAAAGACAAGCTTCATCTCCTATACAAGATGGCAGTTTCATCTAATACACAGAAACAAAGACAGAGAGTAGAGCAAAATGAGGAAACAAAGGAATATGTTTCAAATAAAAGAACAAGGGCATTACATAACACTTACGGGATCAAGCCAACAAAAAGATATAACATTTGTAAATATTTATGCACTCAATATAGGAGCACTTAAATACATATAAAGCAAATGTTAATAGACCAAAACGGAAAAATAGACAGCAACAAAATAATAAATAATAATAGGGGACTTTAATACCCCACTGAACATCATTGGACAGATCATCCAGACAGAAAATCAACAAGGACATATTGTCCTTACTTGACATATTAGACTGGATAAACTTAACACACACACATATATATATATATAATATTCCATTCAAAAGCACCATAATAAACATTCTTCTCAAGTGCACTTGAAACATTCTCCAGGATAGCTCACAGGTTAGGCCACAAAACAAGTCTTAGTAAATTTAAGAATAGTTAAATGATATCAAACTCTTTTCCAACAATGGAATGAAACTAGAAAGTAATTATAAGGAGAAAACTAAAAAAATCCACAAATATGTGGAGATTAAACAACATACTACCAAACAACCAATGGGTCAATGAAGCAATCAAAAGACACATTAAAAAAATACCTTGAGACAAAATGGAAATACAACATACCAAAATTTATGGGAGGCAGCAAAAAGTTCTGAGAGGGAAGTTAATAGTAATACAGACCTACTTTAAGAAACAAGAAAATCTTAAATAATTTAACTTTACACCTAAAAAAACTAGAAAAAGAAAAACAAATGAATCCCAAAGTTAGTAGAAGAAAGAAAACAAAGATCAGAAAGAAGACAAATGAAACAGAGACTAAAAAGACAAGAGAATGGATTAATAGAACAAGAGCTTATTCTTTGAAAAGACTAAAAAAAAAAAAATGGACAAACCTTTAGCTAAACTCACTGAGAAGAAAAAAGAGAGGGTTCAAATAAATAAAATCAGAAATAAAAGAGACGATGGTACAAGTGAAACCAACAAAATACAGAGGTTAATAAGGGACAACTATAAACAATCATAAACCAACAAATTGGGCAACCTAAGTGAAATGCATAAGTTCTTAAAACATACAACTTTTTCAGTCTGAATCATGATGAAATAGAAAATCTGAATACAGGCATACCTTGAAGATATTGCACTTTGAATCCAGACCACCACAATAAAGCAAAATTGCAATAAAACAAGTCACATTTTTTTTTTGTTATCCAGTACATACAAAAGTTACGTTTACACTATGTTGTAATCTATTAAACATGCAATAGCATCATACCTAAAAAATTTACTTGCCTTAATTACAAAGTACTTTATTGTTTTAAAATGCTAACCATCACCTGAACCTTCAGCAAGTCATAATAGTATCATCAAGGATCACTGATCACAAATTGTTAAAAACAAACACAATAATGAAAAACTTTAAAGTTTTGTAAGGATTACCAAAATGTGACACAGAGTCACGGAGTAAATAATGTTGGAAAAATGGCACTGATAGATTCCTTGACATAGGATTGCCACAAACCTTCAACTTGTTAAAAAAAAGAAAAAAAGCATATTTGCAAAGCACAGTAAAGCAAAGAACAATAAAATGAGGTATGTCTGTAGCCTGATTACTAAGGATATTGACTCAACAACCAAAAACATTCTAATAAACAAAAGTCCAGGACCAGATGGCTTCCCTCGAGAATTCTACCAAACAGTCAAGAAGGAATTAATATCAATCCTTCTCAAACTTTTCCAAAAAATAGAAGAGGGAATACTTCTAAAGTCATTTTACAAGGCTAGCATTACCTGGGTATCAAAACCACAGACAGCATAAGGAAAGAAAATAACAGGTGAATATCCCTAATAAACATAGATGCAAACATCCTCAGCAAAATGTTAGCAAACTGAATTCAGTGATACACTGAAAACATCATATACCATGATCAAGTGGGATTTATTTCAGGGATGCAAGGATGGTTCAACATCTGTAAATCAATCAACATGATATACAAACACTAACAAAATAAAGGCTAAAAATCATTATCTGTTCATTAGATGCAGAAAAAGCATTTGATAAAATCCACATCCATTTATGATAAAAATTCTCAACAAAGTTGGTGTAGGGAGAACACATCTTAATATAATAAAGATCATATAAGACAAACCCATAGCTAACATCTTACACAATGGTGAAAAGCTGAAAGCATTTCCTCTAAGATCAAGAACAAGACAAGGATGCCCACTGTTGCCACTTTTATTCAACATAGTGGTGGAAGTCCTGACCAGAGCAATTAGACAAGGAAAAAGAAGCATTCAAGTCAGAAAAAAGTAAAGCTGTTTCTATTTGCAGATGACATAATATTATATATAGAAAACCTAAACACTCCAACAAAAACTGTTTGAACTAAAAAACTGTGCAGGATACAAAGTCAATATACAAATTCAGTTTTGTTTCTATACACTAAAAACAAACTATCAGAAAGAGAAATTTTTAAAAAATCCCATTTACAATTGTATCAAGAAGAATAAAATTCCTAGAAATAAATTTAAGCAGGTGAAAGATCTGTACACTGAAAACTGTAAGGCATGGAAGAAATTAAAGAGGTCACAAATAAATGGGAAGATATTTTGTACTCCTGGTTGGAAGGACTAATACTGTTAAAATATCCAAACTGCCCGTAGCAATCTACAGATTCAGTGAAATTCCTATCAAAATTCCAATGGCAATTTTTATAGAACTACAATAAACAATCCTAAAGTTTGTATTGGATCACAAAAATACCATTAGCCAAAGAAATCCTGAGAAAGAACTAAGCTGGAGGCATCATGCTTTCTAATTTCAAAGTATATTAAAAAGCCATAATAATCAAAACAGTATACTATGTAGTTTTGGCATAAAAACAGACACATAGATCAGTGGAATAGAATAGGGAGCCCAGAACTAAACCCATACATATATGGTCAATTAATTTATTACAAAGGAGACAAGAATATAAAATGGTAAAGGAGAGTCTTTTCAAAAAATGGTGATGGGAAAACTGGACCCCTGTCTTACACTACACACAAAAATATCAACTCAATATGGTTTAAAGACTTGACCATGAGACCTGAAACCATAAAATTCCTTGAAGAAAACACGGAGCATAAGCTCCTTGACATCAGTTTTACTGATATTTTGGATTTGACACCAAAGCAAAGGTAACAAAAGCAAAAATAAACAAGTGGGACTACATCAAACTAAAAAGCTCTGTACAACAAAGCTAACTAACCACCAACAAAATAAAAAGGCAACCTACGTATGGGAGAAAATGTTCGCAAAACATATATCTAAGAAATGGTTAAAATCCAAAATATATAAAGAACTCATACAACTCAATCGCCAAAAGCAAAAAGCAAAACAAAGACAAAATCCAATTAAAAAATGGACAGAGAATATGAATAGATATTTTTCCAAAGAATATATATAAATGGCTAACAGGTACATGAAAAGAGGCTCAACATCACTAATCATCAGGAAAATGCAAATTGAAACCACGGTGAGATATCACCTCACACTTTATAATGCTGTTATCAAAACACACACAGACACACACACACAATAACAAGTGTTGGCCAGGATGTGGAGAAAAGGGAACTCTTGTGCACTGTTGGTGGAAATGTAAATTTATGTATCCAGTGTGGAAAACAGTATGGAGATTCCTCAAAAAATTAAAAATAGAACGACTCTATCATACAGCAGTTCTAGATTTTGGTATTCACTGAAACAAACGAAAACACTAACATGGAAAAACATCTGCACCCCCTTGTTCACTGCAGCACTATTTACAATAGCCAAGACATAAAAACACCTAAGTGTCCATTGACAGATCAATGAATAAAGAAAATGTGGTATATGCCATACGCATACACAATGGAATATTTTCTCACTATGAGAAGGAAATCCTGCTATTTGAAACAACATGGGTGAACCTTGTGGGCATATGCTGAGTAAATAAGTCAAACAGAGAAAGACAAATACTGAATAACTTCCCTTATATTTGGAATCTAAAAAACCATACTCATAGATACAGAGAAAGACTGGTGGTTGCCAGAGGTTGTGGGTCGGGGTGGGCAAAATTGGTGATTGTGGTCAAATGTTACAAACTTTCAGTTATAAGTCGTGGGTATGTAATAAACAGCATGGTGACCACAATAATACTGCATATTTGAAATTCACTAAGAGTGTAGATATTAAATGTTCTCATCACAAGAAAAAAATTGTAACTGTGTGGTAAAGGAAGTTAACTAGATATATTTTGCTGATCATTTCACAGTACAAACGTATCAAGTCATTATGTTGTATATCTGAAATTAGTAATAATATTGTATGTCATTATAACTAAAAAATATCTTTTTTCACTCACCCTTTGAGACAATTCTAGAGAACTTGTAGGTTCTTAACTATCCCCATCTAGAATTGAAAAATGGCTAAGTTAGGGCTTTGACAATTTAGATTTTCATTTGAAATCAGTTCCCCACTCACTATTAGACTGTTGTAGGCAGAATTCTAAAATGTCCCTCAAGATGAGTGCTTACTGTGTACACATTCTTTATAATCCTTAAGACTAGAAATAGGATGAGATATTATTCCTATGATTAGGTTATGTTCTGTGGCACAATTGACTTCAAGAAAGTAAGTGGGTCTGCCCTAATCAGGGGAGCCTTATAAGGGACAAAGATTTTCCTGGTGAAAGAAGTTTGAAATGTGAGAGGGATATGACAAGAGACAAATTCTCCACTGTCGATTTTCAAAATGTGGGTGCAGGACAAATGGCGAGGAATGTGAATGAGCCCTAGAACTCTCATCTTCCAGCTGACAGCAGCAAGTCAATGGGACCTTGGTCCTACTGTCACAAGGAACTGAATTCTGACAAAGCAGATTCTACCCCCAAACTTCCAGATCAGCAGTCAGTCTAACTGACAGCTTGATATTAGCCTTTGGAGAGACCCTGAGCAGAGAACCCAGTCATACGGTAGTCAGACTTTTGATAGAACTGTGAGCTAATAAATGGATGTTGGTATAAGCCATTACTAAGTTTGTAGTAATTTGTTACGTAGCAGTAGAAAACTACTGCAAAGATCTTTGATAAATTATATAATCATTCTATTTTCTCATCAGTAGAATGCGAGTAATAATAGTATTATGCATTTGTGTTGAGGATTAAATAAAGCAATTAAAATGGAGCACTCAGTTGAGTGTTCAACTGGATGTTAATTGCTACTTCATTGTTTTGAGGATTTAGTGAAGTGATACCTAAAAAGTCCTCAGCATAGTGCCTGGTACCTAGTAACAATGTTATCAATTTATTGTTAGACATGAAAAAACTTGACATGGACTCTCCTTGGACATCTTAGCATTCCCTATATTCTTTCACTTGAAACCTCTTAATTATGACTGAATATTAAGAGCTGGTGTATCATGGCCTTAAGGTGAGCCTGTTTTTTCAAGCTGCCAAAGAATGGGTTACTAACATCCAACATCTGAGTCTATGAGCAAGAAACTCAGATATTAGCAACTTTCTTCTCCAAGGAAAAGGTTAATTTTGAAAGAAGGCGGTACATCATGCATTTTGAGTGAGGGTATCTCTAGCTGTACTTGAGTTTATCTGTTCTTTATAAAGATGATTACAACCTACAACCACATACTGAAAAAACCACCCCTCAGATTCTGGTTTTATTACATTGACAAGGAGGATGGCACTGTTTTGTCATAAACTCAAAGAATATAAGGACTTTCCATATCAACAATATGCTTAATACCAGTGATCAACTCTCTTACAAAACTATACACAGTAAAGTCTGAATGAAAGTAATATTCTTATCTATTTATTTGTATTTAATCCAGAGAAATCAGGACATGTCTTTTACCAGGATGCTATTTACAAGAATTCAAATGTAACAATTTACTTGAAAGGCAAACACGGCTGAATAAATTTGGGTTTCTAGAGTTAAGAAAACTATTACATTAAGACTCATGATTGAGTTCACACTATGTCTCTAATGCAAGCACACATTTCAATGTCACTGTCTGCCACCTTACAATAACAGAAAACATCTGTATAATGGCCTATAACATTACACGGTGCATTACAATTAGAAATGTGCTGAAGTGGTGGATTGGGGGTTTATTTATGGTCCATGAAATAAAAGAGTCTATGAGCCTCTCATGAAAACTTAATAGTTCAAGGAAATAAAATATTTGAGTGCAACAATTATGTTTTAAATGATATCATCACTAGAGAAACTTAGAACAGCCAAAAAGTTGAAATATTAGTGTTAAAAGAAACCCATTACTAGTTGGCTGGAAGTCTTTATTATCAGAGAGGCAAAGAATGTCAGAGAATTATGAAAAACACATCATGCCTTCCAGGTTAATATAATTTCTATAACAGAGTGAAATCTCTCTTAATTGCTCATAAAATCAAGGCTCTGAAAGTTATGGTGAGAGTAAACAGATTTAAAAACCTTGAAAAAATTTTAAAATAAGAACAGAAAAAGATCTTTTGTGATGCTGCCCTAAAAACTGGCAAGTTTGAGTAGCAGCAATTCACAAACTGTTTCTAATAGGAGTCAAAGTTACCCCCACAAGCCACAAAAACTCTCCATGTGTGAGAGCAAATAATTACAGTTCATGAACAACATGTACTTCATTTCCAGATTACAGGTAATTGTATACACATTTAAATTTGTTTATTTTGCATGCATAATCTCATATTCATGAAGATAATTTAATCATTTATACTTGATGTGTGGGAAAAATTATGGTGTCTAATCACGCTCCCAGATTTCTCAAAGTTTTGCCCTGCTGTGGGAAAAAAATTGTCATACCAGACAAAATGCTTTCATTTACCTTCCAGAATTCAAAAGAACAGCACTAGTCAATGACTTCTTTAGGTGATATGGTACTTTTATTATGGAAAAATACCACAGATTTTACTACATTTGATAACTTTGCCATGAACTTCTATGTTATTGTATCTATAGAAATCTATTCTATTTAATGTCTTAAAGGCTAGATTTGTAAAACTGAGCTATGTATCTTCTGTTTTTTTTTATTCTACTAAAAAGTCAAAATTAAATGCTCTACTCTTTTGATATTAGATGATGCTTTTTTTTTATTAAGATTTAAAATATACACTTATATTGTGTTGAAATTTCAATCTTTTAGAGTGTTTTGTATTCATGATAGTTCTACCAAACGTTTCCACGGGAGACTTACATGCTTTCTTAGTACTGATTGCTGGTTGGTTTTCAGAATCGGTTCAGATTTCCTCCAAAGTAACCTAAAAGACACAGGAATTCTGGCAGACCCTCGATTAAACATGCAACATTTGTAATGATTTTCCACATGATTATCCCAAATAGCCGTGGAAGAGCACAAAGCTGTCAATCAACATACAAAGAAAAGGGGTCAATGTCATAGTACTATCTGCTGGCGATGAGGACTACACTGTCCATTTGCCTGTAATGTGCTATTTCAGGATATGTAATCATCATGTTATTACAGTCTTGATTTCAGAGCCAACAGTGAAGCTACAGAATGGTATCTGGATTTGGATATGCAGCTCAAGAAAAAAAAAGACATCACTCAAAAAATATTTTAAAGGGATATTGCTGGACAAATGGTGGCTTTGAACTAGCTGTGCAATAAGTTGGATTTTTAACTTCTTTTTATTCTTTTGGGTTTGATATCCTATAAGCAGAATATTATTTTATATCCCTGCAACTTCTGGATTAATTAAATGTGGAAGAGTCCTCTTTCTGACTTTGAGAACAAAGAAAAGGGAAAGGGAGAAATAATGGAAAGGATGGACAGGAGGGAAAAGAGAAAGGAGAGGGAGGAAATTAGAATTATTTAATTACCCCAAGATCACTTTCATGAGCATGTAGCAAACATATGTTGCAAAAATCTCATGGCATCATTAATCTAACAGTTACCAACGTCTGTAGGAAACGTGTTAATGTATCGGAACCCAGCCAATCACTGTCCCACATTGTATGAGACAGTGGCCTTAGGCAAGGTTTTCTAGGGACCACATGCCTGTAGTTAAAGGAATATGCTTTTCACACTTAAACACTAGTAGATTGGAGGTAAAAAATATATATAACCACTATTTTATAAGAAAGATATTTTATAACAATAAACTTTCAGTAAGTGCTTCAAGGAGCAGTGACTTTGCAATGACTTCATTCCTATACTTAAGATATCTAGTACTTACTTTTAGGTGTCAATTTCCTTTGGAAAATGCTGAAATCTCTCCCCAGACTCAGTAAAATGCTTCGTCATTTTCATTGTTAAGAACATAACTGGAAAAAAAAAGGATAGGTACACATGATTTATACCGTAAAAGTGAGAGCCAAGAATTTGAGTGGACACATAACTTTAATATATTAGGTAAATTAGATCATTCTATTTAAAATTCAACCCATGCCATTTCCTCTACTCACTCCTGATTTCTGTTATCCTGCTAGGCTTTTTTAAAATATAAAAATAGTTTATTTTGTCTATGGTTTGTTGTCTGTCTTTTTCAGCTGGAATGCATACCCTTGAAGATTTCATTTGTGCAGTGATGGGTTGTGTGTGGACAGAGTGACTCAATGCTTTATGGATGCCAGAATCAGATTATGGTGAACAGAGTGGTAACAACTGGGTGCACCATGACTTGTTAGTATTGTTTCTTAAAGAAACTTAGTTCCTCGAAGTATACCATATATCACAAATTCATTCACTAAAATTGTATCTTTCAATAGTGTGAACCCCACATTCTCCATTGTGCAGTCAGCTCCAACACAGTGCCTAACAATTAATTGAAAATTACGTATTAAATGAGTAAATAAAATAGTATAGTAAGCCTGTCAAAAGGCAACACGGGATTGCTTAAATAAACAAGAACTGTAAGCAGTGAGTTCAATAATTCATAGAAAAGAGAAATAAGAGTGGTTTGGAAACCCATCATGAGAGAAGTACAATTTGTCTATAAAACTTTACATACCCTTCTGTGATTTATTTCCTTATCACTGAATAACTTGTGCTATTATTTTACTGAGAATTTTTCTTTAATTGATCCAAATTTTTATTAAAGTGAATTTATATAGAATCAGTTTTATGATGAGATGACTGGTGTCACTTCCTTTAATACAAATTAAGAGTAAAACAGGCATGTCTGGCCCACAAAATGCATCTACTAAATTCTAGCTAGACAGTTTCATTCAAAGGTCTTGAGCTTGAAGCAAATTAGCAAGTGATAGAGATATGTTAAAACTAAGCCAAGGTCAAACTTGGCATTAGTTAGAAAGACTGAAAAGAGAATCGTGCTGTGAGTGAATGCTCTATAATTTCACTTCTTTGTACCACGTATAACGACCGCCTGTGCAACCTCACATCGCCTTGCGTTCCGCAGAAGTATGCATGCCCACACTTCAGGGAAAGGTCTATGAAGCAGCTGCTGACAAGACTGTTAAGCACCAACAAAGATGAAGAAGAGGAGGGAACATTTACTAACATTCTATTATGTGTCAAACATTCTGTAAAGCAATGACGATTTGTTCTGTAATCCTTCTCTGACACTATGGTATCACTTGATGTGTGTAACCCCTCTACAGAGTAACTGAATAGGATGGCAACATTATATTATTTCCTAATTTAATCCCCCTTTAAAAAAATTAATAGCATATTCATGTGGTACAAAATTCAAAATCCAAGCGTTTTCCATGAATGCCATTCTACAATAAATAAAATTCTCTCTTCTGTCCTTGTTTCCTGGTCATTCAGTTTGACCCCAAATATTAGCAATAGTTTTCAAACACATTGTAGCATACAGTACACATTGTTCTATAGATTGCTTTACTCACTTAATAATATATCTTAAGAATACTCTCAGAGGAAAAATACATTCTAGTTAAGGAAGTGCTTTAGGTAAGGTGGGATAGGCTACTTAATGACAAAGGAACTTCCCATGATAATTGGCTTGAAGGTCAAAGAAGTTATTTCTCATTCAAGTACAGTCCAAAGTGAGCCATCCCAGTGAATTAGTGCCTCTATGCCAGAGGCTGGCAGCAACTATGCATCACATATACATGACTTCCAAGGTCATTCTCATCATTCCCATGCCAGAAAGTAGGGGAAAAGAGGGAAAGACAAGGGTCAGAGTTTTTCTCTTGATCAAATAAAACAGGCATTGCAAAGATCTTTTCCATTCACATGCTACTAATAGTAGAGCTTAAACACTTGACTACAGCTAGCAGAAAGAACGGCTGGGAAAAGCAATTCCTGCCGGGGGGTTAACTCTATTCCTCTCCAGTTAGGAGGAAGAATGGATTTGGGTGAACAGCTAGCAAGATGCATAATATATTTAAGTTTATTGAATAATACAGAAATTTCATCCATAATTTCAGAAATATTTAAATTATTTTTGTGGTATCTTAGATATATTTTTAGGTAAGATTGTGGTTAATCTGAAAAGTTTTAACAAGGGTACACAGTGATGTAATTCCCATTATAATTATGATATTGAACATTTCCATCATCCAAAGAAGCTTCCACATTCCCCTTGTAGTCTCTCCTCTTCCTTGACCTTTACCCCTGACAGCAAATCCTATACTTTCTGTTACAATAGTTTGGTACTTTTTAAGAATTTCATATAATGGAATTGTGTAGTATCTTGTCTTTTGTGTCTGGCTTCTTTCACTTAGAAAGATGCTTTTGAGATGTAGCCACATTTTACAGTGTCTCACCAGTGTGTTCCTTTCTATTGTGGGGGAAGATTCAGTACTCTAAATGAACTACAGATTTTTTATCCATTTACCAGTAGATGAGATTTTGAGTTGTTCCCAGTATTTGTTGTTGTTGTTGTTATTGTGGTAAGAACATCCAACATGAAATCTAGACTCTTGACAAAACTTTAAGTGTACAATACAGTATTGTTAACTGTAGATATGATGTTTTATAGCAGATCTCTAGATTATTCATCTTGCATAACTGAAAATTTATACTCAGTGAATAGCAACTCCATATTCCCTCCTTCCCCCAGCCCCTGGAAACCACCGTTCTACTCTCTGCTTTTACAATTTCACTATTTTTGATTCCTTATATAAGTGAAAACATGCAATGTTTGTCCTCTTGTAACTGGCTTATTTTACTTAGCATAATCACTTCAAGTTTTATCCATGTTGTCACATTTGGCAGGATTGTTTAAAGTTTTTGATATTCTGAACAAAGTTGCTAGGAAAATCTGAGTACAAATGTTTTGGTTATGTATGTTTTAATGTCTTTCGGGTAAGTACCTAAGATGGCGATTGCTCAGTCATATGGTAAGTATGTGTCTACTTTTTTAAAAAACCACCGATTTGCTTAGAAAGTGGCTCTTCTGTTTTTCAATCCTACCATCAATAAATGACAGTTTCAGTTGCTCTACATCCTTATTAACACTTATTTTTGACCATCTTTTTAATTTTAGCCATTTTAGTGGGTATGTAATGATGGTGGTTTTGATTTGCATTTCCTTAATTACGAATAAACACAATAAAATATGCTGAATATTATTTGCCATTAGGATGTCTTCTTCGATAAAGTGACTATTCAAATCTTATGCTGCTTTTTAATTTTTAGAAGAGAAAGTTTTAAGTATAAAAATATAAAGAATACCAAGTATCAGTAGGATATTAAATCTTCCTGAAATTCATATTAAGAGCAGAATTGTATATAAATATAAAAATAAATTCTGGCTAAGTTTTGGACTTTCTAATGATAGGCCATTAAGTTAATACTAATATTGTAATGACTAAGCGGAACATATTTGTAAATACAACATACCAAAACTTATGAGATGTAGCAAAAGTAGTTCTAAGAGGTAAGTTCATAGTGATAAAGCCTATATTAAGAAAAAAGAAAGATCTTAAATAAACAACCTAATTTTAAACCTCAAGGAACTAGAAAAAACTAAGCCCAAAGTTGAAAGAAAGGAAATAGCAAAGGTTAGAGAGGAAATAAATTAAATAAAGAATAAAAAGACATTAGAAAAGACAAACCTTTTGCTAGACTTGCCAAAAAATAGAGAGGATGCAAATAAATAAAGTTATAAATGAAAGAGGAGGCAAACATTTAATACAACATACATGCAAAAGATCATAAGAGACTACCATGAACATTAAATGCCAACAATTTGGATAACCTAGTAGAAAAGGATAGATTCTCAGACACATACAACCTACAAAGACTGGATCATGACGAAATAAAAATCTGAAAAGACCAATTACTAGTAAGGAAATTAAAACATTAATCCTAACCCTTCCAACAAAAGAGGAAGAAGAAGGGGAGGTAAAACTTTTAAACTCATCTATAAGGCCAGCATTACATTGATACCAAAGCTGGACAAGGACACTATAAGAAAAATTTACAGGCCAATAGCCCTGATGAATAGCAGATGCAAAAATCCTGAACAAAATATTAGCAGAACAAATTTAGAAATACAGTCTAGGGATTACATACCATGATCAAGTGGCATTTATTCCAGGAATGTAAAGATGGTTCAATGACTGCAAATCAATCAATGTGATGATATGAAGGCTAAAGCTCATATAACCATCTCAATAGATGCAGAAAAGGCTTATGACAAAATGTGACACCCATTCATGATAAAAACTCTTAGAAAGGTGGTTATTGAGAGAATGTACTTCAACATAATAAAGGCTTTATGTGTCAAGCCCACAACTAACATTATATTCAATGGTGAAAAACTGAAAGCTTTTCCTAGGATGAGGTACAAGGATGCCCTCTCTTGCCACTTTTATTTAACATAGTCCTGGAAGTCCTAGCCAGAGCAATTAGGAAAGAGAAATAAAAGACATCCAAATCAGAAAGGAATAATAAAACTATTTCTATTTGCAGATTACATGATGTTATATAAAAGAAAATCCCAAACAACCCCCCTAAAAATGTTAGAACCAATCAACAAATTCAGTAAAATGCATGATACAAAAATCAATATACAAAAATCAATTGTTACTCTGTGGAATCTAAAAAATAAACTAGTGAACAACAACAAGAAACCCAGACTCACAGATACAGAGAACAAACTAGTGGTTACCAGTGGGGAAAGGTAAGGGGGGAGGGGCAAGATAGGGGTGGGGGAGGGGCAAGATGGGGTAAGGGAGTAAGAGGTACAAAGTACTATGTATAAAATTTTAAAAAATCAACAAAGATCTATTACACAACACAGGGAACATAGCCAGTATTTTATAAAAACTATAAATGAAGTATAATCTATAAAATTTTTAAATTACTGTGTTGTACACCTGAAACTATTATAACATAGTTAATCAACTATACATCAATAAAAAATATTGGAGGCATGAGAGGGCTGAGAAGTGACTGTGTGTGTCGCCCAACTCTTGAAATGAAAAAGTGCTGGTCACTACCACTGACTTCTACAGCAACCAGGACTGACTCTAGAAAGAAAAATCAGTTGTGCTTCTGTACACTAACAGAAAACTATTAGAAAACAATAACATTTACAATTGCATCAAAAAGAATAAAATATCTAGGAATAAACTTAACCAAGGAGGTGAAAGATCTGTACATGAAAATATAAGACACTGATAAAAGAAATTCAAGATGACACATATGAAAAGATATCCTATCCTTGTAGACAGGGAGAATATCATTAAAATGTTCATACTACCCAAAGAAATCTACAAATTAAATGCAATCTCTATCAAAATTTCAATGGCATTTTTTCACGGATAATGGAACAATCTTAAAATGGAAAAACACAAAAGTCTTTATATAGCCAAAGCAATCTTGAGAAAGAACAAAGCTGGAGGCATCACATTCTGTAAGTTCGAACTATATTACAAGGCAATAGCAAACAATGGGATATGGCATTGGCATAAAAACAGACACATAAATCAAAGGAACAGAATAGAGAACCCAGAAATAAACCCATGCTCAAATGGTCAACTAATCTACAATGAAGGAGCCAAGAGTATACAACGGGAAAAACCTCATGTCTTTAGTAAATGGCTTTGGGAAATCTGGACAGTCATATGCAAAAGAATAAAAACTGGACTCCCATCTTATACCAGACACAAATATCAACTCAAAATTTAAGACCTGAACATAAGACCTTAAACTATTTAACTCCTAGAAGAAAACATGGGTGCTAAGCTCTTTGATAACTGGTTTTGGCAATGATTTTTTTGGATTTGACTCCAAAAGCTATGGTAGGAAAAGCAAAAAAAAAAAAAAAAAAAAGTAGTACTGTATCAAATCAAATAGCTGCTGCACAGCAAAGTAAACCATTAACAAAATAAAAAGGCAACCTATGGAATGGGAGACAATATTCATAAATCATATATCTGATAAGGGGGTAATATCCAATATTTATAAAGAATTCATACAACTCAATGGCAAAAGAAACCAAACAATTTGATTAAAAAATGGGCAGAGGATCCAAATAGACATTTTTTTCCAAAGAAGACATACAAAGTTCCAACAGGTACATGAAAAGATGTTCAACAGCACTAATTAACAGAAAAAGGCAAATCAAAACCACAATGAGATGTCATCTAACACCTGTTTGAACGGCTATCATCAAAGAGACAAGATAACAAGTGTTGGCGAGGATGTGGAGTAAAGGAAACTATTGTGCACTATTGGTGGGAATTTAAATTGATGTAGCCACAGTGCAAAACAATGTGGAAGTTAAAAATAGAATTACCATATTACCCAGCAATCCCACTTCTGGATATATATCCAAAGGAAATGAAATCAGTATCATGAAGAGATAACGGCAGTCCATATTTGTTGCAGTATTATTCATAACAGCCAAGATATGGAAACAACTTAAGTGCCTGTCAACAGATGATGGATAAAGATGATGTAATATGTGTGTGTACACACATATATATATGTATATATACCATATGTTCTCTATACACAATGGAATATTATTCAGGTATGAGAAAGAAATTCTGTCATTTGCAACGACATGGATGGACCTTGAGTACATCGTGCTAAGTGAAATAAGTCAGACAGAGAGACAATACTGTAAGGCATGACTTATTTATAGTATCTTAAAAAAGTCAAACTCCTAGAGTATAAAAGTTGTTGCAGAGGGTTAGGGGAATTGGGAGAGGCTAGTAAAAGGGTACAAACTTTCAGCTGTAAGATGGATATGGTCTGAGGGTCTAATGTAAAACATGATTAGTGCAGTTGATAAACTCTATCATATAATTTTTTTTTTAAGTAGAGCTTAAATGTTTTCACCAAAAAAGAAAAGATAAAAATATGTGATGGATGTGTTAATTGACTAGATTGTGAGAATCTTTCACAAGGTATATGTGTATCAAATCACCACAATGTATAGCTGAAATATCTTATAATTTTGTCAATATACAACAATAAAGCGGAATAATGTTTATTATACATCAAACACATTTTTAACACTAATAATCACTAAGCTTTAATCAAAGTTATTTTCATTATGATGCTAAGGATTTCGTTTAACCTCCCATGATTTCACACTAAAAAAGGCCTCTCTGGTTAATGATATGAGAATTAGTTCCCATATGCCTGAGGCTGTCACTCAATCTATATTTTCCTGAACGGAATATCTAATATTCAGAAACTCTTACCAAGAATAATAGATTTGGGTATAGTTTACCACTGTAGTCCTATTTTATTTTAAATATTCCTATACATTTTATGATATGACAACCATTCTTGGATTTATTAAATAGGAACCAAAAGGCTGTACACTTTTCAACATGCATGTGTGAAATATATCATATATTTGAACAATGTTTAGAGAGCTTACAGTCATTCTGGACAGAAAATTCAATAAGCTAGTTAAAATCACGTATCAGATCTTTATCTTAGAAATGACTAAAAGAACATTTTAGAGCATACTTTTAAGAAGCAGCCACTCTGCTTAACAATATTGAGGATAGAGTCATACTTTGGCTCTAGCTATCCAAGGGTTTTGAATACACTTAACTTTTTACTTGTTTATTGGAAAGCCACTAATGTGAAACATTTAATTTTTAAACAATCAGAAAAGAGGCAGATCAAAGATTCAAATAAACCCATTCAACTGCATGATCCTAATTCCAGTTCATCATCTAATTTAGCCAGATAATCTCATACAGGTCACTCTATCTGGATGCAGTTTCTTTATTTGCAAATGATAGATTTGGATCAGATGCTCTAAGGATCCATTTAATTCTAAAATCCCATAGTTAGAAGTACATCTTTTAAGAAAAAGTGTATTTTAGAAATTTATGTGTATTTTGCTTTTTACCATTAATTTTCTTCTCCTTGCATTACTGTGTCCTACTATAAAGTTTTCAGAAACTATATGTATTCTCTTTTAATTTTGAAGAACATGGCCACCACTATCTCAAATAATACCACAGAATGCAACTGTGTTCATCCTGATCTTACTGGAGAAGTATTTCATGAGTGCCCTACTAATAAAGACAAGATCATGATTTTCATTTTTGTTCCATTATTTCACATTTTAATATTGAATCAACTGTTCCATATCACTTCTGATATCTGAACATAGTGATCATTAGGTTGAGTGTGGGTAGTTTATATGTGTCATTAAGTAACAATAACCGTACTTTCCATTTAGAAAAGTCCCTCAATTTGGGTTGGTCTGATGTTTCACTATGGTTAGTTTCAGGTTATATATTTTTGGCAGAAATACCACAGAAGCGATTCTGAGCTCTTTCTAGTGTACCATGCCAGGAGGCTTCTGGTGTTGGTTTGTCCTATTATTGGTGATGTAAATTTTGATTACTTGACTGTATCCAAGCTATGCATCCACATTAAAAGTTGCTATATTTCCTTTTTAGGTAATAACTAATTCATGGAAGAATATTTTGCAATACGTAAATATCCTTACCAAACCTTTTCACTTGTTTTAGCCATCATTGATTTCCGGCTAAATCAGTAGTTTTTTCATGATGGTTGCAAAATGATGATTTTCTAACTTACTATTCTTTTTCCCATTTATATATTAGTTTACTTATATTAGTATAGATTCATAAATTTTATTTCATGAATGATCTGTTACTCCCATTTTTCATTTTCATGAAACTGTCCCAGTTTTCCCAGTGAGAACCACTTCAAGCTGGCTTCAGTGTCCCTTTGACACCGTCTCATGTTATTTAGCAATTCCTTGCTTTACATCACAGCAAGATGCTCCAGGCTTATTTCATACCTTCTCTGCTGTTAACTCTGGACTCAGCCACTTCCCCAAGGAGCCCCAGCTTCCTTTGGTAGCATATGGTATACAGCAACCAATATCTAAGAACCAGGTATGCTCATTGCAATACGGGTAACTTTACTTCTAGGCCTTTCAGTAGAAAGAGCTACTAAATATGCATATATTTACATCTTCCCCTCTCTAGCTATAATTTTATTTCTATTTCTCTATATTAAAAATATGCATTCATAGTGCTACCTTCAATTTTAATTCATTATAGCAGAGTTCGTTCTTGTCTCCCCCCTTTTCATATTTCTAACTCCTTTCTTCACAGGCAGAAATATGGCTTTCATTATTCCCAATATATTTACTCACATGCCCCCTCCTAAAATCCACAGATAGTAATTTTAGAATTGCTAACCCATACTACTGTCAACTGGTCTCCTTTTAAATCCTAACCCCACAGTGATCTTTAATTCAAAGAATCACAGGAAATTAGACATGCAGTAGAATCCTTTCTCTCACTATAATAAATGTGTACAAAATCTGCCCATTCATACTTCTTTTTCATTGCTAAGAATCACCTCGGAAAAGGTCCCATTTGATTTAGGAAAAGGACGTATGTATTTGTTATCTGTGTTCAGGTATGTCTGTTTCATTTTGTTAGGCAATGACAGTTGCTACGTAACTATTATTAAACACATCAGTGACACTTTTTTGGTCATATGTAGGAAATAACTAAATAGTATTCCAAGCTTACAATTCATCAGCTACAAGCATAACACATATGCCTGGGCAATACTGTATATCCTGAATGCCAACACAGCTCATGTGTCTTTCTCAATTGTTGCATGTATTTTTTGAAAACCTAATTTAGATTAAACCTTTATTATGTTGGAAGGCAGAGAGGGAAGGGAGCCTTAGTTATTATTTAAACCTGATAGCTATGAATTTAAATACTAATCTCTAGACAGGTGCTCTTCCCTTACCTACAAATAAAAGCTAATATTTCACTAATGTACCAAACAGGCAATGGTCACAGCCTAGGACTCCATCTATTAAGCTATTACATGGCCCTGGCATACTCCCTACACAAAACTCAACACAACAGTGACCCTTTATTGGGAAACCATTTCTCTGTGACATCTCAGCTGTCCCTCACTATAACTGGGTTAAACAATTCACAAAATAAGTGCCTATGTCCCCTGAAGCATACGTTCTTCCTTCAGATCAGCCTACAGCTAGCTTTTATTTCACTCAATGAGTTGTTCACTTCCAGGTGCTATGGAACTGAAATTACAATGGCCAACAGAATTGCCTGCATAAAGTATCAAATCCTATTTCATATGGGGCCATACCACAAAATAGGGGCAGCTTCATTAAGAGGACAGAACTCACATATTTGGACAAGTAACATTTAAAATCATTCTTAAGCAAATGTTGCAGCTGAGTTCAAGTAGACAAAGATTTTTATGACTGATAAGAGGGACTACTGTGGATAAAGACCGAGAGGTGAAAATCCAATCGAATTTCTGAATTTGTATTTCCCTCAGGCAGTACAAACTCAGTATGTCCCAAACTGAATGGATTCTTTCCCCCTGAACTCTAAGCCTGTTTCTCCTCTAGTTGCCTATGTCTGTGAATCCAACATCTTCTGTGAGGTCTATGTCAGCAAACTAGATGTCATCCTAGTCAAAATAATTTTATTCCTGGTACCTGTTATCTATTATCCAGACATCCAGGTCAATTAGATAGTCTGAAGGAAAAAAACCTTTTTTTTCTTGGCATGACTCTACAAATATATCCATGTTTTCTCTCCAGCCTCACCTCTCAATAGTACTTTCTCTGCTTGGTCTATACTGAACTATTTAGAGCCCTGACCTGTTTCATACATTCTCTCCATTTCCAACCTTTGCAGCTGATTCTGTTTGATTTTCAAGACTAAGCTCATGCATTAACACCTGTGAGAAGCATGTCCTTCCTCTCCACTAGCTCATTTTGATTCATTACATTCTAAGTACATTCTAAAGCACTTTTTTCATTACTTCTTGGGCTTCACATCTGTCCTGTGAATATCTGCATGTCTTACTTGTCTTAGCATCTCCTGGGAAGCTGGTATAGGATAGACATTGACTAAAGGCTTATCCAAAAAAAAAAAAAAAAATGCATGAACTAGATGTTGCAAGGAGAATAAATAGTTGAGGGTGTTTGGAGTCCAGGAATTGTGCTAGGCAAGTTACAAAGGGGCTCTACATGTGAAGGGATTGTGTAGAGTGAGGATTGTGCAGAGTCGGGATTTTACACTGCAGACTGTAAGGAGTCATTGAGGTTTTTATGGAAGAAAACTGACTTAATAAAAGCAGTGCTTTTGGAAGATGAACAATAGCAAAATAGCAATGCCTGAAGGAAAGGGGACTACTTCTGGGAGACTGGCCAGGAGGCCAGGTCAATCACTTAAATGCAAGCTAACAAAGGCATGAGATGTGGTGGTAGTAGGGATCGAAAAGCTAGGTACATTTATAAAGTAAACAAAGAGATTTTTAGTATTCATTAAAACTTGAAAAGAAAAAAAAAATAAACTGGAAAATGTTTTCTTTGTGTATATTTGCCAAAAGTCTTTCACAAAACTGAAAGGCAGTCATACAAATTAGAAAAACAATGTGTGCAAATGGACAAAACAGATGAGAAAAGAACTCATAGAAAAGGAATAGTAAACACAGGAAAACAATTCAACCTTATTAGTAATCCAAATAATAAAAATCCTGACAGTTCCTTGGCCATAATTCTAAAACATGGCAAATAACAAAGCAGAACTGAGGTTAAACTCATCTTAGTTGCTCAGTGACACTGCATTGGTAGCCATGCCTCTAGGAAGTCATACGATAGGTGACAGTGGCACACGTTTGAGAGATAGCCAACCAACAACAGCCACACTCCTGTCACCTGTCACCATGGCAGAAAGTCATCTAATCCCTAACCCTCTCATTTCTGAAAGTCCTTCAGTTCCTTAACTCCACTCCACACTTCTCAGAGCTGAATGTGTAAGATCAGCTCTGAGACACTGGGACTTACATCACACCCATGCATAAGCAAGCAATGAGCCAGCTTCTTTTAATTTTAAATAAGTGTTTTCTTTCATTGGGTGAGAAATTCTCTAATGCACTTCAGGTGAGAGGGTAAACTCAGTTTTTTTGTAAAGAGATTTAGTAACAATTCATTAAGAGATTTTAAAAGTTTGAATTCTTTACCCAATAGTTTTATTCGAAGAGAATCTCTTAAGAAAACAATCAGAAATGAATTTTCTGACTATAGGGATATTCATTGCTAGATTATCTATATTAGTGAATATTTTTAAATGGCTTCAATGACCAATAATAAGAAAATGGTTGAATAAATTCCAGAATATTATTTGAATGAGATATTATATAGACATTAAACAATGTTTTCAAAGAATTTTTAATAACATTGGACCATGCTCATGTAATAAATGATAAGTAAGTAACTGGAGAGGATGTAAAGACGTTCGTGATCCTAGATGTGGATATATATGACTCTGTAAAATATCCCAAGATTTCCATGGTTATCTTTCCTTGGTGGAATTATACATTAACTTTTATCTTACTAATCCTATATATTTTCCAAATCTTATTAAAAAAGGTATATACTTAATATCATAAAAATACTTATTTAAAAAGATTAGAGACAATTCTTATTTTTAAAGGTTCTGGTTTCTGGTTCCTCACGTAAGTAACTTAGAAGTTGCCACTCCATTCTAACAAGTAAAAAAAAGCTAAACAGGTCAAAAAGTTAACAACTCTTCTCGGATCCATAAGAGAGGACAGAACACAGAGGAAACCACTGTCTCTAAGACTGGAGAAACAGACAAGAGAATACAGGGAGTCACAACTTACCAGAGCAGAGATTCATGATTGGAACTGCCACTGGAACAGAGGCCAGGGTAGGAAAAAAAGAATCATAATTGATGAATTTCTGGAGGCAACTCTGAAAGTTAAAAACTCCAAGGGGATCCAGTCACAGAGGGCACCCACCAAACTGAGATTGACCTCCAGGAGTCTGACCAAATTCCTCCAGGATATATGGGAGAGAAATCCCCTTGGTCTTCCTTCAAGGGGAGAGGAAAAGGAACCATTGTGAAATGTATCAGAGCACTGAGAGAAAAGTCTGTGTTCTTCTTAAGGCCTATCCTCAGGGAAAACTAGTTACCCTAATGGTGTATTAGAGTCTAACTGGCCTGAGGAAGGGAAATACCCAGCTCCAGCTGACTCTAATCTTCCATGTGGGAGAAGTGAAACACCCAATGTCAGCCCAGTCTAGCCTTCCTGTCCCACCTAAAGAAAAAGGAAAAAAACTTAGAAACACTTGTGAATTTCACA
The DNA here is from genome assembly GCF_048773025.1 of Camelus bactrianus. Classification (NCBI taxonomy): domain Eukaryota; kingdom Metazoa; phylum Chordata; class Mammalia; order Artiodactyla; family Camelidae; genus Camelus; species Camelus bactrianus. The sequence continues at coordinate 99,846,391 of NC_133539.1, forward strand.
GTCCAGATGCATCTCACTAAAACACTGAGACTTAACCATAGGACTACAGAATACTTCCCCTCCCCCACATCTCACCACCTCCTTATTAAGGCCTATTTACAGCGGTTCCTTTTACCTTTTACATCGTGTTCAACTATAGAGAAAATTTACAGGGCATACCAAAAGGCAAAAAACACAACTGAAGAGATAGAGTAAGCATCAGAAGTAGGCATGGCAGGGATGTTGGAATTACCAGACCAAGAATTTTTTAAAAATCTATAATTAATATGCTAAGGGTTCTAATGTGTAAAGTAGATACCAGGAAAGAGCAGATGGGCAGTATACACAGAGAGATGGAACTCCTAAGAAATTACCAAAAAGAAATGCTAGGGATCAAAAATACTGTGAAACAAATGAAAAAATGCCTTTGATGGATTTACTAGTAGACTAAACACAGCTGAGAAAAGAATCTCTGAGCTATAAAATTTATCAATAGAATCCTTGAAAACCAAAAAGCAGAGGACAAAGACAAAAAAAAGAACATAATATCCAAGACTGTGGGATAACTAAAAAAGGTGCAATATATGTGCAAAGAGAATATTAGAAGGAGAAGGGGAAAAAAAAGAACAGATAAAAATATTTGAAACAATAATGACTGAGAAGTTCCCCAGATTAATGTGAAACTTCAAATCACAGATTCAGGAATCTCAGCAAACACCAAGAAAAATAAATTCCAAAAAAATCACTCAACAATACTTAGACATATCACTTTCAAATTACAGAAAATCAAAGGTAAAGAAAAAAATCTTGAAAGAAGACAGAGGGAGGGGGAAAAACATTATATATAGAGGAGCAAAAATAAAGGTTACATCCAGCTTCTTCTCATAAATGATGCAAGCAGGTAGAGAGTGAATTAAAATATTTAAAAAGTGGAGGGAAAAAAAAAACCTCACCAAACCTAGAATTCTGTACTCTGTGAAATTACCCTTCAGAAAGTGAAGAAGTAAAGATTTCCTCAAACAAAAATTGAGGAAATTTGTTCCTAGTAGATCTGTCTTGCAAAAAATGTTAAATGAAGTTCTTTAAAGAGAAAGAAAAAAATATAAATCAGAAACTCAGCTCTACATAAAGAAAGGAAGAGCAATGGAAAAAGAATAAAGTTAAAATTACAACTTTTCTTACTTTTAATTGATCTGACAGATAAAAGTTTGTTCAAAATAATCACAGCAAAATGTATTCAATTATGAATGCTTATTTATATATCATATGTATGCTTACATGTAAGTGAAATGAATGACAACAATACTAAAAGAAATGGGAGGAAAAAATAGGATTATTTTGTTATTATAAGGTACACTGCCTGTGAAGTGGTATGGCGTTATTTGAAAGTAGACTTAGATTAGTTATAAATGTATACTTCAAATTCTGGAGCAGCCACTAAGAAAATTTTTTTTAAAGTACAAGTAATATGGTAAGAAAGGAGAGAAAGTAGAATCATATCAAATGCAGAATTAAAACCAGAAAAAAAAAGGCAGAAAAAAAGCAAAAGACAAAAATAGGAACAAAGAAGTGCAACAAATAGAACCCAGTAATGAATATGATAGATATTAATTCAACTGTATCAATAATCACTTGCAATGCCATTGATACAAATGAACCAATTAAAAAACCGAGGAGGTCCAAGTAGATCAAAATACACAACCCAACTCTATGTTGTCTACAAGAAACTCACTTTATATATAAAAACACATGTACATAAATATAAGTGAATGGAGAAAAATATGTCATTCTAACATTGGTCAAAAGAAAGTAGGAGCAGCTATATTGATTTTAGACACAATAGAGTTCACAGCAAGGAAAGTTATTAGGGACAAACAAGGGCATTGCATAATGATAGGGATCAAGTCTCCAAGAAGACATAATTTTTAACATGCGTTTGCTTAACAACATTGTCAAAACACATGAGGCAAAGACTGAGAGAACTGTAAGGAAAAAAGATGAACCCACCATCATAGTTGGAGACTTCATCACCCTTCCTGGAAATAGATTCAGCAAGGCAGAATATCAGTAAAGACATGGCTGAATTAAACAACACAATTAATCAACTAGATATAATTAACATCTATAGACTATTTCATCTAATAACTGCAGAATACACATTTTTCTCAAGTTTACATGGAACATTTCTCAAGATAGACTACATTCTGGGATATAAAACTCATCTTGACAAATTTAAAAGAATAGAAACTATATAATGTCTGTTCTCAGACCACAACGGAATTAAACTTGAACTCAATAACAGAAAAATAACTGAAAAAAATCCCAAACCATATGGTGATTAAACAACACACTTCTAAATAACACATGGGTTGAAAAAGAAATCACAAGGGAAGATTTTTAAATATTTTGATTAAATGAAAATAAAAACACAAGTTATTGAAATTTATGGGGTGCAGCAAAAGCAGTGCTTAGAAGAAAATTTATAGCATTGAATATATATTTCAGAAAAGAATATTTAAAATCAATAATCTAAGTTTACACCTTAGGAAACTAGAAAGAGAAGAACAAATTATATCCAAAGTAAGCAGAAGAAAAGAAATAATAAGAATTAGAGCAGAAATCAGTGAAACTGAAAACTGAAACTCAATAGGGAAAGTCAACAAAACCAAAAGCTGATTCTTTGAAAGATCAATAAACTTGATAAACATCTAGCCAGGCTAGTTAAGAAAAAAGAGAGAGAATACAAATTACTAATACCAGAGATGAAGAGCAAAGTCTTTACTACAGAGTCTATGGAAATTAAACAAATAATATAGGAACAACATGAACAACTCTTTGCATATAAATTTGATAACCTAGATGAAAGGAAGTAATTCTTCAAAAGATACAATCTGCCAAAAATCACACAAGAAGAAATATATGATCTGAATAGGCCTGTATCTATTTAAATAAATTGAATCAATAATTAATAACCTTCCAAAACAGAAAGCACCAGGACCAGATGGGTTTGTGAATGAATTTTACCAAACTTTTAAAGAAGACATTATCCCAACTTTCTACAATCTCTTTCAGAGGACAGAAGCAGAGGGAATATTTCCTAACTTATTCTACCAGGCCACATTGCTCTAATGCCCAAACAAAGACATTACAGTGAAGGAAAACTACAGACCAATATCTCTCATAAACATAATGCAAAAATCCTCAAAATATTAGCAAATTTAATCCAAAAGAGTATAAAAAGAATAAAACACCACGACCAAGTGGAATTTATTCTAGATATGCAAGGCTGGTTCAACATTCAAAAATACAATCCATCACATCACAATAGACTACAAAAGAAAATTACATGATCATATCAACAGATGAAAGAAAAAGCATTTGATAAAATCCTAAACCTATTCATGATAAAAACTTTCAGTAAACTAGGAAGAGGGAAATTTCCTTAACTTGATAAAGAACATCTACAGAATACATACAGCAAATGTCATACGTAGTGGTGAGAAACCCAAAGCTTTCCCTTTAAGATAATGTAGAAGGCAAGAATGTCCCCTCTTACCATTCCTTTTTAACATTGTACTGAAAATCGTTGCTAATGCAGTAAGTCAGGAAAAGGACATAAAATGTATATAGAAATTGTGGAAAAGATATTAAACTGTCTTTTTTTGTAGATGACATGACTGTCTACATAAAAAATCTAAAAGAATTGACAAAAACAATTCTGGAACTGATAAGTGATTATAGCAAGGTTGCAGGATACTAGGTTACTTAATATGCAAAATTCAATGGATTTCCTATATGCCATCAATGAATAAAAGGAATCTGAAATAAAAAAACACAGTACCATTTACATTAGCATCTTCCAAAATGAAATGCTTTGATATAAAACTAATTAAATATGTATGTACATGATCTAGATGAGGAAAACTATAGAATTCCAATGAACACAATCAAAGGAGAATTAAATAAATAGAGAGATATTCCATGTTCATGGATAGGAAGCCTGAATATTATCAAGATGCCAATTCTTCCCAAATTTGATGTATAGATCCAATGCAATCCCAATCAAAATCCCAGCAAGTTATGTCATGGATATAAAAAAAATTGATTCTAAAGTTTATATGGAAAGGCAAAAGATTTAGAATAGCTAACACAATATTGAAGGAGAAGAATACAGTTGGAGGACGAACACTACCTGATTTCAAGACTTGTTATAAAGATATAGTAATCAAGACAGTGTGGTATTGATCAAAAAATAGACAAACAGGTCAGTGAAACAGAATGGAGCCCAGAAATAGACTCCCATAAATACAGTCAATCGATCTTTGATAAAGGAGCAAAGGCAACACAGTACAAAAACAGTTTCTTCAATAAATGGTGCTGGAACAACTGGGCAGCTACATGAAAAAAATGCATCTAGACACAGATATTTCATGCTTCACAAAAATTAACTTAAAGTGGATCACAGACCTAAATGTAACATACAAAACAATAAAACTCCTACATGATAATATAGGAGAAAATTTAGATGACCTTGGGATGGCAATGCCTTTTTAGACACATCACCAAAGACATGCTCCATTAAAAAAAATGTCTGATTTCATTAAAATTAAATACTTTTTTGAAAGACAATATCAAGAGAATTAGAAGACAAGCCACATACTGAGAAAACATATTTGCAAAAACATACCTGAAGTATTGTTATCCAAAATATACAAAGAACTCTTAAAACCCAGCGATACAAAACTGACCTGATTAGAAGTGGGCCAAAGACATTAACAGACACTTCACCAAAGAAAATATTCAGATGGCAAACAAGTATATGAAAAGATATTCTATGTAATATGTCATCAAGGGAATGCAATCTAAAACAATAATGACATACCATACACGTCTATTAGAATGTTCAAAATCCAGAACACTGACAACATCAAAGACTTGTGAGGTTTTCAAGCAATAGGAACTCTCATTTCCGTGTGAATGAAAAATGGTACTGTACATTGGAAGACAGTTTGATGATTTCTTACCATACGAAACATACTCTTACCATGTGAACCAGCAATTGCATTCTTTGATATGTACCCAAATGAGCTGAAATCATATGTCCACACAGAAAACTGCACACAGATGTTTACAGCAGCTTTATTCATTACTGCCAAAACTTGAGAGCAAAAAACACGTCCGTTAGTAGGTGAGTGGATAAACAGTGGTACTTCCAGACAATGGAATATTGTTCAGTGCTAAAAAGAAATGAGCTATCAAGCCATGAAAAGACATGGAGGAAACTTAAACACATATTAATAAGTGAAATAAGCCAATCTGAAAGGGCTACACACTGTATAATTTCAGCTATACGACAGTCTGGAAAAAGCAAACTTACAGGACAATACAAAGATCAGCGATTGCCAGAGGTGGGGCATGGGAGATGGAGAGAGATAGCAGAGCACAGAGGATTTTTAGGACAGTAAAATTACTCTGTATGATACTATACTGATGAATATATGTCATTATATGTTACATATTATTCCAAATCCATGGAACCTTAAATACAAACTATGGACTTTGGTGACTATGATGTATCACTATAGGCCACATCCCAAATGCAACACTGGTGAGTGATGTTGACAACGGGAGAGGCTATGCATGGATGGAGGCAGGGATAGATGGGGAATCTCTGTAACTTCCTCTGAATTTTGTTATAAACCTAAAACTGTTCTAAAAAATAACGTCTTAAAAAGAAAAGATTATAGATTGAGAAATTGAGTGTGAAACATCAAGTAGAAAGATAATTTCCAGATGATTAAATCATGATATTTGTAGTAAGTGGTATAACATGAGGGGGAGCTGGCTTTGGATAGACAGTAATTGGTAAATCTCCATTCTCTTCTCTGATTTTCCTGGGTGTACAGTGTATAATCTTGTGTTGTTATTTGCTGATTGGTATTTCTCTTCTTCTAGAATTTCACAATGAGTCATACAGTGGTCCTTCAGGCAACCACAGCTGATAGCAAAGTGGAGGGAGAAGAAGCACTAACCATTTTCCAAATATCACTCCAGTTTTTTCTCTAGACCAAATATGCACTGGACTTCAATAAGCAGTTCTTAGTCAAATTTCAGAGAAAGTTTCCCAAGAGATACATAATTTGTGTCTGTTTCTCTAACCCCTGTTCTTGCCTTTGTGGTTAAAACTTTAGAATGTAAATTCTTACAGTCTTCTGTCTCCTTTTTCATCCTTCTGTTCTTTCTGCAGTCCTTTATTTAAACATCTCCCTTAGGACTCAATACCTATGATAGAATAATAGAATTTGGACTCCCATCTATTCTTGGGCCTTGCAATCTTTGCTTCTTTAAGCTCAAGATGACTCCAACTGGAGCTGTCACCTGCACTGACTTCTGGGAACCCTAAAGGAGGGAGGTGATGGCTTTCTTCTTTTGCATGGTTCCTTGTTTCATGCAATGGAAACGTGATCAAGTTTTCTTTTAAAGTACCTCAGAATATAACTTGCCACCAAAATAATAAGCTTTGATTTTAAAGACTGCCTAGTTGATTGGAAAAACAGAATTCTTTACCATTACTTTGTCCCTTCTCCTTATAGAGTAATAATCCAGGTATTATTATAATTACACAAAAATATGCTCTTATCTGGTCTGGCTTCTCCTCCAAATTAATTAATTAACTTACTTTTCTGCTTGAATCTTCCAAATGAGAAAAACCATCCTCACAAGTTTTCCCTCTGGGAGTTACATGTTTCTTTCATAAGAGCTGAGGTGGCTGTTGCCAATTATTCCACTCTAAACTCATGATCTCTGATCTCAAAGGTGCCCTACCCTTTCCAGGTAATCCCTTGAAGGTATTTTATCTACTTGCCTTCAGTAGCTTCTGAAGGCAGAGTCCCTGGTTTTCAAATCTTGACTTTCTTAATTTACTAGCTGTACTGCTTTGGGAAAACCACTTAATCAACTCTATGACCATGTTTCCTCATCTATTAAAGTGGGATAAAATTCACCCTAGTATTGTTGAATGATTTATTATTTTGAGTAAAGTACTTAACACAGAGCTGTGCATAAAGTAAACATAATATAAACACTATCTCTTATTATTAATCTTGAATATTTCTTCTTCTCTGGCTCCTTCTCATTCACATTTGCACACAGAATGTTTCTTCCATCTTAGAAAAAACAAACAAAACCTTTCTTTATCCCACATCTGCCTCCAGTGACCATTCTCTTTTCTCCTCTTTAAAGCCCAACACCTTCTGTCTGTATTTACAACCTTTAATCACTTACCTCCTGCCATTAAAATCACACACACATACTTAAAACATCTCAATCTCATTTCCAGGTCCACCAAATGCCTGCATAAACTTCATCTCAGATCAGCAAAAGCTCCTTGTGGGCTAGTAGAAGTTTTGCCTTACCGATCTCTCTGCATCATTTGACACTGTTGAAACACTATCTTGTATCTTGCTGACTTGCTTTTCTTACTATGTCACAGGCTGTAGTCTATGCTTCTTCATGGCCCTGTTTTTCTCTGCCTTTTTCTTAAGTATTGATGTCCTCTAGGTTTCTTTCCTAGACCTCCCTTTCTTATAACCATTTGTTGTTCAGTTCATTCACATGGCTTCAAAAGCCATCTATAGATGACTCCCAAATCTATATCTCAACTCTACCCTGTAATCTCTTTCTGAAGTTTATAATTCATGTATCTGCCTGTCTGTTAGACAGCCCTGCTTTTATGGACCTCCATCTCAAAAGTTTTGAGTTGGTTGAACTCAGCATTTTCACTTGTCAGCGACTTTCCTTCCATTCCTCCATCTCAGTGAATGTCACATCCTTCCTCCCATGTGGAGCCAGAACCCTGGATATAATCTGTGACTCATCCTCTGTCTTCCCAGCCACCACATTTAATCAATGACTAAAAACTTTCAATTCCTCCTGAGAGAGACATCCTTTCAATCTGTTCATCTGTCTTTATCTCAGCAGCTAGTATTTCAGTCAAAGCCACCATCACTTCTTAACCAGTTCAGAACAGCAGTTTTTGATTCGTATTCTCATTCCCCAGCTTTTCCCACCCAAATCCATTCTTCACTCTGCCATCAGGGCACTTCTTTTTAAGTGAAAACTGACTCCTGCCAGTCCTCCTGCCCACTTAATACCCATCAGGGGTTTCTCATTGATTTAAGCAAAAACTCAAGCTCCTCTTCACACTCAGTCTTGGATGACCCCATCCCTGGGGACAGAAATGCTCTGGTCTCATTTCTCAACTTTTGCTATCTTCCATTTATCCTCCAAGCATACAGAACACGCTTTAGTCTTCAGACATAACTTACTTCCAACCCTACTTATATCTCATTGCCTCATTCTAGAACTCTCTTCCTACTACCCACCTCCTTTAGCTGGCTGTAGAAGTTTGCTGGGTTTCTTTCCCAGGCCTCCCTTTCTTATAATTGCTAGGGTTGTCATAACAAGGTACTGCAGACTGGGTGGCTTAAACGACAGAATTTATCTTCTCACAGAAGTCCAATATTAAGGTGCTAGCAAGTTGGGTCTCTTCTGAGGGTCTTGTAGATGGCCGCCTTCTCCCTGTGTCCTCACATGGTCTTTTCTCTGTGTGTGCACAACCATGGTGTCCCTTTGTGTGCTCAAATGTCCTGTTCTTATAAGAACGCAAGTCATATTGGATTAAGTCCCACTCTAATGTCCTCATTTTAGCTTAATCACACCTTTAAAGACCTTACATCCAAATATAGTCACATTCTGGAGTCCAGGGCGTTAGAAATTCAACATATGAATGCGGGGGCACATTTCAGCCTATAATACTGGCTAATGCCTGTGTAGACTTCAGACCTCCTCTGACACTAATTTTTTGCAAGTGTGTTCATTAATCTTCCAACTCTAACTTACATGCTGGCTTCTGGGCACTCTCATAACACCTTGGAGTTTCCCCTTCCAAGAATATGCTATCTTATCTGCTTCTCCCACTATATTTAAACAATATGAGTATAAAACCCATATGTTTTTGGCTACTACAGTGTTCCCCAGAACCTAGTACAGTGTATGGCACATAAAAGCCATTGCATTAATGCAAGAATAATTGGTACACCCTCCCTTGTTTCCTTTCCTTACCTCTTTTTCTAGTCTTATTTGTCAGAGCCCCACCATCATTTTAATAAGGAATCTAACTCGCAATACACGTTTTCCAAATAGACTACACCTTCTACTAATTTGTGCCTTTGCTAATTCTGCCTGAAATTCCCTCTCTGAATTCCTTCTTAGCCATAACCCTTGCTAATCCTTCAAGGCTGAACTCCTGTGGGAAGCTTGAGTACCTAGAATACGTACCGATACATCCTTTTCTGGGCTCATAGCTCCCTGTTCTTATGATTCATCACCTCCACTAGACCATTTGCTCCTTCAGGAAAGTGATTTTCTTTCTTTCATATTTGTACTTCATAAATTTATTTGAGTAGTTGGCAATTAGTAGGAGCTCAATACACATTTGGACAAATGTGAGACAAAGCTGACCGTAGTGACATGTATAAATTTCTGTTAAGCCTGATGTGAAGAAAACATTTTGGTTACTCCTTTAGATGCAAAAGTGCTGAGGGAGGAGTATATTTGTTGTGCTACAGGAGGAGCAAAAAGGCCGGTGTGGCTGAAGTAGAAGGAGAGAAGGGAAGACTGGTGAGAAATGAGGTCAGAGGCAACAGAGGTCAGATCTTTCACAGCCATTTAGGCAATTGTTCAGAGTTTGATTTCACCCTGCGTGAAATAAGAATGGGGGAAATTTTGATTTATATTTTGACAGCAGGTTGAGAATAGGCTATGAGGGCTGGTGAAAAGGGCGTAGGGGTGGGCAAGGACAGAAGACCAGTTAGGAAATACTGGTAATAATTCAGGTGAGAGATTATGTGGTGAGGGCTTAGAGGGTGGTCATGGTAGAGATATTGAGAATTGGTTGGAGAGTGGATATAGTCTGACAGTAGAACTAACAGGAGTACTGACCAATGGGATATAAAGACGTGAGTGAATGAAATGAATGACTTTGGAGGGTGTGTAGCTCTTCATGTAAGATACGTTTTTCAGTATCTATTAACTTAAATAGCCCAGAAATTAGAATGGATACTTTAAGAAACTTGATAAAACTGGAGTCAGAAATATATTTTAGGACTGATAGTAGAATGCTGAATAAGACAAAAATTAAGAGTCTTTAGGAGAAATTATAAGAAACATTTTATTTGATATGCTGTAGCAGCATGTGTACGAACAGGGCCTAAATACAGTTAAAGGGAATCGTAGAGGAAAAGATGATCGGAATGATTTAGGGAAAAAAAAAATTAAACCCTTTACAATGCCAAATTCTTCAGAGTATAAAGGAATAGTAATTTGAAAAAGAAAAATTACTACCTAAAAAATAACAAATAAAATTTACCTGAGTTACTAAGGAAACTGTATGTTATTTACATGAAGTGTAAAAAAATATTGTCTGCAATTATGAAAAGAATACGTTTTACTTATGGAAAGAAATACTACAGAATACATTTAAGAATGTACTCTTCTAAAATAAGTAAATCTAATCAGAGAAAATCTCCCAAATAAAAGTACATATAAATAATTTGATGTATGGCAAAGTATACATTTAATAAAAATATATCCTAACTTTATTTCACATGGTAAAATAGTGATGCATTTTCAGAAGAATTTCATTATTCCACACATGATTTCTGTTAACATTCCTTTTATTCTAGATACCCTGTTCCTGTGACAAATTTGTTTAGATAAAATGACTCTGTTTACTTCTACAATAGAGATTTTTATTTATTTTTAAAACTGCCTTTCACATCATGGGATGTGGTTAAGATAAGAATAGTTTTTAATCATTGATTTCCTCTTTGGTCTATCTCTTCTTTCATTTTCAGATGACAGCTCCCCCCCCCCCATTTTGTAGCTGTATACCTTGCATTTTGGGTTCTGTATGATTTTTTACTTTTTTTGACATTTTGTTCAATTAAATTATAAATATGGTCAGAAGATAAAGAAGAAAAATACTTCTTATTTTGAGTGGAAGTTTCAAATGTTAAGAATAACTGAGCTACCAAAAGAAATAACATATTTCAAAGCCCAAAAATCCTATAGAGAAATACATCTCTCTCTCGTAGATTAAACAGAACCTTTCTCTTTCTTCTTTTCCTTTATATTTTAAACAATCACAGCATTAGGGATCAAAACACAGTAACATATTTGTACCTAGCAGGTGTTTACATAATTATATTATACAGATATTCATTACAAATAATGTTTTTCCATATAGTGCATTTAATAAGGGCAGGCATATTCTTTTTCAAATGCACTTTAGTGTAAGACTGTAATTTCATCCAAAGGTTATAGTGGTATAAAAAATGACAGAGAACATTTAGTTTAGTTCTTCATTGTCATTAGAATCACAAGACAGAATTACACCTTTATGTGTACTGCTTTGGAGCATTCATCAATTTAAATTTTAATAAACATCAGTTTCAAGCTAGTTTAATCTAATAAAAGAGAGCATTATTTCTCAATTATTAGCCAGTTTCTACAAACCTCTCATTCTTTCTTCCCTACAATTTTTACCAGTCTTATTCTTTCCATGATTCAGAGTTCAATGTATTGGTACAGAATTTAACTTAACTCACTGAGTATGATTTCAAATGAAAATATTTTACTTTATTTTGAAAAAAAAAACTAAAAAATAAATCATAATCCTTTTTATATTTTTTTATAGCATTGCAAAATGATTTCTATAGAACACTAAAAAAACCACTTGTTCAATTCAGGTCAGTACACACTTATTGAACAAAAAATACACGTAATGTTTAATTATTGCATAGGATATAGAAATGAAAAGGGCATTTCCTATCCTTAATAAGCTTACAGTATAATGAAGAGATACTGAATAATTATAATGAAAGGAGAAAAATGACTGGAAGAGAGTTAAAAGTTTGACAAAGCTGTTAGACCTATGAGGTACATGTGGACTAGATGCCCAGGAATGTACTCAGCTCAAGATTCATTTTGGCAGCTTTTTCAGGTTTAGTGCCTTGTTGGCATTGGAAAGATCAGACAAGGAAGTCTGAAAAATAAAGATCAACTTGGGGAAATGCAAGTAAGCAATGTAACTCATCACCTGTCTGTAAGTGGAAGCAGGAGTCGAGGTCTAAGAAAGCGTAGTGAAGAATCTATGTAGGGATACCGGGGAAGGAATGAGCTCTGGGGAATCCCATGGAAACCCTAGATAGCTTCTTCACTCTATGCTTAATGCATCCAAGCTGAGCAGGGGTGCAAGTGACCGAAAAACTGGAGTAACAGAACTAAGTACTATGAAAGGGTTGAGGGACTAGAGGCCATAAGATGATGAACAGAGTAAATAGAGTGTGGAAACACAGTAAGTTTAGGGACAATATCTTAGAGTCAGAGGGACAATGCAGAATTCCAATTTTTATGAGCCAAACGTGACGATGAAATGCAAATTATGACTGAAATGGAATAACATCTAGTCACTGGAGTTCAAGATGTTGAGGGACTGAGAGCCCAATATTTGCCTGGCTATTAGAACTGCCAGATAAAATTCAAGATTCCCATGAAGAAATCTGCAAACTTCAGAGAAGTAGAAAACAGATGCAAAATAGGGAAGATGAAACATGGTTTATCTCAGTTTTACTCAAAAACAGGTGGTAGAGTGATACTGGCAGAATATAGATCTAGAAGTGTTAGTGAGTAGCAAACTGACTGCTCATCACCATCCTTGGTCTACTAGGAGTCAGGTTCAGTTAATCAAAAGGGATGTAAAGACCCAGGACTTTGAATATGGCAGACCAAGGTTGAGGATCGGCTCCATTATTAACTAATTGTGTACCATGGGCAAGTTACTTTAACTCTATAAAGCCCAGCTTCCTCATCTCCAATATTAAGATAATAATAATAACTACCTCTTGAGATTTTTATAGAAATGAAATATAGCTTAATAAACAACAGTAATGGTCTTTGGGGAAATAATAGCTAGTGACTATAGGTATTATGGAGATAGCCTGTGAAGAGGAAAAAAAATAGCATAGAAAAATGTGGCAGATGGGCAGTACTGATTAGAGCTAAGAGCCCCAATGAGAAAGCGGGAAGAACTATGTTGGGAAGAAGTTATGTTTAATAAAGGGGAGCACTGAATACTCAACAACTTGTTGGGGGCAATTCACATGGTCAAAATTATACTTGGGATATTGTTTTGGCACTGTGGGGCACTGTAGAATTATCTCATGCTGAGAGATTTGGTGATTTCTTCCCAATTTGAGGATGAAGCCAGTGTGAGGGCAAAGGGATACGTTGATATAGTAGTAGTGGTTATACTGCAGAGACCTTCACCTTCCTTCAATGGCCTCATCCCTAATCAATGCATAACAAAACCAACCAGCCAGCTAGTAAACCAAAAAAACCATTCAGGGGCAGGGTTAACTAATAAACATGAAAAAATAAAAACTGGGGTTACTTGAACCTTGTCTATAATTCACTGATTCTTCATACTTTAATTTGGAAATAGGAACATTTTTATTATTGCAAAACTGTATGTCTTTCCCCTTCACTTCCTCCTACAATGCCTCATTTCATTTACACTATTTCAGTTAGATGCTTCCTTTGTTTTGTTCTTTTGCAAGCTCTACATGGTCTTAGGAGGATTAAGAAGGACATCCTTGGGAAGAGCATCCTTCGGTCACATAATTGACACACTATCTCTCCTCCTTCTTCCTTCTTCCCAGTGTGTCTCTTACTTTCCCTTCTTTTAGTTGCTGGAGAAGTCATTTTCTCCATCCTGTCCTTTTCTGGGTATGAAAACGTAAATTGTGAATTATTCCAACTTAGGTAACCCTTAGGATAATTTTTTAAGCAGCAGGAAACAGGGCTATCTGGCTGCGCAGATAATGATATCAGCTGCTTCCTTCCAAAACAACAGGTGCTTTGGCATAAGAACGTATATCATCATACTGAGATGATGACATCAGTTCATACTTCAGCTTAATTATAAACTACCTCCATTAATCCTCAAATAATTAAACATTTTGTGTGTGCTGCAAGGTGAAATGTAAAGTTAAAGGTGCCTGGATGTTTATTAAAAGGTTTTGAAAATATCTTTCCTCTACTATGCATTTCTTTGTACATCAGCGGAATAAAATTTGAAGTGTATTTCAAAAATAATATTTTGCTTCTATCAGAGAAAATAAAGGATAAGATAATTAATGAAATGTAATATTTTAAATGCTTCTATGAGCTTAGAACCACCACAAGGAATGCTAATAGCTATGGATGCTATATATGATTAAGAGTTAATGGCAAAATAATTTTAATTAAAAATATTAAATATTTGAAGCACCCTTATTGATATTTCAGTTTTGTATCTTCAAAAATAAATGCCAAATACTTGCATTTACATTGCATGAAAAACAAATATTCAATCAAGTGGAGTCTGATGTGCATCATTAAAATGAGGTACAGCAGATGTTTTTGGTAAAAATGAAACTATTTTATGAAGTAACATTGGCTCATTGCTTATAGTTTCAATATTTAGAAATTTCAGCTAAAGACTTTTACTATATTATTTATATCATTAAACTCAAAATGGAACTATGGAAACCCAAAACCTTTCTTGATTCAGTAAAGAAATGTAACAAATAAGATTATTCTATCCTTTAACTTTAAATATAGCTGACCTTCTTTAAAGTAGTTGTTACCTTCATGAGCCAGATGTGTTTCTAAGCAAATTACTTACATGAAATATATCCAAGGACATAGGCATTTACAAATCAATAAATTATGCATTTGTCATTTGTTATGGGGTACGACTTATGCTGACATCTTCAACATGCATACAAGTGTCCTAGCACTTAGTAATCGCATTAGCAATTTAGCAGAGGTGATTTTCTGAGGGAATGAGAAGACAGTGGTTTAGAAAATTGTTTTCATCATAGAAGTAGGTATTCCCACAGATTTTAGTTATTCACAACACATCAATTTAAAAGTCCACCTTCCTGAGGTTATATTACAATTGCCATGAAGTACATTCTGTGAGTTCCCAGGCATGCGTCATTATCTGTTTATCATGAAGACAGCAAAACAGCTGTACAAAGTTGTTCTTAAGTGGATCACTTTTTCCATTTTTTAAAATGTAACCAGTTAACAAGACTTTTTTTTTTCTTGGTAGGCACATAATGATAAATTTATCCAAGGAGAGTTTTATTCTTTGCAAGTAAAACTCAGACTGGAAATTTCCAGTGGATTTAGCTGGAACATTTGGGTGACCATATGGAGCTCTCCATGGCGCCACGGGACCATGCAGCTATGAAATCTGATCACTATCTCCCCAGTGACAGCTGGGCCTTTACACCATCAGAAAATTTTCAGACTTCTAATTTGTCATAACTACCTCCTGTGGAAAGGAAATATGTTACGGAGCCAGATACAAAAATTCTTAGTATCCAGCCCTATAAACGGTTAATTCCTTAACTGCATTTTGCGATTCACTGATGCAACGCCTACACCAAAAAACATATGGAGTCTTGTTCAGTTCGGGTTAGCCAATTGCTCCACCCATTCAAAAAGCCATTTGCACAGAAATGTATCCAGAGAAAGATTCTGTCACAGAGCTTAGCATTTTAAACACATTTAACTTTCAGTTGCTCTCAGTCAGTTGTGCCACTGAGAGGTTTCATCTGAGCTCCATTGGCCCTACTGGTCTCTTTAGGTCCAATGACTCTTCATTTGAGTAGTTGAATATTATGCTATGGCTCCCAGTCCCTGCTTCTTTCTATGTAGTGAGGCTGAAACTGTTTACCTGCTGTGCTTCTTTCACTCTATCAGCAGCTCACAGGCTTATGAAGTATCCCTCTGGCTATCCAAAGAGGGAGATGTTTTGCTCCTCTCCCTTTCTGACCACTTAGCTGAAGTTCCTGCTTGGGAATCGCCTCATAACCATTCCCATCACAGAAAGAGCTCCTAGGATGAAGTTCGTGTTTTTCCTCAACCCAACTGTCACTGAAGACTTTTAAGATGTGACTTCAACTTCTACTGGTCAAGTCCTTTGGTAGCTTTTTTAATGTCTCACCCCATTAATCATTTTCTAAAAATAATCACTTAATTAGCTATTCAGAGATTAGGATCGTATTTTAAATTTATCATGAGGTGGTCTGTATCTTTTGTAACCTACAAGTCCAAAATCCATCCAGGCTAATTTCATAGTACAGTTCACATAATGATAATAGCTAACATCTCCTCAGCACTTACTGTGTGTTTGGCATTAGTCTAAATACTTTCAATGAACGAACTCATTTATACTCTACAACATTCCTGTGAGGTTGACACGGTTGTCATCATTCTCATTTTAGAGATGAGTAGCCAAGGTACCATTTGACTAAGGTCACTTGTAATTATCAGATTTAGGATTTGAAGCCAGGTTGTCTGGTTTGAAAGCCAGTGCTGTTAATCATTACACCATGCTACCTCTCAAATTAGGAACGTGGGGGTTTAGCTTGGCACTGAAATGGACAGAAAACAAAGATGAATTCTATTAGTTCTGCCACCTTGAACTAGCTCTGGTGATGCTGAGAATGGCACCTGCTCTGGGCCTCTGTTTCCTCATTTTAAAGTTACGATGAGACTGGTTCTTTCCTTTGCAGCAATAAAATGTTACGGACGGTATAGGCTCTCTGTAGGTGACTATAGTTCACAAGTATTCATACAGGCACTGATTATTTTAATGGCCACTTTATCTTAAGACTATTTTCTTTAATTTCAGTACTGCTGGTACTACTACTCCGCACATGTTTTTTTAATCCATCCAGCAGTTTGCTTTCTATTACTCTTCAGCACTCCATTCTTCAGTAATTTCTCCTCATGCTCTACATCAAAATCAAACAAGCAAAATCATGCTTTTTGTCCCGTGCACCTACTATACTCATATCCGAGATCTCTCCTGATTAATCCATGTCAGTCTACTTTCTCTGACCTTAGCCAGTTGTTTCTTCATGCCAATCATTATACCCTACGTTAGCCATTTTCTACTTCCTTTCTTCAAGCGAGCATTACATTCTACTAAGGAGTACTAAATCAGGGTTGAATGGAGTCACCCAAGGCACTTCAGCTCCCCTTCCAGCACTGCCTTTAAATTGCACTGCAGATGTCCCATGGAATTTCTCCATCTACAGAAAACACTCAGCTTAGCAGATTTACTTAATTCTTCCAGAATGTCCACTTCCAACTGATAATGGGCTTCAAGCACATCTACAAAATACTTGTCCTGCAATACGTAGATCAGTATTTGGCTAATACCTAGGGGCCGTAGGTTTGCCAAGTGGACACATGAAAATGACTATCACAGTCCACCCCCTGTCACGGCACCTCTCTCCTTGGAACACATCTTCTTAAATCTCATTTAACCTCCAAAGACAACAAAGGCATATTTCTGCTGAATGTGATACAATATCTTGAGAACAACTAAAGACAAACTAATCTTTTCCTTTAAGAGATGAAAAGTCCTTGGCTGATGTTCACTCTCTTCCTTTGACTTCCTATAGCTTAAATACTATAAGATAAGGTTAACTATTATTAATACATTTTGGTAGATGATAAAGGGACAATGGATGGAGGCAAAAAAAAGTTTTATAAATATATATACAAATATTCGTAACAAACTGAGAACAACATACTCATAATGATTATAATCTTTTTTCTATGGTGATCCTGTACTTCTTTGTCCTCAGCTGGTTATAGTTCTTTACATGGTGGCATGAGCCAGAACCTTCATTCCTGACAGGTTTGAGCCATTAGAAGTCCTACCTGCATTGGATCATCATAGTTTTCTACTGACTTTAATTAGGGAATATGGTAATACTAAGAGATGCCCTAAGGGATCTTCTGTATTCTGGACATACTCTTCCTTAACTCCGTTGTGTAATAGCAAACCAATTTACCTTTCACCCTAGCCAACAACGTAACCCACTTCTTTGCCTGTTACTTCAGATGCATGAGGAGCCCAAAGTGACCCTCTGACAGTCTTAACTTACAGTTCAACAGAATTATCTCTATGTGTCCTGGCAAAAGCAACTTCCCCTTTGGGATAAAACTTCTAGACTAGCACAGCATAAGATCATGGAGACAGGAAGAAAATAATTTTGCCAGTGGACCACTATAAGTAATAGTGAAGGGTACCACTCTTGTTTTCACTTTTTGATGCTGGACCTGTGAATCCTGGCTACAGGAGAAAGAGCATAATATTTTAGATGCTAATTAAGAGCATATGCAACACTCTGGAACTTGCCTAAGTCCCCAGGATTTTGTCACTTAGCTGGCACTATAGCTGAGTCTTCAAAAGCCGTCCCCATTATTCTGGCCAGCCAACTGCTTCAGGATGATGAGGAATGTGATAAGACCAAGAAATTCCATAAACATTGCCCTAGTGATGCACTTCATTTGCTGTGAAGTGAGCTCCTCGATCAGAAACAACCTATGTGAAACAACATGATGGTGGATAAGGCATTTTGTAAGTCCATGGTTGGTAGTTTTGGCAGAAGCATTGTGTTCATGGAGAGAAAATCAATATTTAAAATGTGTCATTTTTAGTAGACTCAAAAAGTGCTCTTAAGATTGACATAGTCCAATGTAGTCAATCTATCACCAGGTAGCTGGCTGATCACTCCAGGGTAATAGGGGACTCAGTGTTGGTGCCCATTGCTGGGCGATTAAGCACTCAACAATGGCTGTGCCCACGCCAGTTTTGGTGAGAGGAAGTTTATGTTGCTAAGCCTATGCATAATTTCCATCTCTGAAACCATGGCCACTTCGTTCACAAGCCCATTGGGCAATGACAAGAGCAGCTGGGGAAAGAGACTCACTGGTATCCACAGAATAGGTCATCCTTTGCAACTGATTATTAAAATCCTCCTTTGCTGAGGTCACTCTTTGGTGAGCATTCACATGGGACACAAATATCTTCACATTCATTGTTCATTCAAAGAGGTCTATTCACATCTCTCTGCCAGATCTCCATGTTGTCAAATTTCAAATTGTGTTTCTTCCCAGCTTCCTAATTATTCAGCCAAACTGTGGCCGAATGCCATGAATTCACATCGACTCTCACCATACTTCAACAACATAACTTTATTTCCTTACAGTTCCAGGTCAAAAGTCTGATACTGTCTCACAGGCTAAAGTAGAGAATTTCAAGTAGGACTGCATTCTTTTCTGTAATCTCTGTGGAGGATGTTTCCTTGGTTTTCCAGGTTCTGGAGGTTGCTCCTATTCCTTAACTTGTAGATCTCTTTCCTTATCTCCAAAGCTAGCAAAGGTGAATCAAGTCCTTATCACATCCTTCACATGGCATCACTCTGACCCCTTCCATAGGCATGTCTCCCTCTGACTCTCTTCTCCTTCTTTTCTTCCCTTTGAAGGACCTTTGTAACCCACCCACATAATACAAGGTAATCTCTTTATCTCAGGTCCTTAATTCAATCACACTTGCAAAGTCTCCTTCCCCACATAAGGTACCATATTCATAGCTTCCAGAGACTAGGATGTTTTACTATCACAGTTTATCCTTTGTACCCCAAAGATTCAAATCCATCCTATATTCAAAATGTATTCGGCCTATTCCATGGTGCACAATATCTCAATCCATTATAGCATCAACTCAAAATCCAACATCTCATCTAATTCTCATCGGCATAAAAGCTCCTAAACAAATCATCATTGAAATCATCTAAATTACGTATAAGTATACTGCATCTTGGTGCAAAATTCCTCTCCATTTGTAGGCCTGTGAAACTAGAAAATGAATTGTTCCCAAAATGCCACATTTACATTTTTAGGTATTTGCTAGAGCAATACTGTACTTCTCAGATACCAAAATGTGTGTCAGTCAGGGCTCAACCAGAAAACTAGAACCAGTAGGAGACAAGTATTAAGAGATACAAGGAATATTTTTATGGGTAAGATAAGTCTGAAACTCATAGGGCAGGCCATCAGAAAGGGCAGGCTCTGCCTCTAGGGCGTGGGCTGAAGCTGCTGTCCACATGTGGAATTTCTTCTTCTTCCAAGAAGCCTCATCTGATTTTAAGCACTTTCAGCTGATTGAATCGAGCTCACCAATATTATTTAGGATAATCTTAAAGTTACCCACTGAATGGTTTTAGTCACATTTACAGGATACCTTCACAGCAATACATAGGTTAATGTTTTATTAATAACTGTGGATGGATAGTAGCCTAGCCAAGTAGACACATTAAAAAGACCATCACAAGATGGTAAGTGTCAATATGACCTTCCTTATCTTAATCCCTGCTCAGGCATTTACTAACTAAGACACTAAGGAACTTAATAAAAATTTCTAGCCACAATTTTCAAACATTTAAAAAGGAATAGTAACATCTTTATGGCATAGGATAAGGGTGACTACTATAAATTGTTGACAATGGTGTAGTTATTTAATCAACATTGATTTTTCTGGTTTCTTAGTTTTCTCAAAAGTAGAAAATAGAGTCTGTGAAACCTTTTATGGACCACTCCCAGAATTCATTATGTTAGTTACAGGCATTTAATTAGGACCTCTAACACTGTATTGCAATTATTTGTTTACTTCTGTCTTTTTTCTGATCAGTGTGCAAAGCTGTAGAGTTCCTAAGTCATTTCGCATCTTAGTTCCTCCTGTTTCTCGTCTACCCTTAGACAAGGGTGCAGCCTAGGGATTAGAAACTGTCCCTTTCACTTCTTTGAAGTTTAACTATTAAAACATCATATTCATAGCAATAATCCTGAGGTATTTTTCATGACAACGAGGACGATGATGATGATCATATTAATGACTATTTGCTATATTTTGACAAATATGACTGAGCACAACATATCTGACAGGCAATGGAGACACAAATCAACAGGACAAGTGACCCCAAGTGAATCAGAGTCTAAAGGTGAGACAAATATTAAACAAATAAACTGATACGTTAAAATAATAGCAAAGCTAACAGTTCTAGAGTATGTGGCGTTCTCAGTGCAGCTTTAAGCACTTTAACTCTACTAACCCAATTAAAGAGTATGAGATGCTATGTTTAAAGAAAGATTAATGGAGACACAAAAGATTCAGACTACATGAAAAGTTAATGGAGCAAGACATTCTACTAATCTATTTCAGAATAATGATTCCTAAGCTCTATTTTAAAATTCCATTAAAGGTAGCTTGTGGTTCAAACAGAAACAGCTGTATTGTTCTACAATTTCTGACAATTAAAGTTGAACCCGTTCGACCTCACTATTGAACTCTGAGAGGAACAAAAATGACAGGAAAATATTTAAAAAGGAAAAAAAAATACTCAGCGAAGACAGTACACTGGCAATGGAACCGAAGTTCAACCTTCGTGCTTTTGTGGAGCATAGCAATTGAGCACAAGAGTCTCGCTGCCACGTTGGGGCTGGGTATGGTACGGGATAAATCAAGCACACCCTACGTACGGTGATTAAAATGAAATCCGTTTACTGGTATATGTTTCCTGGCTTCTGCCACTGCCAGGGTAATTGCCACTGCCAAGGCTTTATGTTCAATGAACTCAGTCAGCCCATCCAAAAAGTCACATGTTGATGCTGCGAGGTGCCAAGCAAAGGGGAGAGTTTCTGGGGAGCCTGGGAGGGGGGAAAGCTCAGACAAATGAGCGTTTTGGCAAGACAGAATCCCCTTTGGAAGCACCCCTACCTTTCAGAGAGCATACTGCATTTTGCTAGGAACAAGTCCCGACTGTGTTCCTTACTAGAAATCCCTGGTAAGCTTTACCATCACTGAGAACGTGGGTCTGATGGTGGCAAAAATTCTCTTAATGAGTGCCTACAATCTCTAAGATGAGTTTTCAAGATGATCACATATTCAAAACATCTTTTGTTGTCATTTCTCTCTTCAAATAAAAACTTTCCAAATTCTCTAGTGTCTTGCTAAATAGTCCCATATTTATTTCCTGCCTCAAAGTTAGAATATATAAAGAGTAAAAAAAAAAAAAAAGAGTATATAAAAAGAGTGTGTAACAAAACAATGGACAGATAAATAAAGGCTTTTTATAGTTACACTTAAGTTTATTTTAAGATGGGCACTTATTTTTACCTTTTACATGAAGATGATTTTTTTGTTCTCTTGATTTTCACCAAGGCACGCAGAGGCATTTTAGTCACCTTGTTCCTTTCCATAGAACTAAACACAAGAGTTTCCTATCTTCTTATTCCAGCTTCCCCAAAATGGATATAATGTTCCACTAAGTTTTTATTACTCTACTGCTTCGGCATGTTGTCTTGTATTGTCACACTTGCTTTCTTGAAAGCATGAGAATATGGTTGCTACAGACACCACTAAATATGTCTTTCATTTATTCAGCTGGTAGAAGACAGAGAACAAGAGCTGAGATTTAGCAAAGAGACTTTGTATTGACAGATCTCTTTATCATCCATTCTTGCAACATGTCGTGCCTTGAATCCTTAGTATGAGTTTGATAAATGATTGTGTTACGATTCAATTTTCTTGCTAAAATATTTTCCTGGAAATTGTGAATGGATACGGATTCAAGACATCAGTACCTCCAAAATAAGAAGTGTTAGATTTGACCATCTAGGGAATTAATATTTAAGTTTTAAGCTCATATGAACATAAATCAACAGCTATGTCATGGCTCTTTCTAGGCTCAGGGATAAAAATGAAGCCTAGAATTGTTGTGTGTGTGGGGGAGGGGGGTTAATTTTTCTTTTATGTTGTCATTGTGTGGAGAAATTGTGTTTAACCAAGAAAAAAACAAGTCTGTAGATCCTAGATTTGTTTGTGCAAAAAGTCATTTATAATATTAATACTCAATACTTTATATTACTACAAAAAGAAGCAATACAATTTTAAATCAAATTAAAATTTAAATTAAATTTTGCATTAAAAACATCACTTCCGATGGGAAGAAATACAGCTTCTGCGTCCTCCCTTGCTGTTTTATAACCTTTTCTCTTCCCTATCATCGTAATCAACACAAGAGACAAGGCTTTCTGAGACGATGGAAGTTTCAATAAAAATGTGTCTGAACTAGTAATTTCTAGTAGTTTTTAAAGTTAAGGAAAAAGTGATCTAACCTAGTTAAGAGTTTAATCATCTTACTGAGGTATTAATAAAAAAAAGACTGAAGAGATACTCACTCCAGCTTTCAAAGCAATTTCCCCCTTTAATTCCAGAGTCAAGAAACAAACTGAATCTGTGAGGGAAATTTTTTTTCCCCTGACTCACTCTCTCTTCCACCTCACCCACCTCCAGTGGTCTATGCCCACCCACAGTTAAATTGCTAATCCCCCTTTCCCTTCTTTTTAAGTAAGTCATTGTTTGAGAGACATCTTGACAAAATTAAGCTTACAGAGAAAACTGTATTTTCATTGTTTTTGTTTATCCTAGGTTGTTGAAATTCCTGGGGTGTTCTGTCTGTCACTGTTGTTAAAGTTAGCCACTGCCATTAACCTTGTTTGTACTGTTTTGATTATTTTGGGGGATTGGCTTGAATATACGTGCTTATAAGGAATGAATAAATCTTCTCTTTTCCAATTGAACTACTCTATTACTTTCTTTTTGAAAATGAAAGATTTTTGTTCCCTTCATTTAAATAGCCTGTTCTCTGATTTTGCTAATCAGATCCTCTTGTCTTCTTGAGGCGACGTCCAGACACCAAAACATTGTGTCTATAGAATACAGACTGGTGGTTGCCACGCGGGAGGGGAGTGGGAAGGGATAAACTGGGAGTTGGAGATTTGCAGATACTGACACGTGTATATAAAACAGATTTTAGAAGTTTATACCGTATAGCACAGGGAAATATATTCAATATCGTGTAGTAGCTCACGGTGGAAAAGAATATGAACATGAATATCTGTATATTCATGTATAACTGAAGAATTATGCTGTACACCAGAAATTGACACATTGTAAATTGACTATAACTCAATAAAAAATAGTAAAAATGAAACATAATGTCTAACAATAACTTAACAAGATTTTCACGTAATTCGAATATTCATATTTTCCCTTGTTTCAATCCTTGCAAACACAGCTTAATTTTAACCTTGATTGCCTTTGGTCTGGGGTTAGAGAGAGAAGTACAGAAAGTATGTACACAGAAGGTGGATCACATAAAAGTCATCACTCCTCTTCTTAAAGGTAGTTATTACAGCAGGATCTATGAAGTCTTGAGGCACCTCAGCTCCTACATCCAATTGATTAGTAAGTCCTATTGGATTCCTTCTGGGATGCACCCCATCCACGTAGACCACTGCCCTCCATACAAGCCTCCATTATTGGTCACCTAGCTTCCGAACTGCCCTCACCTTCCATGCATGACTTCCTTTATAATCCATTCCATACATGACGCCAGAGAGACAAGTTAGATCACTCCATACCTGAGCACAGAATCCATCAGCAACTGCTCCATCAGATTTTGCATTTCAGACCTAAAAAGCCCTGCATAATCTTGTTGTGACCTTCCTATCTCTCTGATTTAACCTCATACCAAGCTCTCCTGTGCACTCTGCCTTGGTACCTACCTGTCTCTCCCTAGGACAGACCAAGCATGGAGTTGACCCATGGTTTCTTCATGGTTTTCCTTCTGCTTGGCTCTAGCTTAGCCGGATAAGCCATGAATGCCTCCTCCTCCTCATTCAAAAACCCCCTCATTCCTGCATCCTGGAGAGTTATTTCTGATGATCCAGCCCAATTGCTCTCTATGAAGATTAGCACCACCCAGTTTTGTGGCCTTCGTAGCTTGTATCACCAGACCTTTCTTTATCCATTCACTCACTTAGTCTGTTTTCTCCTGTACAATGTAAGACATGACAGCACAGCCTACATTCTTACTCCTCACCCCGACATCTGATACATAGTAAGTATATTACAAATGGAACCTGAGATTAGAATGAAGCGAAGAGGTTGGGTCTGAAAACTGAGAGTAAGTAGCTGTATGTTACGAATATTGCTACCATTATGAATATGATTACCATCCTAAGTTGACACTAATAAAATTTATTCTTCATTACATAAAAAGTCCGCAACACATAATGTCGAAAATGATGTGCATTTGTGATAAAATTAAAGAGAACTAGAAATCTGAAATAGCTAATAGATGATCCTATCTTATAATGTCTGTTTGTAGTCCCCTTTGAATGGATGGAGCCTATTGGAGGGGGCTGGTGAAAGGCAGGCGACGCCCCTGGTGAATGTAGAGCTAGACAGAAACTTCTGTTGATACGCGGGACTGGGTGGGAGAGGGTCTTCCCTCAAGAGTTGCTCATTTCCCGGAAATTAGTTTACCTTATGTTCATCCATCTGGGGTGTGACGGCTAATTCATTTTCTCTTTAAAAGAAATTACAATTCTGGCACAGGTCTTCATGCTTTGCTTAAATCTTCCATTTTCAGTCTTACTGAATGTTGATTTTTCAATACACCCTGAGAAGATGATATAGATATTTTCAAACCTAGCTTTCATGAAACCCTGATTTTTCTAAGAGGAATTTTAGGATGTTTAAACTGTACCCAGGCCTCTGGTTCAAGCTTCCAAGGGTGGAGGAGGGAACTGGGGTAATATTGTATTTTGATAACAGAAGCATTTGTTCTTCATAGAATTCTGAAGAGTAGAAGCTATGTGATCCCCTCGTGATAGGCAACTCAACCAAGAGTTCCTGGTAGACGTCTGCCCTTTGTGGCAGGCTGCTGTAGGCATTCTTCTGTGGGATTCAGATCCTTAAATGAATCCCGGAAATTCTGTTGTCAGCCAGAAAGTGGGAGAATATGGTTCATCTGCAATTCACATAGGGCCCAATAAAAATCATTTGGTTATTATGTCTGATAGGCCAGGTTAATTTATACTTGCATTTCAAAGAATGGCTCCAAAATATCTATATTCTACTGTTTTTATCATTATGATGGTTAGAGAATATGTATCTTATTTTATTTATATTGTTTTCTTCTACATAATGAGTGTATAATTATGTAGTTCATATCCCCTAAAACCTCTCCTCTCACACTACCCCTGATTCTCACTTCCTTTGTTATTATGGAATAATAATTCCAAAAATCTCTAATTTACCTAATAATACATACCTCTTATCTGGATGACAGGTATAGAACATATCTGCTTTCAAGTTTTAATTAACATATACTGCAACTGTGGAGAGTGTACTGTGTTCCAAATCCATCTGCTACAGTGTATTAACACCTAGGAAACTGGCCAGCCCCAGCTGAGGGCACATACAAAGTAAAGATTATACAGTTAAACCTGGAAGCCACCTGTAGAAGCAGGGCTAATTCTGAAAGAAGCTTGTCCTGACAAACATCACTCCAAATACAAGCCATTTTGGCTTTTATGATGTGTTGTTTGTTTTTGCTGATGTCTCATTTTGATGGTCTAGATGGTTAAGAGAGGGACCCAAACCTTCCAAATAACCCTAGAGAAGGTAAGCTTTCCAAAACACAGAAGACCTTTCCCTCTCAAAGCTTCAGGCCTGAGAAGAGCAAGGCTCCAATTCATGGCTTATTTATTAACCTTCATCCTTTAATATGTGCTGAGATTTAAGTCCTGACTCTTTCCCATAATTGATTCCTTGGGCGAGATGACTAGATGACATTTACATATTGGATAACCTCAGCTTTTCTGTAGTACACAAATTTTAAACATTAATTTTAATCACTTGAGCAATAAAGATGTCATCCTATTACCTTTATTTCACTGTTTAGAATCTCCACAAAACAATAAAATCACCCTTAAAACAAAGCCTTCCCTATTTAAGTAACTAAAAAGGTGGAAAGTCACTGCCTGAAATCAGATGTTAGTCAGTTAAAAGTTCAAAACGGTCCTCCTTTCAGGGTGAACATATTTAAAATGTTTGCATTTCATGTGGGGTGAGGCAATGATATGAACATAGCTTTGGTTTCAAAAGGCTGAAGCTTTTAATTCTCTAATATTGTGTGTGTGTGTGTGTGTGTGTGTGTGTGTGTGTGTGTGTGAAGATCCCACTGATTTCAAGCTTCCAGAAGATGAGGAAACAATACTCTACCAATCCTCCATTAAGTGATTTTAAAAAATGTATACACAAATGCAGGATAGGTGAAGGGAAATGTCTCCTAGGTCTCTTCTTACCTCTCTTTTTTTGTTTTATTTTTTATTGAAGTATAGTTGATTTAAAAGATAAATGAAGGCAACATTTACGTCTTAGTTTCACATGATTCTGGTAAATGTATGGGGTCATCAGATTGTTCTATTATCATAGGATTGATCATGAAAGAAAAAAAAAAAAACTTCTATCATTTTTCCAAAATGACAAAATCTTGGAGCTCCTGACATAAAAACTCATTCATTTTTAATTAATATTTGATGTTTCATGAAAAAAGGAAACTCTCTTTTCTTCTCATCTGTGAATATTCCCTTTTACTGTTCTTTTCCTTGCTTTGTGTTGGTGATTGTCATTTCAATGATAACTGGTTAGTTTATTCATGAGGTTGTTTTCTCACGATGCTACAATTTTAGTAAAACTTAATGGAGAGGTTTAAAGTCATTATTATGAAACATAATGGTTTATTTAATAATTCCCTTAAATCTTATCTCAAAGGAACTTTTTATAGGTCACCTACTCCGAGAAACTTTGGTCTCTCTACCCTAGGATGTATATGTAGTTGATTGCTTTCTTTCTATGGCTTAATAGATACACTGATGGTAATTCTCATTATACTGATTATAATGATTCCTCTTCATGTCTGTCTTCTCCATAAGTCTGAGCTCTGAATGGTAGGGTTTTTAAAAATATATCTACATGTAGATATGTGAACAATGCCTAGCATATACTAGACAATAATAAGTACATATTTGTTGAAATAAATGTTTTAATTTCCTTAATGTCAGTTTTCCAGATTATAAAATAATAAACCTTGTTGTAGAATATTTGAAAAACACCTAAAATACAAAGAATATTCATCACTTTTAACTCATCCTGAAATAGCCACTGCTAATTTTTACGCCGTAATTAACTGTTATTAAGTTTGATTTGTAGTTTGAGATGGACAAAGAAGGGCTTCCACAACCCCAAAATGCCCCCTTTTCCTGCCCTTGATTATGTGTTTCACATCTTACTTAATGGATTATATATTTTTTGAGGTTTCTCTTATCTGCTGGCTCTTTTGCCAGCAGATAAGAGGTCCATTTTGTCTGATTTGGGGTCCATATTGTCTGCCTTAATTAGTTAATTTATTTTCGTGAAGTAAATAGTCATTGACCTCCTGCTATGTTTCAGGTACTATACTAGCCCTGGAAAAATAATACTGAGCAAACACACATACTCTGCCTTCATGGAATTTAGAGTTAGGGATGTAGATGATAACAACTTACAAAAGACTCAGATTTCAATTTACACAGTGTGATCCTATTGTAGGAGGATAAAGAAGAAGAAAATATGGATTATCTGCAAAGTTTCTAATCTAGACATTCACATCTGCCATTGCGTGTGTGTGTGCGTGTGTGTGTGTGTCTGCCTGCATGCTTTTCTTATTCTGATGGAAGTGTTTGCAATTTTATAGCTAACCTGAAATTTTCTAGCCATAAATTTAGGCATTCACCCCCTTCCCCCAATTAGATAATCTCTTGATTTCATTCCTGATTTGTTATTAATTTATTAAATAACCTCTAAGTAGAATCTAACCATCAAAATGCCTTCTTTTGGAAGAAATCATGTATTTTCAAAGGTTGAGAACAATGTATATTCACTTTTAAATTTCAATATCTTATATGGAGAAATAATATTAATAGTCCACATACACTTGAAAATATTAGAAACAAGCCAAAACCAACTCAGTCTCAGAAACTCAGATATAGGTCTGCAGCTGAGAGCTGCTTTTCTGATACGACATTCTGTTCATAATAGAATTGATAAGAGAAGCATTTATCTTTTGAACTTCTTTATCCCCCCAAAACATTTATTAAACTATGTTTTAAGTGACATTTCTTAGCAAAATTAAACATTCAGTGATAAAGAGGAAAGAGAATTGAGGGCAAAAGATCTTAAATTTAAGCCATCTCTAATAGATTTCCAAAATATATTATTAATTTTCTAAATTCTCATCAATCATTGTACCTGGGTTACCTCATAATTTTTTTAAAAAGTAATTCTAGATAGTCTTTCCATTTTATTCCCCATAATACTAATTAGAAATGCCTGTGTGCTCCTTTACAGCTCGCTCACCTAGTCAATGCGAACAGGAAAGTGGAAAACTGGTGTTAATAAATGTAATGGTTTCTTTTGATTAAGTCTGAGAAAGGAAAAAAAAATCTAAGCAACTCTAAATATTCCAAATAACTTAATGGAGAAGCAAAAATCAAAGAACAACCTCAGAACAACATTGCTGTTGATGTTGTCCGAGGGTTTCTTATAGAAATGTAGTGACTGGACACTTCAGAGGGTGATTTTGTGTGTTGTTTGGAAAACAAGTTGGAAACCTCAGGAATAATTAGGAGGCAAAAATTAGCACATATATATATTTTGGTTGTATAGAGGTAAATTGTTACTTAAGGTGCTCATTTTTGTGTACCTGACTCTCAACTTTAAAATATTTTGTGTCCTTAATGTCCATGGTTTCATTTTCTGTTGATGAGATGTAACATTTATTTGCTCTCTTCTGTATAAAGAACACTATAGGGAGACAGGCAAAATCCTGAAAATACCTTAAGCATAGCCAACAAACATGATAATGCCTTCATTTTTTACTTTTGGTTAACCTATTTTTGACATTTTTAAACAAAGTTTCATTGAAATATAATATAAAGTTTCATCAAAATGTAATATATAGAAAATTTCACATCAGTGAATTTTTACAAATGAATGTATCAATGAAACCATCACTGACACTGAGACAGAACCAACAATCTCCATCATGCTACCTTCCAGTCCTTAATTCCCTCACCAAGGTAACCATTTTTCTAACACTTATCATCAGAGATAAATTTTGCCTGCTTTTGAACATTATATAAATGGAATCAAACAGTAAGTTCTCTATTGTGTCTGCCTGCTTTTACTCAATATTTTACTTTTGAGATTTGTCCATGTTGTTAACTATAACAATAGCACATTTCTTTTTATTGCTAGAAAGTAGAGGTCACAAACTTTCTCTATCAAAGGTATATACAATAAATATTTCATGTTTTTTAGGCCACATGGTCTCTGTTGTAACTACTTAATTCTACCACTGTAGTAAGTTGGAGCATGAGAGGAGCCAGGCAATGTGTAAATGAATAGATGTTTCTGTGTTCTAATAAAGTTTTATTTGCAGTATCAGAAGGCCAGATTTGGTCCATGGACCTTACTTTGCCAACTCATGCTGTAGAGTACTCTACTGTAAGAGTAATACTAAAATTTATTTATCCAAATTACTATTGGTTAAGGATGATTAAAAAAAACCTTCTGGGACGCATTTTGATGTAATACATATGCATTTTGGTTGTGTATATCCTGAATTATGCAACTGCCAGGTGATAGGGTAGGCTTATGTTCAGCTTTGATGGACGCTACCAGCTTTCCAAATTTACACCCACAAGTAATGCATGAGAGTTCCAGTTGCTCCACTTCTCCACTAATACTTGGTACTGTCAATTTTTAATGGGGTATAGTGACGATTTACTCCTTATACAGAGATGATACTGGAATTTAAATCTATAACAAAAAATATATTTCTATGGAAAGTATTATTACAAATTCAACTTTAAACATTTAATTTTAGTTGATCTGTAATTTCGCCCCTCAGTTTCACATGCACATATAGTCACAAATCCACCTACCCACATGCCAAGAACT
Source organism: Camelus bactrianus (assembly GCF_048773025.1). Lineage (NCBI taxonomy): Eukaryota > Metazoa > Chordata > Mammalia > Artiodactyla > Camelidae > Camelus > Camelus bactrianus. The sequence goes on from NC_133539.1 coordinate 99,877,259, forward strand.
GAAACAACAAAAACTGCGTTTTCTAGTTTGAAAGACCCTGTGATTTTATACTGTCCTTTAGGAAAAAAAAAAAAAGATCACACTTAGAGAAATAGAGAAAAAAGTGATGCATTCTATTATCTTTAAGAGGATCATTTTAAAACCTCCAAAACCATCTCTAGCCAGTGCTTTCCAAGTGCAGCGGGATATGCAGAAAACGCTCATTAGTCAGGCACACCGTGAGTTAAGTCCTTACTTCTAGGAATCATTTCTAATCATTTGTAATTAGGGTAATGCTTTTGAAAACGTTTGCATTGCTATCCATGAGTTGTCAAAACTCCCTCTTCTGGGAAAGTAAGCAGATGGTGTCACTTCATTTACTTTTTCCTGTTCAGCAGGGAGGACTAAAGGATTTAACTTGCTCTTTGCATCCCTCCTGCCTACGGTTTGGACAGTTGTCTAGTCTGTGGTCGCCGCTCTTGGCTCAGCTATTTCTTGTCCAGTTCCTTTTGTTTGCTGTTACTTTGATCTTCGCCCAATATCAGCAATGCCTTGCTTGGATGACTCTCTCACTCTGGCTCTTACTCTTTTCCTTGGCAGGAGTATTTTCTTTTCTTTTGGTTGTAAGAATCTGGCCAGTAATGAGGTGGTAAGCTCCTGTCGAAGCAGCAGGAGTTGTCAGTGCTCCTTTCTTTCATTAACTTTCTTGGGCTGTAGCCACAACAGCAAGACTTCAGGGACTGCAAATTTAACCTTCTCCAGCACTGATCATTTTTCCACATGGGTTCACGTAGCCCCATGGCCCCTTGGACCCTTTCACTACCCTCTCCCTTCACTTTGCTTTTTATAGATTATCCTGAAGTTTCTGTCCAGTGCTCTCCAGGGCCACCATGAAATAATACGCTTGAAGTATTTCTTTTTTTAGTTAACCACCTTTTATTCATTGTTGTTAGATGAAGAGTACTTTCATACAGCTTTAGCAAAAAGTATAACTTCAGATAACAGCTGTAGCGAATTATCTTTTTCTTTATGAAATAAGCAAGTAACTGGTAACCATACTTTGTAGCATAATGTCATTTATTTTAATCCTAGTAGAAGAATGAAAAATCTTTGTAGTCTTCTACCCAGTAGGAACGATTACAGATGTATATAATAGAAATTATATTACACCAGTTATTACATATGGTATATATTTAGAAAAATCCCTATCTCTTCAAGTAGTGATTGTTCAGTTAAATATTCATGTCATCACTCATCATTCAATTCATTTTAAAAGAAACAATGTATTGATATAGTCTTTGGGGACCTTGATCAACTTGATGTGACAATAATGATCATTACCGTAATAATACAAGTAATACCAATAATGATGGCAATAAAACTATTTTCAGGGTTGTAGACATTGTTTTAGACATCTAGTATGCGTCAGGTACAATTGTGGACACTATGTGTTGAGTGTGTGTCTGTGTATGTCTATCTGTAAAATTTCTAATTCCCGTATAAAACTTGTAAGATAGTTATGATTGTGTCCAGTTTACAGGTAAGGAAACTGAAGCGTGAACAAGTTTCTTGCCCAAAGTTAGACTTACACTGGATGGCTCATCTCTTCCCCCAATACCCACATCCCCCACCTCCAGTCAATTTGCTGGTCTCTTCGATTTGGCTGTCAGACATACCATCAGTTTTCACTTACTGTCCCTGACGTGAGTATTCATTTGTAAATGCATTTCCAAAGTATAGATGGACTTATCATCAAGAGCCATAAATGTTGAAAGTCTAGATTCACATGATATTTCAAGCTTATTTTGAAAAGATTTCTGTGTATTAATGGAAGATCCATCCTTACTGGTGCTTTATCTTATTATAGGCCGGTTTATTTATTTGCAATCACTGATGGATTGTGCTCTTTTATGGGATTTGAGGATATAGAGCTAGTTGCAAACGTACTATCAGCTAGCTTTAATTTAGATTATTTCCACTAATTTCCAATTTGCCATTAGGAACAAAGATGATTTTCCATTCTTTGAATCTATATTGACACCAAATTAATGTCAATGCAGAAAAATGTCCACTTTGGGTACTATTTCTTAATATGTGCCATTATGTGCTTTATTATAGTTTCTCATTTCCTGCTCTGTCAGTTACTCTCATTTACCTTCATTTTTATTCAACAGATGCAACAACTCTCCTATACTCATATTTGCTGATGGATATATTTCTATCATCTTTCTCCACCAGCAGCCATAGGCTTTTAGTAACCCAGGAAAATTAAAAAGCTACTTCCTCGACGTAGTGTTCTCCATCTCTTAATATTCAACAATATAAGCAAAATGCCAGTCTAAGTCAATTCAGTTTTTTCAAATATTCTACTAATGGCTTAGGCACTGTGGCAATTCCCTTCAAGGCCAGAAAGTGAGTTCAGAAAAAAAAATATACATATGGGGAGTTTCAGATTATAAAGATACAAAATTATAAAACAAAGATAGAAAATTGGAGTCAAAATAGTTCTCTTTAACTGAGGCTGTTTCTTGTAAGGAGATGTAAGGTGTTGAAATATTTCATTTATTTCTGTTCAGTAAAACATCAATTAAACTAATGCAGAAGAAACAATTCATTGCATTGCTATACTCTGAAAATTAAATACAAATGATTCCAAACTTTAAAGCAAAATGCTATTGCCAAGATTATAACTTTTCAATGGTTAAGCCCTTTAATTCATTTCCCCAGAGTAATCCAATCTGTTGTAAGCACTGGGGCTAAAGGATATGAAACAGCCAGGCACAGTGGAAAGAGTCTTGGACTGAGAACAAGAGAAACTGGCTGTGGTCTTTGATCCCCACTCTGCTCTTAACATGCCCAGGTGCTCTTGGGTAAGCACCTCACCTTTATGGTCCTTCTTTTTCTGTGCAATGTCATTTTGCGAAAATAATCTATCATGCCTTTTCAAGCTCCAGATATTTATGACTATTATCTTTATCAAGATTTGGAATTTACCGAAATTATATGAATAAATCATGCCCCATATTATTCAGTATGGGAGAGGAGCAGAAACCTAGGGGGAATTATCTAAATTATTAGAAACAATGACTGCTCCTTCATTACAGATAAAGCTAATTGAGGATAACTGGTTTTGTGATCATGACATTCCCTAGTTTAAAACCCATCAGTGGTTCGCTACTGCCCATCAGATAAAGATCAAACTCTTGAACTTGGCCTGCAGGGTCCCCCCACTGTTTGGTTCCTGTGTTAGTTGAGGTAGGTCAAATTCGTAATGGCTCAGACACAATGGATGCGTATTTCTTGATTAGATAAGAGTCAACAAAGGGGTTCCTGTTGGTAGGCCATTCTGCTAACAGTACCTCAGGAACCTAGGTTCTTCTCACTGGTGGCTCTGCCTCCCCCAGCAACTTGTATTTTTTTGTATCTGGCTGGGAAAGGGAGAGAGGCAGTGGGCTTTGCCAGACACAGTAAACAATCTTATGGTTACCTGGGAAAGGGAGTGGGAAGGGATAAATTAGGGAATTTGATATTTATAAATGTTAGCCACTTAGATTTAAAAAAGTTTCTGCTATATAGCACAAGGAAATATGTTTAATATCTAATAATAACCTTTAATGAAAAAAGGATATGAAACCAAATATATGTATGTACATGCATGACTGGGACATCGTGCTGTACACCAGAAATTGACACTTTGTAACTAATGGTACTTCAATTAAAAAAAGAAGAAGAAGAAGAAGAAGTGCCACGCATCATTTCTGTTTCATTCTATTGGTAGGAAAGAGTCACATGATCACACCTAAATGCAAGGGTGAGAAGCTGGGGAACAGATTGTTGATGAATACTTGGGAAAAAGAGAAAGATAATTTGGTGCACAGCTCGTAGATTCTACCAAAGCTCACTTCATCTTTACTCTCAAGCCATACTTAATTTCTTTCAGTACCTAGAACGCCCATACTCTCTTCTGCCTCTGGGTCTTCACCTAGGATCCCTCCCTGTTCACCTGGCTCCAGCTCGCAGCTCAGGTTTCAGTTGGTGGTGACTTCACCTCTGGGGTCCCATGACACTTTGCCTCTAGCCTGTTTCTACCCTATCATAATACTCACTGCAGTTTATTTTAACTAATTGTGTTTTCTCTGATGGGTTCTAAGCCTGTTGAAGGTAGAAACCATATTTTCTTTTCCATTTGACCAAAGAGTGACTGAAAAAGAAAGTGAGAATAAAAGAGCAAGAAGGAAAGGGAACATATAGAGCATAGCTGTGGGGACTGGAGAAAAGATAGGGTGGAGGCTGTGATATCAAATCTCTTGTGTTTTTTCCTTCACTGAATAGACTAGTTATTTTGGTATGGTGTTGTCAGATTTTTTTTAAGTCCATCATGCTTTGTAGTGATAAAAATGTATGTGATATTACAATATTTTTATATTAGTATAGAATATAACAACTTCTCTGGGATGAAAAGGAAATACTAATTCTAAAGGAAAAGGGCTGCATCTGGAAATATTTCCAGCACCCCATTCTTGCTTGCATCTCAGCAGTGTTCTTTTAAGCACCACCGAATACTCGCTGTCTTATTCACTCTTGAATTCACAGGGCTCCTCTAATCACCTTCATTGAATAGTAACTTTATCATTCTCGGTGAGTTCCTCAGCCTGTGAGGTGAGAGGCTATAGAAGAAGAATAGAACAAAGATAAGATTCATTATGGTTCTCTTTTGAGAGAATTATCTGGAGATTTGAAAACACAAGCAGCTGAACCAACCCTCAAATTACTGTGGACCTATCTCCTTCAAATATTTTAGAACCAGAAAGCTGCAATGTTTCTGAATTCCATGTCTACAAATATAGGTGTAAAATTCTGTTTTTGGTTTCATGGGGAAATGTATAAGTAGAAATTGCTATATGGTGAAGCCGGTGTGTGTTCTTTCAGAAATAAATATGTAGAGAATTTAGCAGTGTGCAAGCAGTATTTCTGAAGCCTGTATTGTAACACATAGATTTAAGAAAAAAAAAAAAAAAAGCAAGCTCTACATTGACAGAATTTTACTTTGAGATAATGGACACAAGTCAAAGAATTTAAAACTATTTGACGTACAAATTAGACTCCATGGCTTCAATTTCATGGAATACACATTGGGAGTCCTTGCACTAGAAGGGAAAAAAGCATGAAAGATACACTTTTTAACTGTATTTTGCTTTAAAATATTTAGAATTTAGCTATAAACACATGGATTTCTGGAAGAAAGAAGACACACAGTCATTTTAAAATAATCTGTGAAGTGCTTTGTTTCAGGTATGAAATTGAATTATTTTATATAACATGTCTTCAAGCCTCAAATTTCCACAGAAATAGCTGAGTATATATCTTGGGAAAAAAAGTATTAAAATAGAAACATTTTTTAAAAAACGAAAATTCAGACTTCATGAGTCACCAAAGGTTTCTACATCAATGTGTGAATCTGCAAAACAGATTAGGTATTAGGCCTCTGTCAGTGCTGCCCATAGTCTATGCCTGGCATGGCATGGGCTCAAAGTGTAACAAAAAACAGCAGTTTACAGATGTCAGCTTTGTAAGTACTAAACTTATAAAGAAATATAGGTAGTCACAGCATTTGAGTACCCAGACAGTATTTCAGGGTCTATTAGCCTTAGAGTTTTCACTATTTACAGGAGGTCAATTAAAACTTGACCTCCGTGTATTAACTCATCAGTCTAGCTAGATTCAGATGTTTCCCTCTTGTCTTAGTCTGTCTTGGGTCCAAAGATGAGAAAGCTGAGCATGTATATTTTTTAAAGAAAATGAATCCAGGTCTTATCATTATGCCATATTTTTTAATTGAAGAATAGTCAGGTACAATGTGTCAATTTCTGGTGTACAGCACAATGTCCCAGTCATGCATATACATACACATATTCATTTGCATATTCTTTTTCACTAAAGGTTATTGCAAGATATTGAATATAGTTCCCTGTGCTATACAGAAGTAATTTATTTTTTATCTATTTTTATATGTATAGTCACTAACATTTGTATGCCATATATATATTTTTTTTAATATAGAGAGACAAAATTGCCTCCTATTTTTACTTTAGAGCTGAGAAAATGGAAACCTGAGAAACAGAAGTGGCCAGCCTAAGATAAAATGGATACTGACTCTGAGAACCAGGATTTTCCTTTGATTTTTTTTTTTAAAGGCTGTTTTCCTAAGATATCTTTATTATGAAAGTTTTAGTATAAAACAAAACTTTAATCCCTTTTGATGGAAAGAAATGTAGCCTTATATTTTTAGACTGGCTTATTTTCATCTATTTAATCTGTCAGCATGTAGACAGTTGTTTCAGAAATTTAGCTACTTTGATAATGTATTATTTACATTTCTTTCGAATGACAAAAACAAAACATAGTATTCAGTGATATTTTAATTAGAGTAATGTCATCTCAAAGATTCTAAAAAGAAAAAAGAAGAAGCTCTTTCATACTTAACACAAGGGAACACTTTGCCCTTGCACCTGCTTAAAGGAGTTTATTGGAAGAAACGGAATTGGAGATATTTGCCCTTTTTATTAAAATCAGCTTAATAGTTCTTAGCACCACCTGTTACCACACTGCATAATCCATCTTTGGATACTAGATTTTCTCCAGATGTTTAGCTTTCTGTTGTCTTGGGGATCATGGCTTTTTTTTTTTTTTAACAGTTCAGTGAATCATAGGTCACATCATTTGCCTGTGGCAAACATACAGACATAGGCAGTTTTATGTAAGAAATAAAAAATTTAACCATTGATTTTAAAGATTCCAATTTTAGATTTAAATAGTGAACTAATATGGCATTTCTGAAGACAGTAAATACCTCAGTAGAAATTTTCTGATGTAAACAAACTCTATCAAGCCAAAACTAGAGGTTCCCCATGAGTCTATTTTAAATTCTTACATTTATTTTTTCTGAAATGGTCCACTGTTTTCATTACACAATTATACCAACACACAAGACAAACAATCTGTTGGTTTTGTCTACTAGCTGGCAATGAAAGCACAGCTTAGCAGACAGACTGATCCCACAAAATAAACTACTGTGTGACAAGGGAACATATATTTCCAGTGAATTTTAGCCAGGATGAGACTCAAGTTGCATCTGCTATAAAACTGGGCTGTTTCTTCTTGAACAAGAATGAGCTAAAGATGTTAGGAGAATCCTCTCAGGTAATTGAGGTCAGTCTCCTTGTATTTCTATCCTCCTGGCATTCCTTATTTCTACAGGGCAATCATACTGAAGCCTCATTCTCAGGGAAGAGAGTGATTAAGAATGCAGATATGAGTTCTAAATTAGGCATGTCAGTGTATTTGTCATTTGCCAGTTTGAGGGGGAATTCGAATTTCTGGACACCAGACAGGACTCTTATCTTGGTTAGCCGGACTTCAGGGTTTGGGATGAGTATATCCTTACTAGATGGAGTATAAGGGGCCTCTTTTTCTGCCTTACTGAGCTTTAAATTAAGTTCATCCTTCTTTGGAATAGAATGAAAAACAGGGCTGATGAACTAGGCCAACCTACAGGGGTTTAAGAACTGGAAGGAAGATAATTCAGACTTCTTTCTAAGTCACTTTCCCTTTGATGTAGCACTAATTCAGCCAACACGCAGTACTTTATGGAGGCTCCCTGAAATTCGATGTCTAATGCTGTTTCTGTGTTGGGAGGATTCCACCAGGTCCCAGGAGCCCAAGTATCTCTGAGTGCAACTCCCTGCCTTTTACAGGGTTAGGCTGGGGGCCGTGACGGTGCCCCACAGTCTAACATATTAGACAATTCTTGGTCGCACTTTTCCATTCTGTCCCTATTATATTTTTACTGTCTTGTTGAAATTAGAGTAAAGCTGAGCGTTGTAGGTATATGAGTTATTTACTATGTTTTGTAGAAAGATTTAAGAGTCTTGACTGGCTTAGACTTTTCCTACTGCATAAAGACTACCTGCCCCAAATTAAACAATCAGCTTTCAATTTTGCTATGTTCATTAGTCATCCAAGTGTTCCAATTTAATAACAATACCTTGGGATGGGGAGAGATGCTTCTCTGGAAATAAATTATTGAGGAAATATAGGTATTATGTGTATTCATTATACATATATATTAGATATATAACACAGAAATATATAATACATAGTAAATGAAATAGGAAGACAAAAAGAATTCTTGCTGAGGTAAGAGATCTCTGCTAATGTTGTAGCAAAAAGAAAAAAGCATTTTTAGTTTTGATGGTTGAAAGAAAAGAAATTACTCTTTTCATCCTAAATTTGGCATATCAACTAAGGAAACAGGACTGGTATCTAAAATAAGATTTTGTATTTACACAGCTGAATGCCAAGATTTAGCTCTTCTTCCTCCTTCAAACTATTTTAAGTAAAGCTTTGGGGAAGAGGGAAGAAGAAGTTGTAAATTGATAAGGGGAAATGATTTCTATAAGAATGATTTTTAAATTTTGATCAGAAACATGGATGGAATACATACTGTGTCTTTATGCTGGGCCCTGTGCTAGAAGCTGGAGCTGTGACCTTCCACTGAGTCAACAGATTTATATTGAGCCCATCCCACAAGTCAAGCACTACTCTAGGCACTGGATATACTAATAGATAGAAGAAACGATGACTCTAGGCCTCAATGAATGACACTCTAGTGGGAAAAGTCAGGCAAAAACACAAGTAAACTCTATAAGTAAACTCTAAAGTTTATTAGGTGGTACGTGCTAGTGAGAAAAATAAAGCAGAATAAGAGAGATTGGGAGAACTAGGGGTTGTCATTTTAAAAGAGGTGGTTTCAGCAAGTGGTGCAAAGCAAAAGGAACAGCCAGCGTTAGGGCTCGGTGGTGCGAGTGTGCTGGGACAAGTTCAGGGTCAGGAAATAGGCAGAGAAGCTGCAATCTGGGTGGGCGAAGGGGAGAGGAGCGGAAGTCAAGAGATAGCAGTGGAAACTGACACAACATTGTAAACTGATTATAACTCAATTTAAAAAATAAAAGAGAGAGAGAGAGAACAGTGGTGGACCTGATCGTGACAGCACTGTAAGCTACTGAAAAATTTCAGCTTTTAGTCTGAGGTAAAGAGACAATCACAGGGTTCTGAGCAGAGGGTTGAATCTGATCTGAACTGTAAAGGACCTCTCTGACTCCTATGATGACTGTGGCTGCAACAGAAGGAGCTGGGGGCAGCTGGGGAAGGGTGGAAGCAGAGAACTTCATGCCCTGGAAGAGTCTTGGGTCTAGTTCAGAAGCCAGACATGTTCACAGATTATAAAGGTGAGTGTTGGAGGAGGAGAAGGAAAGCATGGGTCTGAGAAAAGCAAGTTCTTTTGGGGTTAAATGCACTCATTTCCAATCGTGCCCTTTCAGTGTTCAGTGTCAGTCAATTTTATAGAGTTCTTCTGGGGATGTGGAGGCAGGAAAGGCTAGAATGAGGGTGAGATGTTTTAGATTGAATATTTATATTTTAAAATTATAACTGCAATACATCTGTCTTTTTGCCTTTTGATTTGCATGCTATTTTAAATTTTAGAAAGTCAATCTTTTCCTTTGTTATTTCTTTCCTTGTTTTTGGAAATACTGTTTCCCATCCTGATATTTTTATTCACGTCTAGCTTTTTCACAACTCCTGTATTATTTCTTTTCTTTTCTTTTTAAACGTACCCTCTTCACACTCATTCTCCATCTGGACTTTTAAATGTAGAATCAGAGAGGAGAATCTAAGCTAAATTTTGTTTCCTTAGTATCTAGCCCGTTTTCCCAGTTGTATATTTAGAATAGTCAATTCTTTTCCCATAAAATTGTTCTATCTTCTTTATCCATGCAAGGCTTTTACATATGCTGGGCTCTGCTTCCACTGATCTGTTTAAAATTTTCTTATGCTACAATGTGTTTTGATATGTGGTAGGACATATCGCTGGGGCATTTCAAGTCTTAAATATTATTTAGTTGGTTTGAGGAAATCAAACTAGTCAAAGAGGCTTTCTGACAGTTTTACTAATTATATTTCCCTATTTTTACTTTCTCATAAATACAAACAAAATGTTTTTTCTCATCTATTCTGTCATTTATCATTAATTCTGAATAAACACTCAAAAGTAAATTTTCACCCATGACTCCCACCAATGCTGAAAATTTTTGGCCAGAAACCAAACTTTAAGAATTTTATGTTAAATCAAAGCAAATCCCAGATTTTTATATATGAATACAGTAAGAAATATGCAACATTTCTGGCAGGTTAAGTGCTTGAGTAGGTGAATGAATTAATAAATGAGGGAATGAATGAAGCATACTATGGAGATAGATATACAAATAAGATTTTCATGATGAAATGATATTGATATATATAAAACTAAGAAACTCAAATACATAAACACATTTTATGGTTCCAAATGTGAACTCTAATTCAGAATTTTGGAATTCTAGCACAGAGACGATTTGAGACAGGATTCAATGAAAATATGTGATGATTTTCCAATTTGCATTTTTGTTTTAGAAGTAAGTACAAATTAATTTTCTGCAGCAAAATATGAAGGTTTTAGTCCACTGATTAACCTGACCAATAAAATGGACAGCACATCCTGAGAGGTTTTTTTTTTTTAACCTGGTTATATTTTCTCATGTCTACTCACTTTTTCCTCTTCCTTTTTGATTTCCTTCTGCTTTCCTTTTATTTCATTTTTTTTTAATCTAGCCCAATTAACTTCAACTAGAAAGGTCTAATAACCAGTCAGTCATGAAAAGAAGAAAAGAAAGCACAAAAAGACACTATCAACCGATCAGTGTATCTTTTTCACTATACAGTAGATTAGATATTACTGTTTTGACTTCCCAGTCTCATGAGAAAGACTTGGCTAAGAAAGACTACAACAAACATTCATTAGGATGACATATGGCAAAAATAATGGAAGCGGGACCCAACGAACCCATTCAGGTTAAAATCTTGAAGCTGTAATTGTAAGATAATTGCATAGTCTTATTGTCAAGCGGTTACAGCATGAGACTAATAGGATGCCAAGGGAAATGGTGATCAGTACTTGAGAGCCTTAATTTTCCCCAAATTTCATTCACCAACTTGTTCAATGAATAGAGCTCTCTTCTGAAGTTGCTATTCATGCACAAGTAACTGTGAACAGCTCCATGCTTCAAAGTGGTGGCCAAACAGAGCTGACTGAGAGGGCTTGGAGTGGGTGCTCAGATGAGAGAATGAAAAATACACTCTTCCAAAAAGTTTATTCCAAGATGTAGGGGATACTCCCAACATCTAGATTGCCTTTCTGACTGTGCCAACGATGTGACTCTTTAGGAGCGTGCTAAAGAAACCACTGCATTAATTTTTTCTTTTTTTTCCCCTCTATTTAGTCTACTTATAGAGGCTACTTCCACGTTTCCAGGAATAAATTGTAGAACTGATCAAACGCTAAAGCCTGTGTAGATTTTCTTTTATGAGTTACTTTATGATCACAAATTCACATCTTCTGGTTGTAGGATGCTCATAAACATTATAATATCTCAGGAATATTCGAAGTGTAAGCATTCAGATCTCTCCAATTAATCTATTTTTAATAGAAAAGTGATGTATGCTGTGTACCACTCTTATTTTAAGTGAATTATGCACAGTTTTTCTCCCAATAACTGCTTAGGTTATGAGTTTATTAATAAGCTTTATTTATAGTGCACAGAGAAAGCAAAGAAGAAATATCTCTGTCTGCAGTAGGCAACTAGAATATGCTCGATTTCAAGTAGCACAATAATTTCACTAATATCTGAATGAACTGTCAGACTGTTGCCAGAATGAAATTAGTGATTATCAGAGTCACTTAAAATCTAAAACTGGGTGGAAAATGTTCAAAATGAGTTGAAAAATCAGAACGATTCAAGAAGGTTCTTAGGGTATATTTTCAATAAATTTTCCCACAAAGTTATGACTTTTGGCCACTTAGTCTAACAGGTTAATTTTACATGTAAGGGCTAAAGTACAGTGAGATTAAGAAGTCTTTTCCTATTTTTGGTTTATTAGCCTTTATTTTTTTTGAGGAAAGGAGGTAATTAATTTCTTCTTTTAAATTTATCTTTTGTAATGGTGGTACTGGGGACTGAACCCAGGACCTCATGCATGCTAGGCATGCACTCTCACCAATGAGCTATATACTCTCCCTCCTCAAGAGGCTTTTTCAAAACTAGGTTCACTTGGCACTAGAATCAGAACTATTTTCTTCCCAGCCCACCAATCTATTCACACAACTAACAGTTACCATCCAGAGATAGATGATACTCTGAATGAGAATGCAAGTAAATTAAGATATTGACTCAAAGATATCTGCTAACTCTTCCTCTACTATTTGTCATGATTCTTTGAAAAGATAAAACAAATTGTGACAATCCTCTACTTAAAAGCCTCTAGCAACAACTTCCCCTGCCCAATTCATTCAGATGAAAAGTGCGTCCTTCTAACGCCCTTGCAGAACCCTGCTGCTTTGACCCTCCGTTACTGCGCCCTGACCTCATCTCCCCCAGCTCACCCCCAACTGCTCAGCTTCAGCTCTTGGTTTAGTCAAGTTGGCCAGGCATTCTCACTGTTAGAACTTTGTAGTTCTCTTCGCCTGGAGTGTTCTTTCCCCAGATACGTCCCTCTCTCCCCCTCTCTTTCTTCAAGTCTGTGCCACAGGATGACTCCTAAACATAGAAAATAAATGCCTCTGCCCTGTGTCTGCTCTCTTAGAGGTGCTCGTTTTGGCCCCTTCTTGCTGAGCCCCACCTCCCCTAAAGCAACGAGTTGAACAAGCCAAGGGGAAACGCCTACCTGACACTGGCCGCCCCTTTCCAGGTGCCCTGCCGTTTCCAGGGACGCAGCCAAATGCTCTGGGTGAGGCTGCTTTACTTGGGTCACAGCACCAGCAAAGACTTACCCACGTATCTTATTTAAAATTATACTATTATTTTTACCCAGATCTCCCTCTTTCCCTTTCCTATAGCACACATCACCTTCTAACCTAGCATGTAATTTTTTACTAACTGCATCTGTGTCCTCCCAACTAGGATGTAAACTCCATGGGGTAGGGATTTTTGCCTACTTGTTTGCTGTTATATCATCTTGTCCCAAAGAGAGGTTGGCACACAATATGTGTTCAAAACTATTTGTTTGCTGAGTGAATACATGAAAGAAGGGACAGATCTACCTCCTGTCTTCTAAAAGCTGTAAAAAGGATGGAAATTCATTTGAAGATGCTATGTTGTTTTCAGTTCATCTTTCTTGCCCACAGAACCTGTTCTAATGATTCCAATCTCTCTTCTGAAATCTATCACACTGTCAAAGTTTAAAAAAAAGTCTTCAAAGTATCAGAGTTCAATCAAAACTCAAATGCTTCATAAAATTGATTATAAACGACCTCTTCCTTAGTTTTGGAATTCTAGTTGAAAAGTTACATATTAGCAGAAAGCTCAGTTCAAAACAACTGTGCTTATCACTTTACAAGTTCTGAATTACCCCTCTGGGAATAGTCTGAAACCTTTATATCAAACCTAAAGAACCCAGCTTCCCAAAGATGTGTGAACAATTTTCTGGTACAGCATTTCCCACTCTATGTTTTCTAAATACTTCATAGTTTGCTAAATATTCACTGTTATGACCTAAACAGGATATTGATTGAAGCATCAAAATACTCCCCAAATGAGAACTAGAGTTTTTTCAAAAGAGTTATTAAACTGTTACTGTTTGCGTATTGTGCTTAGTAAGAGCTGGGCACTGTCTTAGGCAGAGTGGGAACGTAAGAAATTACGGTACCTTAGATGACTAAGGCCGTCTATAACTAGTGACATTAAGTATTAAACTAAAACTAGCATTGGCAAATATCCTTCAAAGAGAACCTTTAATGTAACCCCTTCATCAACAGAAATACTCCCCTTTTGTCATGACATTTTGAGTGCCTGGTATAGAATTTTTGATCTTTAGGAATCTTGGAGATGATCTAAATTGTCTCTTCACTTCACTAGTGAAAATTCTATGCTTCACGTAAGTTATGACAGAAGCAAACAGTGAATGTGAGCATTAAAAAATAAATATTTTGATATTCAAAGAAGCGCTCCTATTTGGAAGGGTGAAGGAACATCAGTGTGAAGAGATGCAGACAGTATGCCCAGGTCTGACACAAGCGAAAGAATAAAGGGGGAGTGAGCAAGTGCTCCAGTTTGATGGGGACCCCACGGAGAAGCGGGGCATGGATGAGAAGCAGGATCAGATTATAGTAGGTCTTCAGTTGTAGACTTAGGAGTTTGGATTTTACTCCGTAGCCAGTGAAGAGGTATTGATGGTTTTGTGGGAAGGTGATGAGACTGGTGTTCAAGAATATAACTTGTCATTGTTGGGAAGGTCAGGGGGGAGAAAAAATGTCACTAGATAGTTGAAAATCATTGGTGTCATGAAATGAATGGGGTTATGTGTAGTTATGTTAGATCACTGGGATATACACTTGAGGGAGAGAAAAGTCTACTGCAACTCAAGTTATGGGGGTAGAATGGAGAAGACAGAATAGAAAGGAGAAACGCTTTGTAGGTGGGTTTAAGGGAACATAAGAACTAATTGTACATTTCAGCAATCTTTCGTGTATCTGTAGCACCAAGAGAATCCAACTTTGGATATTATGACTGAACTGGAATCATGAGATGAGCATAATAATAAAGTAGAGAAGTGGTATGTTCAACATGTCACACTTTTCTTATTTTAGAACCAGACCGACGTTTTCTTAGCTATCGAGCACTGCGGCAAGATGACCAGAATTCCCTCTCCCTGATCTTTACTGAAGGAGGAGCTCATCTGTTATGATGCAAACTAAATTCAAGGAATTAATAAAAAGCTAAAATATTGTCACAAGCTAGATATCAATGGAAAATTAAGTAAAATAGATTTGATTTTCAATACATGAAAGTATTGATAAGTAATAATTTAGAAGAAAGTGAGAAATGAAAATTATTTTGAGCAACATTATGTACAGATGGTCATGTTAGCATCTGTAGATCAAGCAAGGTGAACTACAGACCAGATATATTGTCTGTGGAGAAGATGATGATAAAGATATTTCACAGTCTACAGAACTTACAGCATTTCATGTCTTCCTTAATTGATCCTGACAACAGCTACAGAATTAATATATCATCAAAACTTATTTATAGGTGTGTAGAGATTTTACAAGTAATTTTTTGTATTATTATTTAGCAAAACGTTTTCCCTCTGAGTATGTGATCTAAAATATTCTGCATTCCTTGCAGATCAAAACTACAATGAGATATCACCTCACACCAGCCAAAATGGCCATATTGAAAAGTCTACAAATGATAGATGCTGGAGAAGGTGTGGAGAAAAGGGAACCCTCCTACACTGTTGGTGGGAGTGCAGATTGGTGCAGCCACTATGGAGGACAGTATGGAGGTTCCTTAAAAAACTGAAAATAGACTTCCCATGTGATCCAGCAATCCCACTCCTGGGCATATATCCAGAGAAAAATAAAATTCAAAAAGACACATGCACCCCAATGTTCACAGCAGCACTATTTACAATAGCCAACCATGGAATCAACCCAAATGCCCATCAACAGATGACTGGATAAAGAAGATGTGGTCCAAACAGTGGAACACTACTCAGCCATAAGAAAGAATAAAATAATGCCATTTGCAGCAATATGGATGGATCTGAAGATTGTCATTCTAAGTGAAGTGGGCTGGAATGAGAAAGAAAAATGCCATATGATATCATTTTTATGAAGCATATAAAAAATAATAATAAGGACACAAATGAACTAATTATTATTTTGATTTCTTGAATATGTGTAAGCACATTTGACTGTCCTTTATGACTGAATTACTGCATTCTGTTGATTCTTATTTTGTAGTTGGCTTTATTACTTCGATAACTATGTAAGTTTAAAAAGCTAGAGATCTAATCTGCTCCTAGAAACAATAATTAGTACAGTCATGAAAACTAAAAAAATGTGCAGTATACTGTACATATGTATTTACATGCAATGTAATGTGTATGTGCAGTCGAACTGTAATAATTCTACATAATAAAACTGAAAAAGGAAAAAGATATTCTGCATTTCTAAGTTGTGATATTTACTCATCTTGGGTCAGATTTCTTCCCATAAGGACACACCTCTAATGTAGTAATGTAAGTCAATGGGAAACATGATTCAATTAGCAAAACTTTTTTTTGAACAAATGCCTTGCAAGATTATATTTTTAAAAGTGTGTTATACCTGTAGTTAAATTGTTTTCAAAAAAGTAATTTACATTTGATTTAAAGAGGACACTTTTCTCATTAAGATACGCTACTGACAAATCTACAAGACAGCATGTTTGGAGAGACGAGGTGTATTACATTACACATGGTCACTTATGGAATTGCTCAAGGAAATGCTAATAGTAGCAGTAAAAGCACATAGGTATTATAGCAGGTACATCCATCATGTGAGAACAGTCGTCGTTAAGAAAGCCTTATTGCCAACTACAAAGAGCTTTCAAAGTGTTTCCCACTTGGATTACTGTACTGTCCTGCAGATTTTAAAGATTCAGTTGTTGGCTTAAGAAATTGAAAATAAATGCCAAAACCCAAAGTGTGAAGTTTTGCAAAAACTATTTAGGTCTGACCGATCCCAGCTATAAGAAGATTAAAACAAATAGGACATGTATATATGATTTAACTATTTGAATACATTTATTGATAAAAGAAGATATTTAAGAAAAATAAAACCTTTTTTTTTTTTTAAACCAAGAGCAGTCAGCTGCCACCAATCCCGTAAAACCCTGTAACTTCTTGTCTCCCCACATTGGCCTTCATTTATCTCCTACACTGTCATTTAAATTTTCACATTTTATTCCAGCCTTCCCAGAATAATTGGAAGTTCCCTGATTTTAAGAAATGTGCTTTCAATTTCTTTCTGATGAGTTTCTATCAGGGTAAGCATTTGATAAATCTATAATGCTTTATTGTAAATTCTCTATCATCTATTTGAAAGTCACTGAAGATTTCACTTGAATTAATAGTTAACATCTGCTAAACACTGTCTATGTACCAGGCCTGTGTTAAGTGTTTTATGTGGATCATCTAATTCAATCTTCAAAGTGCACCTATTTATTAAATAATTTTAGTAATATTATCAGTATTCTCCTGGGAACAAAATAAGACACAGAATTTAAGTAACTGATTTAGGATCCCTCAGTTGTTTGTGGCAGAGATAGGATTTCACACCCAAAAACTTGAATGCCAGTGTCTTCCTATGACTTTATACTGAGTTTACACTTTCTTAATCAATGTTCTAGCTCTTACATAAATGACCTGGAGAGTTTGTGAACAGCACTAATACTGTAATTCAGAAATGTGCAAAATACATCTCTGGGATTCATTTTGAGGGTGCTCAGCTGCATAGTCACAAGTGGTAAGCAACTGTTTTACATACTCATACATGGGTTATGAGTTTCATCCCGTGCTTTGAAGAATGTCTGGTGTTGGAGGTGGTAACGGAGAAGACGTGACCAGGAGCTAACCCACGACCTGGACGCAGGCAATCAGGGACTCCTCATCCCTTCCCCTGTCCTTTGAATGTGTGTTCTGCCTACCATTCCCACAGGTCCAGTAGAGCTGTTCCAAGGACACATCCTTGAGAGAATAAGGTTTGTTGAAAACTATCTGGACAGTATAGATGACTGAAGTCAGTTTAGACCCCTATATAAACTTGTAAGATTCTGCCAGGTGGAGTTGAGGATCTACTTGTCTTGTCGTCCCCATCTTATAAGTAAGTTCTCCTGTTTATTAAAACTGCCACCTACCAATCTGAACTGATCTGCCTCTTTCTTTGGTCTCTCCCTGCCCTTTATGTACAGGGCCACTTTGCAAACCAACCTATGGCCTGAGCTTTTCCTCCTCCAATGTCATCACTAAGCCTGTCAGATA
The DNA here is from genome assembly GCF_048773025.1 of Camelus bactrianus. Taxonomy (NCBI): domain Eukaryota; kingdom Metazoa; phylum Chordata; class Mammalia; order Artiodactyla; family Camelidae; genus Camelus; species Camelus bactrianus. Next base: position 99,895,193 of record NC_133539.1, read on the forward strand.
CAGTCATTCTACCTGCTGGGCCTACCATTCCTCATCCTCTAAATGGGCTTATGGCAAGAGCCACCTGCTCTCCCAACTTCATCTTTAGGAGTCCCAGGTCCCAGTCAGCCATGGCTTATGGTTCTTCTAAGATTCTTTCCTTAAAGAAATGAAGTTCTACTTTCATTTCTCTGTTCATGTCTCAGTGCATGTTGCTTCATCCAATAACCAATCCAATAACCAATTCCAAACATCTATATTTCTCTAAGAATCTACTGCTTGTAATTCCATTTCAGTATAAGCTAAAATATTTTGATTGCAAGAAACATACAATGTTGCAAGAAAAGAGGAGGGAAGGGGAGGGGAGGGGAGGGGAGAGGAGGGAAGGGAAGGGGAGAGAAAGAGATAAGATAGTGAGGTAACTCACAAAAGTCAAGCAAGAGTAAGACAAAGATACAATTCTTTCCTCTTACCTCATCAATTTCTACCTTGTTTGTCACCATTAGATTACTCAAATCTTATTGTCTTTCACCCAATACATCATTGACCAATGCTGAAATTTCAAAGAGAAATAATCTATCACAGAATGTAACTCACTTTAGTGATATGAGGGATGTAATCTGTTATTTTTAAAAAGTAGGAAAAGAAAATTCAGGAAATATAGAAATTTCAGCTCCCTAAACTCCTCCAAAATTCCAAAGAAAATTCATTCTCTTCTAAACATATGATTCAAAAAAATGGCTCTCTGAACATAATTAGTTCCCAAAGAGGGCCTCAAATCCACTTTTTCTTCTTAATGGGAGACAACCCAAAGTCATGTCTAGCTGCTACATGCAAAAATGATGTCACTGTTCTTTGGGTCCTGTATCTCTGGACAATGTCTATTTCCCTCTAGATCTGTCATGGTTCCCTCATGAGATTGTGCAACCTATACAGGCAAATCATGTATATTACATCAATACATCAATAAATCATCTGTACAAGAGAAGAGAAAGATTACAAAAAAGGAAAAAAAAAAGAATAGAGAATTTTAAATATCACATGTTCAGCGAGCAAGGAGTAGATTATATTTCTAATTTTTGCAAACTGCCAGAAAGCCAGAGCTGGTACACCTTACTTAATTCGTCTACTTATTTCATATTTTCCTTATTAAGTATGTCTGCTTTTCAAAGGTTTTTGCCTATCAGGGTGACTCAAGTTTTTGCCTATCAGGGTGACTCAGAGCCTCTTGTGAGTCCTGCCTATATAGAGATGCCATCGTTTTTAATTCCTGACAATGTAGAAATAGTATTAGTACTCAGGACGAATTCCCTACATTACATCTATACTTTCCACCCACCACCAGCAGCAGCTTCACTACTGAACAGGAACTCCGTTTACCCCTGAGAATCAGGGTCAATCATCTCAACCATAACAGTGAAGGGCTATGCTCCAAGTTGTGCTGACCACTGGGAGGTGCTCCATTCTCCACTTTCAGGGCCCCCTCTGGGTGGGGCTGCGATACAGTAACTGCCACTTTCAGCAGGCTGACTGCATTTTGCTCAGGGTCAGCTATAATCTCATCTCCAGTTTCCTTATTTTCAAACTGAGGGGAAGTTCCCCATGAGGTTTTCATCTTTGGTATTGACTGAGGGAAGGCAATGCTCTGGCAGGAAAAGACATGCTGGGAATGTGAGTAGTTCCTTAAAAATCTGATCTAGACCTTGTAGACCTATTCAGGCAAGGACTTCTACTTTATGGCTAATTAGATCACATAGTACCTAATTCAAGAAGGACAACTCGGGTAAGTTGGTCACCTGACCTCCCAGGTGAGATCACTGCTCAAACTGTGAGCTGAACCAGTTGGGTTGCACACTTCCTCTGAGCCTTACTTAATTTTGAATCACTTTGTACAGAATGTGGAGGAGGACACCTATATATGGTATAGGTTTGCCATCGAAATCCAGGTAACACATCGGGCGCTGTACCTCCCTCGTGGTGATGTAGGACACAAAGTACAATGATCTGTCCTCCACTAAAGGAGTGACTTGTCATTCATGTGGGGAAGGGATTATTTGACACCTTCAATGCCCCTCAACCCCAGGAAAATTCTATGATGTGGTCACTGTCATTATCTCTGAATTTACTTCTCATTTATTTCCAATGCATCACATTCACTTACTACTTCCCACTCTTTAGATCATATCACTACAATGGCATCAATACAGTGAGTCAGCATGATATTCTGTAGACTAGTGGGATGGCTTAAGTATTTAGCTGGAGTGTTTTCCATCCTTGAGGTGAGATATTACATTTGTACTGCTGGCCCTTTAAGATGATTTTCTAATGTTCTATGTATGGGAAGGAGTAAAATGTACTTGCCATTTCAATGTACACCAAGTGCTAGGGACACTTTCACTTTTTTTTTTTTTTCAGTAAGACACTCCCACTAGGACAGCAGTAGCATTAGAGTCATAACCTGATCATGTTTGATAATCCACCATCTTTCTCCAAGTACAGCTAGTCTTTTTAATTAGCCAGAAAGAATAGGAATAGGAAATGTGATACAAATGAACAAATCTCCATCTTCTAAGGCTGTACTGGTAACAAAAAGACTTCATTACTCTTAGAGGTGTGTTAGCTTTTGACTTACTGCTATGATGAGTAAAGTGAGGTCCAGTGGCTTTTGCTTTTTCTTCCTACTGTACCTTCCTTCCAGCCCTTATTCCAAGTATCAGGAAGCCAGTGTTGTGATTCTGCAAGTGGTTCTGTAATGATTCTGTGTGATGTCCATTTAAACCATGAATGAAACAAATATGGACATATCCACTGGGCCTCAGGGAACTGGTTGTGAGATTAAGTCATGTTTGAATTTCATTCACCATGTGACTCTCACAGGCCCTTAAGACTGGTTGCAAGTTTTGGTCTGGATGCTTCTGAATAGTGTTTTGCTGGAGCTAGTCCATGAAAATTATGATTAGTTCTCCTTTGCCAGTGCACAATTACCTATGAAAGTACCAAAATGCTCTGGGGAAGGCTAGGGAAAGATGCACATTTTATGTATCTAAAGAACCAAGGCAAATCAATTTTTGGATCAAAGAGAAGGGGTTAGGTCTTATAGATTAATCTCCCGAGATTATTTTTCCCCCAAAGGACATACACATTTTTATAAAAGAATTCAAAAGAAATCTAGAATCAGACCAAAAAAAAAAAAAAAAAAACCCAGAAATTCCCTGAAAAGACTGCTATCTAGAAACATAACTCATTTTTAGCTCTACACAGAGGAGACAAAAAACAGCCATTATAAAATGTTCCTTCCACACCCTTCACACTTAAAAATGGTAACAAACATTAGCATGCTTCAGCTATCAGCTTAAAAAAATGCAGACTCAGTTTAATTTTATTTTTTTAAATTGAAGTATAGTTGATTTAAACTATCATGTTAGCTTCAGGTGTATAGCATATTCAGTATTTTTGCAGATTCTACTCCATTATAGGTTATTACAGGATAATCAGTATAATTTCCTGTGCTATACTATCCTTGTTGCTTCTCTATATTATATATAGTAGTTGGTATCTGTGAATCCCATACCGCTAATTAGATTAGTTGACCATTAAGTGCCTGGGTTTATTTCTAGGCTTTCTATTCTGTTCCATTGATCTATGTGTCTGTTTATGTGCCAATACCAATGCTGTTTTGATTACTGTAGCTTTGTAGTATAGTCTGGAGTCAGGGAGCATACTTTCAGCTTTTTTCTTTTCTTTCCAGACTGCTTTGGTTATTCAGGGCTTTTCTGTGGTTTCATATAAATTTTGGGGTTATTTGTCCCAGTTCTGTGAAAAATGTCATAGGTATTTTGATAAGGATTTTGTTAAATCTATAGATTGCTTTGGGTTGTATGGACATTTTAACAATATTCATACTTCCAATCCGAGAACATGGGATATCTTTTCATTTCTTTGTATCATTTCCAAATTCCTTCAACAACGTTTTATAGTCTTCATAGTGTAGGTCTTTTACCTCCCTGGTTAAATTTATTCATAGGTATTTTATTCTTTTTTGCTGTGATTTTAAATTGCATTGTTTTCTTGTTTTCTCTTTCTGATGTTTCATTGAGTGTACAGGAAAGCAACAGATTTCTGTATATTAATTTTGTATCCTATAACTTTTCACTATTAGTTCTAATAGTTTTTGGTGGAGACTTCAAGGTTTTCTATATATAGTACCATGCCATCTGTAAATAGTAACAGTTTTACTTATTCCTTTCCAATTTGGATGCCTTTTATTTCTTTCTCCTGTCTGATTGCTGTAGCTAAACTTCCAATACTATGTTAAAAAATACATTTAAAGTAAATGCATTTTCTAATGAGGTATATAATTTACAGATTTAATGTACAGTTATAACTTACAATTTATACTCAGATGGGTTTTGAGGATATATACCCATGAAATCCCCACTCCTATCAAGATACAGAGTACTTCATTACCTTAAAAATGTTTCTCATCACCCTCTTCCTATCAATTTTCCCTCCATCTACCAGGAAACCACTGTTACAATTTCTATCACCAGAGACTAGTTTTGCTGCAGTTTCATATAAGTGGATTGATACAGGATTTACTCTTATCTTTTGTTTCTTTTACTCAAGCTACTGTTTTGGGGATTCATTCACATTGCTATGTGAATCAGTAATTCTGCCCTTTCCATTACTGAGTGGCACTGATTGTATGAATGTACACAATTGTTTACCCATTCACCTGTTGGATATTTGAATTGTTTCTAGTGTTAGACTATTCTTATTAAGGATGCTATAAAATTTCTTGTGCAAAATTTTTGCAGACATTTATTGGGTCTTTACTTTCATATCTGGCTGAAGTATGGAATCAATTACATTAGCCTTGATAGTGGGTCAGAGAGCAAGAGTCTACGTGGTCAGTTAGTTCAATCAATTGCACTAATCACACTTGAAGACTACTCTTGGCTCAGATAAATTGTAGCTTCTTTTCTCTAAATGTCTGGTTCCATCCAACTACTAACAAATCACTACTAGATGCCAGTCAGTGCTGATCTCCACTCAGATTTATGTACCCTGCTTAGCATAGTGGAACAGCATTGACACTGGGATCAGGAATGTCTGGCTTTGGGACAGTTGGGTATCAACATGCAAAAAGATGAATTTAGAAAATCACCTTACCTCATACCTAAAAATTGGCTCAGCTGGAGGCCAGATTTAAAGATAAGAACCAAAACAATATACATTTTGAAAGTAAGCATAAAAAATCCTTAAGACTTTGAATTAGGGAAAGATCTTGTACTATATGACACTAAAACATGATCCATAAAAGAAAAAAATGATAAATTAGACATAATAATTTGAAACTTTCACATTTCAAAATACTTCATTAAGAAAGTGAAAAGACAAGCAACAGACTGGGAGAAAATATTTGGAAAAACACATATTCAGTTAAAGACTTGTATCTGGAATACATAAAATCCTCTTAGAACTCAGTAATAAAAAGACAACTCAATAAAAAATGGGCAAAAGATAAGAACAAACATTTCACCACAGATGGTGCTAAAACATTACACTAAGTAAAAGAGGCTAGACACAAGGGATCACATCAAATATGATTTAATTTATATGAAATGGCCATTAAAGGTAAACTTAGAAAGTAGATCACTGTTTGCTAAGGTCGGAGAGTGGTAATAAGGATTAAATGTAAATGGTCATGAGGAATCCTACTGAAGGGATAAAAATGTTCTAAAACCCTTTATGGTGGTTGCTGCACACATCAGTAAGAAAAAACAAAACTCACTGAATTGTACACTTGAAACATGATTTTTATGATATGTACTTTTATGATATGATTTTTATTTTATGATACATATTTTCTTCAAAAAATAATTCTTCAAAAAAGAAGAAAAAAACGCCTCAGTTCAAAGTTTGGCACCTTAACTTACAACTATCTTTGTGCAAGTCAGTTAACTGCACTGAACCTCATTGCCTCTTGTGTAACCTGGTGAAATCTGTATCTCTATCTTAAGATTGGGTAAGGTTGACAAAATATAAATATGCCATGGACCTAGAACAGAGTGAAAGTTCGTTGAGTGGTAATTCTTAATATGAAATTACTTTTCTTCCTACTCTTCATTCAAACTTCTTATTTCCTTTAAAATTCTGATTAAACCTAAAATAACTGATATGTCATACACACTCAGGAAGTTGTTTGCTGGTTATTTTAATTTGAACTTTTGACTTAGGCAGTTTCAGAGAGCTGGAACAAAATCAAAGGTATGAGAATTTTCTGCGGCGTACACTAGTACTCTTGGTGGTGTGTCTCTGATTGCCCACGTGCTAGTGCTCTCTGGAAGGGGAGAAGGGGTGGGGAGTAGAAGTGGCCAGATCTGGTTAGGGGTCTGCCCCTGAGCTTCGCTGACACTTTATACATCCCTCTTAAATCTTCGAACCTGGCACACCACTGAGCATACAAGAGTGAGGATGGTAAACAAATTTATATGTGGAATTTATGTTCATTTAATGAAGAGTTTTAATGAAGGTGATTATTTTCTTTAACTGAGAAGATATGATTATATAAGCCACAAAAGAATGAACTTGGATATGAAGTTATAAAGTAGTTTTTAATATTTTATATTCTAAATCATAAGAAAACATTAGATGAATTCTAGTGTCTGAATGTTCTATATTTGTTCCAGTGTAAATCCAGTTCTTAAAACTACACTTAAAGATTTTTATATGAATATATAAATATATGCTTTCTCAGATATTTCCTAAATAAGATTTTTTTTTTCTCTAGCCTTTTCAACCTCTAAGTTTCAGGGCATTTTCACAATTACTACTGGCAATGTTCACCGAGTGAACGTTTCTCCTCTGTTATCTAACTGCTTATTTTGAATCTCCCATTTTCTTTAGTGGCCTTCAGTGGATTACTCTGCCTGCATTATAGGCTTCTACTCTGGATATATATTTAATAATGTACTAAATGACACATTATTTTCCTGAAATTTTCCTAAGCATTCCTCAGGGCCACACTTGATTTTCCTACCTTCTGCCATCTCTCTTCTAATATGGCATCATAAAACATTAGCTGCAAAATACTTTACTCCCTCTACTGATTAAAACTTTGTTTTAAATCCCCCATTTTTGGGGCCTCCCCAGTCATGCGCCTCCACCACACATACAACCAATCAAGTATGTCAAGGGTTTCTTCTTGTATCTGTTTCTTATTGGACCTAATATTTGTTGAGAGTAGTGTGTTCAAGATATTGGGCTGGGCAAACATTGACTGACTGCACTATCACTTTACGCTCAGAACCTCCTTAGGAACATCACTGACTTCAAGTTATAAACAAGGAAATTGAGATGTAGAAAGACTAAGTACCACGTACCTCTAAGATTATTCCTGAACCATGGCTATATTCTCTCTGGTCATCCAACTTTGAGAACCACACTATATACATGAAAAAACTCACTGAATTGCATTTAAAGTTCTTAACCTAGTTCTCAGCCTCTGCTTCTTCAGAGCAAAAATCTTTGTCCCCTGTGGCTAGACACGACTAGAAATGCCAGAAAGAAGGAGGTTCATTAGCCTCTGGGATGCTGGAACTGAGCTATTTCCCTGAGAGGGTCCATTTCAAGAATGGGTTTGATTGATGGTCATGTGACCAGATCCAGGGACATGGCACAAGCCTGGGTGGAAATCAAGCATCATTTGTCCTCCACTGGGGAGGAAAAAGTAGTCAGGGTACAAACTTCATGCTAGAAGGTAGAAAACAGACTCCAACAGAGAAGCACTAGACAAATTATTCTCTCCATTCTTTGAAGTATGAGAGGAAAGTATTAAGTGTCTCTTGCTCTCTAGAGTAAGGATGGCTTTTCAGTGCCTGCAGGAAAGGCGTCACTGAGAAGGCTCTGTAATTCTCACAACTTGCTCTAATTTTTCATCCATGTGGGCTCCAATTGTCAAATTTCCAATCATTCTTATTCCCTGTTCTAAAAGACCTCCAGTTTGATTCCAAGAAAAATGAATATTCAAGACAACAGTAGTTTCAAAGACTACAAATACTTATGATTACTGAGTTTCAATATGAAAACAATTTTGAATTAGCTCTTAATTGGTTTGAGTTATTTACAATCAGTTGAACCAGTTGGAGTCAGTATTCAAATAAAAAAGAATTCAGTTTAAACTCATCTAACAATTCCGAACCACTTTTGAATAATTCAGCATAGTTGGATTACCATGGACCTAAAAAACTTTGACAAATCAGAATTTGATAGGTTCTTTGAATTTCAGTACTGATTTATTTTAGCAGAATCCTAACTATACTACCCCACCACTGCAATTCACAGTGTAAATCACTATCATATTAGTTTTCTGAAAATGCGTCTTTACTGAGGGCACATGAGGTTCCAGCTACTGTGCTAGATGCAGATAACATTTTTGTCCCTCAGGTCATTAGTTTCTCACTCATAGATTATAGAACTGAAACCCAAACTTATTGCCTCATCAAATTTTTCTCACGCTCTGAACTCAGTTTTAATTTTCTTATGGTTTTATATAGACCTCTTTTTATTTTCTAGCTATTCTGATTCACCATATAGCCTTCAAACACACTTGAAATTTCTTTCCTTTGAACTCAAAATTTGATAAATGTGCAGCTTTTAGTTTTGGACCCATAAAAATTGTTCTTGATGTAAAAAATATTTGTTGTATGTTGGGTTGCCTGCCATTGGTTCCCTCTTCTTTTGGTAACATATGCTGAGTTCATTTGGGGGAAGTGCTGTCTGTCACACTCTTAATCCTGTCCTGTCATAATAATTGGTCCATGTATAAGCACGTGATTCAATCTAGCCAATCAGAACTAATCTATGATCTAGGCTGGACAGAAACATGCTATCTAATATCTTTCACTTGAACCTGCAAGAATATGGTTGAAGTTACTTCCAATGAGGAAAGTGTCCATTACAGGAAATGGATCAGAAATGAAAAAAACAAAACAAAACAAAACAAAAAACAAATCTAAACATCCCAATGACAGTTTTTAAACCTTGGACCAACAATTTTACATTATAGGAGCCAATAATTTTATCTTACCACTTTTTTTTCTTCAAAAGCCAATTCACATTGTATATTCTGTCATTTATCTCAATTTGCCTTCTCCATTCGGAAGCATCTTATTCTATCCTATACTTTTATAGAGATAAGAGTTTAGAGCAGTACCTGCAAAGAACATAGGGCTTAAATCACCTTGTAAATTTTGCCCTTTCTAACTTTTCATCTCCCCATCCATTCAAGAAAAATTAATTGGGAAATTTGGAATATGCTATTTTCCTGGTGAGAAAAAAATATATGTATCTCATGTCTATTTTAAGGTAAGCTGATACAAATTACACAAAGTATGTTGTATCTTTCCTAATAAAAATTACAGATATTTCATGTGCACTTAAAAGAAGGTCAGCAGTACTAAGAGATTTCCTCTTACTTCTACATCAAAGTGCAAGTCCAGTTAATTCCAACACAGACTAGGAGTACAATGAAAACACATTTGTCAGTGGATTCTATGGCCCTATGTGTATAAAGCATTTTAAGAATGTCTCATAGCACTCAGAATCTTCCCTGACCTTAGATTAATGCTAGAGACGACCTTTGCATTATATTCACAGCTTCAGCGGTGATGTCACAGTCTATCTGCTGGGCCACCAAAAGAATGCCAGGGGAGAGAATAGTTCCTGGTAACTGTGTTCACCCACTGTGCATCAAAATAGACAGCATTAAGTGTCATCTACAAACAGACCATCTTTCATACAAGAAGCAGAGATTGATTTGCTGGGATAGTGTATTTTTTCCACTAAAAAGAATTATTGTACTACATGAATTTTAAAAAATAGAGTTTTTTCCTTCTTATAAAACATTTATTTGAAAAAGCCCAAACAGACCACTGCAAAGCAAGAATGCAATGATTTCTAAACTTTTCAATTTTGTGTCTGTTAAAACATAGGGATTTACTCAATGACTGTTATAATCTTTCCTAAGATGGTTCCTTTTTTTGAAGCAAAATTGCAAGTTGTTTTCCTAGTTAAAAAATACTTTAATATTTAATAATTGTCTTGTGTGTCTGTCTATGTGTGTGTGTTGCAGGTGTGTTTCTATACTTATAAATAGTTGAGCTAAGTATGGTAATCCTATGTTTAGGATTTCCCTGACATACAAACTCATTCAGTTTGTCACTGAAGATGAGAGAGGAAACTTTTCCTGGAAGCATAGGTCATTTCTGTGAACCCTGGTCTCTGAACCAGGAAACTGCACTGAGCATGAAGAAACATGGCCCAACATTACCTGGATCTTGTAAGCTTTAGATTCTGAAAGCAGAATTCATGAAGACACTTTTAAATTAGCACCTCCCTGTTGTGTGTGTGTGTGTGTGTGTGTGTGTGTGTGTGTGTGTGTGTGTGTGTGTATTTTTATTGAAGTAGAGTCAGTTTACAGTCAGTCAGTCAGTGTTGTGGCAATTTCCAAAGTACAGCATAATGCTTCAGTCATACATGAACATACATATATTCGTTTTCATATCATTTTTCACCGTAAGTTACTACAAGATATCGAATATAGTTCCCTGTGCTATACAGTATAAACTTGTTCTTAATCTATTCTCTCTCTGTATATATCAGTATCTGCAAATCTCTAACTCTCCCTTCACTCCCTCTGATAACCACAAGTTTGTTCTCTATGTCTGAGAGTCTGTTTCTGTTTTACAAATAAGTCCATTTGACTTTTTTTTCTTATGTTCCACATATAAGTGATATCATATGGTATTTTTTTTCTCTTTCTGGCTTATTCCACTTAGAATGACAATTTCCAGGTCCATCCATGTTGCAGCAAATGGTATTCTTTTATTATTGTTTATGGCTGAGTAGTATTCCATTGTATAATATACCACAACTTCTTTATCCAGTCATCTGTTGATGGACATTTAGGTCATTTCCATGTCTTGGCTATTGTAAATAGTGCTACTATGAACACTGGGATGCATGCATCTTTTTGAATTAAGGTTCCTTCTGGACATATGTCCAAGAATGGGATTGCTGGATCATATGGTAATCACAAAAGACCCTGGAGAAAAAGAACAAAGCTGGAGGAATAACCCTCCCAGGCTTCAGACAATACTACAGAGCTACAGTAATCTAAACAGCATGGTACTGATACAAAAACAGACATATGGATCAATGGAATAGAACAGAGAGCCCAGAAATAAATCCACAAACTTTTGGTCAATTAATCTTTGACAAAAGAGGCAAGAACATATGATGGAATAAAGACAATCTCTTCAGCAAATGGTGTTGGGAAAACGGGACAGCAGCATGTAAATCAATGAAGTTAGAACACTCCATCACACCATACACAAAAATAAACTCAAAATGGCTTAAAGACTTAAACATAAGACAAGACACTATAAAACTCTTAGAAGAAAACATAGCCGAAATATCTGACATAAATCTCAGTAGTGTTCTCCTAGAGCTGTCTACACAGGCAATAGAAATAAAAGCAAAAACAAACAAGTGGGACCTAATTAAACTTATAAGCTTTTGCACAGCAAAGGAAACCATAGGCAAAACAAAAAGACAATCTACTGAATGGAAGAAAATATTTGCAAATGATGTGACTGACAAAGGCTTAATTTCCAGATATATAAACAGCTCATACAACTTAATAACAGTAACAACGACAACAACAAAAAACAATCCAATCCAAAAATGGGCAGAAGACCTAAACAAGCAACTCTCCAATGAATACATACAAATGGCCAACAGGCACATGAAAAAATGCTCAATATTGTTAATTATCAGAGAAATGCAAATCAAAACTACAACGAGGTATCCCCTCATACCAGTCAGAATGACCATCATTCAGAAGTCTACAAACAATAAATGCTGGAGAAGGTGTGGAGAAAAGGGAAGCCTCCTACAATGTTGGTGGGAACATAGTTTGGTGCAGCCGTTATGGAAAACAGTATGGAGAGTCCTCAAAAGACTAAAAATAGATCTCCCTCTCTGTTTTATACCTCTTATAATCTCATATACATAATCAACATTTTAAAGTTGATTTCAAGTTGATTTACCACAATTTAAAAAGATATCCCTCCACGACAGATGCAAAACATGTATAGACAGGTTTTGGAATGTTACCATCTTTACTAAAATTTGTAAGTTGCAGGGAATAATACTTTAATCAAGCCTCAGATTACTGTCAAAATTATGAAGATGAACTCTCTTCCACACTGGATTACAAGTAATTTTTGGTTTAAACCACTTTACTTTGTATTTTTAATAAGCATATACAGCTTAATTAGAGTGGATTTGGCTTAACATCTGGAAAATGTCACATTTTCCCAAATGGCAAGAAAAGGAGTCTGCTATTAGTACATTCTACAATAACTAACTCATATGTGGTTTTAAATGACAGCCAGGGGAAACACGCTTGTCATAAAAGCATCATATACATTATTCCTACTGCTTGGCTAGCAGATATTCAGACACCACACTTTAAACACTTTCCAGTAGGACCTTATGAGGGCAATTTCTCTGGAGATGAATAGATGGAAGAAGAAAGAAGTGAGAAAGAAAAATTACTGTTTGCTTTCTTTTAAAATTTATATATACTATTTATGATACTGAGTTCCTGTTTGCTATTGAGTTTTATTGAGGATTTCATGATATTAAGAAAGCCATTGGTTTACAGAATAGCTCTTATCCTTGTCATGTTCTCATTTCCTAGGAGAACTGAGTCAGCCTCAGAGAGAAAGAGAGAAAACAAAGGGATCTCAGGGCAACCAGGTAGGCAGAAGAGAGTAAAGATGATTGGTCCTTGTTGGAATTCTGTTTTACTGATTCAATGTCATTGGGCCATAGACTTAAACTTTTATGAACTTCCTTGGTATCCTTCGGTGTAAAATGTATACAATAATCCATAGAGGAAAAGATGGGACAAATACATAAAACACTTCCCATAGAATGACTTATATAAGACTCTATGATTTCCTTTATTTCTTTTTCTGATGAAGACGATAAAAAGGGCATCACTGGCTATTTGGAGAAGAAAAAAAATCCTGTAATTTCAAGACTCCTAAATTTAACAATAATAAAGTCATTTTTGTAGATTAAGTGGTTTTAATTTTTATGAACACCTGAATTAACCAGTAATTACTGAACTCTTATCCAACATAATTCCCGTATCCTAGATGTTTTAGTTTAATTAGAAGAGTGAAAATATCTAGTTCCTTCTTTGCTCTGTTCATGATAGAATTTGAACAATGGAAACTGCATGAAAATGAAATGATGGGCAAAATATATACAATCAATTGTAATGATACTCTTATATGGAAGGAATATTAATAGACCTGAAGATCCTATCACAAGACTTTCAGTTTACTTTAGTGAAGGGTGGCCTTCTATGAGTTTCAGTCTGTGCTAGTTGTTGTGTGTCCACTATCTCCCATTCATGCTCGCAGTGACCCTTTGGACTAGGTGTTATTCCACACATTTCAAGCCAAACAATATTTCAAGCTAAAAAACCTACGTCCTGAAGAGATTATTTATAGAAGGTTACATAGTTAACAAAGGATGAATCTGATATTCTAAATCAAGTTACTCTTTGTCTAAAGTCCATGCCTTTCTTAGCCACCCTACCTCCACTTTCCATATCGTAAGTGTGTGTGCAGCCTTATCAGCCTTACATGTAAATATTAAATGGGTTGTGGGCAGAGAAGAGCTATAGAGCAGTGACTACTCCTTCGGAAATAGAGGCCCCTACATACTTGAGTTGTGAAGTAGAATGAAGAACAGTTTTTTCCATATCCAATGTTTTAAGCATCAATTGACTTCCAAAGTCAACACCCCAAAGTCCACTTAGCCTAAATATGGCTGAATTACAGTACTTAGGACGATATTTCATCCACTGATCATCTCCTCCTTTTCTCTCTTAATCTTTTAATCTTTTCTCTATATTAAAGTCAGAGATATTTCTTTAAAATATCATTATATCTCTTTTTTGTTTCTTCAAAGGTTTCCCTTTGTTGCGTTTGAAGACCCCAATTCTTCATCTCTTCTTCAAAGTCCTACATAAGCTGGTTCCCGCATCTCACATCTCCAACATCATCTCAAACCACTCTTGCTCTCAGTCCATGCACTCCAGGCATGTTGGCCTTCTTTCAGATGCTTGAAACACATCAGTGTCTTTAAACATTCTCTGTCTGGAAATATATTCTTCCTTTCCTCCCCCTCTGCTTTTTTTTTTTTTTGTTTCATTAACTCATGCAGAGTACAGCTTTATATTTCAGTTCAAATACAACTTTGAGAAAAATTACCCCTGACGCACCATACTAGATCTGCTGCATGCTTCTATAACTTCTCTAATGTTCTTTCTGTTTATAGAACTTAACGAGGATTTGGGAATATTCTGCAGTTATTTGATTAGTGTATTAGCTCCTAAACTGCAAGCTCCTTGAGAACAAGATCTCTTTTGCTCAGCATGTTCACCAGAATATTAACACCCAGGAAAGTGCCAGGCACAAGTAATCAAAAATTGTTTGTGGAAAAAATAAAGCATATTTCTCTAAATTATATTCTTCTTCATTTCTCTCATCTAGATGGATGGTAAGGGACTTAAAAAAACAAGATGGAACAATTATTGAGAGAGACATATCATATGCATAAGTATGTTAGAAAGGGTATATTAGGATGTTTGTATTTCATGATTTCACTCACTTTAGAGAAGAATCTTCCAGTGGAGACAAGGATCCACTCTGTGAATGTTGAGTTGACTTTTCTTTCTCTGGTAATCCCAGTATATGACCAATGGATTCATGTCCAGAGTGACCATGGCTTCATGAAAGGATGTTATGAATGGGCTTAGCAACAAATATTCCCATTCAACAAAACTTTTCTGGCAAGTGCCACTAACGGTGTCCAGTTTGCCATTAGCAAAGGCCAAAGCACAATTCCACGTATGACATAATCTGAACTCCAGGGGACCATCTGTCCATCTGATAGCAAAGTGACTCATTGGACACTTCCATCATGGAGGGATCCTCACAGGGCTGGATATTTATTATCCTTAAATTTTTTTCTTTTCCTATGTGCTTTACTTTTGCTAACACTGCCATCTATGGACTTACGAAAGGTCTTAATCTCTATTATGCTATTCCAGATAATGTTTCTGTCTAAGGAACTCATTTAGTGGAAAAAGCAATGAGCTCATACCCAAGAGAGTCACTGCTCTTACAATATACCCCACTAGAAGCAGGTGGCCTTGCAGAACAATGGAACAATGAACTAACTAGCTGAAGGCTGACTGAGACCTGAAGAACAAATCTTGCAAATCTGGGTACTGTCCTACAAAATGCACTGCATGTTTGGACCAGCAATCTTCCATGACCTGTATATACAGGTTTAGGATTTAGCAGACAGAAGTAAGAATGTCTTCTCTCTCATAAACTTGGTGTCTCACTTGTCAAGTTTTTGCTTCCTGTCTGAAGGCTTTGGGCTTGGTTAGTTTAAAAATGTTAGTTCAAAAGGAGAAATAATTCCAAAAAGGGACAAAAAATAAGTTTTGAAAATGGAAATTGTGAATAGCTACCTGACCATGTGGGAGTCTTCATGCCAAAAGGCAAAGAAGCTACTCTATTCTGTTGTGGTAGATGCCAGTTATTAAGGGAGAGTTCTGTGTAGGACCCAATGGATTATCTGGGATCTCCCTAAGTATTTTAATATTCAGTAGTAAACTTAATAGAAGACAATAGTGAACAGTAAAGGGAGGATTACTTAGCGATTAGATCTTCAGAAATAAACATTTAGGTTGTTAGGCCATCTTAAACTGTGGCAAATCCTGGCCAGGTGAGGTTAAAGGAATGGATAGTGGCAAGAAGGAATTAGTAAATGTCAAACACCATCTTGTGACCAATTACTTTCCTTGTTGTTCTGAGATATATATAAATAGATAGATAGATATATACACACACACACACACACACACACAATATATATATATACACACACACTATATATATGTATATATACACAAACACACACACACTCACATACACATAGATACACATATATATGTATATATATATATATATATATATATATCTGCCTTACTTTTTATATATATGTGGAATGTACATAAATGTATATATCTCCATATTTCCTTTTCCTCATTGTTTTAAGTAAAGAATGTTGAGGATGAAATTATAACTGAAATAAAAGAAGAATTAACTCTCCCAAAATAGTTATGATGACTGATAGAACTATTCTTCTACTTTGGGGGGGCGGATAAAAATGTCATCATTTATATAAAGAATAGTTGCATCATACTAGTAGGAATATGATGTTGCATTATTGTTACTATGCAAAAGATTAAATACAGCAGGAAACTGTATGGATGCTAAGTGATCAAAAGGTTGGGAGTTACCAGACTTCATCAGTTCGCACTCGACCCTATCATGCTGTTCTCTCTTCTGCAGTCTCCTTTGCACTATCAGGCTGAAGACTGCAAATGAAGACTACGTTTCATATACTCCCCTGCTAACTTGGTTCTGGTTGTCTCCTTCTAATGGAGACCCGGCACCAGATGAGAAGGCTGCCAGCAGGTAGAAATAGTTTCTACCTAGTCTCTTCTGGCAGCAGTTGGTGAGTTACTGGGCTCCTGCAGAAGCACAGGTGGTTCCAGCAGCCGTGCCAGAGTTCCAAATGCAGCAAGTCAGTGGTAGCAATGGGAGCCTCTGGACCCATGAAAGCCGCTGCAGGTTTCTGCCATAGCTCTGGAGTTCTGGCATTGACAGCTGTTGTGAGCATTGGCCCCTCAATGGTAACATCCAACATTGCTTCTCGGCCTTTTGGCTAAGATCAAATGTAGGGTAACATCCAACAGATGACAGGGCCTCCTGAAGCAGCCACAGAGGGCACTGTGGTCCAGACAAGCTCTTGCTATTGTAGAAGCCTTAACGTATTCTGTAGAACCTAGTCTTTGGGAAACAATGTCTTCCTCTTTTTCTGTTCTTCCATTCTTTCACAAAAGTATATAAACTCATTCCCATATTATATCTCTATTCAAAAATACTCTAGTGGCTTCTAGTTTCCTAGCTGGACTTTGTTTCCTCCTCTTTCTACCTCTTAATGTTACCTTAGAGCTCAGTAATTCACTTTCTTCTATCAGTATTCACATCCCCTGTGATCTCATCCAGACTCATAGGTTTTATATATATATTCATCTCTGTGCCAACAATTCCCACATTATATATCTTCAGTTGTCCCCTAGGCATCTCCGCTTGGATAGATGATAGACATCTCAAACTCGTTGTTTCTAAAAAATGAACTTCTGAACTTTCCTCTCACACTTGCTTCCTTCCCACAATTTTTCTGGCCTCAGTTGATGGAAAATCCACCCTTCCTTAACCTTAGAGTCCTTTTAAATGGTTCTCTTTTATTCATACTTTATATTAAATCCATCAGGAAAATCTGTGTTTTCACTTTCAAAACATTTTCAGAACCTGCTAATTATTCACCACAAGTTCTTCTATCACCATGGCTCAAACCACTGTCATCTTTTGCCTGACTTACTGCATTAGTCTCCCAGATAGTCTACGATCCCATCATTATTCCCAATGCTGCAGAGTGCTACTTTAAAAATATTAGTGAGGGGTCCTATGACTGCTCTGCTCAGAATCTGCCATGTTTAGGCACACACTGAAGAGGAGAAACTTGCTAAGCATGACCTGAAATGCAAAAGGTTTATGTTGCAAGCAGGAGGGCAAAAACACCAAACCAAACCAAACCAAAAACAGAAGAAGAAGGAAAAGTTATGTGAAATTATTTCTGATGATCTAAGAAGTAGAATAAGGTTCTAAGCAGCCACTTGAATTGTTGTCACAGTATGCTTTCATTATTATGCACTCTCAACTCTTCTCATACACAAAGAAGGAAATTGAGACAATACCAAAACAATCTTCCTAGAAGAGAATTTTTTTTTTTTTTAATTTTTGGAGATGCTTCCAACAGCTAGTGAATGAGACCACTAATTTATGTCCAAGTAGACTGTCATTCTGTACCATGGAAACCTCTTTAACAATATATTTTTAAAGCTTATATTGTGACACTTACAGGTGAACAACAGGAATGAGTTTAATGGTACATCTTAGCATTCTTCCTTTATACTTCTCCACCACACTTTCCCTGCCCTCTAAAAGAGCTAGTGCAGATTTGGAATTGCTAAAGGCTGTGGATTATTAGGGAGCCACTACAATCTCAACACAATCCTTAATTAGTAGCGACGTTTTATACATGATGATAAAGGTGTATCTATACATATGAACATATTTTGGTTAAAATATTTTGCGAGTAATTAACCGACTAGACAATTAGAAACATTTTTAGGACAAATGCCTACTGTTTTGTGGCTGCAAATTTGAACTTCAAAGTTGGGACTATGGCTGGAAGGTGAGAATGCTGAGTCTCTAAGCAGTTGGCCAAAAAAGGAAAGCAACTCAGATTATCACATGATATTTTCCCTCATCCTAAGCTTTCCTGAGCTATACATTGTTAAACGCTCTGGAAGCCACCAGTAGCCTAGGTAAGAAGTTGACAAATGTAACCTGGTCCTGAACTAGTTTATTTGTTTCAAGGTGGCCAGTGTTGGTTTCATTAATAAAGGGTTGACTGGAATTTTCTTTCTTTCTTTTCCTTCTTTTTTTTTTTTTTTTTTTTTTTTTTTGGTATCTTGTGTTATTGGACTGTGTGGACTGGAGGGCAGAACCTAGAGGTGTAAGAGCCATAAAGTAATTGATATGTTGTCATTACGTGGAACAGGACAGTGGTTTATGTTATATAAAAATCTGTCTCTTATCTTTCTACTTCCCTCTCTCGGCCTTCCTCTCTCAAACGTGAAGCATATAAATTAGTAATAGGGATAATACCCAAGTGACCTGCCCTGCATTTAGCAGGTGCTGGCAAGGCAGCACAGGTGGACTGCCACAGATAAGCCATCCAGAAGACTGCCGTCCTCACTCCACCATCTAAAGATACTCTGAGTTCAGTATCTAGAAATCTCAATTGGCTGCTCTCTAGATTCAGAAACTGGGTTTCCAACTATTCATTTTTTTTTTAATTTTCATAGAAATTCCCCTCATTAAATGCCTGACTGCTTGTACCATTCATCAAGTATTCTCTACCACCAAGTCTCAACAAAAGGTTCAGCTGGTCCTTAATGAACAAAAGGCAACTGAAAGAGAAAATGGACATATGTTATTCAAAGGAAGGAAGAACGTCTCTTCTTTCCTTGAACCGAAGGAGGGACTGACAGATCCTGACCAAACCTCTGAGCCATTCGCTGGACTGGCCCTTGACAAATGGACTTCCAGGTCAGGCTTTGCATTGCCCAAGAATCCTGCTAAGTAGGTTTAGACAGAATCCTCCAATCTGATCACTCTTGCCTGCCTTCAGCAAGAATTCTGTTGAGTTAGGTTAGCAAGAATCCCCACACCTGATGTCTCCCTTTCATAATTTTCTGTCCACAGCCCTCCACCCAACCTGCATCTTGGCAATAAACCCCGGCTTGTCCCTGCTGTATTTGGAGGTATTTCTCCTCTCCCTTCCTGCAAAGTCCCCCTTGAATAAAGTCTTCCTTAACATCTTTAACAAGTGCCAGAATAATCTTCTCCTTACTAGTACAGAAGAAAAGGTAGGTGCCAAGGATGAAAGGACAGTTTCCCTGATAGAGAGCACTACCATTGTCAAAGGACTGAAAGAAAATTAAAGTATTTCCATCCTGTTGGACACTTAATGTGTTTTGTGTTTGCCCTTTATTCGGTAATTAGCAGTACTATTCAGGAAGTCTGTTAAATTAATAAAAGTGTTAGTAAGATTGACTTTTAAGAGTCAGACACACCTAGTTATTGTCTTAGCTGTGTTGCTTTTTACTCCATGTTCTTTAGGAGATTATTTGACCTTTTCAAGATTTAATATCTCATTTGTTAAACAAGCATGATGTTAATACATTTTTGATAGATTTGCTCTGAAGATTAAATAAGATGTTAAAATACCTACAAAGAGCATAATGTAGTGCCTAGACATAGTAGGGGAATCCAATAAATATTAGCCATTTTGATTTTGAACATTAATAACAATTAAATATTTCCCAGGTATTTTGTTTTTTTTTTTTGAGTTGTTCCATTTTTTATATCAGACATTCCTAGGAGTCTCTTTAAAGAAAATATGCTAGTTAACACCATATTCTAAAATTAGTGATCTCATGGGAAGGCGTGTTTGATATGTGAGTTACATATGCACACACATTTTTTTCCAAAATAAACTACCTCATGATTCTCTCTAATAAATCATAGTCAGAATTTATTTCCTTTCTAATCATGAAAGCCTCCTTCTGGAGTCCAGATAACATTCTGATATTTTATAGGTAACCACAGAAATCCAGTAACTCCTGGCAGATAAGAATATTAATGTGGAAAAAAATAATTCTTCTGTAATTCCTAAGAAGAAAATGTGTCATAGAAGGTGTCTACTGAATTCAAGAAGCTATTCTTATTGTTAGTTGAACCATCCAAAATCACTCTTGAATATCAAAAATAATCAAATATCTGCAGTTTCACTTTTCAAAGCAAATATTTATACAATGTGTTTCTATAAGTAATGTTAACTGCATTTCCTCTTTTGTGGGTTCTGGTTCTAAAAGGATAAAACACTTAAGGCCTGAGTTTGTCCATGCCAAGCCTAAGCTATCATGAGTGAATGCCAAAGCATATGAAGATGAGGGACTGTATGAGTGGAATTCCTGGATGTAAGTGGCAGAAACCACTTTGGCTAACTCAGCAGAAAAGGAAAATTCTGGAAGGATACGTCGTGGAATAGAAGGGAAGGGTGGAAAACCAGGCTTAGGTAGGAAGGCCAAGACCTTAACACTTGTCAACTTAGAACGTACCACAGCCTGAAACTCTGTCATCTCTGACGTTAGCTGATATGCTACTTCACCATATCCACCAGAAGTAATCTCCGCTGAGCCCTGTGGTTTTTTTTTTTTTTTTTTCAGATTTCTCTGTTAGTATTTTTATTTACATGGATTTCTTTTTTTTTTAATTGAAGTACGATTGATTTACAATGTTGTGATATCATATGATATCACTTACAGGTGGAACCTAAAAAAATGACACAAATGAACTTATGGACCCTGTACTTTTGATCTCACTCTCTCAAGGTCTGAAACTCTGGGAGGGAGTGTCTGATTAGCTAACGACTATCCTGCCCCTTCCATATGAAAATGTCCTCTCTCTGTCTTCTGTAATGGGAGACAAGAGTCCTGCTTTCTACCTATCTTGTTATTCTTGCAGTAGGAAGTCTGTTTGTATGCTGGGCACATATACATAGCTCATTAGCTATAACCATCTCTTTGGATTTGTTCCTGTATAACACTGTTAGGGTAGTACCAGATTGCTACAGACAAAACAAGTGTAGCATTTTCAATTTTTTGTTTATATATACATGCATTCATATGTAAAAATATACATGTAATATGTGTAAGTCTAAAAATAAAATATGGAATAACATGGTGATCTAAATTACAGTTACTAACTCTCAAAAAGTTGTTCAGAATTGCCCCATGTTGATTTTTCTCAGTTGTACTGTCAGCGTCCATTGCTGTTACATGAAGAGTGACCTAAATATAGAATGAAGAACAGTATTTTGTTGTTTTTTTGTGGAAAACATACTTAAGAGGATATTTCTGGAGATGTTATTCACACACAGAAGAAGTTGCACATTTGATCCTTGTGTTGAAGGTATGGAAGAGTATTAGTTCAACAAAAGGGAGACAAAAATCAATTTTCACCTAATGAACTTGTATGAATTTAATAAAAAATGAAAAGTAAATAAATGGTTGGCTGATGACTATGCTTTCTATTGAGGGTTAAAAAAATAATATTGCAATTATTGTTGGTGAATAAATCATCTTTCACAATAAATGAATCCATCCTTTTCCAAGGAAAAGAATTTACTTCAGATTAACTTTAAGTCTATGTGCTGTAGGATAAGTTAAAAGATAATTAATTTATTAAGAGATAATAAAACTATATTTAATCACAATGGTTTTACAATGAGAATGAAAGGGACAGAATCCTACTATGCCATATTTTCCATGATATTTCAGCTCTTAGGAAAGACGAACGGGTCTGAGAGGCAAAGGCAGTGCTTTAGGGGAGCACTTCTTGGCACGTTATATTCCCCAGGCTCAGTCATCTCTCCCTTTACTCATTTAAAAGGAAGCTGAAAAAACTGAGCTTCAGAACATGCACCAGAAACGTGAGCGATTCTTTTCGTTGAGTTAAACTGAAATCACTGTACGTTTCCATCCTCAGTTTAGCTCTGTGTGTAAATGCTTTCTGCTTTATTGTAAAAAGTTGAGAGGTTTTTTGTTTGTTTGTTTATATTTTCCTTTTGGGGGGAGGTCAGCGGTGTGAGGCAAAGATGTGCTTTTGATGCTAAGGGCGCAAAAGTTTACTGATAGAAAACTGATAAAGTAATTAAACATTCACTAAAGCACAGCTATAATATAGCAGCTGGATATATCAAAACCACCAGTTGTCCTTCAAGGCTCTTTTTCAAAACATAGTGTTTTTCACTTAAATTATGATATAATTCAACACAGGCATGAATCAAATACAATACTGGTGAGACATTTTTCCTGTAGTCAGGACACTTTTTGCCCAATCAACAGCTTAGCTAAAGGTATTCATTTGAAAATGGCTGGTGGGTAGTGTAGGGGTGTGGCCTCTTCACAGAAGAGGGTGAAGGAGTCTTTACTGAGCAATGACTTCTGACCTGGGTACAGTTAGCTTGATGTTCACTCGTATTTGGCCATTTGTTTTTCTATCTGACATTTAAATGACGCTATATAAATTAGATACTTGGCATCTCATGTCTGTGAGGAGGAAAGAATCTTCTTCCTTAGGAAGACCAAAAACTAAAGTTCTACAGTTTGTATTTCTTTTTATGTTTCCCCCAGTTCTTTCTACTAGGAACATCATATCGCAGGTATCAGACACATTACCATGCAAAGAAAAACATCACTAGTGATAACAATTTTGGATTATTTTAATTCCACAACTAACACAATAGTTTCCCAAACATAAATATAAATTAATGGTATTTCCTGAATAATAGAAGACCTGGTTAAAAGGGACTATTGATTTGGTTCCAGGACCAGTGGCCAAGTATCCATATTTTTCTCCCAAGTAGGGTAGTAGAACAAAATATAAAGACACCAGAGTTAGAGAATAGAAATGACAGTGTGTATGTTTGCTTTTGCTCTCAGATAAATTTGATATGAAAGTGCCTGTGTATGGTTGTGTGTGTGTGTGTGTGTGTGTGTGAGAGAGAGAGAGAGGGAGAGATAGAGGGAAAGAGAGAGGGAGGTATGGAGAGAGGGAGTCGCACATATATTTATGTATTTTACATGACTCCTTTTGAATTAGAGGCATTTGGAGCAAAGGTTGATCCTCTCTAAGGCACCAATATGTGTCACATCACTTGAGTATTCATCAGATGTGCAAATATAATACAGAGAAGAAAGAAACAAACAAATGAAATCAATACAGAAGGCAAGAAAGCAAATGCCATGAGACATCTATCTCCTTCCCACCACCTCTCCTTGGTTTCCAATCTCACAATTCTGTACACAAAGTGTTTTTACCTTGGGATGAAAGTGAATGGTAAAGGATGTGATGTTAGCCAATGCGTAATCTAGACCTTGACTCTACACCACTGGGGGCCTGACTTTAGTGGCCTGTGCAAAAGGCAAAGTCAGTGTTTATTCTCAGTCTTACAGCATCATAGGAACCAGCGTGAGGTGCCCTGTGCTGTGACTGGGAAAGTCCTTTTACTCTACCTCCCTCCTGAGGTGCAGGCATTTCTTGTATGTTTGTTCATTTTAGTTCCACTCATACAGGCAAGTCTTAATCATTAATGAGTCAACTATCATATACTGATTAGGGATATCAAGCTTAATGAATCCTGAAAACAGTCTTCTATTTCCAGTCAGCTCTTACTGACAATAGAAAATTATCCAAGGCATTTGCTCAAAATAGTGCATTCTATCAAAAAAAAAAAAAAAATTACTCAGGCTGACTTTTACTTTGGCTGTCTCCAAGATGAGATCACTAGAAAAATAATCTGAAGGAGAAGAAATTCCCCAAATATCATGTATTTGTAGCATATATTTCTCCAAAGTAAACCAGTCTAGGAGTAAAGATAATGGCCTAACAAGAGTAACAAAACAGTATTTCTCTGTTTTTGCCACTATCCATAAAATTTCAGGAGTTTTAGCTTCCCTTAGATTTCTCCAGCAGACTTCAGGCTGTCCCCAAGGGAAGAGCCAAAAGCAGTCCATCATCTCATATGCAAAGAGTATAATTTCCTCTTGCATATTCCTCCTGGACACCCCAGAGAGTCCTCCATTTCACTTGTCTCCTACTCCAGCCTCTGTAAGGACACATCTTTCTTCTCCTAATGCTCTGATGGTCCAGATTTCATTCTACACAGAAGGTGGGATTGGTTTTCGGCTTCAGCTAATGTGACCACAGAAATCGATAATTATCTAAATTACAGAAAATACTACACTCTGCTCTGTAGACTACTAGGCTCTGGTTGCTCTATTTCCTTTGTGTTTTATAGATTTTAAGGAACCGGCTCTTTTTTTTATGTGTATCCCCTATGCTCAGGTCTCTGTCATATGTCTTTAATGAAAGAGAAGGAGCACATAATATCTGATCTATACATGAATTTTACATCTTTTCTCAAAACTTAAAGCAATTTTGTGTGCATGGACTCTCCTTCCCTTAGAGATTTGTTCCTTCCTAGGAGTTTCCTTAGTCCTTCATGTGAACAGATCCTGGCAGGCAACGAAAGAGACTCACTAGACTTGCTGAAACATATCTGAACCCTAGGGTGAACTCAACTCAGTCTGTCGAGCTAAGATCCCTTCACAGTACATGTACATAGATTCCAGTGATGAGATTCTATTACAGGCTATTTTCTTCATTATTTTAAAAATAATAGCAAACAGGCTTTAAATGAATTATTTTATTGTACTTGTTCCTGATGTGCCATCATTTGCATTTGGAACGAATGGGCCTTTCTAACAGAAGAACAAAGAGAACATTCCCTCTTAATATCAGTTTGGATGGCATGGTACGAGGGTCACCAACTGAGTTTCCCTGCATGAATCAGTGTTAGGTTTCAGGGTAACCACGTTGGCCATTCTCAAGGGCCTTGGGAGATTCAAGTACCAAGTGCACCATTTTGATGCATTATGATGACCTGCTTAAAGAAGCACTTCTCTAAAAATTCCTCTTTCGCCCTGATAGGACTTGTTTTCAGGTATTTCAGGCTCAGCCATGCCTAAGCTTTGTGTGCAATCAATAAACAACTGCACATGCCCATACCAGCCATCCTTACCTATTTTTTAAAGCTATTACACGTGGGTGATGCCTTGTCATGTTTATATATTTTCTGGAAAATACATACAGGATAATGTTGGTCTCTCAGGATATTATAACCCAAGCTTAGAAGGGACATGTCTTTCAAAAAGGTGTTTATAAACAATATAATGTTAGAGTTCCTAAGTGATATGATTGGGGGTATAAGCAGTTTGTTAAGCCCTTTCCTGATGCTCCCTGAATCCTGGCTAGATTCAGTCCTCTCTCTGGACAGACACATAAGCCTGAACCATCTGAGTACATATCTAAGTGAGGGAACTGGAGGAGATTCTAGAAGCCCTGCTCACTAAACTTCCCAAGCATGATAGTTTCGTGTACCCTTTTGGGAAAATCGTACCCTTTAAGCTTGTGAGAGTAAAATGCAACTTGACACAATTTAGGTATTGGAATGACTAGTTTCGTAAATTTTCAAAATTTTTCCTTTGTGGGTCTTAGTTGCCATGCAAATAAAGGTTTTGATCAAAAATTTTAAAAGATAAGAATTTTATACTTCTATAGTATTCATTTAATCGATTTCTAAGTGAATATGAATCAAATTTATTATAATAAGGAGGCTATGACCATCATTCAAAGAGTCTTCTAATATCAAATTTGCAACTTTCTTCTTATGCCCCAACTTTTGGCTCTTGGGTTAGAGTTAGCAAACGGGGTCCCTCAGACTTCTATGCGGATGGGATAAAATAAAGGAAAAATGACAAAAGGATTTTTGAAGAGCCTGATGTATATCAACTATGGCAAATTCCCACGTTTCTTTCTCCTATTATCATAATTTGAACCAACTTCCTGACAGAAGGATTCTGACACAATCAGAGAATTCTGGAAGGTCCCAAGTCATCAAACCCCACGACTGAAATATCATCTCAAAATTTTCCACAGTGAAAGCTGATTCATGAGACTAAAGATGTGAAAACATGGTTTATCTATGAGGAAAGAAAGAAAAAGGTCTCTGTTGAAAAAGGTCTAGGGTAGAGCAAGGAAAAAAGGATACAGCCAGAAGGAAAATCTGTAAAAGATATCTCTGAGAAAGGTCACTTCAATTGATGTAGGTTTTTCTGTTACAAATTCCTTTTTATGTGCTTAGCTGTTAAATGTTAAATCTTCCATTTTAAAATGGACTTCAGTTTCACCATGAGGTAGGGCTCTAACCCCTGCAAATGATGGTCAGTCTCTACATATGTATTTCATTTCATGTCATGTGCTCTTAGCTCATGCTTTCTATTTTTCTTATTTGGTGCCCTGATATAAGGGCACTTATCTGTCTGAAATGTCATTGTGGGAATGTGTACTGAGATCCTCTTGGGTAAGTGCCTCAGGGACATTCTTTCCTGATGGATGTTCCAGATGTCAGAGTTTACACCTGTTCCTAAGTGTAAAATGTACATGTTAACCAACAAAAATAAAGTTTTATAAGACTAATAGGATTTTAAGCCAAGCAGCTCATGTAAATGGATATAGCAAGGTGTAGACATATAAAACATCTCTTTTTTGTTTGGAAAATACACAATTTCTCGAAGAATGCAAATACAACATTTAAAGGAGAGTTTTGGATTAAACATCACATATTTAAGTGACTAAGTAAAGTGGCTTAATGAATGGTTTCCTGGTTCCCACAGGATTATGATTTTTCTCTTTGCCCTGACACTGAATAGACAATGTTTTGCGGAAGAGAAAAAAGCAGACATGAGAATTTTAATAAGGAATGTCAATCCTTGAACATAAATAGAATTCAATAGTTTTATAAGTTCTTTATATTTAATGTAATCAGAAATGCAGTTAGGGGTAGTATAGGGTTAGAAGAGAGAAACACAGATTATATTCACAACTTAAGGACTTTTTAGTGATAGTCATTCAAACATCTATTCAACTAATATTTAAGTCCTTAATATACACCATGCTATGTTGTTGGAAATCATGTTAACATCTCAGCTTCTACTGCCTAGACTATAAAATGGATAAAATCTTTATTAACTTGGTGAAGACGGAGACTATATACAAGATGGTCTCTTGAATTTAAATGAAAAATTTATAATTCTATTATTCTGGGTAAGATTTTCTATTTGTTCTTCATTTCCTCTTCCTCTCTTTCATAGGAATTAAAAACAGAGACCACAATAAGCCAGCAAAACAACATAACCCAGAGACAGAAACACAAATGCTTCAGAAGTTAACTGTAGCACCAGGAGACCACTAGGAGAGCTTAGAAAAAAAAAAGATCTGAGAAGATCAGCTAACAAAAAACCTGGGTTGGGAAGGCCTTCTGAAATTAAGAATCATTTATACAATAATTCTTTGAATTTTAGCCTTTTAATTTCTTCCTCAGACAGGACAGTCATACAGAGCAAGTTGAACTGAAAAATTGCTTGCAAAGAACAGATGTGCTTCCAGAACATGATTTTAATGAATTAACTAAAACTCTAAAATGACTGAATACTATTAAAGGCTAATAATATAACACATAATTCACATCCATGATAAAATTTGACTACATATTCAGAAAGCCCACCTTCAAGCAGGCAGGATATTGCCGAGGAAGACTTTGGATCATTGTCACATTAAGATGTGACCATTTTTAATAGCGATCTTTATAAAAAGTCAGTTAGGACCCCTAAAAATTGCAAAATTGAAGTATTTTAATTAAAGTAAAAATTTAATTTTTTTGATATTCATTCTAAAGACCTACAATAGTCAGCTTTTCCCGTTAAATAGCCGTAATGTAATGTACTTCAACTGAAGTACAGTCAATTACAATGTGTCAATTTCTGGCTTATTATTTGTTTGACATTTACTCCAGCACGCTATTGATATTTTGTTTTAAAATTCCTTGCCAGAGGAAAATGGGTACCTGATCTACACTCAAGTAAAATATTACCAGACTTTAATTTGAATTGGGAATAGTGACAACAGCAACATTTAGTACAATGAAAAGCCTTGATTAGTTTATTTCCTCTATGATGTGGCCATCTTGCAAATTCAAAATTCAAAATAGAAGGTTAACTGTTATTTGGTTGCGTATGGAAATTTCATTGTTGTAGATTTTGAGGGCTCTGAATGTATGGGTCTATGAATATACACACACTCACACAAACATACGAGTGTCTGTCTCTACCATTCCTTAGTTAAAAAAGAGCTGGATGAATTTTTACCAATTACATATCAATTATTGACTAAAAGTTGTGTTTCTTGCCAGGCTGCCCCTTTCCTGGTCTTTTGGCTAAAAGGGGCAGATTTCTGTTAGGACATTTTTTTGTCTACACTGCCTGCCATTTCTGGGTTGCCAGATTCAGCTAGGATATAAAAACCAAAAAGAAAACCCACGGAATTCACCATCCTCTTTCCTCACACCCCCAGGCATTAGTTGGTCTGCCTCCTCCTCTAACCATTCAGAGTATTCTTATGGTTGTTTTATATACAGTTCTAGAGTTATTAGCTGTGCTTAGTAGGAGGAATAAGGCATGTCTACTTCATCTTCGCTGAAGCAGAAGTCCCAAATGATTTTTAAAAGTCAGTACGATATTGATCTTTAAAAGACAGCTTCGAATGACATTCTCCATGAACATCCAATGTCATTCTAAGTGAAGAAAGTCAGAAAGAGAAAGAAAAATACCATATGAGATCGCTCATATGTGGAATCTAAAAACAAACAAACAAACAAACAAAACATAAATACAAAACAGAAACAGACTCATAGACATAGAGTACAAACTTGTGGTTGCCAAGGGGGTGGGGGGTGGGAAGGGATAGACTGGGATTTCAAAATGTAGAATAGATAAACAGGATTATACTGTATAGCACAGGGAAATATATACAAGATCTTATGGTAGCTCACAGAGAAAAACATGTGACAATAAATATATATATATGTTCATGTATAACTGAAAAATTGTGCTCTATACTGGAATTTGACATAACATTGTAAAATGATTATAAATCAATAAAAATGTTAAAAAAATAAAATAAAAGACAGCTTATATTAAATTTTAGTAATGGCTAACAATTTTTCCTGTGTAACAAACACAGGATAGTATAATTATGCTCTTTAGTTCTATAGGCAAGGATCATTTAAATTCATCATGATGATCATAGAATATGTAAGTAAAATATTCTGCATAATCACTTAGTCCTTCAACTCACACATTTAACAGTGGCTCTATGATTAGAAATCAGATTCTTAACACCTAGAAAATCAGTGACTTTCTTAGCTGTAGATTAGCACATCTTGTCTAATTTAGTAAATTACAAAAAGTAAGTTACAAAAAGATCCTCTAAGCATGTTTCATAATTAAATTTTCAAACTGCTGCCTTCTTATTGCAACTCTTCAATTACCTTTTAAAAAAACAATCACATGAAATAAATATGTTATGAAAATAAATATGCCTTTACCTGACCTGGACTCATTTGTTCTAAAAACATGCTTATGAAGTATATAGAAAACTGTTACTTAGGAAACTTGGGGAATGTATCAAACCCAAAACTTGAGTTATCAGCATAGCTAAAGATATATATATATATATATATAATTAGCTAATTATATCCCTTTTTGGTTATATTTATGAATATTCTATTTCTCTATGTCACAAAATGAAATAGTTCAATGGACACATAACTTGTATCGCATTCCCACTGCTCTGCCCTCCACTACAGTTCACTTTCTACACAGAGTGATTTAAGAAATGTAAATCAGATTGTTTTATACCAGACCTGCTTAAAACTTACCAATAACTTAAATTCATACTTAAATAAAATATGAACCCCTTGCATGCCTTGAAACCTCACTTGATCTGCATCTTGCCTCCTCTCTTTGACCTTACTTCTCTCCTCCGTTCTCCATTCATGGTTACCATGTTTCATCCACACTTGTGTTCTCTCTGCTCTTGAACATGTATAGCTTGTTTCTACTGCATGGATTTTGCACAAACCACTCCCTGTCATTCAGGTATTGGATCAAATGTCACATCAGTATCCTATCACTCTATCTTTTTCCACAGCACTCAGCACTATCTAAAGTGACTTTATGTATTTCTTTACTTGTTTTCTTTCTATTTCCCTGACTAAAATGCACGCTCTATGAAAGTAGAGAATGTGTCTATTGTAGTCACTGGAACTTTCCATGCCAGAGACTTAATATAGGACTTGATATAAAATACAATTTATTGAATGAATTATTTACAATTTTATTGTTGGTTGAAGACTACCATGCTGAGTTATTTGTTACTCTATTCTCTTGCAAAATGGTGGGTTACTTTAGGAGCTATTAAGAATCTAAGATCTTTGTGTCTCCAAATTTCTGTACATTTTGAGTTCTTATGTGTTTGCTCTCTTCTTCCTTTAGGTTCACTACTTGCCTTTCTGTTGACAGTGAACATTCCTTGAGTAATCAATACTCCCACCCCATTGCTCATCTACTATTGTTCTGAAATCAAGAAAAGATAATTTGATATGAATTGTATGTAAAATAAAGGTAAGAGTGTTTTGAATGGCAATCAGTCAACTCTCATATAAGAAAGTATATAGACTTTCCTTATTATATTTTGGGGCATCTGTGGTTGCAGCACTAAAAAGCATTTTTTAAAAATAGCCTTTTACTATATATATCCAGCAAAAGACCCAATTCACAACTGTCAGCTTGGTAAATTTTTACCATGTGAGGACATGCCCTTACTTCCTCCCAAATCAGTAAATGGAAAGTAATCTCTCACTTGGAAGCCTTCTCTTACCTCTTCCCAGTCATTATCCTTTTTCAAAGATTAGAAAACTACTTTGACTTCTATCACCATTAATTAGTTTTTATGAATTTCATAAAAATAGAAATAGGCATTCTTTTGTATTTGGCTTCTTTGGCTCAAAAGAACCTTTGTGAGATTTATCCATACTCTTGCATATGGTGTTGTTGGATAGTGTTTCATGGTATATATGTACCACAGTGTATTCATCCTTTGTATTGTTGACAGACATTTGGGTCCTTTATAGTTACTGGTTGTAACAAACACTGTTACTATGAAGACCCTGCTCACATGTTTTCATATTTCTGATAGATATTTTATGCAGGATTGGAGAAGCATAAATTTACTTATAATAGATCCAGCAAAAATAGTTTTCCAAAAATGGTTGCATGAATTTACACTCCCAGAACAGAAGTGAATGAAAATATTAATTGTTCCACATCACTCTGAACTCTTGGAATTGTCAGTCTTTTTAATTTGTCATTATGGTACTTGTGTAATTACATCACACTGGCATATTAATATGCATATCCCTGATAAACTCCTTTTCATGTGTTTATTGGCAATTCTGATATTTTCTTTTGTAAAGTGCCTATTCAAGTATTTGGCCTGTATTCGTTTTTGTAATATTGATGTTTACACACACACAGAGACACATCCTGGATACAAGTTTTTTGCCAGCTAATGTATTGTAAATATAGTCTGCTATTCTATGCTGCCTTTCAATAGTCTTAATGGTGGCTCCTGATGGGAAGACATTTTAATTTTGGTAAAGATTGCTTTATCGTTTTCTTTTCTTTTATGGTTGATGAATTTTGTGCTATGCTACCCCAAAGTCACAAAAAATACTCTCCAAAGTTGTTTTAAAAGCTTTATAGTTAAGGTTTTTATGTGTAAGGTTATTATCCACTTTAAATTAATTTTCACATTTGGTTTGAAGTATATGCCATTCACAAAGAAAACCACAAATAGGCAAACCATAATCAAATTGCTTAAAAAAATGATGAGTTCATGTAAAATTACAGCTTATTAGAGAGATTTACATTTTGGATTTCACCTTTAGTGAAAGAAGTTTTAAAAGAGTTTGTGGCTGGTTTCATGATCCAGCCTCAGAATTCCAAACAGGACTTAAAGTGGCAGGGTAGATGTATGTTTAAGTAAAATAGCTGACCATTTTCCAAAGTGGCTGTAAAATTTTCTACTTCCAACAACAATGTATAAGAGTTTCAGTTTATCTGGATTCTTGCTAATATTTTTTAATTTTAGCTAGTCTAGTAGATAATTCATTATTAATGTTTCCCTGATGGCTAATGATGTTGAGTTCTCTCTTATGTTCTTACTGAAAATTCAGATATCTTCCTTTATGAAATGTCTGTTCAAGTCTTTTGCCCAGTTTTAAAATTTGGTTGTATTAATACTCAGAACAATGGTTGGCATTTTCGATATTAATACTGTTGAGAGGACAAGAGAACAGACAAAATAAATACAAATACTGACACAGTGCAGTAGACTCAACCTCATGGAACCTAGTCAGGGGTATCATGTGGAAATGCTGTTTGGGCAGAATCTCAAAGAATTTGGGTCAGAATTTAAGCCTAGGGATTGGTTGTCATCTACTACTTGAATATTAACTTATTCATAAGAAGGTGAGGACCATGTTGAATAAAACACTGCATTCCCTTTTTCTCTCAAATTATCTGAAGCTTAATTATTTATATTTAACTTTCAGAAGATACTTGTTTATGTTTGAAACACTAATAAATTATTAGCATTTCAAATCAACATTTAGTAGCTACCAGTAAGGGTCACATATCTTTAAAATGTAAACTAATGAAATATGTATCTCTTGGCAGAGTGGAAATTGAAAGCATTGCTTCACATGTTCCACCACTTCATCAGGTTTTCATGATAGCCATCCATCGTTTTTCCTTTAGTGTTAGAAGTGAAATGCTACGTTTTTCAGGTGATACCATCAAGAAAGGGAGAGTTGTATGTAGTTATAAAATACTCAGAAGCTCAGGGTTCAGTGGCACATGGTGTGAGAATGGAGTGAAGGTAATTTCATTTAAGTCCAGATGCATAGGGCACCTAGGCTGACATCTAGGTGATAAGAATTAACAAGTTTGATACTTTTTTTGAACATCAAAACTCACTGGTATTTTTTTTACTTAATATTGACATTTCTTTTAGAAGCACGATTCCAGAGTGCTGCTTTAGCAAGTTAAATCAGAACAAGTAGTTCCACAGCAGTATTCCAACCCACTCCTCCTCTCAAAAATACCCTGATCATACTTAATGTCCTCTGTCTTCCTTTAAGTTGTATTAATTCCAAGATGCTTATAGCCTTATTTGATACCATAGCAATATAAAGAGACTATCAAATCCCCAAATCACATTACAGCCTTTGCCAGAAAACTATCACAGTAAAAGAGAAACTCCAAGACTGGCTATTGTGTGCTAGCTAGTGAAGGAGTGCTATTTCTGCTTCTTTATTTTCAATCCTCTATTGTTATCAATTATCTATCATAAGCTACAAAAGAGATGTTTACTGAAATGTGTGAAGCTTCAGAATGTAACTGAAGATAAATGCTAAATTATATATAATGTAATCTGTCCGCATACAAGAACAGCACTGTAGATTACATTTTCAACTCTTTCACACACACTTATCATCAACAGAAAACAACAGAGTTAGCCATGGAGTTAAACCAGCCCATGCCAATTTTGTTATTTCATGTGCTGCTCTCAAAGCAATAGCTCTGGAAGAAATCCAAACGGAAAAAACTCAGTTCAATAGCACTCTGCATTCAAAAGGGTTTTTGATGGGACCAGAAGTATAACAAATGTGACTTGAGGGCACAATGTTCTAAGAAGAAAAAAATGATACATCTCACATAAAAGATGAGCTGATTATAACTAGTTTTTGAGCAAATTATAGTATGTTTTTGGATATTCTGGTAAGTAAGAACACAAAAACATTGTAACTACATAAAATAATGTACTTTACACACTAAATCTGACGTTTCACTATGTGATTTAATTTCAGCTCAGTTTTTTTTTTTTTTGCATCCTATCGTTCTACTGCAACTAGTATCACAACCTGTTGTTTTATTTCCCTGTACTTAGAGAACGTTCCTTGTCTTTTCATTTAGCCATAAACTAAATTCAGCTATTTTCTATCAGATGATAAACACACCAACAGTATCTATTTGTATGTAGAAGTAGAAAAGTTTCATAGGCAAAATGAGCATTTTTGAGGTAACAGAATATGTCATTTATTTAGGTATGATTGTTTCAGTTATGTTATTTTTAATATGAGGCAAAAATATAAAATTCTCACCTATTTAATGACTTCCATGAGATGAGCACAAGGCTATACTATAGATTCACCACACAAACATTAGTTAGAGATATTTCTGTGTGTTTGTGTGCACGTCTCCATTAGTATTTGTGCACGGGTGTGTGTGTGGAACATTCAAACCATTTTCTCTTCTACCATTCAAAAATCTTGACTTTAAGGATAAGAAATTTAATCCAAATATGAAACATGGAAATGCAAAGAGAGGTGGTAAGTTGGCTTCCTTTCAAATTACATTTAAGAATCACCATAAAACTGGTATCGGTATTTCCTTCTTAACAAAACACAAATATTCAATGAGTTAGACTTGCTAGGGTACAATGGAAGCAGCTTATCTTCCCCTCCACTCACAAACTTCCAATTCTCTCTCACAGCTCCTGTCCCTTGTTTCTTGACTGCACCTCAAGCATACCCCAGAGATTTCCAGTAATTTCAGGTACTAGAAGTGTCTTAATTTCAGGGGAAAAAAGTCCAACTCATTCTATATCAAAATAGTAATTTCTCCTTCCCTTTAAACACCACCCCAGCCTAGTCTACCCCATGGCCAGGCAAGCAGCAACAAGGAAAATAACAAGCATTTATCTATTTTTGACCTTTTTTTTCCTACCCAGGTTTTGTAGAGTCTAAAACATTTGAAATTTGGAGGAGGCAACCCCCTTATGAAAAAAATGATACAAATAATGAATAAAAAATTGATCCATGGCCTCCTAAGGAGGCCTGTGCCAATGAGGGGCTCTGAAGTTGGAGTTTCATGAGCTTCAAGGTAAATCCACCTCTGCCTTCATCTTACCCTTCCTCTCTTCCCCATCATCTTCTTGGTTCTTCTAAGAACTAAAGCATCAAGAAGAGGGTTTAGAGGAGAAGTGAGAAAAGGACTTTTTACTAAGTACAATTATTAGGAATTCTTTCTTAGCTAGCACTGGCTGGTCATTGTTCTTTGTCATGGCAGACATCCCAAATTGAACTTTTATGAAATATACTATTGGATTTTTTTATGAAGCACCCTCTCTACCCACCCATGGTGGCCTCCACTAGTGTATCTCTGGTGGGAATGTGGCCATCCTGACCTGACCTTTCTATTTTATTCTCAGCTAGTGCATCCAGCAGTACATCACTCCAGGTCATCGCTTGCCATGGCCAGTAGCCTTTTTTAATTGGGGTGAGGAGTACTTTCAATATGACTTCAGCCTACCTATCTTCTGCAGTATCCACTTGACTCAAGGGAAAGTTAACCTCCTTTGCTTGTCAAAATGTAGAATTTTAGCTTCTACTGTGACTTTTCTTCTCTTCCCCTCACCAACGTGGGGATGCTCCAGGCATCCCCCCAGCTTCAGAACTTTCAGTGTGAGAGCCAGGCTGCACTTTCTTTGCTACCAAAACTCTATGGAGCAAGAGGCTAAACTCTCCTAAGACATCACAACACTCTCCACACTGGGAATGGCAGGAGCCCCATCTGTTGCTTTCTGAGCTCATCAACATGCAGCCAAGCAGGAAGAAGTCAGTTTCTCCATCTTGACCCCAGTTTCTCCTAAACTCTCCAAGGATTTTTAAAATCCTAATATGCCTTAAAAGGTACCTGCAAGGAGGGAGATCCTGACAGCTTTTTTACTCCTACAAACTTCTTCGCTTCAAGAAATCCTGTTCTCAGCATAGAGAGCCCAGAAATAAACCCACAGACCTATGGTCAATTAATCTTTGACAAAAGAGGCAACAGTATACAATGAAGAAAAGGCAGTCTCTTCAGCAAGTTGTGCTGGGAAAACTGGCCAGCAGTGTTTAAATCAATGAAGTTAGAACACTCCCTCATACCATATGCAAAAAATAAATTCAAAATGGATCAAAGACTTAAGTATAAGACAAGACACGATAAACCTCCTAGAAGAAAACATGCAAAACATTCTCTAACATAAATCTTAGCAATGTTCTTCTAGGATAGTCTACCCAGAAAATAGAAATAAAAGCAAAAATTAACAAATTAGACCGAATTACACTTACAAGCTTTTGCACAGCAAAGGAAACCATGTGTAAAACAAAATGACAACCTATGAAATGGGAGAAAATATTTGCAAATGGTAAGACTATCAAAGGTTTAATTTCAAGAATATATAAACATCTCATACAACTTAATAAAAAAAAACCCAAACAGCCCAATCCAAAAATGGACAGAAGACCTAAACAAGCATTTCTCCAATGAAGACATACAAATGGCAAACAGGCATGTGAAAAAATGCTCAATATTGCTAATTATCAGAGAAATGCAAATCAAAACTACAATGAGATATCACCTCACACCAGTCAGAATGGCCATCATTCAAAAGTCCACAAATGATAAATGTTGGAGAGGGTGTGGAGAAAAGGGAACCCTCCTTCACTGCTGGTGGGAATGCAGTTTGGTGGTGCAGCCATTATGGAAAACAGTATGGAGATTCCTCAAAAACTAAGAATAGACTTACCATATGATCCAGCAATCCCACTCCTGGGTATATATCTGGAGGGAACTCTAAATTGAAAAGATATATGCACCCCAATGTTCGTAGCAGCACTATATACAAGAGCTAAGACATGGAAGTAACCTAAATGTTCATCGACAGATAACTCGATAAAGAAGTTGTGGTATATTTATACAATAGAATACTACTCAGCCATAAAAGAGAATGAAATAATGTCATTTGCATCAACATGATTGGACCTAGAGATCATTATTCTAAGTGAAGTAAGCTAGAAAGAGAAAGAAAAATACCAAATGATATCACTCATATATGAAATCTAAAAAAAAAAAGTGTGTAGCACAAGTAACTAGATTCAATATCTTATAATAACATTTAATGGAAAATAGTATGAAAGTGAATATACGCATATACATGACTGCGACATTATGCTGCACACCAGAAATTGACACAATGTAACTGAGCATACTTCAATTAAAAAAAAGAAAAATATAAGACCTGAAAACATAAAAGGAAAATCAAAACCACAATGAGGTACCACCTCACATCTGTCAGAATGGCTCTCATCAAAAAGATAAGAAACAGCAAGTGTTGGCGAGGATGTGGAGAAAGTGGAACCCCTGTGTACTGCTGGTGGGAATGCAAATTGGTGCAGCCACTATGAAAAACTGTATGAAAGTTCTTCAAAAAACTAAAAACAGAACTACCATAGAACTCAGCAGTTCCACTTCTGAGTATTTATCTAGAAGAAAATGAAAACACTAATTTGAGAAGGTATATGCAGTCCTATGTTCTTCACTACACTATTTACAATATCCAAGACATGGAATCAGTGTAAATGTCTATCTCTAAATGAATGGATAAAGAATATGTACCATATATACATGATGCAACATTACTCAGCCATAAGAAAGAATAAAATCTTGCCATACATAACAACACAGATAAACCTATGCTAAGTGAAATAAGTCTGACAGAGAAAGACAAGTATTGTGTGATTTCACTTATATGTGGAATCTAAAAAGCAAAATGAATGAATAAACAAAACAGAACAGAAACAGATTCTCAGATACAGAGAACAAACAGGTGGTTGCCAGAGAGGATGGGGGTGGGACATAGGTAAAGGGGATTAAGAGGTACAAATTTCTGCTATAAAATAAGTCACAGAGATGTAATGTATACATAGGGAACATAGTCAGTTACACTGTAACAACTTTGTATGGTGATGAGTGATAAATGGACCTAATGTGGTGAACATTTCATAATGCATAAAAATACCAAATCATTAATGTTGTACACCTAAAACTGATACAATGAGTTTAAAATGTATGCTAAGTATAACTCAGTTAAAAAATAAATTAAATAAGGGAAGAGGGAGGAAATTTTTCATAAGAAAAAACCCTTTAAGGCCATGCATTTAAAAAGTTTATTTAGATACTTCAGGATTTTTATAAAGGTGATCCCATCTGTGGGGACCCTACAATAAAGTTTAATGTTGTAACCTCAAAATGACATAGTTGAAAATTTTATATTAAAATACTACTTATTGTGGTTCCATATAAATTTTATTATGATTTGTTCTAGTTCTGTGAAATATGTCCTGGGTCATTTGATAGGGAATGTATTAAATCTGCAGATTGTCTTGGGCAGTATGACCATTTTAACAATATTGATTCTTCCAATCCAGGAGCATGGGATGTCTTTCCATTTTTTTAAGTCTTTAATTTCTTTAATCAATGGTTTATAGTTTTCCATGTATAAGTCTTTCACCTCCTTGGTTAGATTTATTCCTAGGTATTTTGTTACTCTGGGTGCTATTTTTAAGGGGGTTGTTTCTTTACTTTCTTTTTCTGTTGATTCATCATTAGTGTAAAGAAATGCAACTGATTTTTGAACGTTAATCTTGTAACCTGCCACCTTGCTGAATTCTTCGATTATTTCTAGTAGTTTTTGTGTGGACCTTTTAGGGTTTTCTATATATAGTATCATATCATCTGCATATAGTGACACTTTTACCTCTTCTTTTCCAGTTTGGATCCCTTTTATTTCTCTCTTGCCTGATTGCTGTGGTAGCACTTCCAAGACTATGTTGAATAGGAGTGGTGATAGTGGGCAGCCTTGTCTTGTCCCAGATTTTAGTGGGAAGCTTTTGAGTTTTTCACCATTGAGTACTATGCTTGCTGTAGGTTTGTCATATATAGCTTTTATTATGTTGAGATATGTTCCCTCTATACCCACTTTGGTGAGAGTTTTTATCATAAATGGGTGTTGAATTTTATCAAAAGCTTTTTCTGCATCTATTGTGAGGTTCATGAGATTTTTGTCCTTTCTCTTGTTGATGTGATGTATTACATTGACTGATTTGTGTATGTTGAACCATCCTTGTGTCCCCGGGATGAACCTCACTTGATCATGATGTATAATATTTTTTATATGTTGTTGGATTCTATTTGCTAGTATTTTGGTAAGGATTTTTGCATCTATGTTCATCAGTGATATTGGTCTGTAATTCTCTTTTTTGGTGGTGTCTTTGCCTGGTTTTGGTATCAGGGTGATGGTGGCTTCATAGAATGAGTTTGGGAGTACTGCCTCTTTTTCAATCTTCTG
Organism: Camelus bactrianus; assembly: GCF_048773025.1. Classification (NCBI taxonomy): domain Eukaryota; kingdom Metazoa; phylum Chordata; class Mammalia; order Artiodactyla; family Camelidae; genus Camelus; species Camelus bactrianus. The sequence goes on from NC_133539.1 coordinate 99,934,852, forward strand.
GAAGAATTTGAGAAGGACTGGTATGAGTTCTTCTTTGTATGTTTGGTAGAATTCCCTGGTGAAGCCGTCCGGTCATGGACTTTTATTTGTAGGGAGGTTTTTTTATTGCTAATTCGATTTCATGTCTAGTGATTGGTTTGTTCAAGTGGTCAGTTTCTTTTTGATTCAGTCTTGGTGGACTGTATATTTCCAAAAACTTGTCCATCTCCTCTAGGTTATCCATTTTAGAATTGCCAAAGCATTACTCAAGAAAAAAAAAGAGGCTGGAGGAATAACTCTCCCAGACTTCAGACAATACTACAGGGCTACAGTAATCAAGACAGCATGGTATTGATACAAAAACAGACATATGGACCAATGGAACAGAATAGAGAGCCCAGAAATTAACCCATAAACTTTGGTCAACTCATCTTCGACAAAGGAGGCAAGAATATACAATGGAATAAAGACAGTCTCTTCAGCCAGTGGTGTTGGAAAAACTGGACAGCAGCATGTAAAGCAATGAAGCTAGAACACTCCCTTACACCATACACAAAAATCAACTCAAAATGGATCAAAGACTTAAACATAAGACAAGATACAATAAATCTCCTAGAAGAAAATATAGGCAAAACATTATCTGACATACATCTCAAAAATGCTCTCCTAGGGCAGTTTACCTAAGCAATAGAAATAAAAGCAGGGATAAACAAATGGGGCCTAATTAAACTTACAATCTTCTGCACAGCAAAGGAAACCATAAGTTAAACAAAACGACAACCTACGGAATGGGAGAAAATTTTTGCAAGTGAAACCGACAAAGGCTTGATCTCCAGAATATATAAGCAGCTCATACGACTCAATAAGAAAAAAATAAACAACCCAATCCAAAAATGGGCAGAAGACCTAAACAAGCAATTCTCCAAGAAAGACATACAAATGATCAAAAAGCACATGAAAAAATGCTCAGTATCACTAATTATCAGAGAAATGCAAATCAAAACTAAAATGAGGTATCACCTCACACCAATCAGAATGGCCATCATTCAAAAATCCACAAATGACAAATGCTGGAGAGGCTGTGGAGAAAGGGGAACCCTCCTACACTGCTGGTGGGAATGCAGTTTGGTGCAGCCACTATGGAAAAGAGTGTGGAGATTCCTCAAAAGACTAGGAATAGACTTACCATATGACCCAGGAATCCCACTCCTGGGCTTGTATCCAGAAGGAAATCTACTTCAGGATGACACCTGCACCCAAATGTTCATAGCAGCACTATTTACAATAGCCAAAACATGGAAGCAGCCTAAATGTCCATCAACAGGTGACTGGATAAAGAAGTAGTGGTATATTTATACAATGGAATACTATTCAGCCATAAAAATTGACAACATAATGCCATTTGCAACAACATGGATGTTCCTGGAGAATGTCATTCTAAGTGAAGCAAGCAAGAAAGAAAAAGAAAAATACCATATGAGATCACTTATATGCGGAATCTAAAAAAAAAAAAAAACAAATACAAAACAGAAATAGACTCATAGACATAGAATACAAATTTGTGGTTGCCAGGGGGACAGGGGATGGGAAGGGATAGACTGGGATTTCAAAATGTAGAATAGATAAACAAGATTGTACTGTGTAGCACAGGGAATATATACAGGATCTTGTGGTGGCTCACAGCGAAAGAGAATGTGACAATGAACATATGTATGTTCATGTATAACTGAAAAATTGTGCTCTACACTGGAATTTGACCCAACATTGTAAAGTGACTATAACTTAATAAAAAATGTTTAAAAAAATAAATAAAATAAAATACTACTTATTAAATAGATTCTTCTTTTTAAAAAGTAATGTAGTTTGATTAAAGTGTTTTTAAAAATAATTTATTGGTTTTTTTTTTTCTATGGAGGTACTGTGGATTGAACCCAGAACCTCATGCATGCTAGGCATGTGCTCTACCACTGAGCTATACTAGCCTCTGCCTTGATGAAAGTGTGGACTATAAAGTGTAGACAGAAAGGTTAGGTGGCTGCCATGTCAGAGAAGGTTTTGAATGTCAGATGGGGAGAGTGAATCAAAGTTTATAGGCAGACAGAAACTTCATGAAATTTTTGAGCAGAAAAGTGAGACTGTCATGCATATGTTTGTGGGGGAAATCAAAGTGAGGGAGAAAGCAAGGACAGATGGGAAAGAGAGAGACTAGTCAGGTTAATTATTAAAAGATTTAGGGAAGAACCATGAGGGCTGACGTAGGCAGTGGCAGCCAGGAACAGAAATGACAGTTGTGGATTCCAGGGATAACAGAGGGTAGAAGGGAAGTCCGCTGTCTCTGCCAGATGATGTTTCAACCCAACTACCAAGGACAGTGATCACATGAATTGAAAAGTTCGCTTTATTTTCACTCAGCCCTGGGATCTTAGGGATCCTAGGGTGTGAAAATATGTTCAGAAGCAGAAAACCTAAGGATCCTTTCTTGGCATTGAACTAAGAATTCATATGGAAGGAAATATTACCCCTAGACTGAAATTTCCAGTGATATCAGAAGCTCGGAATAATTTGTGCGACCCATGCCTGTCACCATCTCATTCAAACAACGGTCTGGCACATATGGGAAGCCAGTCATCCTCACTGCCTCGATTCCACGAGGGAATGATAAAAGGAAAAAATATTCTTAACATGAAACATTTCATGCTTGCAAGAGGAAGATGAGGAATTCTTTGATGAGAATAAGACCTTCAAAAATCTCCCTCCAATTAGAGCAGGAGGCTTGCATAGTAGAAAACAAAACACAACCAACAAACAAATAAATAAACAAAGGTGATCAAAACATGCTCAGAATAGAGGAGCAGCGAACAAAGACAGAAAGGGTTATGTTGGGGACACAGACACATAATTGGATTCCTCTGCCAACTCTGGTAATTAAAATGGAGACACTCAGTACCTTAGTTGCTCTGCAATCCCAAATTACGTTTGCGATAACAACCCTTGAGTCTTGGTTTTACTGCTGTATTATTTGAACATACAATTCGTATCTCTTCATTTTCAGAACACACAAATAGAGGTTTCTGCAAGGCTGTGACGATTCAGAGGAGAAAGCCTGACTTGTACTCTCCAATCACACTTCCCTCACTGCCATGGATATTCTGTCCAAATTTAAACTGAAAACAAATGAAAAAAAGAGGAAGTAGGAAGATTTGCAATGATTTAAAGCTTTGCTTCCCCATTTCAGAGAAAAAAAGAGTTGCTGCTCTGTAGCTTTGCATAGTCACTTCTCTGTTTTGTGTGTGTGTGTGTGTGTGTGTATGTGTGTGTGTGTAGAGCGAGATCTCACCAGTGCTTTAAAACAAAAAAAAGAATGATGTAGATATAAAATGCACTGTTTAATCAAGCTGCCTGGAGAGGGCTGGGTTATCTGTGAGGGACTGTTATCTTCAATAACGCTGCCCTGCTCCACATTCCTCAAACCCTCTGTGTCTCAGATCCGAGCTGTATCCACCTCCTGAGCAGCTGCGGGAACTTAGGTCCTCGCCAATATGTGGCCTTACCTGGCTGATGCCCACAGGCCACCACAGCTGGCTGGCCATGCCAACCTGCCCCAGGCAGGAGACTGCGCACACAAAGAGCCTCTCTGCTGCCGAAAGGCTCTTCTGACTACACAGATGCTAATTTCAGCCAAATTCTGAATGACAAGAGCTTCTCCAGGCCCTGGTGGAGGTGCTTGTCAGGCACCAGATACGGGTATAACAAAGGGAACAGAAAGTACGTGCCAGTAATTAACACTATGTCTTGCCCCCTAAGATGCTCCTGGTCCCTTGATATCTTAGTGAACAGATCCACCAACTCTTCTGAGAGGTAATGATGAAGTTAATATAAACCCTGAGCTTTATACTTGATTTCTCCTATTAAAAGGGAAGATGGTAAATAAACACAGAAAGTAAGTCGGTGATGCCCAAGAAAAATCTCTGAGAGCTGGTATGCTACAGAGGAAAGAGAGTCAGGAACCTGATTTTTTCCTGACTGAAAGGGTTGTTTCTAGCACATCTGCTCACGGTGATGGGTATTACAAATAGCCTAGAGTAAAAGGAAGTCTGAAGGGGCTTGAACAGACTAAGTAGGAAGATGTTGCAATACTTTATTTCTGTTTTATCCCTGGACTAATACCTTTTACAAAACAAACCCTGTCCACAGCAGCTCAGGACTAAGTCAGCCTAGCATGGTGTGAAATAGAGCCTCTGAGCTCACCTGCCTGACTAACCATCAAAGATGAGGTGAGCAGAAAACCAGAGGTGAATCAGGGATTATTCTTACCGCAGTGTAGACACCTGTTTGTCTTTGCAGGGTCCAGGCTACCATGAGAGAACAACTGGAAACTCACGTTATACAAAATGAGTTAAATTATACTTCAGCCACATTTTGCCATTAAAATAATAGGCATACCTAAGGTAAATATCTAGTCTAGGCATGTGGAAAATCCTGTAATTTATGCTTTTAATCATTCATTTATTCCACAGGTATTTATTGCACACTCTGCTGCTGCATTAGTCGCTGCTGGGTGATATACATGATGATCACTGTCTTCAGAGAGTTTATAGACTGGATGACCAAGTTGGTTGGATAATGCTTGGGAAAGGTGGGAGGCGATGAGCAGAGGTGTTGGGCTAATAAAACATTAGAACTATTGACTGGAGAGAGCAAAGATGGATTTCTTTTTTCAAGGCAAAAAGATGAATCCTTCCAAATTCCTCCACCCACCCACCCATCATCCCCTATATTATATTGTTGAAATTTTTAAAGGACTACATGAGATTATAATGGTGATGGAGCGAGCAATCACAGTTCAGTCCCACGAGTGCTGACCCTGGGTGCAATATGAGCTGGCCCCGAAGAATCAAAATAGCCACCAGAAATCTGATGATTCTATTGTTTCTAAAAGAACATTATATTTTATCTTTATGATTTAATTTGCTTAAGAAATTCTGATTTGTGACTTACTGAATGATCTTCATTATTTCTAGGGGAACATGCTATCTCCTGATCCTTGATGGCCAAATATTTTTAATTCATGTACAGAAACAATAAAACACGACACGCTTGAACATGAGAATGAAGGTAAAGCATTAAAAGAGAAAACAACTGGTGAAGTGTCAAAACTCCTCCAATGGGAGGCAACCTTTGGATTAGATGATTTTTATTTTATATAAAAAAGATACCATTTCTTTACTACCTATCAGAAAAATTTATATGTATGTATTTTTTTTTCTTACAGAAAAATCACACTAACCTTTTTTTAAAAACTATTTCTGTCAGTGGGAAAATCTCCTTAGTGAAAACAAAAATACTCTTTCCTGTGAACGCCAGCCTTGTTCCGACGGCTACTGGAGTCTGAGTATTTGAATTCAAACAGTAGAATTGTAGGGTCTGAGAGTTTCAGGGGAAAGAGGCCCAAGTTTGGGTGTACTTGTGCTCAGCAGGACTGCTGCTTCACAGCAGATGCCCCAGAGGGACAAGGAACAGACGGAGCTGTGGCGAGGAGCCGGCCTCTGCTCTGGGATGCCGTTCCACTGGCTGGGGCTCAGCGCTGGTGAATCTGGGAGCCGCACAGCATTATGGCTGGTGCAGTGGTTCAGTTGTTATTAGCGAGTATCATTGTGCCCTGATTGCAAGCGCTCAAGTGTTCAGAGGGGAATCAGGGAACCAAATGGAGGAAAACAATACACACGAGCCTAATATCTTTAAGTGGGTAAATTATTTTTTTCCTTGAGAAAGCAGAAAATGTTACTGGCTAAGTCTGCCAAGACATTTTATCATAGAGGTAAATAAAGAAACAAAAGATTGTTCCAGTACTTTTGTGTGCAATTAAAACACATCATTCAGTACCCTGAATGAATCTAAGAGCACTAACATAAATTTGTGGATGGAACATAAAAGGTACAATTTGGCTTGATTTTTATCTTTATGAAAAATACGTTGTAACTAGAGATTTCTCTTTGTGCAGTAATATTTTATATACTACTTCTATACTATATCAGTATTAGAGTAAACATTTTAAAAAATGTTCTTAGAGTAGAAATCTTCCATCTTTTCCCTCTTACAACTCATTTTACTGGACTATTTCGCCATTGAGACTAAATTTTGTTAGAGTTGCATTTAATCTAAGTGATAAAAATGGCTGTTGATTTATCAAATTAGATTAGGGAGAAAAAAAGGGAGTCTGTGAAATAAGGGGTTGTTAGAAACAGCAGAACTGAGCAGGCTGGACAGTGCTGACTCAGTCTCCCTGACTGTCCCCTCTGGCTCAAGGGGATGCTTTTGCCTAGGGTGTCTAGAAGAGTCCAACCTATTTTCACCTCTGGGTTAATTCAGGACAAGCTGAAGGAGAACTTGCCCCACAACTGTGCCTGCACCCAGCTATTCCTCTGGTAAGATGGCAGGAGGCAATAAGTGAAGTCACTTCCCTGATGTCACAAAGGAGTAGGTAGGTGTGATTGCCAAAATAATTTCCTATGGATCCTGCCCTCAACCCTCCCACAAATGACAAATAGATGGATAGAAGGAAATACGTCGTATCTCTAAAGGGAGGTGGCCTGATGGAGTAGAATAACCGGAGGATTTGTTGTCAGAACACTTGTGCAAGCAATGCCATTTACCAGCTGTGAAGAGCAAGGCATTTAACCCTCCCGAATGTCATGATCCAAATATCTGAAACAATGCCTCTACCCCCTATTGTAAGTGATTTGACAGTGATTGAACGGAAAATGGTTTCACAAGCATATTTTCAACCCCAAAGCATTAAATTTGCTATTAGCATTTCCTTGTACACAGTAGGTTCTCTCTCTCTCTCTCTCTCTCTCTATATATATATATATATGTTGAATAAAGGAGTCAGTGCACCATGAAAGCCCTTATAGGTCAGGCAAGATGAGATGGATCCAAAAAAATACTACTGCAATTTTATAGTTTTATAGTATATGGTCTTACATTTCAGTCTATAATCCATTTTAAGTTTATTGTTGTATATGGTGTTAGAGAATGTTCTAATTTCATTCCTTTGCATGTAGCTGTCCAGTTTTCCCAGCACCACTTACTAAAGAGATTGTCTTTTCTCCACTGTATATTCTTGCCTCCTTTGTCATAGATTAACTGACTGTAAGTGTCTGGGTTGATTTCTGGCTCTCTATCCTGCCCCATTGACCTGTATGTCTGTTTCTGTGCCAGCAGCATACTGTTTTGATTACTGGAGCTCTGTGGTATTGTCTGAAGTCAGGGAGTGTGATACCTTTCTCAAGACTGCTTTGGCTATTTGGAGTCTTTTGTGTTTCCATACAAATTTTAAAAACAATTTGTTCTAGTTTTGTGAAAAATCTAGTTTTGGCATTTTGATGGGGATTGTATTGAATCTGTAGGTTGCCGTGGGTTATGCCCTTTATTTATTTATTTATTTATTTATTTATTTATTTATTTATTTATTTAGGATCTGTCTCCTAAAGTAAGAAAAATAAAAGGGAAAATAAACAAATGGGACCAAATTAAAAGCTCTTGCACAGCAAAAGAAACCATCAACAAAATGAAAAGACAACCTACTAAATGGGAGAAAATATTTGCAAATGATATGACCGATAATGGATTAATATCCAACATATATAAACAGCTCATATAACTCAACATCAAAAAAAATAAATGACCTGATTTTAAATATGGGTGGAAGAACTGAATAGACATCTTTCCAAAGAGGAAATGCAGACGGCCAACAGGCACATGAAAGACGCTCAACATTGCTAATCATCAGGGAAATGCAAATCAAAACCACAATGAGGTTTTGCCTCATACCTGTTAGAATGGCTATCCTCAAAAAGAACACAAATAACAAATGTTGGTGAGGATGTGGAGAAAGGGAACCCTTATACATTGTTGGTAGGAATGTAAATTGGTGCAGCCACTGTGGAAAAGATTATGGAGGTTTCTCAAAAGAACTAAAAATAAAACTACCATATGACCCAGCAATTCCACTCCTGGGTATATATTTGAGAAAAACAAAACACTAATTAAAAAAGATACATGCACCCCAGTGTTCATAATAGCATTATTTACAATTGCTAAGATACAGATCAACCTAAGTGTCCATCAACAGATGAATGACAGATAAGATGTGATGTGTGTGTGTGTGTGTGCGTCTGTGTGTCTATGTTTGTTCAATATGATTTTAGAGTGATGGCTTTTACCAAATTGAATAAGTATTATTTGATTATGACAAATAATATAATGAATCCAACTACAAAATAAGAAAACTGATTGAATCACTGTATAACACAAGTTAAATCATAATGAAATAATTTGAGTTTAATTTGAATGCAATAACCCATTACATCTTCACATTTTTTTCTTTGTTTTTAATATAGTAAGCTAATTACCTTTTCAAAACCTTCATATAATAACATTTATAAGGGCCAGAAGCGTATTCTGATCTATGAACTCCAAAAACACTTATGATAGAAATATATATTTAGGATAAATTTAATACACTGTGGATGAGGAATTATTTTAATGTGTTTCACTGTGATGTTAAAGAGTGTAGTGTTTACTCTTTTTATTTTCAGATTTCCTAGTCACCATTCTTTATTTTAATAATTTTTTTTTTATTTTATGTTCTTCCTTTTTTTCTGTTTAATTTTTATTCTCTGGTGATTTGAAAAGCAAATAGCCTGTTTTAATTCTCCTAGACTTTTCATTTCCTATTTTAAAACACAGATCACTCTCCAATCGTACTTAAGTTACAGTAGTGGTTGCTTTCTCCTCTTCATAAGACGAGGAAATTTTATTATTTTTCATTGCTGCCTTTCTAACTTTTGAATTTTGATTCTTATTAACCTGTATGTTGATCCAGATTATTTTTTTCAACTGATAACTTTTTTTGCCCAGAACTAATTTACCTTTATCTTAAAGTTGTATTAGAATTCCCATTATAGAAATTTGGGACTAACAGATACACACTGCTACATAGAAAATAGATAAACAACAAGGACCTACTGTATAGCACAGGGAACTATACTCAATTTCTTTTAATAAACTGTGATAAAAAAGAATCTGAAAAAATATGTATATATACATATATAAATACATATATACATATATATAACTGAATTGCTTTGCTGTACTCCTGAAACTAACATTGTAAATCAACTACACGTCAATAAAAAATAAAATTAAAAAAAGAAGTCCCATCATAAACCTGAACTTCTTTAGTCTTTTGACTTTTCTAACAAACAAAACATAAAGATGGTAACAGATCATGCATAAATAGACTAGCAAGTATTTTCTATTTTTTCATGGTACTCCTTGGTGAAAATATTGACCACTTATTTCAAATCATTTGTCTTTGTCTTTATTATGCTTTTCATTATCTTGTTCCAGATTTGATGAAACCATTGGTACTGTTCATAGAGGTCTTTGGGATTTATTTGTGGAACTTTTTAGTAAAACACACAGAAAAGACACCAAAGGGAGTAAATAACCTTTGACAGTTCTGCTCTCAGCAAAAATTTAAATCACAGACTACCTTTTTTCAAGAATATACTTTTTATCACAGAAAAGATCAATTTCAGGAAAGTTGGTCAGGCAATTTTTGTCCTAAACAACTCCAGTAATTAAAATAAATCAAAATCTGTAGATGGAGTATGATCACCCTGTCAATCAACAAGGCTGACTAAAATAAAATACGAACTTGAGGCCATTTGGTGCAGTTTTGGTTCCATGAACCCTGGTCATGTCACTAATGTTGCCATAATACTTCCTGAGTTGAACACAGATTTACATTATACCAATCTCACTTAAGAAAAGATCAATCACATTCTTTTTAGCTTTTCCCCCCAACTTTAATAAGGTCCTTCTTCTTACTGACCAATACAGTACTGCCCTGACAGCCCCAAACACCTGAGGATTCTTGTTATATTTATTTCAGAGAATGTATTTTCCTCTACAAGAATAATTTTTAACACTTGACTTTTATTTTGGAATTATATTTGCTTTGGGATTATATCTTTTGTAGTCCAATCTTCCTAGTCTTTATTTTGGTTTATCTCTGGTTCAATTGCAATGTGCTTTCCATTAACTTTTTTTCATTGAGTATCATAGTGACATACTTTCTGAGCTCCTATATATGTAAAGGTTGTCTTTCAATTGATTTCTCATGTGACTGAAAACTTAGATGTACTGAATTTGGGGGCATGCCATTTTCTTCACCAAGAGTTGTGTAGACATTGCTAAATCTTCTAGAGTTCTGGTCATAGAGTAAACATTTGAGGCAGATTTGATCTGTGATTCCTATTAAGGTAAATTTTTATTTCATTCGGGTGCCTATAGGACATTTTTCCCAATACATTAAGTTCAAAAACTTAACCAAGGTAAACCCAACTTTTCTCTAGCATTGGAAAAAGTTAGGTTAACTCAAGATCATTGTGTGCTGTGCTGTTTATTTACGTCATTAATCTAGCACACTGAAATATAACCGCTCACTTACCGGTCTCCCTGCCTCACTAGGCTTTATCTCCTTAGCCACACTGACAGCGTCATTTTTGTGCTGTATCTATGCTGCATGGTACTTGGTATGATATAGCTCTCCATAAATATTTGTTGAGGGCATGAGTGAGCAAGCCCATGAAATCCTCCTTCAAACTCCAGAAGAAAAAAAAAATTCCTTTAAATGACATTCAGTTAAATGATAGACATAAGTAGGAGTATTATGAGTTTACATAATTTTTTGATAAACAAGTTCCTACTATATAACACAGGGAACTACACTTATTATGTTGTAATAACCTATAATGAAAAAGAATATTTAAAAAAAGAATATAAAAGTTATATATATATGTGTGTATATATACATATGTATAAAAAACTGAATCACCTTGCTATACACCAGAAACTAACACTGTAAGTCAAACATCAATAAAAAAAACTACATTTTTTAACTTTGAGAACAACTAAAATACTGTGACAAATATTAAAATCTTGTTCCAAATAATCCATTGAATATCAACTGTTATAACTGAATTCCATTTGCCATATCTTTGTGGCATCTATTGACTCTTTCATAGCTGTTTATTTCATCATGTGGTGGGTGATTTTTGATGGTATGATTATCTCCAGTGGGCATTGTTTTTCCAAGGAGTACTCATTTTTTCAGATGTAAGCATACCCATAATTTTTGAGTTTACCTCTGAGAGGAGTAAAATTTACTTTCAAAACATTGAGAATAAAAATTCTAATCTCCTAGCTGTATGTGGGTATGCTTGTGTTCCAATTTCTCCTGGGTCACTCTTTCCCCCTAGACCTATGGGCAGTTGAACAGTTCCATGCCACATTCCAGGGGAATAAGCAGAGTATGCCTCATGGTCTTGCATTTATATGGAAGCTGCATGCCTTTCAAGACATGAGGGGCCTCTTCTTGCAAAGTTACTTGGGTAACAAAACCCATGAACTAATCCCATAAATTTTAAATTTATGTTAGAAAACCTTAGACCCACCCTGACTTCAACCCTGCATTGACTTTGTGTTCTTGATTGAGTAACAGCATGTGGCAACATTCTTTCTATCTTTTTTTTTTTTTGAGCTCAATTGTATACTATTTAATAGCTTTCATTTATGCAACATTTTTATATATTTTGAGTAAAAGTTCACAATTCCATATTGACTCAGTAAGTACTCATCTTTGTACTTGGAAGTACCTTCTCAAGTCTATGGGCCATGCTTGCTCCTCTGGTCTGCTGAACTAATTATTTAATAAGTGAATAAAGCAATTGTCAATGTCCTAAGTCCTGATGACATTGGAAGGGTGGGGAATAAGCACCAAAATGGCCTCTCTTACATGGTCAGGGAAAAAATAATGGGAAGGAATTATGAAAAGTACAAGAGTATAAAAAAGCAGACAACAGAGCACCAAGGAGTAACTTCTGTGATCTGCAAAATTTGCCTGAGACCTGACTTCTATAGGGAAGTAAAACCAAAGTCACCATGATGATCCTTGGAGCCTCATTTTGCTATGTTGAAACTTTACTGATTTTGTTATATTAAATTTCTGTAACTCTTCATGAAATACACACTATAAAAATTCTGCCAGAAATGAAGGAAAATGTCTTTGAAAATAAATAGTGAAAAATGCCACTGAATGCAAATTTCTGGTAGCAAATTCCCTCCATGACACCCCCGGCTTGACAAATTTGGATTGTAGCGCAGATGTATAATTTTTTTGGCCATAATGCCAGTTTTCTCCCAAACAGCAACTATGTGTTTACCGCTTTCCAGATGTACAACTCCCTCTGGTTAATTCTTACAAAAATGGCTTTCATTGTTCAAAAAAAAAAAAACAAAAAACAAAAAACAAAAACCCAATTTGAGCAAGTTTCTTTGTGTCTTTATTGTTTCATTTGATAAAAGGCAGTTTATCTACCCAGCACATACATTGCCTTCTCAGAGTACCTTGTGGCAGCCTAGCATTTTTTTCCCTTTTTTTTAATCTGCATTTGCTAAATTTAGTATGAATGGTAGGATAATCCTTGCTAGGAAAGTGGATTATAAAGATAAAAGAAAGAAGCATTAAGTTCTTTCCCCAACCAGTTCCAAATGTGCCTTTATGCCTATAATATCCCATAAACACCAGGGCAATGGCGCCAGCTGCTCTTGCCTCTCGGAGGGCATGATATTTCCTCTCATTCTGGCACCAGCCACCACCCCAAAGGAAAGAAACTCTCACAAGCCAGAAGTAGACAGGCGGTGCTTTCGCCAGAGCTACAGCTGAACACTAGGACCTGATAGCTCTCTGCTGACAGTGAATTCCTATAAAACTAAAAAAGTAAAATATAAAAAGACACTACATCTAGACATAAAAACAGGCTTTTGGATATTTTTTCCATTACATTCTTCTGACATCCACGACTCTTGCCAACCATGCATTAAATGAGAGTGAGGCGAAGAAAAAAAGAGATTTAACCCCCCGAATGGACTGATTAATAGACGGCTTACTCACTTTCATGAGCGTGGCCCTTTTCATGTTATTGAATTTTTGTACAGCTAAAAACAATGTACTGGCTTATGTCAGAGCCAGAAACATCATTCAATGACCATAAAATACGAGGTGCACATCCTGCTTTATTTAGTGGTTTTGTTTCACTCTAGCAAATGGTGAGATTGGACATTTTCTTAATCTTAAAACACACACGAAGCAAAGACACTCCCAAGAAAGACTGAGAAGTACTGTCCTGAGCATTATTATCCCAACACTCTTAAATACTGGCCACAAATTACTATGTTACCGTCGGATACTGACAAAACAAACAAACAAACACAGGAGAACATCATCCCAAGCTCAATGAGCTACTGGGTGATGGCAGCCCAAAGGGGTGTCCATGCATAACAGCAATACTTTATCCTTTCACACATATTCCATTCAAATCTTTGCTAAATTCCCACCACACCGCCCGCCTTGTTCTGTGCTAGAAAGACTGAGCGTGACTATGTGCCTAAAAAGGGTAGAAAACTCTCAAACATTGAATCCTCATCCAATACAACTGACCTACCGATCTCTTTTTTTTTTTTGTCACCTATTGCCTCTCTAAAGCAGACCGAAGAAACTACAGAAAAAAATTTTCAGAAGAAAAACTTAAATTCAAATCTTAGCCCTGACATTTATGAGATTTGATGCTTATCATTTAATTTCTTTAGACATTTGTTTCTTCATGACAATACCCCCTGTCATTTCTTCCTCAACATTTTCTGTCACAGTAGGGTGAGATTAAAGTATGTGAAAACTTTTTGGAGATTGTTTTACAGAAGTGAGATTTCCCTACTTTTGGAAGGTTTATATTTGGCCTATACAGTTGACATTTAGGATTCCCTATGTGCCAGATGCTATTTTAAGTAATTTGAATATTAAACTCATTTAATCCTCACAACATCCATGAAGTAGAGATGATTATATCCCCATCCGACAGATCAATAAACTGAGACAATGAGAGACTAAGTAACTCATCCATATTGTTAATCCTTACACTAATCCAAAATTTTATGCCACCGATTGAATTGGTACCATACTTAAACTATGGGAACAGTACACTGGTGTCTAAATTGGCTTAGCTATAACATTTTTGAGATATAAGCCCTCAAAACATAGTGCAAGCCCATCTTAAGATAAATTTAGAACAGAGACATCAAAGTGTCTGCACTGTCCACACGGGAACCATGGAGTCTAACCATGGAGCGACAAAGGTTAATGATAGTGACCTGCTCCTGAATGGCCCATAACTACTTATGATTGGACCCTTCAGTCATTGTCACTGCTTTAGTATTACTATCATAGTCCTTACATGCAACAAGGGGAAGAAAGGGTGCAAAGAAGAATTTGGGAAAAACCATCCTCAGATAAGATAAAACTGTTACTACAAAAATTGTCTGAGCGGGGGAAGGCTGGAAAGAGGAGGAAATAAGTGTTATTAAGTTGCTCATATGTGCTGGAAAAAGGGCTTAAAAATGCATTAGAGTCATTCTACTCATTATGTACTATTTGACTAGAATACTGAGTCCTTAGGAGCCAACCATAAATAGTAATGGCACCAACAGCACTTTTATGGGAAAGGTAGAAATTTGGATGCATTCATGGGGTGTAACCCAGGGTATCTGTTCCTCCCTTCATCTATTTTCTTTTATTCTGACAATTTTCTTAGAGGCTCTACTGTTGCTTTCCACTTAATAATTACCTTATTAGAAAACACTGGTTTTCAGCATTTATGTCAATTTCCAATGGAATGAATTTTGGGTTTTTTTTTTTTAATTTTGGGAGGGGCAGAGATATATTTGTTATCTAGTGCTGAATAACAAGTTGCAACAAAGCTTAATGGCTTAAAAAATAACTTTTATTATCTCAGAGTTTCAATGGGTCAGGAATCTAGACACATTCGCTGGGTACCTGTGGCTCTGGGCTTCTCACAAGATGGTAATCAAGGTGTTAGCTAGGGCTTCAGTCATTTCAAGGCTCAGCTGGGGAAATGATTGGCTTCCAAGTTCACTCCCATGGTTGCTGGCATGATTTACTTACTTGTGGGCTGTGAGCCTTAGTTTCTCGCTGGCTACCGGCTACAGGCTGCCTTCAGTTTTGTGACACATGACCTCTTCATTTTGCAGCCAAAGAGGACAACCCGTTTTCTGGGAAGCAGCTTGGACATGGGGTCTCCTAGATTTAGGCCTCTACTCATGAGATATAGGGACAATGTAGTTGAAGGTATTGGTAAAATAAAAGGTTAAGGTTAACGGTTGCAGACAATGGCTGAACTCAAATGTAAAGAAGGCCTCTGGAAACAAGAAGATCCAAAAACTGAGAGTCCACCTGTTTGGTAAATCCTTTCAGAGAATGTTGAAGTCATTATAATTGTTGGCAGTGGTTGGAGTGCATAGAAAGATTGTGAGAATCAGAGGAAGGGGTCAGAAATTTAAGACATGGTAACTTAATGCTTCAGGGGAAGCAAAGAGACTCTCTGATCTCACTGGGGTCCTACAACATACTAAGTGTGAAAGATTAAGCTGCCTCTGCTTGGTGGATTGCAAAAGAACTGGTGACCTCTAGGGAGGGCCTGGGTTATTTCAGTCAAGGAGGTGGAAGGCTATATCCATTGACTCTATTTTGGAGGTAGAGGAGTTTATCATTAAATTATTAACTCCAGAATTTCCCAAATAAAGGTCCAACTTGATTAAAAAAAAGTTATAGCAAAACTCCCTCCTTCCACGCTTTGCTCCCCCAGTAAATATGTGTGTATATGTCATATGCCCCGGTAAAATCTCCCATATACTCCTTTACTTCAAGCTTTGTTTCCTGGGGAATCCAAGCTACAATAAAGGGAAAGGGAAACCTACAACATTTTTATCCAAAAGGCAGATATATGTGTTTATGCACACTCTACCTATTTATACATATGTGTGTGTGTACAATGTATCAGTAAATGCTAACAAATTCTTACCAAACTAAACTGAGTTAAGAGATGAATTATCCTGTTTCTAGTAATCACCACCACCACCACCACCACAACCCTCATCAGTTACTCCTTCTGAGACTCATGGGAAGTTAACAGGCCATATAGTTTTCTCCTGAGATGCCTGCAGGAGGAGCCAAGGCCAGATTAAAGATGGAAATGAGAACATTCATCTTCACACAATTGACATTGATTCATTAAGGTGATGAAATGCTTCTTTCCCTTTAAATTTGCATATTCTGTTCAGAAGTTCCCAAGGTTACTAGAAGTCTTTCTCAACATAAATTGGAAACTGATTTTTTGGGGGGGGGTAGGGGAGATAATTAGGTTTATTTATTCTTTTTAGTGGAGGGACCGGGGATTGAACCAAGGACCTTATGCATGCTAAGCATGCGCTCTACCACTGAGCTATACCCTATCCCCCTCCCCCTGGAACTGATTTTTTTTTAACAATGAGAAAATAAAAATGTTATAACAATAAGTGGATGATTTATAATTAGAGAAAAATATAGTTCAGAGTGTATATTGGTTTCCTAGGGATGTTATGAAAATTTTTTCACAAACTGAGTTGCTTATAACAACACAAATGTACTCACTCACAGTTCTGGAAGCCAAGAGTCTAAAATCAAGGTGTTGTCAGGGCCATGCTCTTTCTGAAGGTTCTAGAGAAGAATTCTTCCTTGCGTCTTCCTAGCTCCTGGTGGCCGCTGACAATCATTGGCATTTTTTGCATTGTATCTGCATCACTCCAGTATCCACCTCTGCCTTCACGTGGCTCCCTTCCCTCTGTGTGTGTGCGCCTCTGTGTCTCCAAATCTCCTCTCCTTATTTATTAAGAGTCTAGTCATCAGATTTAGGGTCCAGTTTAATCCAGTATGAGCTTATCGTCACTTAATTACGTCTTCAAGACCCTATTCCCAAGTACACTCATAGGTACCAGGGGTTAGGACTTCAGCATAGCCTTTTTATGGAATGTAATTCAACCCACCACAGACCATTATCAAATAATTCTTGGGATTTCAACATCAATTTTCACAAACCAAAGCATCTACTAAAAAAAGGGTTGTGGTAAGAAATCTTGGACATCTTTTACTCAGGGAAATGGCCAAATCTCATAAGCTTGGAGTAATCACTTTTAAAAAGTTATTTTCTCAACCTCAGTTCAGCTAGTTCTTTTTCATAAAGTTCCCCAGCTTTTAAGTGTGATATAACTCCCTTTTCAGAAAGTGCTGTAAATTAACGACTGCCTGCATACTGACGGTTTTAGGTTAGAATTCTCCTTAGCCCTGACGATGTTTTTGCTTTGCATTGCCATTCAGACTTCTAGGGTGGAAAACACGGTAGGGGGCTGAGCAACTAAGGAAAAGAGGAAAGGGGCAATACATCAGAGCTGTTTTCCCACTTCAGAGGATGTGATGCTGAGCTTTCCCACCAGCTCCAGGTCCTCCGGGGTGGCATGCTTAGCATCCAAACAACGTGCAAATGCACACTGTGAAACAATACGCCACCACCTCCTCACCGTAAACATCACTGAGAAGAAAGAATAGGGAGTGTTTTCCACGTTGGCAAATGACTTTAGTACAAAGGTTGTATGAAAGCAAAGGCATTTTTTCTCCTGGCCTTCATCACTGCATATGTGTGCTGTCACGTAGACTGGTTCTCAGGTCTAAAGGATAGACCCTCTGACTATTACTGCTAAATACAGACAGTACAAAAGGCGAGGTGCAATTAAAATCTTTTTACGTGGCCAATTTAAATACATATTAATTTATTGTTAAAAAAAGAAGCTACCATTTTTTATTATGTTTAAAATAATTTGCTAGCAGCAATTCCTGAGGAAATACGAATGTGAGCTTAGTTCACTTATTCTACAAAAAAAAATAAAATAAAATAAATCCCCAATTTTGGATGCCTTCATCCTTAATCTTTGTCCTCTTTAATGATAACTTTTTCCTGCTTTATTTATTAATGATTTATTGCTATTTTTCAAATTTTGACAAGACTAATTTCAATGTCACAAGGCTATCCTTAGAACTTAATACGTGAATATGCAATGCAACTCCTGTTGAGTTTTTCTTCACCATATTTTCATCTCTATAGTCTTTCTCCAGACCCCAGTTAAGTCACAGATGGATCAAATGCAGTCATCTTCTCACAGGTGTCCTTGACCCCACTTCTCCCACCGCAGTCCATTTTGTCAGCCAGCACTGTCACAAACTATACAATTAAGTCATACTGAACTTTCTCTATGCCATTTCTCAACCGACTCTCTTCTTCCAATACACAAAACTCAATCTCCCATTGGCTTTAAAACCTCCCACAGTACTGAGGCACTCCCCGTAATGAACTAAGTAATTTTGATGCATGTATGTTTATCTGCAAGCACACTTCTTTGTTCCTCAACAGTACCAGGAACAATTCTCAAACAATTTCTGAACCTAAAATTAAAAGCCTTTTCAAGATCATTCCTCTGCATACAATTTTGTCTGTACTCTCTTGGCTTCAGTTTCTTCATGTGTAAAATGAATGACTGGAATAATTATTCTAATCCATGAGTTTTTGTCTTTCGTGGTCTTTTAAACTTGACACAAGCTCCATTTGCTAAACGCTATTTTAAGTTAATCTTCTGAAAACTCAGTAAGAAATTCTATTCTGTATAAAGAATATACTGCTTCACCTCCTAATTTAAAATCTGCCTCAAATCTTTTAAGTATAAAAGAACATAAAATACATGTAATAAACAAAAATAGACTTTTCCAAAAACAGATGTTTTGAGGACCTTTGCTTAAGTTCTGTGAGCTCAGTTGCTGTTGGCATGTTGCTAAGGGTAAACAATTCAATTTAAATTTCAAGTTAAAACAAGTCAATGATTTTTGATGAGTGATGGACTATTTTATTTTTAAAGAGTCAAGAGGAAAATAGTCACCGGATTAGACAGAATTTTGATAGGAGCGTTGGTGGTATACTATAACGCGTAAAAGAAGAAACCTACACAATTAGTTTTCCTTTTCCTTTTATGGCTATGTGATAAAGACAAAACAGATGACTTAAGCCCAGAGGAGACAAGGGGAAAGGTCCTGAATCTTTTGGCCGATGAGGAGCTGTACAGCACTGAAAATACAGTAAATAAATTCAAATACAATAAAGCCTATCCATTATCAGCATAATAGTTTAATAAATACTTTTTCAACAGTTGAACTGAATATGGTATTTTTACTTCAAGATAATCTGAAACTAGAAAGCCAGTCCAAAGATAGTTTAGTGTGAATATAGGATTAAGGGTAATAAACATCAAGTTCATATCTGGGAATATGAGTTAGATCTCATTAAAGCTAATAGAAAAATAAGTGTGAAAAAATACTCGATTCCAGATATTTACTAGAGAGAGATCTTGCTATATGAGAATGATCTACTTAGATTGTAACATTGCTTAGGCTCCATTATTTAACTAAAATATTAACTTTTAAATAATAAAGAGTGGGTGATCTATTAATTTGCATCTCCACTACATCTCTAACTAGCCCTCAAGTTTTACTCTTCAGATAGTGTGTTGGTGACCAAGATAGTAAACTTCAATTCATTCCTTCAATAAATCATATTGATTCTGATGTTGGAATTGAATTTTGAAAGATAAAGAAGTAAACGAAATACAGTTGATCTTTGAATAACATGAATTTGAACTGTGAAGGTCCACTAATGTAGCTGAGTAGGACCTGTTGGGGCCTTGCCAGGACAGATCCCCTACCCCATGTCCTCTACCTATCTTTTGATCGTAGAAAAGCTTTAGTTTCTCAGGCCTCCCCTGAGTCAAAAGGCTGGCTCAAGAGTTAATGATTGGAAGAATGTGAACATAGACTAACAAAATATAGCAGTTGGGCCAGAAGAATGGGTAACATTTTAAACAACAGATCAGTCACATAGTAGAGTCACAGAATCTTTGGTCCCTCCCAGAAGGACATAGATAATAGGGTCTGACTTGTATAGATACTGAAACCCCAACCAGATGGAAAAGGCTAACTGCATGATGACTATGAACAGGTAACCCCTAGACTGGATGGGACCTGAGGACTGACGAGTTTAACCCCTGTGACATCACCTGTTACCTTACCATCAACCAACTAGAGATTATGCACAAGCTGATCACACACCCTGCAACTCTTTCCCTCACTTTGTTTTTAAAAACCCTTCCCTGAAATCCATTGGGGGAGTTCAGTTCTTTCGAGCATTAGCTTCCAGTACTCCTTGTTTGGCCTTGCAATAAACACCATTCTTTCCTACATCACAGCCCAGAGTCAGGAGATTGGCTTTGCTGTGCATGAGAGAGCAGATCCAAATCTGGTTCAGTAACACTAACATACAGATATTTTTTCAACAACTATCATAGTATTTCAAGATCAGAGTTTGGCTGAATCTGTAGATATAGAACTACAGATACAGAGGGTAGCCCACAAAGTTAAATGCAGATCCTCAACTGCACAGGGGTTGGCACCCCAACCCCTGAATTGTTCAAGGGTCAACTGTACTTACCCTCTGTTAATGCGTATGACATTCTGGTAGCCATGACAGGGATATCTGCCCATGCGAAAGCTTACAATTCTTAATAAATCCATAGCATTATGGGCTAAATTGTGTCTCCCCTACAAATTCTTATGTTGAAACTCTAACCCCAGTACCTCACAGTATGACTTCATTTAGAGATAGGGCCTTTAAAAGTGATTAAATTAAAATGAGGCCATTACAATGGACTCTGATTCAATCTGTGTTGTTGGTCAGGGGAATGGGTGGAAGAGAGAAATAGGTGAAGAAGACAAGAAGTATAAACTTTCAGTTAAAAAATAAGAGTCACAAGTATGAAATGTATAGTGCAGGGAATAGAATCAATGATTATGTAATATATTTATATGGCGACAGACGGTAACTAGATCTAACATGGTGATCATTTTGAAATGTATAGAAATATGGAATCACTATGTTGTGCACCAGGAAATAACACAGTGTTGTAGGTCAATTATACTTCAAAAATAAACAAAAAAAACCAAACTCATAGAAAAAGAGATCAAGTTTGTGGATATCAGAGGTGGGGGTTAGGGAGTGGGGGGAGGGGGAGTTGGATGAAGGCAGTCAAAAGGTAAAAACTTCCAGTTATAAGATAAAAATAAGTACTGGGATGCAATGTACAACATAATAAATATAATTAACATTGCTGTACATTATATATGAAAATTGTTGAGAAAGTAAATCCTAAGAGTTTTTATCACAAGGAAAAATGTATTTTGTCTATTTCTTTAATTCTTTATCTATATGAGATGATGAATACTCACTAAACTTGAAGTCAAATCATTATGCTATACACCTGAAACTTAGACAGTGCTATGCATCAATAATATCTCAATAAAACTGGATGGAAAAAAAGCAATTAAGTTAAAATGAGGTCATTAGAATGGGCCCTAATCCAATCTGCCTGACGCCCTCATAAGAAGCAGAAATTTGTACACACAATGGGACACCAGGCGTGCATGCTTACGGAGAAAAGACTATGTGAGGACAAGGTGAAAGTCAGCCATCTCTGCCAAGCAGAGAGGCCTCAGAAGAAACCAAACATGCTGACACCTTGATCTTGGATTTTTTATCTCCAGAACTGTGAGAAAATATATTTCTGTCATTTAAGCCACCTAGTCTGTAGGATTTTGTCATGGCAGTGCTAGAAACTAACACACCGGGCAAAAGCCTGAAACCACTCGCAGGAACTTCAGAAACCTTTCTTTTATAGCACTGCATCACCACGGCTTAGCTCCAAGAAATGATTGCATGGAAAGACATCTGCTCAGTTACCTTGGTTTCAGCTCCTCTAGTAATCCATTATTTCACTATACGCTACCAGGGAAGGCCTGCCTTCCTGGTTTATCATTTCTGGACACCAGTTTTGTTTCCACCAGTTTTGTAATAGGGAAGAACAAATCTGACTCCATATTAAATCTGTTCCTTTAGCTCTAACCCTGTGCTGTTTCCTGTGCTTAGTCATGCTGGTTTGGCACCTTTCGTGAAAGCATGTTGCCTAGAGCCTGAAATGGACAGTGGTAGCCCATTCTCAAGGCTCTGACATTTAAGAGTATAGCGCTTTTCATTTATAGAGAGCTAAAATGTTGCAGAACAGCAAGTAACATTTGTCTTGTTGGAGGTTTACAGGAACATCATGACCTGACCTACGTGGACTGCTGGAAGAACAAAGGATCCCAACATCAAGAAGTTTGCAACAACCAACCACACCCCGTCCCCCTTCTTAGTATAAAAGGGGCCTGAATTCTGACTTGGGTAAGATGCTTCTCTGGGATATTAGTCCCCCATCTTCTTGGTCTGCTGGTTTACTGAATAAAGTCCTCATTCCTTGCCCCAACACCTCTGCTCCAGATGTACTAGCCTGTCATACAGCAAGCAGAACGAGGCTGGACTCAGTAACGCTTTGATGCTCCAGGCATCACATGGTGTCTCACCGCACAAACTTCCATAGGTTTCACTGCAGAGAACTAATCTTGCTGAACTTCATCTGATCCCAGTGAGCTACCTATCCACCAGCTGCTTTGTGCTGCTCAGGGCTAGGACTGGGGTGAGGTGACCCTGCACATGGCCCCGGGAGAAAGTGGCTCCTGAGATGCTGCACCTCGGCCAGCTCACTCTGAATTCCAGCCCTGGTGATGCCACACACCTCTTGAGCATTCCTTGGCACAGGTTCTAGGCACTCCTTCAGAGCATGTCCAGTTTGGTTGCACATACACAGGAGATGTTTACAGGAGAGTTAAAAAATATATAAGTCTGGAAAATAAGTCCTACATAAATGATAGCATTGGGTTCTTCAGGAATTTAGAGGAGAGTTTGTCTTGCCTTGATGCTGAAAAAATAGCTTCATAACACAAGGAGCTAGAAGGATGGGATTTTAACAACACTTGGAGGGTGGAATCTTCAAATCAAACAATATAAAAGGATGACTAATGAGCACTATAATATTGAATTCAAACATTCAGAGAAAACACAGGTCGTAAGTCTAGCCCCGCTACCTTCCAGCTGTGTAGCATGGAACAGATCGCAGCCTCTCTGAACTTCGATTTCCTCATGGGTTTATTTAGATGATTAGAAATAACCTATATAAAATGACTTCCTTGATGCCAGGCACATGGCCTGGATTCACTAAATGGTTCTACACTTATTATCATTGTTTCTTGATTAATGCAAATCTACTCACCATCATCTCAGCAGGCCTCATTTTAGCACTCACACGACAGACATCAGAAATCAAAATTGACCTTCGCCATGATTTAGTCCAGACTCCTCATTTTTCAGAGAAAATTAATGCCCAGAGAAATTAAATGCCTTGCCCCAGGTTACAGAACCAGCTGGTGGCAGTGACAGTGTCGGCCACAGAACATGAGATTTCCTACTCAGTTCAGAATACATTTCACAGAACTTCCCTAATAGCAGTACACAAATCTTAATAAACTTGTATTTGAAAATGTATACTAATTACACGTAGACAGTCAATGAACTGAAATAAATGGAGTAATTATTAAATCAGAGTGGTGTGGTAGTGCTACACATTTACACTCGGGACAGCGCCAATGTACAAAGTAATTGAAGGCTCTTATTGTCTCTGACAAATCTAATCTTCCTCACAAGCCATGACCCTGCCAAATACGGACGGAGTTCACAGTGGAGATTTTAACTGGCTAATTCATAGCATCTCAGACTCTGGCTTAAATGTTGTTTCAGGAAAGTGCTTTATTTTACAGACTGCCAGCCGCAAGTCTCAAGATGGCAAATGGGAATGTGGGGCGGGGGCACAAGGGGGCTTCCTGTCCTTGCAGAAGTGGAGGGAAGACCTGGGGCTCCTGGGGTGACCTCCGGGCTTCTGGATCCTCCCAGGTCTTGGCTGTATAATGGCTGGTCCCTCCCTGGGTTTACTGCCCTATGTTCTGAGGTGCAACGTAAGTTAGTAACTTGTTCTCTTGGACACTCGAGAGCTTCATTGTCCTCTCCTCCTAGTTTCAAAACCACCACCCATCTGGTGCCTGATTAGGCGAGTTACACACTGGCTTCTGCACTTGCCTCTTGCCAGCAAAGCCACCCACAGGTAGGTGTCCTAGCTCTGGGCTCAGCCACCTTCTTCCAGCTTCTCTGTGGGGAGTGTGGGCACTTCGTCCATGCCCCACGGAACAAGGGAAGTGCTGAACAGTCTCTCAGGTCCCCTCTCTGCTTACTGTCACCCTCTCTTCATTTTTTTTCAGTGCCACAGCTGACCCATGTTGCTACAAACACACGCCGCAAGGTTCCCTTTTCAGAGTTCCAAATA
Source organism: Camelus bactrianus (assembly GCF_048773025.1). Lineage (NCBI taxonomy): Eukaryota > Metazoa > Chordata > Mammalia > Artiodactyla > Camelidae > Camelus > Camelus bactrianus. The sequence goes on from NC_133539.1 coordinate 99,959,188, forward strand.
GAAGTGGGCAAAAGCCTTTCTGACTTGGCTTTGCCCTCATTGAATTCCACACCTCTGACTGGGATGGCAGAGAAGCTGGTGAAGCCATGACCCGTATGTCTCACTCTGATTTTTAATCCATCTTAGTATCTTTCTTTCCTGATTCTGTTGGATCATAAGTGACTCCCACTATCCTTCCTCTTCAGTCTACCCCGAACGCCTCTTCCTGCATAATTTCCTGTGCCTTCTCTGCACTCCGGATAATATTAAATATCTATGATTTGAGTCAGATAGCCTGGGTTATTGATACTGAAGTCTCAGGCATCCAGGAACTAGTGTTTAATTAGGACAAATAATATGAACAGCTACGTCAAAAAGTCACTTAAAACTCTCCAATCATTTTCCTTTTCACCTGGATTAAAACACAAACTTCCTACCTCAGCCTGCAGGGCTTGGGCCCCCTTCACTTCCCCCTTCCAACCTCACCTCAGCCCTGTCTCCCTTGGTTTCTGCACCCTGAATACACCTATCAAATCAAAGAGGCTCATTCCCCAGGGTATTTTTTCCTCAATCTCTTTTCCTGGATCTCTGCAGGCCCAGTTTATTCTTGTGTCCTAGGTCTCAGCTTCAAAACCACCTCTCCAAAGAGGCTTATTCAAGGGTTTTGAAAATGACCGCCCATCCCCTCCAGCCATTTGTTTCTAGCACATGACGTTAAAAAATGAAAGAACAACGTCTGAATTTGACTATATTTTAAACTAGCATCTTATTATCTAATCATTTTACACATTTGATTACTACTGAATTTGTCACATGTCTGTTCTTCATCATACATTCTTTTATATAAAGCATCTGTTATCTCTGTTGCACAAACCTTCTGGGCATTCTCTTAATAAGTGATAGTTAATACAATGTTCTGTTTCTCATCCATATAAACGTATGCATACACACACACATTTATGGAATTTTTATGAAAAACTAAATTTACACTAGAATGGCCTAAAGACTGATTATTCTATGGTGCTCCAATCGAAGGTAATTCCTACCTGATTCTGTTGGTATCTTGTGATGAGTCACATCAAAGCAGTTCTCCTTCCAGTAAAAGCTGATAGGAAAAATGACTGAACAATGTCTGTTTCTTCATTATCTCCTTTCTCTGCTCTTCTTCTTCTTCTAAGACAAAAAGAGAAAACATGTTATTAAAATACCAATTATATTACTCAATTAAAATATTTCTGAAGATAAACTCACAAGGAGCAAGATTTAATACAATTTTGTAACTAGGCTTGCATTGTAATTTTCATTTAACTGTCCCTTATTCAGAATTAAACCTCTGTCTTTCTCCTATAGCTCAATTACCTAACAGAAAGCCATTTTACCGTATGGTAGAAACTATTATTTCTGTAGGATATTTTTTTTCCTTTTAATTAACCATTACTTTATGTGGGTTGTAGATTTATAGTCTGAATTTTAAAACTATAGATTTTACGTGTGTTGGGTTGCACTGGAAGTTAATGATTTTAATCACTCAGTTATAATTTAGCTTTTTCAGTGCTTTTGTTTCTATGGTGTTTTCTATTGGTCTCTTTTGATTCCTGTGTCCACCTTTCCCCTCCTTAAAAAAAATTCCAAATTTTATCTTTGTTCCCACATGATTCATCAGAACTGAAATTTAAACAAGAAAAAAATAACAGTATTGAGACAGAGGTTCACCCCATTCTGTAACAATATTTATTCATTAAGGAAAGTGTGTCACACCTCTGTTTATTTCTAGGTGCCTTATACCTCCTCATTCATTTCCCACAATCGTTTTTGAAAAAAATATAAAGATAAATTTTTATTATAAACATTACTAATAATTTAAATTTTTCTTTCCAAACCATACTTACTAAAAAGCAAAAAAAAACTTTGCTTTTTACCTGCTTTCAAAATGTATAAACACATGTACTTTATGAATATTAATGGATAATTTCTTCATGACCCCCTCCCCATGGATAATTTAACCAGAAAGTGAATCATTTACCTATCTTCAATGAATGTGCAAACTACGGTATTTATAGGTTAATTCTCTAGTCTTTGTTTTACCCGTGTCTTTTGAACATTTAAAAACTTAACTTCTACTAATTTTCTTCTTTCTTTAATGCTAGCAAAAAAATTGACACATAATAATAAAACAGGCAAACTTACAGTACATTGCTTGGTACTTAAAAGATTTTCCTTAAAAGAAATTAAAATTACTGAAAACACTAACGCTCTAATGCTATATGCTATTATACTAGTCAGGTTTCATATTTTATAAATGTTTCCACATGATTGCTAATATCAATTAAGAACACATGTAGTCATTTTGTTCATTAACTGAATAATTGAGACATTGACTAGTGAGGTTTCGATTTACCTTTTTATTCTCAAATAATCTGTATGTGGGATTGGGAAAAATGTGATTATATTTTATTCTTCCCTAATTTTTCCCTCTTCCTCCTCCACCTGCTTTCTTCTATTCTTCCCCTCCTCCTTTCTGCCATCTTCATCCCACTTTTTCTTTGTATTGTTTGCAATGAGGAACGCAGCACCTCTACACCCTCTGACTCCATGTTTGTCAACACACCTTCACAATCACCTACACTATTTCTACTCTGTCTCTTGAGTAAGGAGAAATCCCCGTTGGGTTACCCATTATTGCTCTAGTGCTCTGTATACAGAGCTTGTTTGTTTCCTTCTTTCACCTATATTTTAACTAGATAAAATTAATGACAGATTTAAATCAATGAAATGCATTTAGTTGTATTTATGTCCCAAATTTTGGATCTTCTTGTCCTGTTTTTGACGGGATCATATAAAATCGTGAAAGCAAACTTTATCATGATAGATTACAAAAGTCTTAAATTACCATTGAAAAATTCAGTTAATATGGGAGTATATAAATAAGTCAATGTTCTTCCCTTATTATCTTTACCTGTTTTCACAAAGGGCATTACTGAGAAGTGTATAATTCCATAAGGAATTTTATTTGAATATACAGAGATGCACCCATATATACATTAACACATAAATATATTTTTAAGCAAAAGTTGGATCATAGACTCCATACTGTTCTAAAACTGGATTTTTTTAATGAATAATTTTTATAGATTTCTATACTCATATTATCTAGAAACTAAGTTCTTGGAACAATATTGGCATAATAAGAAATACAGATCTGACATTCACATTACTGACATTGTATGCTTTTTATTTTTAACTTCAGAATGGAGAAGCAAGGGAAAAAACAGAAACTTAAGCCTGTTAAACCACATTAAGCTGTAAATGAGGCCATTTATTTAAAATCCCAGAACTTTCTAGTTTTTGGACTTAGTTGCTTCACTGGACAAATACAGGATACAGGTGAGAAAATAATGATGCTGTTGGTGTCTGATAACCTGTGCTGACAACACTTTCTGGTTCCGTAATAAAGGGTATACACATGAGAGCAGTAGTTGTGATGTAACAGTAGAATAAGTAAATTGTATTGTACTTTATTAAAATATCATTTTACCTTCTTTTAACCCAAGTCAACAGTATTCTAAACAAAATGGAATTTTATCTGTCTTTCATATAACCTTCAGAGCTGGTGTGGTGGCTCTAATCATCAAAGCTGTCTGAGATCTAGGCTCCTTCTATTTTGTTTCTCCACCATCCTCAAAGGGCAGCTTTGAACTCATGGTCCAAGAAGGCTGTTCCTACTCCTGCTGTCATGGCTACCTTCTAGCCAGCCAGGTGAATAAAATAGGAAGTAGAATGCTGGCTCCTTCCCTTTAAAAGCACCACCTAGAAGTTACATGTACTTCTTCTGATCCACTCCATTAGCCAGACCTTTATAAAATGGTTACACCTAACTCTAGGCAAAGATAGGATATGAAGTATTTCTCTATGTTTAGCAAAAAATTCTATTGCACAAAAAAGATAAGACCAGATAAGTGGGAAAAATGACATTTGTCACATATCAACATTCTCATAAACAGTTTATAAAGGACTTTAAAATGCATTATCTGATTTGATAAAGAAATAACATGAGTAACCAGTAATGGATACCTTTTAATACTCATGAAATCTATGATTTTATAAAGAAAAATGATACATCTAAGAGATTCCTGTATGAAATATTAGCTTATCCTCTCCCACCCAATTATCTCATATGCCAATTATAATTGGACTCTTTTTATCCTTTGTATATGTCACCATCACCCCCATTAGGAGAAAGGGTGTAGTTGTAACTGTAACCCTGTCTTTCTTACTCCTCTTTGTTAAATAACATAACTTCATTTCATCTGAGTTTTCCCACCTGTTAAATTCTGAGCACAATGCCTGTGCTATTTCTGCAGAAAATGCACAGAAAACTACTTCATAGGAAAAAATAGACAATTACAAATACTAATTCATTTGATAGATGTTATGCTTAAAGTAACTAATTATAGCCACCAATTATTTACTGTCTACTATGAGCCTGACACGCTGTTAGAGCCTTTAAATACATCTCATTTAACTCAATCTTCACAGCAATCAGGCAGTGCATTTCATAGTTTCTCTATTTCAGAGTTGAGGAAACCAAGGTTTAAGAGCAGTCAGATGTTACCCAATACCACATCCACCACACTCAGGCTTTTCTATCTCAAGCGTTTTCAGTTTTTAGTCTTTTAAATTTTAACTACAAGACTAGAATATCCATCTGAGATGTTTTACTGCAGTTGAGTAACTGTATGAAATTATGTCAGACACTTAAAGAAAGGAAATGACTCAATAGGGACCTTTTCTAAGACTGATGATATTAAAATCAAATACTTAGGCTCCTTTTCCTGAAGGTCATCCTTGTCACACAATTTTTGTCCTCCTTGAATGACTGACAAGAGATATTGCTTAAAGTCCACTGCACTCATGCTTAACATGAGCTGTCATCCAACCTAGTTCACCCCTTTGTGAAGTCAACATTGAAACCCACAGATAGCTCGGCATGCTCTGGGTCTGGCTGAGTGAACGTGAGGGCTATAAAGACACGGAGGTTGAATTCTCATTTATGTGGAGTATTCCCTTCTAAGTTGGGCAATGTGCACTGACATGGAAACCTGGAGACGGTTCCATCCTGGCTAATGACAGTGTACGTAGCTGGTGGGTAATTACAGGCCTTCAACCTTCAGTACTTCACTCTTCATGAGATTAATGTTTATTCAGAACAATAAATATAAGGTCTATGACACCTTTAGAGTTATGCTGAAAAGGGACTCGGTGACCACTGATGAATGACTGTAGCTGTTTCATGCCTTGCTAAACATATTTGGTTTTCACAAGCAATAGATTCTTCAAGGAGTAGAATTCACAGTGGGTGCAGGAAAGTACACATATTAATTCCGTAAAATCTAGCTAAGACTTGCATCCAGTTCTTTAGGGGGTGACATTAACAGAGTTTTTTGATCCAATCTTAACTCCTACACATGCTGAGCAGCTGGCGGGGCGGATATTTTCTCTACATCAAACTCTGCACTATGACTGGGCTTTGTTGCTGACAAGATTGCTAAAGAAAATGGCTCTCTGGCCCTTTTGGAAATTCTGGAAGAGAATGTAATTTGACAAATTCCTTTTTTGTCTAAACTAATCACAGTAGATTCTATTTTTGGCAACTGAGAATCCTGAAGATATAGCCATGAAATCTGCTTACAAAGCTTAGAGAAAAAGTTAGGTTCATTCATTCATTCACTGGATCATTTGTTTACTATTTCCATTTATTTACTGTCTCTACTGTTTTTTTAATAAATAACTTATTTTAAAATGTTTACTGGGTAACAATCTCATACATGCCATTTTATTAATTTTTGTGGGAGGTAAAAAAAAATAAATACATTACACAAGGACCCTGACCTCAAGGAAGTTGTGAACGGTTGATTCAACCATGCTAGAAAACAGAAAGTGGCCAGTGCTACCAACGAATTACAGCGGTACTTTGCTACCAAGGTTCAGAGGAGAGACAGCAATTGGGTGCAGAAAAAGAGTCACCTCCTTCAGAAAAGAAATGGCACAGGAGACGGGTCTAAAAGAGAAGATTTGAATAGAAAAATGAGGCAGATATCTCTGGGCAGAGAAGGCGTGAAGGGGAGAAAATATGTGGCATATACGAATAACAGTCATACTTAGTTTTCATGCAGCATGAATGGACCGACAAAGGGACAAAATGGAAAAATGGCAGATCAGAAGAATTTGTAGTGTACACACAGGTGTTTTGACTTTAATTTGTACACTTTGAAGGATTCTTAGGAGGAAGTATCTCAAGAAAGTATTCTTTCATGTATTATTGGCTTTATTGGGATACAATTCACAAATTATACCATTGGCCAATTTGAAGCGTAAAATTCATTTTTTGTATCTGTACTGTTTTATAGCTTTCAGATGATAGAAAAAAATTTTTAAAAAGTTGCAAAACCTAAGTATTTTATTCTTGATGGTATTGTCAGTGGAATTCTTTTTCTTCATTTCATTTTTAGATTGTTCATTGCAAGTGTATAGAAATGCAATGGACTGTTGTGTATTGACCATGGATTGACACCCTGCTGAACTCATTTATTAGTTAATAGATTTTTTTAGTGCTTTCCTTATGCTCTTCTGTAAACAAGATCATGTCATCTGCAAATAGGGATTTTTTTTAGTATGTCCTCCTTTCTAATACAGATGACTTTTATTTCACTTTGTTGACTAACTGCCCTGGCAAACCTTCTAGTAAAATATTGAAGTAGCAAGAGAAAATATCCTGGTCATGTTTTTGACTGTTAAGAATGATGTTAGCTGTTGGTTGTTCATAGATGCCATCTATCAGGTTGAGAAGTTTTCTTCTATTCCTAGTTCGTTGAGTATTTTGATTATGAGAGCACGTCAAGGTTATTGTGATGTCTGTGTCTAAAAGGAATTGGAAATTGAAGCTAGTGAAGATGTTATTCAGATATCAAGGCAGAATGTGATGCATACAACATAAATTAGGGTAAAATATATAGCACAGCTATTGATGAGAGAGATATTGAAGAGATGCAAATGATAAGTACTGGTGATTGAGTTGACAAGGGTGAAAATGTAGCAGGAGATACCTGCCTGAGTACCTGGGGATATGAAACATAGAGAACATGGTTAAGAGCCGGGGTTAAATCTCAGCTTGACTCCTTTGTAATCATGTGTCCTCGGCCAAGCAACTTGGCCTCTTTGTGGCCTCATTTCCTACGGTTATAGAATGTAGGTCTAGTAACTCACAGATTTTCTGTGAATATTAAATGCATTATTATATGTGAAGCCTTTAAAAACAAATGCCTAGCTTTGAGTGTTACCTGTAATTATTACTATTTCAAAATAACCTATTTTTTTCTGTTTATGAACAAATACAAACGTATTGTCATCAAATTGGTACTTTCCAGCCAAAAAGTAGACATAAAAATATTTTTCTTCTAAAAATGAAAGGGAAATTCATTGATTCCTTTGGTGCAAAATATTATGTATCATAGGTAAATGATAGAGAACACATACTTTGAAATGATATGTTCACATCTTCAGGGAAAAAGCTTGTTTCCTTATTCAAAACCTTGACTATGACTATTAATGAGCAGGTAGCACAAAATAAAGAAAGGCGCAGAAGTTTTTAGAAATAGGCATGCAATTAATATATATAATTTGATCTTTGTAGAGTAAAAGTGCATATTAAGTAAATCTAATCAAACACAACCACAGCTAAATTGTCTTACACTTGCCTGAGACATGCACACACCTGCTGAACAAAAGGAATAAAATGTCTTGTCTCTAGGAAACTATTGCAGTTAATCAGCTTCAATAATATTTTATTTTTGAACATTTCTTTTATCCAAATCCAGAGTAGCATCTAATTAGAACACAGAGATACCTCAGACATTATTATATTTAAAATGGCTACATTTGACCCTTATCTCAACTTCTATGTTCATATAGCTGCTTAATAATGCAGAGTAGCTCTTTAATAAATATATTTAAATTTTATTCTGAAATAATACTTTATGTAATGTACTAAATAAAGCCATTTATGCCCAGAAGAAAATTGCATAGCATAAAATAACATAAAGATCAGTTCGCTTATCTATAACTTTTACTTTAAATTACATACATGAATTTTCACGAATCCTTGATGTTACAAGCCAGAAGTCTCACATATTCTATGCCTTAGTGAGTGTAACTTGTTTTCATTCAAGTTACACTTGAATTCATTAGTTTCGTTTCAACTAATGAGGATTAAAACCTTAATAATGTTTTCATCAGTAGGTCATACTTTTCCCAACCTAGTTTAAGATACTTTCTCACATTTTGTCAATCTTAATCCAATTTGGAAATACTAAACAAATAAAAATAATATGCTAAATAAATTGGTTTATTTGTTATGCAGTGTACTTCTTATTTAATGGTACTGCATCTCAACAGAACACATGACACCATATAAGATACAGCTCTAGTGTTTCAAATTCTGAATTATACTCAGTAAAGCTGTACAACAGAAACACTGTTCATGAAGAGTAATTAAGTGAATACTGCTATTAGAAATATTGGGAATAAAATAGGTTAATCCTCCTACAAACAACTTAGATCATTTCAAAAACTTTATGAAGGATGTATTATTTGACTTAAGACCTCTACATTTAGGACTGTGTATTATAAAAGTAATCAGAGACATCAATGATATATGCTCAACTTCAGCTGACCACTAGAAATTATAAAATATAAAATAATATTTTATGTATTTATAATACATATGCTTTATGTAAATATTTATATATTAACATATATGGTATTATATGTATATTGAAATTAGTTTATATATCCAAACATAGGGACTTTTTAGTACAATAGTATGATGAAATATTTAGCAAACACTCAATGATGCTGCATTTGAAGAAACGTCACTGACTTTTAAAAATATTCATGAAATAAAGTTCAGTGAAAAAAGCACAAAATTATAAATATTTCCCTATTTAATACATCATATATTTTTATCTGTATATGTTTCTCAGTTATGGTTAGTTATAACAAATCTTTTCCTCTGAGGCCCAGCGCTCTTCAAGCAAATGTTGTTATAATGCAAATATTTTGGTCACCATACAGTCAACTGAAGAAATTCAAGCCCAGAAGACATAGGTACTAAATAGGTGTAAGCAGTTTGGTTACCATACAAGCAGCAGAATTTAAAGACCAGTGTAAGTTTAGAAACGTTAAGTATGTGATTGGCTTTTAGCATTATGTTTTAGGAGGCTCAGGGGACTATTTTGCTCTGAAACCCATAGCACCTTTGATGTGATCAGTCAGTCTGTTTCCTACTGCCTTGCCACTCTTGGCCAGTGTAAGAACTAAACCCAGCTGTTTCCATAAAATGGTAGGTCCTGTGACCAAGTTTCTCTGACAATCAAAAGTAAAAGGATCAGCACTGACCCCTGGACTCGAGACACCATCCTCATACCTAAACCTGCCGATGTAAATGAAGCTCTTCCTTTGGTCAGACAAGACAGAGAATTGTGGGTTTCCTCCACTCACTCTTCTATGTATTAGTAAAGTGTTCCGTGATACTAGGAAACTACAGTTACTAACTCTCTTTGACTAGATGTCTTAGTCAGTTTGAGCTATTGTAACAAAATACCATAGACTGGGAGGCTTAAACACCAGACATTTATTTATCATAGTTCTGGAAGCTGGAAAATCCAAGATCAGGGTGCTGGCACGGTCAGGCTCTTAGTGAGGGCTCTCTTCCTGGGCTGTAGACAGCCACCTTCTCACTGCGTCCTCACTTGGCAGAGAGACAGTGAGTCTCTTCCTCTTCTTGTAAGGCCACTAGTTCTATCACGGGGGTCCCACCCTCATGCCCTCATCTAAATCTAATTACCTCCCAAAGCTCCACCTCCAAATACCTATATCTGGGGTTAGGGCTTCAACATATGAAATTTGGGAGGACACAGACATTTAGTCCATAACACTAGGGACCCTCTTTTTCTTCCCTACTACGTCTCAGAAAGATGGGAGCTGTCAATAAAGCCTATATACATTTCAGCAATATTCTGAGTTCATTGTAAAGACTTAGGAATTTTGAGAAAAAGAATCTGCTTCTGGGACCTAGGACTCAGGCACTTAATCATATAACACATACACATACATAGATGGATGTGAAAACAATGGAAATAAATCATCAACATGTCTCTTAAAAGTGGAATTGCAAGTAAAGAATTTCCCTCCTACATTTAAAAATATTCTATTTTTTTGCAAAAACTTAATCATAAGACATACATAGTTTTAAAGATCTGGTGTCTAGTATATCCATCAAGGGCTAAAGATTTGGACCTAAGTCTACGGTAAAAGCAAACTTGTTAAAGAAATGATCCATTAAATAGATTCTAATCCTATTGTTTCTTTGTATCTCAGGTTTTACATGAAAACATACCAAAGAATACATTAAATTATATCATGCTAATGCTAATTCAACTCGAATTCTGTCTCTGACAGTGGTAGTGAGGGTCATGCCCCCACATTATTACAGTACCTCTAGTTCATTTTTGGAGACAAAGTCCAATTAAAGTAAGACACATTAAAAGATACTAGGTGTGTCCATGGTATTTTCCTGTCGTTGACTCTTTACCTGAGTATTGCATCTTCAATTTTATTCCACACTTAAATACAAAGGCTTAAATGTACTTGAAGTATGTTCAGATATACACAGAAAAAAAAAAGATTCTTCGTTATGACTTTAAGTTCTTTGATCTTTCTCTTGAACTTGAACCTTGGGAGAGGGGAAGAATCTTATTCAGTAAATCAAATAGTCTTAGCTCAGTGTAATAATGGAAATAGTCACTTTAAGCAAAATGCTCAATTTTCTCATTTTGCTTCTTCCATCCTTTTCTTACTCAAAATGGCATTTGACATATAAGAGGGATACAGTACTAGTGGGGAGAAGTTTCCGCTGTTTAGTTAATCAATGTGGCATTTTCTGGCCACTTTAGCCACGTCCTTCCTCATATTGATCCAGTCGCCCTGCCTGGTGTGTGCTCATCTTTTCGCTCCAGTGTGATGTGTGGACCGGCCCACCTCTCTAGACTTTTTCAGAGCCTTCTCAACATTCACAAGTGACACAGGCCTCTCTAATGTCCCACCACACCTTCTGTCTGGCCAAGATGTCCTCTCCTTAGCCTCTCCAGGACCTTCAGCAGGCTCTATAATTGCTTACGTGCACCCCATCCCCAAGGAGCTGGGGAGAACCTCTGAATTCCATCCATTACAAGACAGGGACAAGAGGCAGGTTAGGACAGTTAAACAGTAACCCTTCCTGTCCTTAAGCTCACTGAGATGCCAGGTTTCCTTGCCATGGAGCTGCTCTCCAAGTTCATGCAAGGGCAACAATTGGGGATAAGAACTGGGGGAAAAAACAAGCTAACATTCAAGGAAATGTGTCCAAATCCTAAATCGTATACTAGTGCTTACACTAATCTAATATTAATACTGATCTCACATTAATCTAATGAGCAAAAGTCTTCTTCCCTTTCTGTTTCTCCCAAATTTTTATTACCCCTTCCCTTCTCTAGGCTACAACCCCCAAAAAGGGAAGATCAGGATCTACCTGTCCCATCCTTTCCCTTTGTCTCTTATTCTATTTCAGATTTTTTAGTACCAAAAGAAGTGAGCATCTTTTTTTTTTTTTTTTCTTTTAATGACATACCCTCCTACTGTTTTCCTCCCCCTGCTCCTGTCCTACTCTGGATTCCTGTATCTCAGTGCATGGTGGCACTATCCATCAACTGGTCAGGTCAGAAATCTAGGAATCATCCTCGACCCCTCTTTATTCTTCATCTCCTACACCCAACTCTACCAAGTAATTTTGATCCTTCCTTTTAAGTAGCTCTCAGTATTATCCACATCTCCATTTCCACTGCCCTCAATATCCAACCCCGAATAATAACCATCTCCTTCCCCAGCACTATTGCGGTGGTCTCCTAGTGGTTCCTCTTGCATCTCCTTTTTTGCCTGCCATGAGTCCATTCTGTATTCTGCAGCTGCTCTACGAGGCTCTCCATATCTAACTCCTGTCTTATCTCAGACTGTTTCCCCCTCACTCTCTGTGCTGACCCACATTGGCTAATTTTTTGCCCTTGTTCTCAGGGCTTCGGGGACTGGAATGATTTCCTTCATTGCCCCTGATTCACTCTCAGTCATTCTTCAGATCTGAACTCAAATTTCTTCAAGAAAACCTTCCTTGAATTTATTAGACTCAATGAGGCCCTCTTATAGACCACTGTAACTTTGCTTCACAGCACAAAATAGAGGTTATGATCACTTTTATGTAGTTTCTATCTTTCATATCTTTTTCCTGGACTGTAAGTCCTATGAAGGTAGGGACCCATGCTATTTGTTTTCTATTACTTTATTTATTACTGTATTTTTATTAGTCCTGGCATCTAGCAGACTTACTAGAATATGGTGGGCATTTAGTAACTGTTAAATAAATCAAATGATGTTGACATGAATTTAAATGTTACTGGATATAGAATATCAACAATAGGAAAAGTCAAGGATGGTTGTGAGGAGTAAAAGGCTTGTAGGCAAGATGCTCCTTTGTTGAATATTAAATTAGATATTTTGCTTTCTCAGTCATAAATATTGGAGAAAAGAGTAAATTTCTTAAAATAATTTTATACTGATCTTCACTGAGTTATAATTAGAGTTATATGAGATATTTTGAAGTTTATCATGAACTTTGAATCATTAAAACTGAAAATTAAGCACTTTTGTGCTTATACGTGTGTGTGTGTGTACACATAAAAGTAGCCAGGTCATGAATATTTAAATGTCTATAAGTACTTCAAATCTTATGACATAAATAAATACAGAATCAATTCCTGAACCCATGTGATACTAAAACAAATAATCTGTAATGTTCTGTATTTACTAATTTTATTATAGTTATCAGTGAACCTTATATGTAGGTAAAGAAAACTAGTTATACACAGTAATTAAACTGATTTATTATTATTAATTGATTCAGTAATAATTTCAAAGTGCTTGAAGAGGTATTCAAATTATTACATCAAATCCAATTAAGATATATTTGACAGGTGGTAATAAACCCTTCTTTGATTACTTTCCCCAAATTTAAGACTAAATTGGCATTTAAATGGTGAGATTGGGAAAAGCCTGAGTGGGTAAAAACAAATTTTGTAAATGACTCTAATATTTTGTTACTGAATCATTTTCAATTTCATAAGAATATGTTAGTCTTAATTCAGTCTGAGATTAAAATATACAAGAAATGATTTTTCAAAGACTTTTCCAAGTAATAGCAATCCATAAATATTTTTATCATTAAGAATACTAAAATGTTAATCTGCTAATTTCTTTTAAAAATATATGTTATTTTTTAAGCTCTAAGGAGGCAAAGATCATGTCACTCAGCATAAATTTCAATTTTATCACTACCTATAGGATTTAAAAATTTCCCAAATTATTATTAAAATTTATATTTAGGATATTAAAGTCAGCCTGAACTGACTGGTAGTATTTTTATTATTTTATACACAACTCCCCCAACAAAATAAACAGATTGTATAATATTAAAATTGAGCTGGGTGCATTTTCCAGTTTCCAAACTAAATTCTGATGAAACCTTTTTTTTTTCCCCCTCAGGGTTGCTCCCATTTATAGATTTTAAAGGGTTACACATAACTCTTACATAAGTGAGGATATGAAGTTTGCCTTCTTAGAAAGTGTTTTTCCCATTAAAAAACAAACCAAAAAACAGATGCACCATTGCCTGCTTCACAGTCAGAGCCAATCTGAAACGGCTGATGCTAGCTCAGGGAAGTCATAAAGAGATCAAATGACTTCTGGGCCAATGGAAAGCCCTACTGCCTAAATGCGTTTCAGGCCAATTTGAAGAAGTAATTAGACTTACTGGAAGCGTGTGTGAATAATGCTGCAAGTACAATTATGAACTGCCTGGACATATCGCTTTCAATATAGAAGACGTTGTCTTCTGATTCTGTTGGTATGTGTGTAAAATTCAAGACCTTGCTATTAGAACGGGTAAAGCAATGGTAACATCATGACACATCAAAAATTGCAGTTCATTCCTGGAATCAGTTGTCATTAGGTAAAAAGCCAGTTATTAGTCAACTGAGATATAAACAAGCTCTTCTCTCTCCCTTTAGCACTCGGCTTTTTGTGTTCTAAATGTAGATAAATGACTGTAAATCTAAGCAGTTTACAGATAATAATAGAAAAGGCTTCTAAGAACTGAAATCAATAAACACATGGCAATGGCAGACCACTGTAATGCAATTAGGGGATGTTGTATGGAGGCCTCCGAAGTGCCTATAAATGAATGTGACTTCAGTACTGCTGCCAAATGAGTCCAATGCCCCACAAATGAACTGAGAACCAAGTGCCTGGGATATCGTCTGCAGTGTCACTTTAAGAGGACTGCTGTGCTGGTGCTGTATTCCTGCAGTGATTTGCTGGAAATAGCACAGAACATACATATACCAAGATACTGTATTTAAGTCTCATTTTATTCTGATAAGAAACGTGTTCACCATTCATGAGAGTGTGCATGTCACCAGAGTTGGTATTCAGCACGACAAAAAAGATGGAAAGGATATTTTATTCAGAGTACGACTGGCAGCTGATCCTGACAACATTAACAATATTTATTACAAAGTTGTAAGAATGAAGAAAGCATAAACTACGGAATGCAACTGGTTTCTGTTAACTTCAAACATGGAATCATAGTGTTATATTCAGTACTTGGATATTTTCTAGGGAGACTTTGTTTTTCTTTTTTTAATAGAAACCTTGTAAATGTTAACTACAATCTGCCAGTTCCAATGAAATGTGTAATTTTTTTTATCATTTTTACAAACGCCTATTTTATCAGTGCTTACTACATGCCAGGTACTAATTTACAAATATTAACTCAGTTAATCCTCAAAACAACCATCATTAGCCCCATTAAGAGCTGTTGAAACTAAGACACACAGAGGAGTCTGGGGTCACAGAACTAGTGAGTGAAGGAACCCAGCTTAAACCCAGGCGATCTGCCTTAGAGCCCTGGCTTGGAATATTGACCTACAACATAGATGTCGGTATGTGCACAATGAGAATCACTGCAGAGTTGTTTTTTTTTAATGTTTTGATTCACAGGTTCCACCCTCACAGATTTTAACTTAGTGAATCTGGGACAGGGCCCAGGCATCTCCATTTTCAGTAAGATTTTATAGTTGTTCTGTTGGCCACTCTTTGAGACATACTGATTTAGAAGTACCTGGTTATATCCATCATATTGGATTCCTTATTCTTGCTTCCATTCTATGTTCATCCATGGTAATTTTTGTAACTAAATGACTAAAGCTACACCAGCACTCATTCTGATCCTAAATAGGGCAAATTCAGAGACCAAATGCACATGTAGCTCATGCTGCCATTTTTAATTATTGCTGAGGTCCAACCCTTCACAGATCAAAACACTTTTAGGGATATTATTTATTAATCTAGAGTAATTAATGAACCAAAAACTATATACATTTTTGTTAACAGAAACAGTCATGAGCATCTTCCCTTAATGCAACTGAGACACATCCTTCCTGAGTCTTTGTATTCTCTTAAACTTTTTTCCATTTCATCCTTGATGATCTAGGCTGAAACTTTCTCTTTGTTTTTCAGATGAATCCTCCCTACTAGCACTACAATAGTTAATTGAGTATTTCCATTTTATAAAATATCTTTGAGTATAATGACTGCAAGTACTTTGTTGAATATTCATTAACTATCCTTTTCTCACAGGGCATATAAATCCTCCGAAATGCAATACATATACACTTAAACTTTGACATAAAATACTCATATTTCTAAGATAAAAGAGTTTTGCTTCTTTAAGCACTCTCTCAAATCATATATAATCAGGAACATTGGCAACACTGCTGCTATGAGAAGGACAGAAAGAACATCAAGAAATCCAAATGAATTCAAACCCATTAAATGTAATGGTGTGGTAAATCTCAGTGTACCATCTGCTGTAGAACACTGATACACTATTGGAATTCCACATCTTATTTACATAACAGATAAGAATGTGCTAGTAGATTTATATGGTGAATAAATACCCAGAGACAAAACTAAGTTTTTCCTATATTCACATCTGGGGATATCCACATCTGTATAAAATTTAATCTATTTCTGTTTAGCTATTCTACAGTAAAATTTAAAATGCCACCTTATCCAAATGTTATCAGCGATATTGTCAGTAAAACCGAAATAATCAATAAAAAGAAAAAGAGTTCATAAAAAATACTCTGTAAAATGTGAAATTTACCCAAAGAATTCTGTCTCTTCTACACTGAAATGCGTATTTAAGGACTAGGACTGTAAGACTATGCTAGATGCCTAATATATCTGTGGTTACATTTAACAAATAAATTGGTAGCATTTCTTTCTGAGGCATGTTAAACTCATATTTGCTCACAAGCACTTAAGAAATTAGGGTAGTAATTAAAACCACATTCAACTTTTAGAACGAATTGATTCCAAACTCTTTGAAATCTCTAATATTTAAGTCAGTTCCTAAACACTAATACAAAATTTGAAAGAAACGTAAAACCAAATTTTAAAGTGGAATAGCCTCTTGTCCTGGAATTCAAATGAATCCCTCCCTTTTCTTTACTTTTAGTTAAGGATTTCTGTTAAATATACATGAATCACAAAGCCTGTAGATGTTTTCATGACGAATATCATACTTATAATTATAAGACCACATTATCTGTCTCTGTATGTGTCTTTTTTAGGAGCTGGAATTAGTCAGCAAGGAATTTTTTGAGTTACGCAGACTTTCATCTGCATTATCTAAATTTTTTTTTTAATTTAATGGAGATAAAGAGGAAATTGACATTTTCCAGGATGGTATCTCAAAGCTCATGGGATACCAAATTTCTTCTGGATCCTCTCCTGTGACTTTCCTCACCAGCAATGTTGAATAATTAAGCACTTTTGCTTTTAGATTCAGCAACCAGGATTTAATTAAAAACGGTTCCCGTCTCTTCAACTGCTCTTATCAAACCTCCAGAAGTTGAAGAGTGCTGCTGTTGACAATGGCAGTCCACCAAGTGGAAAATTATGCAAAGAAAATTGAGAAAGTAGGAAAAATGCCAGGCCTGGTGCCTTAGGGAAGGTGGAGAATATGAAAGTAAATACAGTACAGAGTATTTTGGTTATTGCTGTTGGCACTCTTCTTGATTATGTAATTGACTTTGTAAATTGATATATTACATGTTTATTACTTATTATCAAATCACAGGAATAGGAAACAATTTTGTTCTTGAAAGAATGATGGCCCATTACACAAGTCCCATCAAGAATGTATTTACTATGTAATTGACCACGGTGGTAAATTGAGCTAATTTCAACACAGGCTTTGTAAAGCAATATTTATCTCTGATTACCAATAGTTAGAGTCAATTTTTTTTTATTATATTCACATATTTCACATCATACTCAGGCCCATTTCTTTTTCATACAGTTAGAATTTTACTAACGGGGACAATTAATTAGTATGTAAGTAGAGTCTGGATTCACATTGTAACTGCTGTGAAACCATGGTGTTACACTTATGTGTCATTTGTTAACTTGAAAATTAGTTTAACATCATCATTTAACAAACTCCTCGAAAAACTTTAATTATTGCTCGCAAATGTGTTTCTTACTCTTGCAATGATTATTAAGTTCCTACTGTGTGCACATATGTTACAAAAAACATGACACAAAAGTGAAGATAGTCTTTGCCCTCAATACGACCCCTAATTCCAATGTATTTCATTGATAAGCAATGGTCAGGGGTTAAGTGATGCACCCCCAACCCCAAAATATGTCCATGCCCCAAAACCTGTGATTGTGACACAATTTAGAAAAAGTCTTTGCAGATTAATGTTTTTAATGTGAGATCATCCTGCATTAGGGTAGGCCCTACATCCAATGACAAATCCTTATAAGAGACACACAAACGAACTACTCTTAATTTATAACTTAGATGACTGATTTCTTGAATATGTGTAAGCACGTTTGACTGTACTTTATGATTGGCTTACCACATTCTGTGGATTCTTATTTTATGGTTGGCTTTATTCCTTTGATAACTATGTTAAGTTTAAAAAGCTAATGCTCTAATCCGTTCTTAGAAATAATGATCAGTACATATATGTAAACTAAAAAAATGTGCAGTACATTGTATATATGTATTTACTTGCAATATAATGTATATGTGCAAACTGTAATAATTCTAATAAAACTGAAAAAAGTCAATTAAGTAACATACTGAATAAAATATATTTTAGAATTAAAAAAATAAAACCTACTTAATCCTTAAAACACAAGAACAAAACAAAATCCTTGCAAGAGAAGACAGAGTTTTTTAACTGAATCCTTAAGATACTGAATCTTTATAAGACACAAACATTATGTTAAGTGAAATTAGCCAGACATAGAAACACAAAGACTATATGATTCCACTTATACGTGGAAACTAAAATGTCAAACTCATAGAAATAGAAGACATAATTGTGATTTCTAGGGGAAATGGGGATGGGAAAATGGAGAAGTGATGGCCAAAGGGTACAAAGTTTCAGTTATACAAAATAAATAAGTTTTAGAAATTTACTATACAGCTCAATGCCTATAGCTAACAATACTGTATTGTATACTTACAATTTTCTAAGAAAGTAGGTCTTATGTTAAATGTTCTTAACACACATCATCATCATCATCATCATCATCATAACAATAATGGTGATGGAAGGAAACTCTGGGAAGTAATGGATATCTCTGTGGCCTTGACAGTAGTAGTGATTTCACAGGTGTATACTTGTCCCCATTTGCATTCAGTTGTGCTCGTTAAATGTGTACAGCTTGTTACATGTCAATCATGTCTCAATGAAGTGATTTAAAAAAAAGAGGAAAAGAAAAGACACAGAGACACAGGGGAAAGGCCATGTGAGATGGTGACAAAGATTAGAGTTAGTCATGCAGTCCCAAGCCATGGAACTCCTGGGGTCACCCACAGCTGGAAGAGGCAAGGGAGGGTTCTACCCCAGAGTGTTCACAGGGAACATGGCCCTGACAACACCTTGATTTTCAGACTTCAGGCCTCCAGAACTGTGAGAGAAATTTCTATTGTTTTAAGCCTCAAAGTCTGTGGTAATTTATCATGGGAACACAACACATTTAACAAAAAAGCATGTGCCACTGTGCTATAGAATGATATGGGCTTTGGAATTAGAAAGAATAGTTTTAATCAGCTATCACTTATGATCTTAGACAAGTTATGTAACTCTCCCATTCCTGCATTTCCTAATGGAAATGGTAATGTTCAAGTGTCGTGAGGATTAAATGAAATTAGGCTGTGGACTGCCTAGCAGAGTAGTGCCAATACATTCTCAGTATGTCTTCCTCCTTCAGGCTCCACTCTCTTCCTTTTTCCTTTTTTTTTTTTCCCTTTTTTTCTCTCTTCTTCCACCCAACTAAAATACCAATCTGTTAGCATTTGATACTTCATTTGTTATTAGTTTGTGAGAAAATGATATAATAAAAAAGAAAAGATAATTTAACATTAAAAGAAAATAAACATTTAAAACTTATATTCTTTTTATAATTCAACAATGTAGTGCTGTGTATGAGTAGGTAGGACTGATAGATTAATTTTTTTTTTACTCTCCTCTGAAGGAATAATATACTCTTTCTTTCAAAATGATTTTATATACTATTTTAACTTATCCTTATAACAGCCAAATAAAGAATGCAACATAAAATACACTTCCCTCATACAAGTAAATGTAGTCTCAGAGAGGTGAAAATAAAAATCAATTGTAAAGAGAAATACAGTTTTAGAGTCTGTGATTTGCAGAATAATGGACTCCAAGATGGCCACATCTTAATCCTCAAAGCCTGTGAATACATCACCTTACATAGTAAAAGAGACTTTGCGATGACGGGGACATTGTGCTGTACACCAGAAATTGACACACTGTAACTGACTGTACTTCAACAATAATAAAAACATAGTTTAAAAAAAAAAGAGACTTTGTGACATGATTAAGTTAAGGCTCTTGAGATAAGATTTTCTGGGGATATCTGTGCAGGCCCAACGCAAGCACAAGGGTCCTTATAAAAGGGAGGCAGGAGATGAGTTAGTAAAGGCAACATGATATGGAAGCAGAGATGAGAAAGAGTGAGGGTGAAAGACTGGAAGATACTATGGTACTGGCTATGAAGATGGACAAAGCAAGGGGCCATGAGCAGAAAGGCAGGTGGCCCCTAGATGCTAGAAAAGACAAGAAAATGAATTCTCTCCTAAACGTCCCAAAAGGAATGCAGCCTTGCCAACACGTTAGTTTTAAGACTTCTGACCTCTAAGACTATAAGATAATAAGTTGTATTGTTTATGCCATTAAATTTGTGATGACTTGCTAAAGCAGCAGTAAGAAACTAACACAGTCCATGACTGCTTTTCCATAGTTATGTTTCTTCACCTCTCAAAAACTGCCTCCTCATGTGCTTGAAGTTGTACATTTCATCAAGTGGATAAGAGCTATATTTTCATTCAACTTTTTTTTCTGTCCTGAATCTCAGTTTATGAAAACAAAGTAAGGATAAAATATATGGAGATTCAAGTAGTAATTTCTGCAATTACATTTGGAAAGAATCATATTTATCTGGTGCTTTATGACTGAAATGTATTGACTTTCATCATGCTTTTGCTTAATTTAACGTTTTTTTAAATATATTTTTTGGAATCTTAGCCCTAGGGCAAGGATTTGGGGGTCATACATACTTGAGAAATTCTACACATCCCTTTTTGCCCTGGAAGGTTCACAGGGAATTTCCCTGTAACCTGTCATAGGTATGAAAGATTCTGTGTATGTTGTTACCATTTTGTCACTTCCTCTTTACCCCTGAGAGCCATCTACCCTGACCTTCATTCCGCTTACTCTACTGTAACTGTCCTTGTTGAAGTCTTTAAAGAAGATCACGATGCCAAGTCCAAGGAACATTTTTATCCCCTGATATTTCTCAGATGCTCAGGAGTAATAGACTTAATTGATAACCCCCTTCATCTATTCCATAATTTATACCATATTTACATATATTTATCTAAAGAACGGAGTTGACTTAAGATACTCCTCTATTTACGGCACATGATTACCATCAACCTACGCAATGCTCTTCTCTGGCTTTATTTCCATTTATTTTCATCTTCATCTCTGAGCCCACCCCTACTCTTATTGCCACAACAAATACTCCCTCTGTCTGGTATATGCTCTTGAATGTATATGTAATTTTGAGAAATATATATATTGTCTTTGTGTATGCTCTTTAAATATACGTATATAAATTGCTTTGTGCTATAGATCCATTCTATAGCATTCATTCTGGTTTTTTTCTTTCAACATTTGGTTTTAACATCTATTTATGTTGTTACATATATTTTTAATTCATTGTTTCCAAATGTGCACAATTTTTTTCTAAAGAACTCATCTACCAGTTTTGACTTACTCATTTCCCTTGTAATGGGCACCTAAGTTACCTTCAAATCCTTACTACCACAAACATAAATATTTTCACATTCCTCCCCCTAAGACCTGCCCACAGGAATCTCTGGAAGGATATATGCAAGAGTAGAAACTGAGACTAAAGGTAAATGAAGATATTTTCACTGAGAATGTAGTGAATCTATAAATAAGTTTATGAAGAATAAAAATCTTAAAAATACTGAGTTTTCCAAGGGAACAGAATAGAGAGCCCAGAAATGAACCCACAAACTTTTGGTCAACTAATCTTCGACAAAGGAGGTAAGAATATACGATGGAATAAAGACAGTCTCTTCAGCAAATGGTATTGGGAAAACTGGACAGCAGCATGTAAAGCAATGAAGCTAGAACACTCCCTTACACCATACACAAAAATCAACTCAAAATGGATCAAAGACTTAAACATAAGACAAGATACAATAAACCTCCTAGAAGAAAATATAGGCAAAACATTATCTGACATACATCTCAAAAATGCTCTCCTAGAACAGTCTACTCAAGCAATAGAAATAAAAGCAAGAATCAACAAATGGGACCTAATGAAACTTATAAGATTCTGCACAGCAAAGGAAATTGTAAATAAAACAAAATGACAACCTACGGAATGGGAGACAATTTTTGCAAATGAAACTGACAAAGGCTTGATCTCCAGAATATATAAGCAGCTCATATGACTTAATAAGAAACAACCAAACAACCCAATCCAAAAATGGGCAAAAGACCTAAACAAGCAATTCTCCAAGGAAGACATACAAATGATCAATAGGCACATGAAAAATGCTCAATATCACTAATTATCAGACAAATGCAAATCAAAACTACAATGAGGTATCACCTCACACCAATCAGAATGGCCATCATTCAAAAATCCACAAATGACAAATGCTGGAGAGGCTGTGGAGAAAGGGGAACCCTCCTACACTGCTGGTGGGAATGCAGTTTGGTGCAGCCACTGTGGAAAACAGTATGGAGATTCCTCAAAAGACTAGGAATAGACTTACCATATGACCCAGGAATCCCGCTCCTGGGCATATATCCAGAAGGAACCCTACTTCAGGATGACACCTGCACCCCAATGTTCATAGCAGCACTATTTACAATAGCCAAGACATGGAGACAGTCTAAATGTCCATCAACAGATGACTGGATAAAGAAGTAGTGGTATATTTATACAATGGAATACTACTCAGACATAAAAACCAACAACATAACGCCATTTGCAGCAACATGGATGCTCCTGGAGAATGTCATTCTAAGTGAAGTAAGCCAGAAAGAGAAAGAGAAAGACCATATGAGATCGCTTATATGTGGAATCTAAAAAAACAAAAAACAAAAACAAACAAACAAAGCATAAATACAAAACAGAAACAGACTCATAGACATAGAATACAAACTTGTGGTTGCCAAGGGAGTGAAGAGTGGGAAGAGACAGATGGGATTTCAAAATTGTAGAACAGATAAACAAGATTATACTCTATAGCACAGGGAAATATACACAAGATCTTATGGTAGCGCACAGAGAAAAAAATGTGACAATGAATATATATATGTTCATGTGTAACTGAAAAATTGTGCTCTACACTGGAATTTGACACAATGTTGTAAAATGATTATAAATCAATAAAAAACGCTAAAAAAAATTTGAGTTTTCCAGTCCGTGAACATAGTGTTTCTCTCTTTATTTTATTTTTTACTTGATCTTGTAGATCTACTTGTAGATTTTTGTAAGAATCTTATAAGTTTTTGTTAGATTACACTTAAGTATTGACTAATTCATATGCTAATGACAGTTCTATATTTTTTAATTTCATTAAAAATTATTTTTGCTGTTTTAGAGAAATGAAATCAGAGATGGTCCCCACAGTGTCCACTTTGCTTGATGTCTCTTGGGAGAAGAACTGGCCTTTATTTCTCTCTTGTGTCCACAGGAAGGGACACATTGCATGTGCTAAACAAAATTCTGTTGAATAAGTGAAGATTTTGTAGGAGGATATATATTTATGTAGTCAGGGAGTTCACTCCTGGGTTTTGTTGGTGCTTCTCCTTGTGTTTTTAATCAGTAAGTCCTTTGCAACAGCTTATTCTCATTCTAAAATGGATATGACTAGGCCCAAATGCATAGTGTTTGATTATTTCATCACAAATCGTAAGCTCAAGACATAGAAACAACCTAAATGTCCATTGACAGATGACTGGATAAAGAAGCTGTGGTATATTTATACAAGGGAATACTACTCAGCCATAAAAATAAAATAATGCCATTCACATCAACATAGATGAACCTAGGGATTGTCATTCTAAGTGAAGTAAGCTAGACAGAGAAAGAAAAATACCATTTGATATCACTCATGTAGAATCTAAAAAAAAAAAAAAGACAAACAAACTTATTTACAAAACAGAAACAGACTTACAGACATAGAAAACAAACTTATGGTTACCAGAGGGGGAAGGGAGAAGGGAGAAGGAGGTGAGAAGGGATAAATTGGGAGTTCAAGAATTGCAGATACTAACTAATATATATAAAATAGATAAACAACAAATTCATACTGTATAGCACAGGGAACTATATTCAATATCTTACAGTAACATAGTGAAAAAGAATATGAAAATGAATTTTGCATGTTCATGTATGACTGAAACATTATGCTGTACACAAGAAATTGACACAACATTGTAAACTGGCTACACTTCAATAAAAAAATATATACAGAAAAAAAGAAGTAAGTCTCCACTCTCAATACCAAAGACAAGCATTATTTCCAATACTACACACACAAAAGAATGCAATGAACAGGAACTACATAAAAATCACAGCCATGTCTACTGACTGTCAAATTCTGTCAAACTGACACCTCTGAAAAATTTCAGAGATTGTCCAAAAGCCAAAAGCACAAATCAGGCAACAATTCTTAAAGTTTAATTCCCTCAACAAAGCACCTTTTTTCTTTTAATGAAAGAAACAAACTGCTATAGTCTACATTCATGAGAAAGCCCAAGAAAAGAACTCTTGATTCCCTTCATCCAGGACCTGATAACCCAGCCAATGTTCCAACTGTTTTTAGTGAACATTTTCACATAATTCAAGAAACAGAAAATGCAAACAAGTTGGTCATGGGCATTAAAGGGAGACAGTTTCTGTGTGATTATTCAAATCAAATATCTGGCTCTGTTTCTTGGGATGAGGTATCTGCCAACTGTCAAATGTCAAGTGAGATGAGGTTGGAGGAGAGAAGAGGAAATGCAGACTGGGAAAGAGGGATTCCTTCCGTTTACACCGTCATGTTTCAGCACCATCCATGCACTCTTGTCATGAAGCATCAGTGTCTTTTGTCTAATATTCAGTCCAATCATACCATCTGGACAGTTCAACCCACTTCTGCAGATTAAAACCCAATGTAGTCAGTGTGGTTTTTCTTCCTTTTTTTCTGTCATTGTTTAATAAAAAGGTGAATGATTGTTCCACTTATTTCTACAATTCTCGATCTCTATATTAAAATAAAGGTCAACTGTCACTTGCTTTCCTTCCAGAGACCATGGACAAAAGACACCTTTTGGCATTTCACTAAATGAAATACATTTTCTAATGAGAGAAGTGTTAACTTGTTCCTTATTAATGCAATCTCATTTAACTTAAAACTTTGGAGCATGTTACCATTCGCTGTTTTATACATAGTATTTTCTCTGAAAATTCCTAACCCCCTCAAATCTGTCAAGGCTTTGTTTCAGTAACATATATGCTGAATGTATGGCAAACATTTTTGAAATCAAGCACATTGTTAAATCTTGTCCAAGATTCAGAGATTTTGTAAAATCAAACTAAAACAAAGTAGTCTAAACTTTAATGTAAACCTTAGGTGTATGAAAAAAATTGTATTCATTATCAAAATTGTGACCCCAAAATAGTAAATTGGTTCTTCTCTTTACTAAATTAGATAATATGACATTGAGTAAACCAAAATGATTATTTCCATTTTAATGCAAGCTTCATCAGTAAAGGAAGATAGTAAACATTCTCCTCAAAATATCAGCATAAAATTTTATCTTTACTATACACATAGAAAAGATTTGAAATTCATTATTTTGGATTTAAAAAAGTAGTAAGAAAATGTACTTGCCATTTGAAATGGTTCGGGAATTTTCAAAGGTACAAAATATATGGAGACCCAAGATAGTACACCACTAACTTCTTATAAATTCCAGTGGCAATTTCTTGAGAGCTCCGTTACTGGCATGCAATCCTATAAAAATACTTTTAAAAGCATTTTGTTGTGATGTAGACAAATGCACAATAAGGTTTTCAATCAAATTATATTCATTAATGACTTCCTAAAGATACAATTTGAAGACAGTCTAAGAGAGCTTGAATAATAAATTATTTAATATGTATAGTATTATATACTATTCTTTTATTATATAATAGTATTATACATCATTATTATATATTCAATATTTATTGAAGGTGAAAGCTAATTTATGAAAACTTTTTGGTACTTTTTACTTTATTATAAAATAGAATTTACTTCGCTATATATTATGTATTAACATAGAGACATTCAGTAATTATTTTTATAGCTTTACATTTTGAAAAGCCTGTGAAGTTTCGCTCATCTCATTTCAGATGTAAAATTTCATCTTGTTTAAAAAGATGTTATCGATGCTACTCTCGAATGCATGTGTGAACCCCCTGGTAGGGGCTGAGGTAGAGCAGGAAGGGAGCAGAAATTCAAGGTCTTGAGGACAGTGCCTAGAACAGGTAGCCCTGGTGCCAAGATGGTCCAGAGAATGGGGTCGAGGAGTTCAGCACAGCAGATGAAGCACGTAAGTGCTCTTCTGGATTTGGAAGCATTAAGACAAGGGTCTACACCTTATGGAGGTTGACAGTGATCAGCTAAACATAAACATAAGACAAATTCCAAGAGTAAGAAATATGCCGTCAATAAGGAAACCAAGAACCAAAAGTTGCAGATCAGAAAGCAAAGTGGTGGACACGGTGCAAAGAGGCTCAGACAGGATTCCTCTCCCTCCTAGGCCTGACAGACACTGGGCATCATTTCTGACGGCTATTTCTGTTCACCACATAATCCATTCTTGTGTTTTATTGTTTCTAAAATAGCATGCTACTTAAGTAATTAGATACTATTTGGAATATTCCCATTTTTCATATACGTATCTTTTATTGATCCACAAAGGATGCTGGAAGAAAGATTATATCCACTCAGCCAGCCATGTGTATTCAATGCCTCATAGAAAAACAGTAATATATCACAGCTAATTTACTCTAAAAATAAAACCTTAAGTTTTATCCTTTTATTTTCCCATCCATGTTTCTCTGAAATTTTCTCAACAGTACATATTACAGTTATATGCTCAAATTCAAATCTATACATTTTATATTAGGTAGATATTACATACAATAAAATGTTTTGAAAACCATTCATTTAATTTTCCTCCGGGTTCAGAAGTGATGAATTTCTTGCCTAATGCTCTGGGCACATCTCTCAAACCCACTCACTCATCCAGAGTTAATATGGGTTCACTGAAATTCTCAGGTGTGTCAAGTTCTTTCTTGGCTCAAGGCCATTCCCCTCACTTTTTTCCCATACCTGGAACTCTTTTTCCTTCACTCTTCTCATAACTGGCACTTTCCTACTCTGCAGGTCTTGGCATAAAATTTACTTCCCCTCAGCTGTGGACGTCAGCAGTCTAAAATGGGTTTCTCTGGGCTAAAATCCAGGAGCCAGCAAGCCCCCACTTCCTCTGGAGACTCCAGCAAGGAGTCCATTCTCTTGCTTTTTCCAGTTTCTAGCAGCTGCATTCTTTGATTCCTGTCCCCTTCTTCCACCTTTGAAACTAGCAAGTTTAGCATATTCCAACCTCTTACTTTGACCTCCCGCCTTCCTCTTACAAAGACCCCTGTGATTACATTGGGCCCATCCAGATAATCCCATCTCATGATCCTTAATTTAATCACAGCCACAAAATCCTTTTTCCATATAAGGCAAAAAAACCTTTTTTTACAGGTTCTAGAGATTAGGAAGTGGGCAACTTTGGGAGCCACTGTCCTGCCAACCACATACTTGACGGCTGACCTGATTTTCTGACTTCTCTAATCACCTGTAAAACCACCCAATACGTTTTTTATTTCAGATACTGAATTTTCTCTGCTAATAGTCTGTTTATCTTTTCCTTTAAATTCTTGAACATATTTTTAAGAGCTACTTTAAGTCCTAGTCTGCTAATTCCAATGTCTGGATCATCTTGGGGTCTTTTACAGTCAACTGCTTATTCTTCTTATCTGTGAGTCATATTCTATTGTAAACTTGAGTAGCATGTTTAAAGACTCTGGATTCTTTTCATCTTCCTCTGAACAGAGTTGGTATGTGTTCTATTAGAGAGTAAAATTAGACTGAGTCACACTCATCTTGCGGAACCTCACTTTGCTAAGATGAGACTGTATGGGTTTTGTCCTTATTATTTATTCCTTGCATATAGATTTGCTTCCTTAAAATTTCAGTAGAAAGCCTGAGGTTTTTGTCTGATCTCTAACTTGGTGAGACTGAAATTCTAGCTTTTTTTTTTTCCCCCAGCAGTGGAAAGCAGTTGAAATCTCTGCCTAGCTTTTTCCAACTTCCAGCTGTCCCTTTCTGCTTGGCTTCTCTGAGTATTCCCTGATCTTGCTCAGTTCGGAGAACAATTAAGAATCTAAAGGAGTTTATATGCAGATAGGGCATCCTTCCTGCTTTGGCTCTCTCCCTTCGATTCCTGTTCAATTCGCCAGCTATTCGTGCAGTCCCAGCCTCCATCTTTTGATAGCTCGTAGTATTCTGATGCTTTGAGGGCCCCCAATGAACCATATCCCCCTTTTATTCATGCCCTTGTATAGTTCACTCCCCTTTTTTTCTATACTGGTCCTGGGGCTGCTTTGACCAATAGAATGGGGAGGTAGTGTTGTTTTAGCATCTCCGGGTCCAAGATTTAAGAAAATGTCCCAAGTTCTGTTTCACTTTGGAGGATACCAATCACCATATGAGAAGTCAACTACCCTGAGACTGTCTTACTGTGATATGACCGACCTTGCCAGACGCAGGGGTAACATGAAGAAACAAGATCCCAGATCAACAACTCTAGCTGAGCTCCCAGTTGAGAAAGAGTGCCAACTTGAAAGCCAAGTCAATGAAGCCATTTTGGAAGTAGATCCTCCAGTCCCAATTGAGCTTTCCCAGGTGACACCACATGGAGCAACAATAATCTGTCCCCACAAAGCCTCCTCAACGTGTAGAATTTATTTTCCCCTAAATATTTTCATTACAAAATAAACAATATATATTCACATATATTATCATACTCTTAAGAAATCAAACACCAAAATACATATGTAAAAATGGAAACTACTCATATGCTGGTCACACACAACTACTTCTCTGCCAAAATTAATTTCTAGTGATACATGGATTGCTGTATATCCTTCCCAATGGTTTTATATATGTAAGCATTCATATAAATTCATATATACTTATGTTTACTTGTAACATAAGTCAAATTATATAAAAAGTACTATTTCTGTCTTCTTTATAATATTATATATATATCATTTTTACACACCTATCAATATAAATACATTTACCTTGTTTGATTTAACTGTTGTATTATTTTGTCTTATACTGTGTATTAAGTACGTGCCAGAATTTTAAAATGAGCATGAGTATTTTGGTTATTTTTAACTTTGGGGATCACCAATACTGTTCTAATTAACTTTTTGTATGAATATGTGTACATACACACAAGCACACACATACTTATGCAAATATTTCTGTATGATAGGTTTTTTCAAGTGGACCTCTTGAGTTAAGAAATGTTAATTTTTTAAAGTTCAATTAGACATTGTAAGATACTGTTCATAAGACAGTCAGTCATGTGTAAGAGTCTTTAGCATCTCAATCCCTTACTACCACTAGATGCTATGATTCTTAAATTTATTTTTGCCAATATTATAAGCAAAAGTGACATCTCCCTGCCACTTCAGTTTGTATATTCCTGATATTTAATGAGTTATGCATTTTTTGTATTTCATTGCCCATGTGTATTTCCCTATTTGTTGCATGTCCATACTTGAATCTTGCCCGAATTTTAAATTGTGGTTGTAACTTTTCTATTAACTTTTAAGGGATTTTAGACAAATTATGTTTGGTAATTATTTGTCTCATATTTTTCAAGAATTTTCTCCAAATTTGTCACTTTTTGTTGATGGTGTTATTTATCCTATTGCATTTAGAAGTTTTGTATAATCAGTGTTACTGTCATCTCTGGCCCATTATATACATCATGGCAGTTGAAATGTACTTTCCAGGTTCAAGGTTATGGGGAATAAACTCTACATCTTGATGGGGAGTGTCTAGGTTCTACAATAAAGTGTGGGGCCAGAAATATTACTCTGGACATTTTTTTTTTGAAAATGCAATCTGTCACAGGTTGCATTTCAAAAACTGCTTCTAATAAACAGGTAGGTAGATAGACAGACAGATAAAAGATATAGATAGATATTGGAAGTTTAAAACAATAGTCCTTTGGAACTTTGAAGATACTGCTTTATTGCCTTCTCAGTTCAGTTTTGCTGAGGGAAAACCTGATACTACTTTGATTCTTTCTCCTTTGCAGATAGCCGAAGTTGTGTGTGTGTGTGTGTGTGTGTGTGTGTGTGTGTGTGTGTGTGTTTGCCTGCTTGCTTGTTTTTTCTTGCAGCATTGTTTTTTTTATGATTGCACCATTATCTTCTTTGTCCTGAAGTTTCATCAAATTAAGTCTACTTTGTTTTTTTTCTATGTATCTCGATGGCACTTTGGATGTGAAGACATATCTCCCTTCCCTCTGAAGCATTTCACTCCTCTCATTTCCTGGTCTTGCCTTTTGAAATGCACACTCAGTGGACACTGGGACTTCTAAATCTATCAACGTGTCTTCATCCATCTCTTTGCGCTTTTGTTTTACATGTTGAGGTATATCTTCCATCTTCATATCAAAATTCTATTCTTTCAGAAAGCATTCTGCATAAAAATGTGAAGCTGGAGGCTAACAAGTTTTTAGTAACCTCTGTAATCACCCAGGATGACCAACATCCTTATCCCTTTGCTGACACAGTACATGCTCTGAAAGTGACCAGCTGCTGAATTGTAATTCAAAATCTTCCCCACTTTACTTTGTTGCAAATGTTCATATTTAGACTTGGGTAAGTAAATATACATTTTTACTGTGTAAACACCATTCAAAATAATAAGTTCTATTAAGTTTGTAAATGAGGGAAACATTCTGTCCATCGTGGCTTTACTGCCTTAGCACAATCTTTCAGCTCACTAATTTTATCTTCTGCTTTGACAACTGAGTTACATTTTCCATAACTGAATTTTATATTTTGATGATCACTGCTTCTTCTTTCTTATCATAGCTCATTCTCTAATTTTTGCTCATGAATGTTGTTCATGAATATGGCTGTCCTTCCTCCCTAAAGGTTCCTGCTCCTATTTACTTATGTCACTGTCTTCTATTTCCCCTTTTAACTCTGTTCAATGGGAGCTATTTCTCATGCTTACTCATTTGGTCTCTGTCATGGTGTTGCTTTTTTCTCAAAAGTAGGAGATTTTAGATTAATTATTCCTATTTTCTGTTGAGGTTCTAATTTAATAGGCATTTCTTCAGCCAAAAGAGAAGTGCTGTTTTGTCTTTTGAGAAGCTTTTTCTTGCTTATACTCTTTGTTGTGGTTTACTCAGGTCTGGTTTTCCTATTAACTCAATTCTATCTATTTCTTATCTTACAGAAATTTCTCTTAATTTCTAGCTTACTTAAGGTGTATATATATATATATATATATATATATAGATCATGAAAGAGAGATACTTTACTTATGATATATTTGCATTAGCATTATAATTCTTTACAACTTCAAAAAATTAAATACATAATTTAATTTGGAAGAAAGGTAAATTTTTATGCAATATGCCATTTTGGCCCAGTTGCTATCTGTTTTTCTACCTGTTAGTAAAACCATTTAAAAAGTTTTATATCTTTTCATTACACTAATATAATTCTGACATCCAGTTCTCATGGGTGTGTGTGTGTGCGTGTGTGTGCGTGTGTGTGTGTTTTCTCTCACATCACTGAACAGTTCTAACACTAGCTGGGTGTCCTACAGTTCAAGTCAATTCTGACACTATCTACCTGGACATAGCATCAGATCCCACAGGTTCAGGGCTCAATCGCACAAGACTAGCCCCTTCCTTCAGATGCCAAATGCCAATCAAAAGTCCAGGTTGTCACTTGTGCTTCTGACCAACCAGCTATAAATTAGAGGTTCTAGTGACCCTCTCTTTGGGTTTGATCAATTTGCTAATAAAGGCAGCTCACAGAATTCCAGAACATTTTACTTACTAGATGATTAGTTTTTATAGTAAAAAGGGTATTACTCAGAAACAGCCAGTGGAAGAGACACGACCGGCAAGGTGTGGGCAAAGTGAGAAGAGCCTCCTTGCCCCTCTTAGACTACCACTCCCCACAAATCACCATGTGTTTACCAACCAGGATTTTAGGAGCTCTCTGCCAGGAATGGGGATGAAGACCACATATATATATTTTATGTAGTATATATACACATCTATTACATATAGCTATGTTATGATGAATTATAATATCACAACTAATAATTATTTTTTAAATGATACATCCATATTGATAATATAATGATCTAAGGGTAGTATTCTTAAAATATTATTTGCCTCAGATGCTGATTTTTAATCCAGATACAATCATTTTTACAGTTGAAGGAATTAGATGTCATTTGACATTTTATTGCTTGTACTTCCAATTTCTCCAGTATCATTTGCATTTGTAAAATATAGCTGTAATCTATGATAGATGTCCAGCCCTATTTCCCTTACATCAAATAATAAATGATAATGTGCATGTCAAATGAAATGACAAGACTGAAATTCTACTACAGTGTAAGGTCATATATATATATATATGAAAAGTATCCTTATTTCACCCTTTATTGTTGAATTTATATCTCTTTGAGGAAAAAGATCATTTTAAAATTTTTGTATGCATCTTCTATTTCACAGATGAATTACTTAGAGTTCCTCAAACAGCTAACACTTCCGTGTGTTTGATGCTTTTGCATAGAGTGGCCCGTCTGCTTAGAGTTCTCATACTCCTCTGCTGACTGACTCATACTCTTCTTCAAGACCCAGTTAAAGATATGCCTCCTCCTGGAATTGATCCCCTATATCCCACCTCCCCAGCTGTGGGGAAGTTAGCTGCGCTGTATTCTTGCCAGAACACACATTTATCACTTCATTTACTGCACTGCATTATGAGTCTCCCACCTGTGCCTGGGAGCACCTTGAAGCATACATCTTTGTATCTCCGATGCCTAGATTGTGCCCATACCTCAAAAACACCCAACTATCTTCTGACTTAAGTAACATGCTCCTTGAGAACAGGGATCCTGGCTCTTTTGTCTTTGTTTTCCTGGCATAATAGCAATCACTGCAATGTTTGTGCCATCACGCTTCTAAGTAATAACTATATATTTTTCTTCTTCTACTCATTGTAACAAACCTGTGAGATGGGCAATATTATTCCATACATTTTAAAGAGAAAGAAAATGAAGGGGGGAGGGTACTCAGTGGTAGAGCACATGCTTAGCATGCATGAGGTCCTGGGTTTGATCCCAAGCACTGCCATTAAAATAAAGAGATAAATAAATGAACCTAATTACCTCCCCACCAAAACAAGCCAAAACAAAACAAAAAGACAGAAAGAAAATGAAGGCACAGAGAGATTAAGCAAACTCTCCAAAGTCACACAGCTAGTGTCAGGACCAATATTCAAGCCCAAGGAGTTCAGTTCAAGAGTGCACACACTTAACATTATGCTTAAGTACAAGCTTAATAACACTGATTTGAAGAATATGCATCAGAAAAGCGTAAAACATACTGGGAATTCTCAAATAGATTTCATAGTTTCTGAGGAACATTTATTACAAAAAGTTGTCTCTATAAACTTCCACAGGATAAAGCCACATAATTTCTTCAAAGTTCTGCAGCAATTTTCCTATGGCATATATTAACCCATAAACAGTTTTAAATAGTTTTAAATTTAAGAAAGAATTTGCAACATGTGCTGCTTTCTGGGAATAAATTTTACCATATCACCATCTTTATAAATCAATGTAAATAATCAAACGCTGGACACACAGTATCTCAATATAAAGAAATCCAGCTTATATACTTGCAAATGCTTTCTTATATTTCAGGGTAAGATTTGCTTATTCTTTGAATATATAGGTATAAATAACAAAATAGAGATTAAAATTCAAGGATCAACAAATTTTGTACTGGACTGAACAAAATCCTTTTGTTTTTAACCCTGTATATAAGTGCAAAATATCTAAATTTTTTAAATTGATTTTTTCTAAACTCCATATCTATAAATATTTGAGATTCATTTTTATAAATGTTTTCAACCATGTCTTGTCTGAGAACAGCAAATGTAAAAAAACATGTACATGTCGTTTTTATTCTGACATTCTATAGAAATAAACTTTAAAATATTGCCAATTTAAATAAATGTTAATTCCGTTTCCTTGCATCAGAAATAAACTCATTAACTCAATAAACCAAGACCTGCAAGAATCACACCCTGCAACACACTCACGCACTAAGTTAAATAAACGCTTTTCTGCCTGCTGAGGTATTTCATTCCAGCCTTCCTAACTCCCTGTGCATGGAAGTAATAATACTATACATCCCAAGGTTTATTTCACTTCCTTTTTTCTCTTCTCAAGCATTGTCGTAAAAATAAATGAATATTGTTCCACTGTGCATGCTTTTTACACTCCTCATGATGAGAATGGATTCATGATAACCCATTTATTTTCTTTTCTTCTAACAATCTTTGCGGCAAGAATGAGATGCCTGAATTTTAATGCTTAATATGATCTTTGGAAGACTATAAACTTTTAATAGACTTTAAACATAAAGCGAGGGAGAGGATAAATAGCAGGGAAGTCTGTGGTTTGTTCCAGGAAATCCTGATTAATAGCCTCCTGATTGTGTCAGACCACCCTGAATATTTTCTGAAAACAATTGGTTCATTTTATGGCCAAATAAATCATAATTGAACTTACCAACTTCTAACCAAATACAAATCTAAATGAAGAGGAAAGGACAGAAGAACACACGTTTCTTTATGTGAGGGAGCTTCTAGGACATGACTCATTTTATTTGCTCTCTGCACTATTTATCCTTGCTAATTTCATGTGCTACTCACAACAAGTTTATAGACGACAAAGGTTTTCTTTTTAGACTTGCCCTCTCTGGGAATCGTTCTTAGGTAACTATAAATTAACACAAAGTCAGAAATATTCAACATTGTTTTTAAAATCTCAAGGGTAAAATATTGGCAAATTTCAGTGGTATGCAAGCACAGAATTTAAAGTCTCCTTGGAAGGAAAAATCGCTTCTGTAATGTCACCTTTAGCGGTGTTTGTTATGTGATTCGAAATTTTGTTCTGGGTGTAAAACTTTAAAAAAATAAATTTCAAGCATGATGATGTTTACAGCTTTTTAAATAAGTCAGTCTTTCAGGGACTGAAATGCAACTGTGCTTTATAATTAGGAAAAAAAATGATAACGTGCAAAAGGTTCAAATCACATATATTTGTTAATTTCCTTTTACTGACTTCTTTTTAAAATATGAAATGAATTTCTTTATTACATAAAAGAAATGATGCAATCTCTTGGAGTGCTAATATACTGTAAATGATTCTTCCAAAATTGCATCTCCCTTTAAATGGATTGCAGAAGAAAAGAAAACAGTTAAAAAAAATTAGTTGGTATTGCTACAATATACACAACCCCCTGAGCTTTGCCTTTTAAATCAGCATTCTGCTGTTAAATAATAAAAGAAAAGTCTCATTATTTTCCCAGCTTCACTTTGCTTAAAGTGATTGATGTAGAATTTTACTGCCATCCAATGGCAGCCGCCTAATATAGCTCAAGTAAATGTCGAAAGCTTTTTGATCAAATTGCAGTCTAGGGAATTTAACTTATGTAGTACACTCAGAACTTACATCAATATATCTCGGTTTGTTACACAGTGAGAAAGAAATATGACTACGGTTTCAATTTATTGTGCGTTCTCCAAATTCAATTTAACAGTGAATTACTAATATTGCTGAACATAATTACCTAAATGAATAAATCAACCTAGGCTACTCACTAGAGAGAACATTACAGCATAATATTAATTTTTACATGCACCTCATCATATTAGTTTAAAAGGTTTCTTTTTACATTTAACAATCTTTTCCTACCAGGCAAAATGGCCTTTATTAAAAGACTATTCTCAGCTTTACTTCTGTTATTTGGAAGTCATTTGAATCTTTTTAGCTGCTACTGTACATCATACAATTTCTGATTAACATTAAATTGCATACTGTTTTAATTATAATCTCCATTCCTAAATGATTGAGTATTTAGATCATTTCTTAAAAAGGCAAAATAAAAATTATGCCTGATTGATATGAATGAGCTTGTGCTTTAAAACATTCAAGCTTAGTTATTTAAAATTCCCAATTTGAGGTAGAAGAGTTGATGGGTAATAAACCAATTTTATTTTTCATTACCATTAACTAAAATATAATGTGTCTGATATTAATAGGTAAATTGCTATTACAAAGTGATATTTGAATAAGACTTTATAAAAATATATTTAATAATTTATTTATTTATGAATAATTCTTTGCTAAATATAAAAAGTTTAGTTCAGTAATTGTTTTGAATATAAGGCAAATTCAGATAAATGTCTGGCCTATAATTTAAAAGGTCTTGTCAATATTTTTATTCAACTGAATGTTTTAAGCTTGTGTATGTGTATAAAAACAGCCCCAGGCTTTAAATATGTTTTGGTATTCTTGAACATCTGAGACTAATAATTTAATGGAACTGAAACACAGTAACATATTTATTTTAACTGATTTTGCTTTAGAACATTTAATTCCAACTTGTCTTTCAGTTAAAACTTCATAATGTTATTGTTTCTCTAAAAGATTTCCAAATTAAGTCCAAAACATTTTTTAGAAAAATCCAGGCAGACTTCACACTGAGAAAGATTCTGTAAGGAGCCTAAAACAATTTCGGGAATTTGGGATGGAAATAGATAAACTGACGAGCATTATCTGATATCAGCTGAAATCTGAAGACTCAGTGTTTACAGAATAAAGAAAGGGTGCCTTTGTGTGTGCTGGGAACCATAACATTATAACATCTATTTGTACATATATCACAAAATCACAAATCTAAAGAAAATATGATGACTTTGAAAGATATCAAAATTAAATTGGACATTTAATCCTAGAAATATCAAGCTAGTGAATACTGAAAAAAAATTATTTTTCAAATTTTCCATTTCTCTGTAGTACATTTGATTTTTGTTTTACAAATTTAGTATTTATACCACCATGTAAATTCTCCTTTCTAACCTGATGTTTTTGGTGTGGCAGCTGAAAATCTCAGTTTTAATGAGGTCCATAAAGGAAATCTAAAGTTCACTCTACCTCAGCTATGTTCTTTACAAGATTTGAAACTAAACCTTAAAGATAATATAGTCAATAGAAAAACCAGCTGCTTAGAGTACTCAGGCATTTTTAAGTCTGAATAAATTTAAACTAATTCTCATCAGAAGTTCCCTTTACCTGTACTATATTTTGTATGCATAATTCATATACTATATATACATATATACAAATAAATTTCTATACTATAAAATGTTACCTTCAGAAATTTTTATATTTGACCCATCATTTATTAAATTTTTGAAATTTGTGAATGATGTTCTAAAGGCATGAATTATAGTTTCATTTAATTCATATACTCCACAAATTCTCTTTATAACTGGAGGGTATCTTGCTTTGCCACCAATCACCCTGTCTAATAAGCACAAGTTAGCAATTTTCTCCACCTGCATGTGTGTTCAAGCAATTACACCGAAGTATAAACAGCCATCTGCAGTTTTCCTACTTAAAACTCATTCGTGAATCAGAACATTTCCAATGATATGATTTCTATATCTATTCCTATCATTTTCTCATCCAATGCAAGAAAGAAGTGAGACAAGTTAACCTCCTTACTCTGTAAAAAAAAAAAAAAAATACGGAGAGTTCTGAAATGTTTAGATTACTCGAAACATGTTGTTCTATAATGATTTGAATTTCCTTTTCATTAGCAAGAATACAAAGGACTATTTAAATATTATTTACAATGTATTCATTCACTATCACTTGGGAAAATATCTGCTTTGGTTTTAACCTAAGATAATAAGAGATTCAAGAATTAACTCACACCTATATTTTTGTTTAATGTGATAAAGGGATTGGTATGAGAATTGGTATAGAAAACTATTTTATGAACTCGTGATCTCTTTAACTATCAGTGGTACTGACTACTGTATTAGTTCTCTAACTTTAGGAAACATATTTTAATGTGAAATAGTATGCCAATACATAAACATTTTCTTGTGTACTAATTTTTATGCCCATAATTGTCAAACACATTTATGGTGCCTTTTTCAGATGTAGAGAGTGAAGTAGGAAAATAAAATAATGCATACATGCCAAGAGACAGGAATGGGTAAACTTCTAAGCTGTACATCTTGGATGATATAAATGTTCCAAGATATATTCAGATGTTTACTTCTTCATCCAACAAGTACCTTGCTGCCAAACCTGCTGCAAACCTCTCATACTTGCATTACATTTAAAAACATTTAGACCAAAACCTGTTTATACTAAGGCTGTGATTAGTTACAATATTCTGTTTGCTCCCTTCCTTGAAAATAAAAATCTTACACCATGGGTAACACAGTTCCTATGCCATGACACAGAAGTTCCCACAGCTTTCCAATTTCATCAGAAATGGAAAAGCCCATTATGTTTCTGCGAGACAGCATTGCTGAAGGCTTCTGCCAGGAATCTCATAAAATGATAGCTATTTTGAGTTAAGCATGCTAATATCAGATCCTATCAAACCAAAGAATTTCAGAAGCACAGGCCTTGGTCTTTCTTCCTCCAAAGACAGCATCAAAATCTGATCAAGATAAAAGCAAAAACTTCTGATGAATATACACTACATGATTAAAACCCTAAGACCCTACGGTTTAAACCTTGAAGACATTTTAATTATCTATTTAACATCTTGCTACTTCTGGAATTCTGACTGAGAATGTTTCTGACATAGTATTTCATGGAATGTCCTTTTCTCATACTGAGCCGCTTTTATACTCCAGATGTAAACACAAAAGCTTGCCTTTCATCTTTTTAAACTCCATCACATAAAAGGAAAGGTAAAAACCAAGACCACTTTTTCGCTGAGCCTCTTATATATAATATAGATTATAAAACTAATAACTTTTCTCAAATCTAGAAGTCTAGTTATTTTCTTTAAATTTTTACACACTACTGAAGAGTATATTTAAAATTCTTTCATTGTCAGGTTCTAATTTTATTCTTTGAGAGGGAAGAGACAGATGTGTTAGATTTGATGTGTCCTTAGATGTTTGCCTCCTTTACAGGAATTAAGTCATTACTCAGAATTTCCATTAATTTTTAATCTGACCAAAGTAAACAGAGTATAATGAAAATTCTCTAAAATTTGTAAGTAGTATTTGCTAAATAAATTTTCACTTAAAGTTTGCTCAACTAAACTAAGTTCCATAAAAACCTCAGAAGAAAATTGGAAGTGCCATGAATTAAGGGTATTAGTATCATATTCTCAGATACTCAAAAAGTAATATTGATTTTTTACAAGGATAAAAGAAAAAAAATAAATATAAACCTTATGATATTGCTACAGTCCGTGATTTTCTGTTATTTTTTTTTGTCATCTTAAAATTTTCTTGCCAGAAGGTTTAGTTGTATGTCTTTCTGTATCTCTGTATATGTCTGAAGGTTTAATTGTGTGATTCTGTCATTGCATATGCATTTTGCCTTTGCAGAGATGAACAGCATGCCATGATACATTTTATATTGGCATATATATCCCAGAACATAATGGTCATGAACCTGTAACTTCTTGAATTTGGTTTGAAAAAATGAGTAAAGTTCAACAGTATTTGTTTCTAAAATATGCTTAATTTATAATGTTTTTTGGGGGGAAAAAATATGTTCTCATTTGAGTTTATTGACCTTATGGCCGTGATGGTTACTCATAGGAGACAGATTTCATCTTAGAAGGGGGTATTTGCTAACTAGGATTGAAAGCATCATGGTGGTGGCATGCTCCCAGATTACCACTTGAGAGCCATTGCTGGCTGATCAACAGAGCAGCTTTGATTGCAATTTCACAAAGCCAGGTTCCTGCTGTCCTGGCTATGAGGTTTGTATTCTTTTGTTTGTAGCAAGAAGGGAGGTTAGGCTTGATTTTCTACTTACTTCTAAACCTTAAAGCTTAATTTTGGCCTAAGAAGAGAATTTCTTAAAATGAAGTGTTTCACTTCACTTCATGAAAGTGGACAATAAGAAACAGCCCTTGCTGTTTTCTTGTTCATAGTCCATCTACCAGCAGTTGGATGACTAGATTGAACCCCCTTTTTAATTTCAGAATGGCTCCTGAACCAAACAAGAAAATCAAGGTCCAGAGGCCTGAAAACAGAGACACAACTTTCACGCCAAAAAAGCAACACTGAAATAGAAAAACGCAAGGGCAACGAGGTGTCCATCAAAACAGTTTCAAGCTCCTTTGCCCAAGAGTCAAGACCTTTTTGCAGTTGATTGTTCCCTTTTTAGGATTCTGCTTATGTCCCACTTCATCTGTGATCCTCTCATCTTTCCCTTATATAACTTTCCTTCCTCTGGCATTAATAAAATCATATAGAGGAATATAAAATATTGACTAGGTTGTGAAAGAATATACTCTGTTGTAAAGTAACGTAGAAAATTATGAAAGATAGGTGAAAAACGTATGGCTAATTTAGACTTTAAAGAACCATGAAAAGTTTGCTTTGATATGATGCCCATATTTCATACTTTGATGTGGCTTGTTTTTCAAAATGGATTACATAGTTGATGTCAGAGATTCTCATTTTCATATATTTTGCATCAACATGTTGATCTCCATATTCCAAATGTGCAGCATATGTTCAATAAACTCTTCTGGAACAGAATAATGAGTAACACTAACTGTAGTATTTAGTAAACTAACAATATGTAGTGTGATACACATCATTCTCACAAATCGTTATTACTAAAATGTTAATGAGTGCTATTTATTCCAATAATTCATTGCAAACTCAGTCTCATTCACCTCATACAATCATTAGTTCAATGACAAAATTATTAAGAGAGTAGCATATATATTTTTGCTACTAAATATAAGTTACAGAAAGTGTGGATTCTGCCCAAATTTGTCTTTGTGAGAGACTTAGGAGCAAAAGCATTTCTTATGCACAGTGTAAGGTTATGTGAAAACATGCCCAACTCAACCCTGGAGAAAGAATACATAAGCATATATACAAATACAGAAGACAGAAGATGGCCCACTAGAGATTATTTACTATTTCAACTTGGTCACCTCCATCCCTGCAGGAGTGTAGGGCAGGCCAGGTTCTCCCGGGCTGCTGGGGAGATCGTTTTTATGTCTAGGTCCGTTCATTTTTCAGATTTATCAGTTTCTAGAGTCACTTATGAGTGAGTGATTGCGTTTTATCTGGAGTGGTCAGTCTGGGACATCTGCCTCTTAAGTGCGTCCAGAATCATCAGAATGTTTAAGTGTCAGTATATCTGGAGTAGACACTGTGTCCAGACTGTAGGCCCTTCCTGTTGGGAGTGACCTACACAGTCTGCTGTCGGGTCAGCCCATTAAGGCTGGTGGACATGTGTTGTCCATTTCATTTATACACAGTGCTTGGTGGAGTAAAGATGCTTTAAATGACAGCCAGATATAACAAACTTCTCAGGAATGTTTCCTTAAATTTTCAGCTGAGCATCGTTTTATATGACCATTGTATTCCCGTAAGAACATCATGACCAGCTGAACACTGGGAAACAACTGCTTCATATAACAAGGGTAATTAAAGCATATTGTCTATTCAGTAGTTTTGCAAAGGCCACCGGATATTTGCAGTGTAAAAGTTTATCACAGAGAGTGGGTCTATACCTGTCTATACACTATGGAAAGGTCTGCTGTAATAAGAACAACAGTACTAACAACAATTGATCGAGTACTCACTAGAAATCAGATGTCAAAGGCCGACTCAGAGGCAAAAGTATTTAGGGAAAAAAGGAAGTTCGCTTGTAGAAAAGTTTTCATCTGAGTACAGATCTTAGTGAAACTAGTTAAATTTTAAAAAACAGAATCAGCTAGGCATGTATCAAACTCATAATGAGTGTTCACGGTGGAAAATCAGTAACTTTCTTATATGATTATCATATTAACAAAAACTGTCACGTATATGCAGCATCGCATTACAAAGATCACAATGATATTAGTTCTGCTAGGGAGTCAGTCACTTACAAGAATGCTCAAAATTTGGTGTAATTTGGGGACTGGAACTAGGCAGAAGGGTTCCGGGTTGTGGTGCTGTCAGGGCTGTTTCCTCGCTTTGTGTTTTGTCTACCTTTTCTCTTTCCCTGTTATAGAATATGATGTGAACCCTTATTATTTAAGTGGAGCAGGGCAGACGTTACGCTGGGCACCTTATTTCACTTAAATCCAGCAAGAAGCCTATGATGTTCACGTGGTGCTATTTACTCATTGAATTTGAAATTACACTGGAGGCGAAGTTTAATTTGAAGCAGTAATACATTAGGCTTAGTAAATAATTTAGGGAGCCCCGTGAGAATGATCTAACATGCCAGCACCCACTTGTACCATATGTATGGTCAGTATTACTTTCTGTTAGAGACTCATGATGAGATTACAGAGAAATTAGAAACTAATTAAGCAGATAGAACCAAACTTTTCACTCCCTGGTCCATTATATGCAGCCTATTACTCCTCCAGGAGCTTCTTAAACTTCACTTTAACAAGCTGGAAAGACATTATGAAGATGAACGTATCAACGGTTCAAATACATATTTGCATATGATTAACAATGCGAGAAGAAAACGCTCTCAGTACTGTACTTGGTCCTTTTCCTTCTGAGATATCTCTTCCCTGCCTATTCATTGGTGAATGATAAGATCACTTTGTACATTAAACTATCTCTAATATTGAAAAATTAGCTTAAGAAAGTCTGAATGAAAATAGAAAGCCATCTGCATTAAGTCGATTCTACATTTTTAAAAGATGCAGTTTAGGTTTTCTTTCAAATATATTCAATAATGAATCGGCTAACACAGTTAAGACCTCCTTCTGAGCTCCCGCCAATGAGTGGATCAAATTCATGTGTAACTGGCATCTCTTGGCTCATCAATAACTAAAGGGCTAACATTCTTAAAAATAGTTTGTGAGTTGAGGTCTAGTGGATCCAGGACTGTAGTGATCATTAAATAAAAAATTAACTTTAATCCTGCTCAGGTTTGGCTAACACATTTTTCCTTTTCATCTCATATGGTAGAGGATTGCAAAAGACACCACAGGACTCTGGGCTTGGATAGTAATACTGGAGTGGGGACCACAGAAAGCAAGCAGACTACACTGGGTTGTTACTAAGTCCTGGAATTTCCACTGCCTTCTCAGATGTCTCACATACACCCCTCTTCTTCACCCTCACAGCCTCTACCAGGATCCTGGAAGTATTATAATAATCTCTTCTTCTCCAAATTGGTCTGTCTCTAGGTTCTTTCCACCACCATCTCCTTTCCACATCAATATCAAAGTTTGTTTCTAAAAAGAGATAATATCAAATTTAACTTCCCAATCTAAAAAAACCACACATTAACTGAAAAATAAGTGCCTAATTTCGAAGTCCCTAATCTGCATTTCCACTTTAAACTTTCACTACCAGTATCCCTCTCCTCCATGCCTCACCATGTGTGGCTTGGTCCACATATGCTCTGATCTCTTTATTTTCTTACCAGCTCTTCCCCCTCTTCTCCACTGGGTCCCTGACTTGCCCAGCTCTTAACATTC
This sequence comes from Camelus bactrianus, assembly GCF_048773025.1. NCBI lineage: Eukaryota > Metazoa > Chordata > Mammalia > Artiodactyla > Camelidae > Camelus > Camelus bactrianus. Next base: position 100,002,912 of record NC_133539.1, read on the forward strand.
TCTTTCCTCTGCTTAGGATATGACCAAACCTCTTCTCTCTCCCATATTATTAAATTTCAATATCTTTAATGTAAAAACAATTCTGTGTTTCTGTAGATTCCTTAACTCTGAGTAAAATTAATCTTTGATTTCTCTGTCTCTGTTTCTCTCTCCCCCTGCCTCCCTGTCTCTCCCTCCCAGGAATTAATGGATAGGCTGAATTACCTCTATCTTCCTATAATACTTAAGCAAGTCATGTTATATGCTGAAGAAAGGATGAAGCAATGTATTCTCAAAAGTCATTTGTCTGTTTGAAGAGTTAAGGACTGCCCGACCAAATAATAAACAAAGATAAGAGAGTCACAAAGGTAGAGTGATAATAGCATCAGTGACAAGATCTGCTTTCTTGTCGTTTCTATTTCATCCAGAAAACCAAATTTTTCTTGCAAAGACAGGATTTACTCCCATGCCTACAGTGGGAGCAGTTCAACCACAATAAAATGTTGGCTAAACTGATTCCACTGGGAAATGCAAGGGCCCAAGTTATATGCAAATATAACATTTCCAAATCAGTAAAGCTAAAGTTTTCAGTATTCCAACTGTGAGAACAGTGTCTTGTACATAAAATAAGGCAATGCAAGTAAAGCACTTACTTGGGCTTTCATTGTAGCTGCTATCAAGGCCATCATCACTGTTCTTGCTGATGTTACTTCGGATTCCTCTGCATAGGCTTAGTCTAATGCTTTCTGCACCAAATATTTTGTGTGAGTTAAAGAATGCACCCATTCCAGAATGGGGTAGCATTTTATAGAAAGAATGCATAGCTGACTCTTAAACTGTATGGGACCACTTACACCCAGATTTTTTTTTCAGTACATACATACAGCACCACACAATCCGTGGTTGGTTGAATCCACAGATGCTGAACCAGGGATGCAGAGGTCAGCCTATGGGATTTGAGCATCCACTGATGTGAGCATCTGCAGTGGGTTCCCAGCCCAATTCCCTGCAGACACCCAGGGAGGCTGTTTCTTGCCTTGGCGGATGCCACAGATCAGCTGCAGTTTGACTCATCCAGACTGGGCTTGGTTTTATCTCAGTTTACTCCAATAAATCCTCTTTAAACCAACAGCTAACCAAGTCATTTTTTTCTCATGAAGAAAGATAGGAAGGTGAGAGGGCAAGTCCAATTTCCAAGCACATTTCAAGCCCTTGCTTTTGTCCCATTTACTAATATCTCATTGAAGGCTGCCCAGAGTCAAGCAGCTAGGAAATATAATTCTGCCATGGAAAGGGTGACTATTTGCTAAACAATACAACTATCACTAATCTTACCTGACTCGAGTCAGGCAGTGAACATGCAGATTACAAGTGACTTGTGCATGTTTCCTCTACTCCAGGAAGCTATACCCTGAGAGCCTCTCCCTTGCTTCTGATTTTAGAGGTGTTCACACCCCTCAACCTCTCCCAACTGATTTTACAGTCAAAGTGAATCATGTCTTGTCTCTAAAGGTTTATTGGCCTTGAATCTTGCAATTATGCAATTGTAAAGGGTGCTATGTATGTTACTATATTACTAGTTATTTTTATGAGAAAATATAGTACTATGAACATACATACAAATATGTTCTACATAATTTTTTTAACTAAATACTATGCATGGCTAATTTGTTATCTATATTATAATGAAACTAAACTGAAAAATTGGAGAAGTTATCAACATAAGTAGTAAGGATTTCTGGTTAAATACAAGGTAATTTAATCTGTTAAGAATTTTTTCTTATTGTAACCATTAATTTGTTACTTATTTATGGAGAATTTTACTCTCAATGACCAAAAACAGTTGTCAAAATGATCAATATATAATTATTACAATTCCATGTGACAAAATTTGACATTAAAATTGTCTTCTGATTCTAAAATTCCTTCCTATTTTAATAGAAATACACCTAATCTGTTGTCTGCTGTTTTAGGACCTTTTAAATAATGGTTCAGAAAATTAAATTCATATATGTAATAGTCTTACTATGGTCTAATTTTTATAAGTAGGCTTAGTGTTAAAATGATGATACAGAATATGCAGGCAAAAGACTATTCTTGAGCCTTTACTAATTTTGTTTAGATGTTATGTATAGATTATTGTAGCTAAAGAAGCAGGAATTAATCAACACATCATAGACTCAGAGAATTAAATATCCCAAATAAGAGGAATATATTTCCCAGATCCAAGACCAAGTAAGTTACCATGGAAAAATATTAACAAAAGCCTCATTCAAGAGGATTTCAGACACTAACCTATGCTTCGTAGGATTAGAAGCATAATGGAATACAAGGACAATGAGTCAGATTTCATGATTGGGGTTTCATCATGGCTGCTGGTAGGCTCTCGTTTCTTGCGTGCCCCACTCAAATGTGAACTGCAGTGAGGCACCGAGGTTTTGGAGGAAACCCTGACAAGTAGGATCAGAACACAAGGGCTGAGTCCTGGATTTGCCTGTAATTTATGATCTGTCACAAAGTGATTATAAAATGATGAGACCAGACAGCATATCTTTTGCTTTAAATTTGATCTTTCAACTAAAAACATTACCTTAAGTTTAGCTGTTCTTACTCTAAATGTTTAAATCCACTGCTGTTCAAGATTTAAAATTTAATCCAAAGATTCTTTAATGTTATAAAGAAATATAAAATTACCCTAAATTAAAATTGACTAATGGGCATTGGAATAACTACAAACGCCTCCAAAATTATGCTTCTTTTAGTTGACATAACTAAAATCATTTCAAGATTTTATTTTGGTTTGTGCTTCAATAATCATTTCCCCATTCGGAACCCTGAGGAATAGATGAATCAATGAGTTCCAACCACACTGAAATGTTTCAACAGACAGATTTACTTTTACTTTAAAAAGTATGTTCTCTAACACTTTTTTATCAGAGGTAATGAATTTCTGAAAGGAAATAATACCTTTATAAAATTCCTCAATACCTGACTAGTAGGATCATTTTTATATAGATAAGCCATTTTCTTTCATCATGAATTATTCATGCACCTACCTTAATTTTAATTACCAACCCAACAGTCTTAAAAATCACACTGTACCTAAAAATATAAACACTATCACACTGAAGTTGAGAATGCATTATTCTTTATAAATAATTGCTATCATGCTGAGGTTGGCTTACCACCTTTTCCTGTGAAACCACAAAGAGGTTCTGTATGTATGCCTGCAACATATGCGCATGTTGGTTTCCTCTACCCTTGCTAAAAACAGACCCTCTTGGAAATCTCTTTTTCTGATATTTTTCATCTTGGAAAGTCTATTTGTTTTACTTTACAGGACCATTCAGTAGTTATCACCACTAAGTAGAAGACTTCTCATCATACACCTTGACTCAGGAATTCATACAGAAGACAAAACTAGGGCTCCAAGGACCCCAAATCAGAGGTCCTTCTAGGAGTGATAGTAGTTCTAAAGCTCTGGTGTAGCTTGACCTTGGCATTGCCTCTTGCAAAGATAAAGAATGCTTAAGATTTACACCAGTTTCACTTATTCCATTTATATATCCCTGGGTGAGTGAAATAATTCTTAAAAAATTTTTTTTTATTGAAATGTAGTTGATTCACAATGTTGGTTTCATGTGTACAGTAAAGTGATTCAGTTATATATATACATACATACGTATTTTTCAGATTCTTTTCCATTGCATGTTAATACAAAGAATTGAATATAGTTCCCTAGGCTATACAGTAGGTCCTTGTTGTTTATCTGTTTTATATATAGTAATATGTGTCTGTTAATCCCCAGCCCTTAATTTATCCCTTCTTGTCCTTTCCCCTTTGGTAGCCATAGTTTGTTTTCTACGTCTGTGAGTCTGTTTTTGGCCTATAAATAGAATTTGTATCACTTTTTTTAGATTCCACATATAAGTGATATCATATGATATTTGTCTTTCTCTATCTGACTTAATTCACTCAAAATGATCATCTCTAGGTCCATCCACGTTGCTGCAAATGGCATTATTTCATTCATTTTTATGGCTGACTAATATTCCACTGTATAAATATACCACATCTTTATCCAGTCATCTGCTGATGGACATTGAGGTTGTTTCCACGTCTTGTCTATTTTAAACAGTGCTACTATTAACATTGGGGTGCGTGTGTCTTTTTGAATTATAGTTTTCTCTGGACATACGCCCAGGAATGGGATTGCTAGATCATATGGTAAGTCTATTTTTAGTTTTTTGAGGAATCTCCATACTGTCCTCCACAGTGGCTGCACCAATTTACATCCCCACCAACAGTGCAGGAGGGTTCTCTTTTTTTCTACTCTCTCTCCAGCATTTATTTGTAGACTTTTGAATGATGGCCATTCTGACTGGTGTGAGGTGATACCTCATTATAGTTTTGATTTGCATTTCTCTGATAATTAGCTACATTGAGCATTTTTGAATGGTGTAGCTCATCTTTCCATGCAAAAGGGAAAACAGGACTGCATACTACATTCCAAGTATTATATATGTAACTCTTTCAAATACATCCAAATGAATACACTTCAAATAGCAGTTACCCATATCCTGGTAATAGAGAATACATTTTCAACCTTAAATTTCTAGTTAAACTGTGAATAAGCTATTAACCATTAGGTAAAAGTTCTCATTGTTAGTGTTTTTAAACATTTATAAGTTGATTATTGGCTGTAGATACACTAATAACCCTAAGAACTCAAAGTACAGAATTTCTTTAACTAAGTTAGAATAACCATTTCAGCACTGTTCATAGTAGAAAATGTTTTGAAAAATGTATGTCAAAATGTATGTCAATACACATATCAGGAAGCTCTTATAAAGAATCAAAATGACAGATGAAATGAACAAACTATATCACTAAGTCAGAAAAGCAAATTTCAGAAGAAAACTTTTAGTATGGGATTATTTCTGTTAAAATATATATGTTAACCAACTTAATCTTCATAACAACCACATGGAGAAGATACTATTATTATAATACTTATTTATAGATGTGGTAAATGAAGTATAATGCCCAAGCAACTGGGATTTCAATGCAGGAAATCAAGTATCAGAGTACTATTCTCCTAATCCAGCCACTCACTGTTTTTTTTTTTTTTTTAGAATAGGGTGATTTCACAGAGTTAATGAAAATGAAAAAAAGAAGAAAAAATTATATATAGCAAGTTTACCAAAATGCAAAATATTTCAACATCCAACTTATTAAAAACTCATTTCAAAAATTTCTCACATTGACTTACACCAAAATGTATTTCTGTGCTTTATATTAACTTCAAATCAAACTACTCAAAATAGCTGAAGTCATTTTTTTTTTTTTGGAATGTTTCTGGTTGTAAGTTAGCTCATCAAGTAATAAAATCAACCCTTCTGAAAACAAACAAACAAGAAAAAAAGATGAGAGATGGCATGAACATGTAAAAACTACCCACTGCTTGTCAACAAGACACACATCTCTTTTTAGCCATTTTTAATATAAAGATTCTACTCTTGGAAAACAGGTCCTGGACTTGTCAATGCAACATGACAATATGAAAAATATTGGGGGATTTGTTTCAGTTTTTGCTTACTAATTACTTGGATGATAATTTTCATAGAATTTTGCAAAGGAGAAAATGAAGCACCAATAAACTCAAACTCTGTAATCAGATCCCTCTGTTCCATTCTGAAGAACTTGAAACCGTTCAGGTGCTTTATGGTTTGCATCTTTGTCACTTCTTCCGTTCCTTTTGGCAACAGCCCCCAGATACCAACAGCCCCAAATATGCATAGCTATCTATACATTCATTCTTAAATTCCATTGCGAAGTAGAAGCATCACCAGTGAGAGGAACAAATGAATTTAGAGAAACAGAGATGTATTTAAATGGTGAAATCACCTATTTCCTACTATAATTTTTATGACTATATATTAGGAGCATTCAGTGCATTTTTACCTTGTACTGTCACCTAAAACTGACCACCGACACTATATTTCAATTTTGTCTAAGTCTTTTAAGCTATCCTAAATACTGAAGTTGTATAGGAAAATTCCTATGCAACTTAACCCAACAATGTCCTTACTAGCTTGTGAAAAGCAATAAAAAGTCTTTGAACCAAACTCACCCCCTCCCTTTTTTTTTTTTGTTTGCAGAAACCTTTCCAGGCAATGTCATACCTATTGTATGTATTAGATTCCTTCCTATCATGACTTTGCAAGAAATTGATTCCATTTCAAACTACACTGCTATAAACCATGACTGTGCTGGTTATTTGCAACATGTCCAGAGGTGAGCTGGAGCTCACTAAATTAAGGCTTTTAGAGCCGAATTTTACATATTCAGGAATTTTGCAAGCCTGTTCTTAAACCACTGATAGCTTTAAATGGGCCATGGCTTTCATGATGAAACTCTGCACAGCCTATAGAATTAGGGCCTTTCCCCATCTTAGACAGCTATTTTACCAATATGCTGTTGGGTTTACCAGACATGATCATTTCCTAGCAATCCTATCTATTAACCTTATTGAAACTGAGAAAGTTGTGTATCACACAGAGACTGTCACCCCCATGCCTTATCACTCTTAGATAAGTGATTGAGCAAAATTATAAAGGATGATCTCAGGCAGGTTGCTGGAGAAGGAGATTAATTTTCACATCTGTCTTAGGTTTCCCATTGCCAAAAGGTTACTTCTTGTGAAGAAACAGGAGACAGCTCTGCTGATTTAAAAATGATCTATCAGGTTGTCTTAAATGTTTCCCTTTTGTTTCAGCTGAGGTATAATTAGTCTATGAGCCGCATATTCACCATATTGCCTTGTCTGTTCTTTACTCACTTATGCCACCAAAGATATTTTTTTTATGAGGCACTATGGAGTCAGAATCAGGTACTTTGCTGCTCAGTTAAAGTTAACTGGGGCCACAAGTGGTTTTAAACAAGATCTAGGGAACAGATGGGCCAGTAAAGCAGGGCCATGGTGACCAGCCGTAAAAGAATTCCTCCCAGGGTGTCTTAAAAACAGCCGAAGTATTAGAGGCATTTCCTCTAGAGCCATCTGGCTTTGATTTTTCTAGCTATTTTTTTCTGTTGACATACAGAGCCACAAAGTTAAGGAAGCAATAATTCTTCTCTAGTTACTGTAACTGCCGATGCAAAACCACCAATGTTTCTAAAGCCACTCATCAAGTATAGGGACCTATCACGCAGAAGAATGTTCTGTGGGTTAAAAGATTATGTTAGCTAAGGGAGGAGCGGTACAAAATGACACTGTGGTTTAAAGTCAGTGTACATGTTCTTCAGGAGTTCTTATAATTATGGGTTCAAGTGATGTCAGTTTGTTTTATCCCACCTATAATCGAAGGCCCACTGAATAAGTTTCTATTAATTAAAATCACATTTGTGGGTTTCTACTTCCTAGACCATGTTTGCAGGAAGCCAAATTAGCAGCCTATTTCATTATAGAAAGAGCTAAGATTGAAGGGAGTAAATAGAGTGGTATAAGAGTTAATATTCTAGTTTGTATTCCGGTAAATGTCAACTAACTTGAGATGCTAAGCGTGCTTACTGTCCTTTAGCCAATGCACAGTAGCAAATGCAGCTATATATATATGTGGCACCCATATGTGGGACTCTGTCCCTTCTGGTTCACCTGCTGCATTCAGATGTCGAAGATGCAGTTTGGAACTGGGAAAATCTCATTGTCACATAAGCAGACGTGATTCCTTTAGGATATATCCTCATCCACAATGACCTTAATTCTCAAGCCTTGACTCACAGAGTTTTTTCCCATTCAACATTCAGTCACTTTCCAAGGGCTTAATTTCCAGAATATATAAACAGCTCAAACAACTTAATAAGAAAAAAACAAACACCCCATCCAAAAAAGTGCAGAAGACCTAAACAAGCATTTCTCTAATGAAGACATGCAAATGGCCAATAGGCACATGAAAAAATGCTCAATATCACTAACTATCAGACAAATACAAATCAAAACTATAATGAGGTATCACATCACACCAGTCAGAATGGCTATCATTAAAAAGTCCACAAACAATAAATGCTGGAGAGGTTGTGGAGAAAAGGGAACCCTCCTACACAGTTGGTTGGAATGTAGTTTGACGCAGCCATTATAGAAAACAGTATGGAGATTCCTCAAAAAACTAAAAATAGACTTATCATATGATCCGGCAATCCCATTCCTGGGCACATATCTGGAGGAAACCCTAATTTGAAAAGATACACACCCCCCAATATTCATAGCAGCACTGTTTACAATTTCTAAGACATGGAAGTAAACTAAATGACATTCGACAGATGACTAGATAAAGGTTTGGTATATTTATACAGTGTAATACTACTCAGCCATAAAAATAATAAAATAATGCCATTTGCAGCAACATGGATGGATCTGGAGATTGTCATTCTAAGTGAAGTAGGCCAGAAAGAGAAAGAAGATCACCATATGATATCACTTAAATGTGGAATCTAAGAAGAAGACAAATGAACTGATTTACAAACCAGAAATAAACTCATGGACATAGAAAACAAACTTATGGTGACTGGGGCAGGGAGGGATAAATTGAGGGTTCAAGATATGCAGATAGTAGTATATATAAAATAGATTAAACAACAAATTTACACTGTATAGCACAGGGAACTATATTTAATACCTTGTAGTAACCTATAAAGAGAAAGAATATGAAAAAAATATATGTATATATTTGTATGAATGAACTATTATGCTGTACACCAGAAATTGACATAACATTGTAAACTGACTATACTTCAATAAAAAAAGACAGACTGGCTAAATGGATTAAAACAAATACAGATTCATATATATACTGACTACAAGAGACTCACTTTATATCTAGAAACAAACACAGACTGAAAGTGAGGGGATGGAAAAAGGCATTCCATGCAAATAGAAATCAAAATAAAGTCAGGGTAGCAATACTTATTATCAGACAAAATAGGCTTTTAAACAAAGACTGTTACAAGAGACAAAGAAGGACATTACATAATGATTAAGGGGTCAATCCTAGAAGATATAATGATTGTAAACAGATGTGCCCAACATATGACCACCTCAATACATAAAGCAAGTATTAACAGACATAAAGGTAGAACTTGACAGTAATACAATAATAGTGGGGGAAATTAACACCCCACTTACATCAATGGACAGATCATCTAAACAGAAAACTAGTAAGGAAACACTGGTTTTAAATGACACATTAGGACGGATGAACTTATTCTCTTATCTTATATATATATTAAGTTCATCCGTCCTAATGTGTCATTTATATATATATATATATATATATATATATATATATATATATATATATATATATTTATTTATAAAACATTCCATCTAAAAAGAGCAGAATACACATTCTTTGCAGGTGTACGTGAAATATTCTACACGATGGATCACATGCTAAGCCACACACACACACACACACACACACACAAAAAAGCCTTGGTAAGTTTAAGAATTATGACCATGATGCCACGAGACTAAAAAATAACTACAAGAAAAAAATGCAAAAACTACAAACATGCAAAGGTTAACCAATATGCCAATAAACAAACAATGGATCACTGAAGAAATCAAAGAAGCCAAAAAATATTTGGAGACAAAAAAGAAAACACAGTGATCCAAATCTATGGAACACAGCATAGGAAAGTTTACAGCCATACAAGCTTACTTCAGGAAATAAAAAAAATCTCCAATAAACAACCTAACTTTACACATAAAGGAACCAGAGAAAGAAGAACAAACAAAATCCAAAGTTAGTAGAAGGAAAGATTAAGATCAGAGCAGAAATAAATGAATCACAGACTAAAAAACAATGGAACAGATCAATAAAACTGAGAGTTTTTTTTTTTAAAAAGATTAAAAACATTGATAAAACTTAATCAGCACATGAGGGGGGGAAAAAAAAGAGAGGGGGCCCAAATCAATAAAATCTGAAATGAAAAAATAAAAAAAGTTACAACCAACACCACAGAAATAACAAAGGGTCATAAGAGATTACTACAAACAACTATATGCCAATATAATGGAAAACCTAGAAGAAATAGACAAATCCCAGAAATGTACACCTTCCCAGGTCTAACAGGAAGAAAATAAAGTATGAACAGACTTTACCAGTAACAAAATTGAATCAGAAATAAAAATATTCCCAGCAAACAAAAATCTAAGTTTAGATGGCTTTGGGGTGAATTCTACAAAATATTTAAAGAGATAACATCTATCCTTCTCAACGGATTCAAAAATTGCAGAGGAAAGAACACTTCCAACTCATTCTATGAGAACAGCAGTATCCTAATACCAAAACCAGATAATGATATCACAAAAAAAGAAAATTACAGGGAAATATCACTGATGAACGTAGATGCAAAAGCCCTCAAAAAATACCTGCAAAACAAATTCAACAATACATTAGAAGGATCATAAACTGTGATTAAGTCGATTTATCCCAGGCATTCAAGAATGGTTCAATACCTGCAAATTAATCAATACGATACACTACATTAACAAATTAAAGAGTAAATACCATATGACCATTTCAATAGACCCAGAAAAAGTTTTTGACAATATTCAACATCTATTTATGATAAAAACTCTCCACAAAGTGGGTATAAAGGGAACATACCTCAATAAAAAAGACCATATATGATAATATCATACTCAATGCTGAAAAGTTGAAAGTATTTCCCCTAAGATCAGGAACAAGACAAGGACATTCACTCTCACCACTTTTAATCAACATAGTATTGGAAGTCCTAGCCATAGGAATCAAACAAGAAAAAATAAATAAATAAAAGGAATCAAAATTTCAAAAGAAGAAGTAAAAGTGTCACTGTTTGCAGATGACATGATACTATATATGACAAATCCTAAAGATGCCACCAAAAAACTACTAGAGCTCATCAATGAATTCAGTCAAGTTGCAGGATACAAATTAATACTCAGAAATCTGTTGCATTTCTAAACACTATTGGTAAACTATCAGAAAGAGAAATTAAGGAGACAGAACCATTTACAATCACATCAGAAAGAATAAAATATCTAGGAGTAAATTTTATCTAAGGAGGTAAAAGATCTGTACTTGGAAAACTATAAGACACTAATGAAAGAAAATGTAGATGACACAAATAGATGGAAAGATATATTAATGTTCATGGACTGGAAGAATTTAACAATACTGTAAAAATGACAATATTACCCAAGGCAATCTACAGAGTCAATGCACTCTCTATCAAAATACCAGTGGCATTTTTCAGAGAACTGAGACAAATAATTTTAAAATTTGTATGGATCCACAAAAGACCCTGAATAGCCAAAGCAATCTTTTAAAGAAGAACAGAGCTGGTGTGGGTATAATGATCCCTGACTTCAGACTATACTACAAAGCTACAGTAATCAAAACAGTAAAGTACAGGCACAAAAACAGACACACAGATCAATGGAACATAATAGAAAGCCCAGAAATAAACCCATGCATTTATGGTCAATTAACCTATGTCAAGGAAGCAAGAATATACAATAGAATAAAGACAGTCTCTTCATTAAGTGGTGCTGTGAAAACTGGGCAGCTACATATAAAAGAAGGGAATTAGAACATTTTCTCACACTATATACAAAACTAAACTCAAAATAGACTAAAGACCTAAATACAAGACCAGCAACCATGAAACTCCTAGAGTAAAACATAGGCAGAACATAAATTGCAGCAATATTTTTTTGGCTCTGTCACCTAAGGCAAAGGAAACAAAAGCAAAAATAAATAAATAGTACCTAATTAAACTTAAAATCTTTTGCACAGTAAAGGACACCATCAACAAAAACAAAAAGAATCTATTGAATGTGAGAAAATATTTTCAAATGAAATAACAATAAAAGATTAATATCCAACATATATAAACAGTTTATGCAACTCACACACACACACACAAAACCCAACCCAATTAAAAATGGGCAAAGACCTGAATTAGACATTTTCCCAAAGAAGACATACAGATAGATGGCCAACAGACAGATGAAAAGATGCTCAACTATACCTATCATCAGAGAAATGCAAATCAAAACCACAATGAGTCATCACTTCATACGTGTCATAGTGGCTGTCATCAAAAAGTCCATAAATAAGAAAAGCTGACCAGATGTGGAGAAAAAGGAACCCTTGTACACTGTTGGTGGGAATGTAAATTGGCAGAACCACTGTGGGAAACAGTATGGAGTTTCCTCAAAAAATTAACAATAGAACTATTTATTTATAATAGCAGCAGCATTATTTATAATAGCCACGATATGAAAGCCACCGAAGTATCCATCAACAGATGGATGAATAAAGAAGGTGTGGTGTGTGGAATATTTTGACATTTGCAACAACACGTATGGACCTGGAGGGTGTTATACCTAGTGAAACAAGTCACACTAGAGAAAGACAAATGCTTCATGTTATCGCTTAATGTGGAATCTAAAAAACAAAATGAATGAATGTAACAAAAATAAATAAATCACCTTAGCAAACTAGGACTAGATGAGAATTCCCTTAACTAAATTAATATATCTACCATAATCTCACAGAAAATACCACACTTTAATGATGAAGCTTTAGGAAATTACTACAACAAACTAGAAAAAGTGAAGATTCCCTTTATCAGTATTTCTAGTCAACATTGTTTTGAAGCTCCTAATAAATACATGACATAAAAAGATTCTGTAAAAGGTTATGAGAAAGAAATATTTGTAGAATATATGATTATTTACACAGAAAAACCAAAAGAAAGTAAGGATAAATCCTTAGCATGAATAAGAGTTCAGTGAAGTTGAACAAGATTAATAAACAAATACTAATTGTAATTATTTACACTATCAAGGTACAATTAGAAAATGTAAATTTTAAGTGACAGTGTTTACAAGAACGAACAAAATCATTAGGACATAGGAATAAATCTAGCAAAAAAACATACATGACTTTTAAGGAAAATCATTAAGCTTTATTGAAAAACATTTTAAAAATACAGCCTAAAGAAATATGGAGAGATATACCACGTAATTATTAAGAAATCTTGATAAGATAGAAACAACCTGGCTCTCAAAGTCATTCCATACTTTCACATTGGACCACATAGAGGCTCTAGGCACCCAAGGAAAGACGGGGACGACTGGAGGAAAGAGAATTGAGAACACCAAGGTAGAACTTACCTATATCACCATTTGGTTCTGACAAAAATTCCATGTTGATAATTCAGAGAATGATTTTAAATTCTGGAAGTTTTTTTTTTTTTCTGCAGTCTCTATTTCTACGGATAAGAGTCTCAAGCTTAACAATGTGTTTAGTTGTAATATCTGGTCTGAAAGGGGGAAAAAATATTGAAATTCTCAGGAAAGTGAGTAGAGGCCTCACTTAGAAGCTAAAGCAGTGCTATTAAGTCCTCAAATTTAAGAGCTCTGAATTCTCCTACACAGAATTTTCTTACATGGCTGCATAATTTTACTTTTATTATAGTCATCACCTTCAGACATTGATTATTTTGGAGAAGCAATCACAGAAACCTGAAAAATCAAGGTCTGATGAGAATCTCTAAATAAACCATGTTTCAGAAGCCCAACTCTAAAAAGCAAAGATTTTTAAACGTACGGTCCAAATTCTGCATTTCATCTCTACTGAAAAATCTGACATTGCACATATTAAAAACAGAGAGTGTTAAATTTAAAAAAATAATTGGGTTCAAAGAAGTCACTCTTTTAAAGTGAGTTAGAATGATATACAAATAGCAAAAAAAGTCAAAGGAGTAAAGGAAAACCTTGACTAATAGAATTTAGAATAATTATTTAACTTTTGCTTATAAAATACTGCCATTAAAATAGCTTAGTTTTATACATTCATGTTTTACATGTGAGTGGCTTCAATGTTTTACACTTGGATACCTAATCAAAGATACTCTATAGATTTCATTATTTCCCTAATTTGCTAGCTAACAGCTGGCTGTCTCAATACCTCTTAGTAAGTAATTTTTGTTTTCCCATTAATTTTAACCTAAACTTTATATGTATTTTGTGGGCTCCTCTACCAAATCTCTAAATATCAGAGTTGTTCCGGTCCTCACTGTGGACTGCCTTCACTTTTCTCTCTAGGTATGGGCATCTGCAGGGCTTTAAATACCACTGCTATGCTAAACTAACAAGTTTACATATCCAGGCTAGATCTTTGAGCATCAGATGGGACACACCCAGCTTTCTACTTTATATCTCTACATACCAAAATGGAACCCTTTATTTTGCCCACAAAATATGGTTCCTCCTATTGCTATTTCTCTACTTCAGAAATTATCAGAACCTTATACCCAATATTTCAAGCTAGAAATTTAAAGGACTCATCCTTGAGAAAGTCTTTTCCCAATGACTGCCTCCTTCTCATCTAGACCTTCAGTACAAGCTCTGTGCCTTGTCTGAGATTGACAAAGACATAGTAAAGGATGACTGTCTCCTAAATAGCCTACAATTATCTACTTTTTTTTTTGCAAGTCATGCCAATTTCTTCACAGAGCAGCTGTAGCTCTGAAAAGTCAGCATTGGACTAAGTAACCCACTTTGCCAGAATAACTATTTTCTTCATCACTGAAAAGGTGTTTAAGACACCCGGACCAAGCTATACAGAGGAAGTTAAATGGGGGTCTTTGCTTTAGGGACACGTACAGAGCAAAAATAATCAATCCTCATTACATTATGTAATTTTTACCGCCCTCTCAGGTAGTAGATATTTTAACCCCATTTCACAAACCTGAAATTTGAAGCTTAAAACAGTTAGCTAACTTCTCTAAGTCTGTTGTCTGACTAAAAAATCGGTCTCTTTCCACAATATTGTACTATCTGTCCTTAAGAGCCTACTCAAGAATCAATGAAAAATCAGAAATATCCTTTCCTCAAAATCTCCCAGCTGAGCCAAGGTCTAAATTTCCTGTGGAGATCTTATCACGTGTAATCTCACCAAAGCTTTTACAACTTTAGCTACTGCTTCAGTGACTTGCCTGTTCATCCAATACCTGCATATATACTTTAACAGAAAACAATTTAGAAGTTAATAAAAATAAAATTTCTTCTCATTACGCCTCAGACACCTCAAGCTGCTTTCGCATAGCCCATGAATACCTGAAATTCAAAATGTCAGTCTCCAAGTTTTCAATATAATTTTAGTTGCAGTGGAGCATTTACAGAGGTTATTTTGCTACAGTGGTGAAATATTTTTGTTAAATACTGCTATTTTACCGCAAGAAATAAGCATTATCTGACACATGAGTAGGTAGCCAGAAATTTTATGTACCCAAGGGAGATGTTCAGAAATAGGTTTCTTATTGTTTGCTAAATTGCAAACCTACAGATTTCTGACTCTTATGAAATGCTGGATGGATGGAGCATGATTTACCAAGATGGAGAAAGAAAACGAATGCAGAAGATTTGGGAAGGAGGTGGGTAGGAAGAAGATTTTTTTTTTTCACTCTAACTTGCTTTCTATTTTTTGTTGTTGTTTTCTTCTTCTTGTCAGAGCAGTGTTTCATACACTCTCCCAAAGATAAGAATACATTTTTTTTTAATCCAGAGTTCAAGGTATTTTCCTAGGAAATTCTGACTCAGTGATCTAATAGGGAACTTGGAGAACCTGTATTTTTAACAAGTATGTTGAGAGGTTATTTATTACCAAAAGGATAATTGTGAAATATTTAATAGACCATTCATGAGCCAAGTAAAAAGTAGGTTCTTTCTGTAATGTAGGGGATTTTGTTGAAATAGTTGTTTAAATGTATCCTTTATTAAGAGGATAGAATTTAGCACCTTAGGGCTTTTAAATTAATATCTTTGAATATGTTTTGCTGAAAAGGTAAAATACCTTAATTCATTTAAAGTTAGCATTATAGCCTGACAATGACTTCTGAGTTGGCTTTTTGGAGACCTTCAGATTATGTGTTCTAAAATTTATCTTGGATTTCTTTGAAACTCCAGATAAGCATTATTAAAATATATGGAAAAAAGTAATAATGTCCAAAAATTTTTTAAATAACTCTTACAAATAAACAAGAAAAAAGATAAACCATCTAACCTAATAGAAAAAAAAAAGATAATAGATAAAAAGAGAAAAGTCCAATGACCACTAAAAATGAAAACATGTTCTAACTCATTAGTAACTAGAGAGATGCAACTCAAAACCATATGAAGTTCCAATTTTCATTCATTAGCTGGCAAGTTTTAAAGTAGTGACAACCATTCACAAGGAGTAAATTTGTAGTACCAACCCACAGGGTAATTTAATACCTGGTAAAGTTAGGGTGACTATAAATTGCATCATCAAACTGTGACTTTTTAAAACTGAAACAGCATATTAAAATATATAAAATTATGCAATATTTAATGGGCTTATTAAAATTGTTTTTATTACATTGATGGACATACAAATAGTTCTCAAAATTTTTTGAAAATGAAATTCTTCAAAAAATTTTAAACCATAATTGAAACATATAAAATAACTTTTTAATATTTTTTAAACATTAAATATAGCATGTAGAATAATTATTCTGTAAAATACTCAACGCAGTTATTAGTAGTAATTAGATAATTATCTTTGGTTACTTTCTGAAAATGTATCTCTTTTAATATAGTTTATGATTGAGTTTTAATAAAACTATCTGCAATCCAAAGTTGACTCCAAAATTGTCACCACCACTAAGAGTTATCATCAGTGTTTAGTTTTCTGACTGAATTTTTTAAAGTGTTCATAATATTGTCAAGTATTTTATTTTTAGCAGAATAAACTTCCAAAAGCTTTATTTTGGTCCTGTTAATTGGATGCTCAATTGAAACATTTTTAGATCTAATTTTCTATGTGAAACATCTAAATGGTATTATTCAATTGTTTGTGATTTTTCTCTGCTGCTACAGCTCTTGCATCCTATTTCATAAGTGCCAAGGAGATTTGGAACAAAAAATGAATATAACTTACTTAAGAAGACAGTAATTTGATCTAAATGAAAAGCCATGCTTCTCAGAGTGCTATGCTTGCACACTTTATCCAGATTCACAAATGAAACCAGTGAAAACGACATCTTCAGGCATTTTTCTTAGCATTACTATTAACTTCTGAAATAGCAGCTAATATTTTTGTCCTCAGATTTGTATCTTCTGGCCTTCATGAGATCAGTGGTACCTTTATGACCCCAACAGTAAGACAGAAAATGCCAACGGATGTATTGTACAGGTTTTATGGGTGCCATAAACTTTCTTGAAAGGGATATTCAATACTTACTTTTTTTTTAATTAATCACACTTTAAAAAAAACTCACCGCTGAAATATTTCAAAATAAAGAATCATGGCTGAACAACTCAATAAATAGTTGTTGGTGTCTGAAAGATGACAAAACCACTCTAGCAAGACCAAGTAACCACTCTCTATGTGCTCAGCTTCTATTCTCCGTATTATTCACATGTACCTAAGCTCTTATTTCCTTTGTTTTCCCCAAACTCAACATATGGTGGCCTGCCAGTTTCATTTAAGGGGACAGCATGAAAAATTATGTCCAGTGCTTACCCCACCATCATGCAAGATTGGAAGAAGTTAGCTATCCCTAGCCACTGCTGACTCAGTCCACACTGTTTTATCAACAACACTGTGTGCTGTCCTTGAAAGAGAGGCATTAGCCATGTTTTGTTTGAAGTGGGTCAGGAAGATAAAGTCAATTTTCTGATTTAACCCCCACCCCCCACATTGAAGTTATAATTCTGTTAACATTCCATTTGTCTCACATTTTCATACAGCCATGACAAAAGCTGGAAGTATTAGACAAAATGGACATTTAACAAACCTGTGCTAGTTTTAATCAATGCAATTTATAACAATATTTCATTAAAAAAGAAAAATGCAGGACAGATGCTAAACCAATATGGATGCATGGACAAGAATAGTAAAGTGGCACTCATGGGAGCAAATGAGGATGTTTAGTCTCCCCAGAACTGAACTTGTGCACACCCTGCAATCCTGCAATGAATCTATATATTCATTAGAAACTCTTACACATTAGTACCTGGAAGGACAGAGAAGGATTTTCATTATAGCATCTGGATAAATACATCATGGAACATGATTAAATACAAAAGACGGGGATCTATAGTATCAAAGTGGGTAGCTCTCAAAAAAAATAAGTGGGGAAAAAATAATAAAATGATACATACTTTATGATAATATTCACATGAGCATTAAAAACACACAGTACACCAAGTGTAATATATAAACATATATATTCTAAATAATCTATAAAATCATGAAGATAAAGTTAAACATCAGGTTCATAATAATTGCACCTCTGGACAGGGAGAAAAGGAAAGAAACCTGAGGAAGTGTGCTCAAGTTACAACTGAATGCAATATAAATGGAACAAGGTATGCATTAATAGTGGTTATTTCTGGGTAGTGTTAAATAGAGACTTCTTATATTATTCTATATTTTATGTTTTTCACATTTCACTCAAAAACAAAATAATTTCACAAAAAACAATGCTCAGTTTAACTCGGAATCATCTTGTTACATATTTACTTTGCTTAAAAAATTCCCTGTCCCTGTTGCTCCCTCCAAGGGATTAAAAAAAAAATGAAATATGGAAAATGTGATACTTTATTAAAGAAAAAATTTTATAAATATGAAATAAAGTATATAAGCAGCACAAGACTCTTCTTGATACATTACATATGTAATCACAGAGTATGAGGACAGAGAAGAATATATGCAGAATTTGACTTCTGAATAAAGGAAATAATTCTCATGTTTAATTATCTAAAATACATTCTTAAAAGAGATAAATGACATTTCAGAACTGACATTATTACAATGAGAAATGATTGAAAGATGCTAATAAAATCTATGTAAGCTTTATGGAAACAGTGACTGCTTGCTGCCTTTTAATGTATAAAAGATGAACAGCTACCTTCATGCAAATTAACCAGACTTTAGTTGCACTAATTAAGAGAACTACAGCTTAGTCAATCAAATGGTAACAGATTAGTTACAACGGATGTCAGAATCATTCTTTACTAAATTAGGCTTAGAATCGTATCTGTTTTGAGAAATATTACTTTACTATAAATACATAGAGAAAAGATTGGTTGTACAGATTAGTATGATTTCAGTAGAACATGTTTCATCTTCAAGAGCTGATAAGAACTTTCCAATCCATAAAACACTGTAAGAGAAAACTGCGAATGAGGCTAGACACACATTTCAAAGAGCTGATGAGGTTGCAAATCAGTTCTGCCTCACTCCCGAATTACCTCGATGATGCTCAGCACTTGCAGAGCTTTTCTAGCTTCAAAGAGCCTACAAATTTTAACTAATTAATCTTTACGCTACCCAGTGAGATAGCGATAAGAAACCGCTTGAAGAGAGCATCTAACTACATAATTTACACTTGCCTCTGTAGAATTCAGCATACACGCCATGTTGTGTTTTCCTATCCTTCTATTTCAATAAATCTTGAGAGAGATGATATCCATATGTGAATACATGATGCATAGCCGTCTATTGTGTATGAAATGATGTACACTGCACTCAGTCTGCAACTAAAAGCTAACAAAGAAAGATATATGTACAGCCAACACACGAAAAACATCTGGTACGTTCTGCTGTATTTTCTTTTCTCATTCATTTTACGTCTTGTTCTCGGCCATTCCAGAGTGGACTTGTTAGATTTGAAATGGCTAAAACTCTTCCATGCAGGATATATAATTCTCCTGTTAATTTTTAAATTATTCTTATTTATCCTGAAATGAACTGTTTGACAATTAAAAGCCTATAAACTATGCTGAATATAAGAGAATACCATCTGGGAAAGCTTCACCCAAATCAAAGAATATTTAACTACTGTATTAAGAATTCTCTACTAGGATTCCCTTCTCTCTGCAGGTAGCTGGCTACAGCAGTCTACCAAAACAAATCTATTCCTGCAGTAAAGGCCAACACTGGGTCACTCAGGAGAGAGCACTTTCTGTCTGCAAAGGGCTCTACATCTTTTTGCTGAAATAGGGAAAATCCGTATCCGGTTTTCCTGTTTTGCTGAAAATTCACTTAAAAATTAATCTTCTTCTTTCTCATTTCAAAGAAATTCTGCTTACCTTCAAATGGTTTGCTCCTTATCTAATCTCTGTAAATACCTCTAAGCACACAGACATACCCATACACGAAAGAAACAGTATACTTGGAAAACCATCCAATGTGTACATGTGCTCTGTTTTAAAAATTCTCTCATGAACTATATGCATTAAGGTTGTAGTTATCATTCAATAGATGATCTATTTTACTAATATCCCAAGGACATCACTGGAGTAAGAATGTACAATGTAAGCAACAAGATTTCTATATGCACACATTTTATTTGTAACTAAACTTACATGGTTAAAATGGTCAGTTTTGTCAAAGACATACTGGCTAAACTCTATTTCTGTTTTAATTTTCTTTTTTTTTTCCCCAAGTTCCAAGCATTTTTCCATTTAAGTTCATCTAAAATAGACTGTTGAGCATTTACATAAAATGAAAAAGGTAAACTGAAAATACTTGATTTCTCACTATAAATAATACAGTCATTTCACTTTTCCTTAATTAATTACATGGGAATAAAGAACGACTATGTCATACTGATTTATTATTTGAGCCTCCAGAGACAGAAAGACTGAATTCTTTGGTAAGGGGAAATAAATGAAGGGTTTTTACATGGATCTACCTTAAAACAATTGAGAGTTTTACAAACACTAAACTCAAATTCTTTCTTACAATTAAATGTATCATTTCTTTCTTCTTTTCCTTCTCTCTGATTCTCTATCTTAAAAGATCGGATTGGAACATAGAACAAAGAAAGTTTTCCTATAGAAAGAGTCACAAAGATGTTTCAGGAGACTGAGGTCTCGGATGAAGAGGAGAAATGATATAGGAATGTAAATTGATACAGCCACCATGTAGAAGAGTATGGAGGTCCCTTAAATATTAAAAGCAGAGCTATCATATGTTCCAGAAATTCTATTTCTGGGTATACATCTGAAGGAAATGAAATCACTGTCTCAAAGAGATTGCTGCAACCCAGTGTTCATTTCAGCATTATTCATAGTAGCCAACACATGAGAACAACCTAATGGTAAACGGACAAAGTGTTCATTGAGACTAATTTCTTGATAAATTTTATATATATATATGAGATGGAATACTATTTAGCCATAAAGAGAACGAAATCCTGTCATTCATAACAATGTAGATGGACCTTGAGGGTATTATGCTAAGTGAAATAAGTCAGAAAGAGAAAGAATAAATCCCATAGTTTCTCATTTATGTGAAGAATCTAAACAACATCGCTCCTAGAAACAGAGAGGGAGAGTAGTATGGTGGTTTCCAGGGACTGGGGCCTTGGGTAAGTGGGGAGATTTGGTCAAAGGGTCCAAACTTCTAGTTTTAAGACGAACAAGTTCTGAGGATCTAATGCACAGCATGGTGACTATAGTTAACAATACTGTATTTTATACTTGGAACTTGTTGAGAGAATAGATCTTAAATGCTCTCACTGCCCCTCCTCCACAAAAACAGATGGCAGTTATGTGATGTGATGAATGTGTTAAGTAACCTTACTGTGGTAATCATATTATAGTAAATGCAAGTATTAAATCATCACATCATATACCTTAAACTTGTACAATGTTACATTTCAATTATATCTCAATAAAGCTGGAGGGAGAGAGTATCAACGGATATTTTTTAAGTAGAAAGGATAAAAGCTTTGGTGAGTATATTAATCAGGGTTCTCCAGAGAAAGAGAACCAACAGGATGTGTGATTTATATGCAAAAAGAGAGAGATGTATTTTAAGGAATTGGCTCACATGATTGTGGAGATTTGGCAAGTTCAAAATCTGCTGGGTGGGCCAGCAGGCTGGAAGCCCAGGGAAGTGTTACAATTCAAGTCCAAAGGCAGACTGCTGGCAGAATTTCCTCTTCTTCTAGGGAGGTTAGTCTTTTTCTGTCAAGGCCTTCAGCTGATTGGATGAGGCCTACCCAACATTATGAAAGAGAGTCTGCTTAACTCAAAGTTCACTGCTTCAAATGTTAACCTCATCTAAAAAGAGACTTAAACAGAAACATCTAGAATAATGTTTGACCAAATATGTAGGTACTGTGACCTAGCCAAGTGAACACATAAAATTAACCATTATAGCAGAAAAAGAAATTCTGTAAGATCTAATATGCATCAAAATATCCTTCATATGTTTAGTCTGACTCCATCTGGATACAGATAGCCAAGGAATGATGGAGAAGTATTTATTCTCTTGATAGAGACAAGGTCATGACTTCCCTAACTCAGTCCCAGAATTGTCTTAGAAAGGAGAAACACATCTATTGCTCATATGTTAGGAGCAATCTCTCCACCAATAGATCACAAACTTGAAAATGTCTGCCGACACAGAGCCTCTGGTCTGGGAAAGACATCATCAGAATTTGACCTTGAACCCTAATGATTAGACCTGGGATCTCTGACCTTAGTTGAACTAATTTCAAAGCCTAAAGGGAGTTCTCTTTTGCAAGAGAAGCTGACTCTTCAAACACTCTATCCCGAATCCAAGTTTGTTGGAATTCTGAACAATGCAGTATTCAACGCACAAATTTTTTTTTTCCTGTTTTGAAACATTTCATTTTTGGGTGTGGATTTATCTCTATAAATTACTGTTGGTTTTTGTGACTGTATACATGTTCAAGTTCTGCAACACTTGCTTATGAGAGGGCAGACATAGAGAACACATACAAGGTCAAAAATGAGACAGGAATTCGGGTCTTGCAAGAGAGCTTAGCCAAGAGTGAGCAGGGACACTTTTTTCTCTCTGGGTCTCTCATCTGTGAGAAAGCAAACTACAAAATGATTACAAATAAGGTCTAAATGAAGAAGGATGCAATCTCTAGTGTCCAATTTGATGTTATCTCTCCTGTAAATCCCTATGCTATCTCAAAAGACTTCATTTAAACATCTTAAACATTAGATCCTGGTCTTGAATACCTAAATGAAGAGGACTGATGCAGTAGCTACCTGGGAAGATCTGGTCCAAACAGAAACAGTAATTGGGAAGTGGTCCAGGGCCAGATTGCCTGACTGAGGCATATATAAACCTTGGGAAATCCTAGAAATATTTGGATAAATGAAATTAGTTAATAACGCTCTTATAAAATTATTATAAAAATGTCCAAAAGGACATCCAGACTACAGTGTACTGATTAGAGCAGTGGGACTGGACATATCAATTCAATCTGGGTTTTGGGTAAATCCCCCAATACCTGAAATCAATGTTATATCATAAAACATATTTGTAATGGGTTATATAAAAACCATTTGATTTCCTACTGCTTGCCATTATTAAAGGAAAGGTAAATGTCATGAAATCTAACCTTAAATTGTAAGATGACTTTTAACTTCAATAAAACTTACTTAACTTGGCATATGTAGAATAGATAAACAAGATTATACTGTATAGCACAGGGAAATATATACAAGATCTTGTGGTAGCTCACAGTGAAAAAAATGTGACAATGAGTATATGTATATTCATGTATCACTGAAAAATTGTGCTCTACACTGGAATTTGACACAACATTGTAAAATAACTATAACTCAATTTTTAAAATGTTAAAAAAAAAAGTACTTAACTTGGAATAAACAAATGTGAATTTTCTTATTTTTTCATGTTAAGATGATGGAATTAAAACAGAGCCTCCTTCGAATTTTTACTGTCTGGTGTCATGGCCACCAAGCTAAATGATAAACACCGTGCAAAATTGACACAGAATGTTTGTATCAAGATTGCTCCTCTTCAGAACAAGAGTTGTTTTAAACTTTGACCATGAAATGTCTCTTCAAACATCAAGAGCCAAGTAATATTACTTAAAAGTGACAATAACAAAACTCTGGCAAGAAAAACACCACCAAAAGATATTACCACATTTTTATTGGAATGTGAAAAGGAAGTAGAAATTTCTCACTCCAGTAATATTCAGAGACTCTTAATCATATTTTTGACACTTTTCAAGATGTGTCCTAGGCACTAATTTGAGCTTTTGAAATCCTCTTCTTTTAATCTTTTTTTAAATTTTTCTTTCTTTTTTTTTTTTTTTTTTTTTTTTTGCTTTACTCATGAGTTGGGTCAAACTCCACATAGCTTCAATCACTGTCCTGACATTGTGCCTGTTTCTGAACTTTGTGTAGAAACATTAAAACTAATTAGCATTATAAGCTGACCAAAAAAAAATATGGATAAATGTAAAATATACGTTGATTCTCCATATCTATAATCTTCTTGACGAATATTTGTTTTCTACCTTGAACACTAATATTAAATTTTTAAGGAGTATTTTCTTTAAACAGGGATACCAATTATGTTTTACTTCCCTTCTGCTAATAAACAATTTTGAATCTTTTCTGTTTTTAAAAGTTCAAGTATATCATATTCCAGTAAACAGAAATTGTGTTTATTCAAGTATATATTTGCTACTCATTTTCTCTTACTCTCTATGCCGGCAGCATAATCCTTTAATGGACAGTAAAATTTTCTCTGTTTATTCTCTGAAGATTGAATAAAAAGGATGTTAGTGACTCCATAACTCCTTTGGAAAGTGATCTCAAAACTAAGTTCTTTCATCCTTCATTTTCAGCTCAATTGTATGACCAAATGTGAACCAAAAGTAACTAGAATTGTTCATAATTCATGTTTTCCTGCAGCTAAGTCTCTAAAAATATTAGCTAGAAACTTCCCTAGATTACAATAATGTTAATAGAGATTATTACAAAGGTTTCTTGGAGTTGAGTAGTGTTTCTAATTACATACAAATAATGAAAATATAAAGGTTGAAAAATACGATAAATGGAAGAAAACTGTTAGAATTACTGAAATATTTACAATGCCTTTTTCATGTAAATTACATACAATCAGACATCTATAACCTTTGTTCAGCATCTGCAGATTCAACCAACTGCAGATTGAAAATATTGAAAAAAATAATTCCAGGAAGCTTCAAAAAGCAAAACTTGAATTTGTCACACCCAACAATTATTTATATAGCATTTACCTTTATTTACAACTATTTATATAGCATTTACATTATATTTAGGTATTATAAGTAATCTAGAGATGATTTAATGTATACAGGAGGATATGCATAGGCTATGTGCAAATACCATGCCATTTTACATAAGGGACTTGAGCTTTGGCAAATCTGAGTATTTGCAGGGGTTCCTGGAACCAATCTGCCATAGAAACTGAGCAACAATTGTGTATTTTTTAAAAAGAAACAGCTCCTAGTGCACTTTTTTGGTTCTTTCTCTGCAATTATGCTAACAAGTATCATGCTGAGAAAGGATTAGTCCTGATGGACAATCAAAGACAATGCTTCCTTCCTGGTAAAAAGGTGAGAAAAGATGTCGGCATCTGAGCTGCAGTTATTAGGCATGGCAGCAGGAGGTCCGTATGACCAGTTAGTGAGCAAGATCAGAGTTTGCTAAAGTAGACAAACTGCCTAGTCCCTACTGCAGGCTCCTCAGTGCCATCATATATGAAACTTCTCTGACTCGGTGGGTGGAAACCACACTGCACACATCTCCCTGACAGTTGGACTTAGTGTTCTTCCCTCAGCCTGGCAGCCATGACACCCGGCCAGGTAAAAACCCTGGTGGGATGAAGCATTTGGCATAGCAGCAGGACATGTGCACCTGTGAAATCCGAAGGAACGGAAACATCCCTTAAAGAAAGAACCAGGAAGGACCTACCCATTTAGTTCCATATTAACAGCAAGAAAAACAAAAGATGAGAGCGGGCAAGATTTTAAACACAAGATGAAGGCGTGTTCCTTGCATCCTCATCATGCCTTTGATAGTAGCTTTAAGCAAAATGATGAAAAAAGTACAACAAAACCTCCTGCTAATTTTCATGATATTGCTGAGTGATTACTATGTGGTTCCACAGATTTTTATCTTTCAGTTTGTGCTTTATTCATTACAACCTCCTGAAAATATTTTCCTTAATATCAAAGTTTGAAACCCCCAAATCAGGTAAGATTTATTTTCTCTTTACTGGTAATTGTTGACACTATGGCAAAACACAGCTCCAACATTTCTGAGATATTCCTTTAAGTAGCATAATAAGTATGTGTTAGCTTGCCCTGTATATATTATATAGACTACTGATATTAACATGAGAAAACCACAGGTCTCCAAATGAGCTAATCATATAATACTAAGTAAACACGCCTTGTCTAAAGAATATGGGTTAGGTTACATTCCAAAAGGACAACGTGGAATAAAAACATGGTATCTTAGAAATGGGTGTCTAATGCAATCATTTTTAATGTACCTCCCAGAGATCGCTTTAAGGCAAAGGTGACCATAAGGCCAGTGGTAGATGGTTACAACCCGTCTTCCCCAACATCTGTGTAAATAGATTCAAAGAACCAACGGCTGCAGTTTCAAAAATTAAACTACAAAAGAGCATATCTATAACTGTACACAAAATCGCCTTGTCTACCCCTTCTTCTTACCCCCTACTACTTCTGGTGCTATTAAAGAAAAAGAATGTCTGAGGACCACCAAGGAGAAAAAGGGCAGAAAGAGGACATGGGAATAATTATTTTCAAGGGTGCCTTGAAAAAGTCGTTAGTCCTTCTTTCTGTACTCTAGAGAAGCAGTGTCTGTGCATATAAATCAAACCAGTGTGCTCAGAATACATGTGTTTGTAAAAATGGGCAGTTTCTACTAGTGCTTTTCTTTCTATTTTCCTATTGTCTTAATTTGTAGCAAGATATTTAAATATGGCACTGAGGAATGACACTACCACACTGCTATCCGTGAAGACGGACACAAAAACTGTGGCTACCCCACTTCTCAGAAAGAATGCTCAAGGAGCCCTTCTGTGTGTCTTTAACCCACCAATCTAAAATGATCGCCTACAATCAAACCTAAGGAAGAAGAATACAGACTTTGATCAAAACAGAAAAACTGTATGTTGATGTGAGGTTGTGGAGGTGGGTGGGGGAGTGATGGTGGTGGTGGTGTAGTTCAGCTTTTAAACATAGCCTTCAAAATTTATTGAATCCTAAGTGTCAGATGCACTGCATACAATTAAACCGCTTTCAGGTAAAGACAAAAATTTAAGACCGTGAGACTTTCCTAAGGATAGTAGAGTTCACATGTGGCAGGGTCAAGATCAAATTTACCTCACTCCAAAATCCCTTTTCATTCCTCCAAACCCTACTGTATATCTTCCAGAATGACCAATTCACAAACAAGAAATTTGTTGGTATCAGGGTAACTTAACATTAAGGTCCAGAAAAACCATAAAATATACACTAGCTTCCCTAAGTCACCAGCATGTTACTTTCTTTCTGATGGGGAAAGGTTGTGAAATTTTCCATGCCTTCTCTTGTTTACCAACTGCTCAGAGCCCAATGTATTCTATACGCAAATAATAACACAGTGAATGGCATTTTTTATTTCCATTGCATGGTCTTACTTTCTCTCTGTATCTGTATTATGTATCATCTTGTTTGAAGTAGCAAAAGTCTTTTCTATTGTAGAATCAGTTAGGAAATAAGAAGAAATATGTTGTATATGTACTATGTATCTATGATCTGAGACTAAATTTTCACATTCCCATTTTATTTTTCATTGTTTCTTTTTTGTTTGTTTGTCTGTTTAATGGAATGGTCAAATGAGACCTTGTTCAAAATGGTCAGCTTCATTTTCAGATCTTCAGTGATGCCTGGGTATCTACATGCAAAGCACCAGTTCCTTGAACTAGGAGAAACCATCCATCCACAATCTTCCTTCTCCTTGGCTTCTCTGCTCTGCGCTTTAAGCACCAGAAATGCAACCACTAATCATTCACCACTCTTTATCTTACATTGTTTGAGACAGTCCTGTAAAGAACTGCAATGCCCCACTCTGCTTATTAGAGACTGAAGTGAACATTTAGCTGAGGTTTCAAGAATTTGGTCTCCACAGTGGGATGGGAAGCAGAAAACTGAGCCATATCAGAAAAATTTCATGAAAACTATCCATGAAAGTGACAGACCTACCACATGTTTTTTTCCCTCCACTCTCTCTCCTGATACCCACATTAATATCATAAAGGAGAGTTAACAGTAAAGAGAGAGAGAGAAAACACAAGTACTTCTAATGACAAACAACCTGCATGTTATAAAGCAAATGGAAAAAGCCACCCACAGGACAGTTAAAACCACAGCCTAGAGAATGTCTGAAGGGAAGCCAGCCTAAGAGGAGGCTAACCCCTACAGAATCCCCTCGAGCCTCTAGACCCGGAAACAGAGGATTCGTCTGAGAACAGGAACAAGACCTAGGTCTACATGACTCGTACACTGAACAGTTGAGCCTTCCACCTCTCCCCCTCTCTGGGAGAAGGACATCTGCAGTCAGGTGTGTCTTTGCCACCTTCCATCAAAGCAAATGATAGAGTGGTTCTGTTCTCCTCAACTAAACACCTGGTAAGGCACCCACTTCTAAGAGAGAAGTCCTACACTCTCTTTCATTTGGAAGAATCTCAGCTTAGGAGTTGATGGTTTGGTCATGTAGCAATTCTACTTTTAATTTGAAATTGAAAACCTACAGATGGAGAAGCCCATGTACTTCTTCTCACTTCAGGCCATTCAAGCAAAAATGGGAGAGTCAACTTTCCAGAACAAATGCAGTAGACAGTATTCACCGAAGAATGATGCATTGACAGAGACTATGACTTCTGACAATTTAAACTTCCAATACTTTAAAAATAAAGTTTATTTGACCTGCCTCTAAAAATGGAATTTATCAATGGGAGATAAGTATGTAAGAAGCATGTGCTGGTAGTCATGAGGGAGATGTGTGGGTAGCAGAATGTCAGCTGGACTGAGGAAGGGTCCATTAAAGGAATGGTAAGTGAGCCCCATTCAGCTATCAGACTGAATGCTACAGAGGACACAAAGTTGAGTAAAAATGGGATATTTATGTAACTAACTAAAACGGGATATTTAACTAAGCAGAATGAGCAAAATATTAGTTACATCCACTATGATGTTTCATTGCAGAAATTCTTAGAAATCATCAGAATTATGTACAGTGCATGTAGAAGGTGCATACTCTACTGATTCACTGCAAAAATATCTCTTGAGGGTAAAGTGAACCAAAATATGAAGACAGACTATGTCATTATTAAACTATCTTGAGAGTTGCCCTATTATTGCAATCTATTTTCTGTGGTGTGTATCTCTAAAAGATCTGGGTTTAGGAAAAATTAAACTCTTTATTATTTTATTTTCTATAAATACTTCATAGAAATGAAATCACATTTAAAAAAAAAACTGTAGAGAGCAACTTTGAAGGACAAAAGTCACTATGAGGCCTGGGGTAGTGGGCAGATAATAAAATGTATATAAATTGGTTGTATGCCTATATGACCATCAGGAATTCTTTAGTAGCCACTAATATATCATATTATGGCTATTCAGGATAGTGGAAAGTTTGAAGGTACTGGAGTTAAAACAAAGATATATATATGCCAATGTTCATGGCAGCACTATATACAGTAGCCAAGACATGGAAACAACCTTAATGTCCATCAACAGATGACTGGATAAAGAAGTTGTGATATATTATACAGTGGAATACTACTCAGCCATAAAAAAGAATAAAATAATGCCATTTGCAGTAACATGGATGGAACCAGACATCGTCATTCTAAGTGAAGTAAGCCAGAAAGAGAAAGAAAAATAGCATATGATATCACTCATATGTGGAATCTAAAATAAAAAGAAAAAAAGGACAACACTAATGAACTCATCTACAAAACAGAAATAGACTCACAGACATAGTAAACAATCTATGGTTACCAGGGAAATGGGAGTGGGAAGAGATAAATTTGGGAGTTTTAGAGATTTGTAAATTTTGGCCACTATATATAAAAATAGATTTAAATTTTTCTTCTGTATAGCACAAGGAACTATGTTCAATATCTTGTAATAACTTTTCAGGAAAAAGAATATGAAAATGAATACGTGTATGTATATGCATAACTGGGACATTATGTTGTACACCAGAAATTGACACATTATAACTGACTATACCTTAATAAAAATAAATAAATGCAATAATTAAAAACAAAACAAAGTTAGTCCTGAAAATTAGCATCGCCATTTTCCAGGTGCCCTAGCATGAACAATTTATTCACCTTCTGTGATCCTCAGTTTCCACATCTGAAAGTACCTCTGCTGACTTGTGTTTTGTCCGATGCCTTTCAACATCATTTGTCCCAAATCATGGCACTAGCCCAGTTATTTTCTTATTATCAATTTTTCCTTTCAGCAACACCCTTTACCTCTCTCACAGCTGACATTTATTCATTCATCTGCAGTTAAAATGGCTCCCTTTTCCTTCCATTGGCTAGCTAAGTTATCACTCTCAACCTACTTCTCCAGTGCAGCCTCCACTAAGGAGGCTGAAAAAAATCTAAATTTTTATTTTCTCAGCCTCCACTGTAACTGTGTCATCATGTGGCACAAGACTAGTTAACAGGATTTCAATAAAGTTCACTGAGAACTCTAGGAATGCTTTTGCTTTCAGGATAAAAATGGGTACACTTGACTTAGGAAGCCTTTATCCCCTTCTTCCTTCCTGGAACATAGACCTGAAATTACATATTCCATGGAGAAAACAACAAAAGAATCACTGAGATGCTACAACCATGCAGTGAAGCAACTGAGCCAAAGGCGGTAACTGCCTACCTCTGATCGGTTTATATATGAGAGGAAAAAAAAAATCCCTATTTGTTCAATCTATGAGTAGTTTCCTGGTATGTGAAGTCAAAAACATTCCTTTCTGGCATGTTTCTTTGGTTCCTTCTCAATTTTTTTTCTTTGTCTTCTCACATTAGTTATTTGTAATATGTAATTTCTTTGTCAAATATAGTCAGTGACGTAACACTGTAGTGTAGTCCAAAGAAAATTGCACAGGAAATCAAAGAGCTGGGCTTATTTGGTTTTAATAGCTATTAAGATATAAAACTTTGGGAAAGTATTATTTCTTACCTTCATTTTCATCTTATATATGATGATTGCACTAGATGGTATTTTATATTTAAATTTCAAAAAATAATCTCAAAATTTTCCAAGTGGAGGAAATGGTATGTTGGAGTCCAGGTGAGAATCACCACGTCGAAGACAGAAACATGATAAGCCTACCTGGCAGGATATGGAATCATATGAAGGCATAACCCCTGCAAAGACAGAGGGGGGACACATTCTGGCTTCCTTCATCTTCTTGCTTTCCAACCTCCCCCAATGTCACCTCTTGGCTGAGCTCAACCAGGAAGTAATTTACAGGGGAGCCCAGGAACCACACCTCAGAGCTCTAAGACGCATCAGGACCAGGTAGGGTTGAGGGGCACACCTGAGCACACAGGTCCAGGACCACATGCAATAAGGAATATCAGAAACAAATTGAACATCAGGATTAAAAGAGGAATGGACTCAAGAAGCAATTAGGGATAGTATTTGTGAAAGAATCAAAAGAGTGAAACGGAGCTTGTGAGATAGGAAAAAAAAATCACAAAAATGTAGAGAAAAACAGGTAAATTATTAAGACAAAGATGTTTACCTTCCCTTTTTATCCCTTCCAGGACCCTTCTAACACTCTTTCATTCATTGATTTATTCATTCATTGATTCATTCAACAAATACTTATTGAGCACCTACAATTTTCCAGGGACTAGGCACATGCATTCTTAATACTTTACTCATTTATACACCATGTATCTTTTTCCCGGACTAATTTTCCCCCAAACACTAATCTAGTAAATTCTTATCCTGCAAGACCTATTCATTCCTCCCTGCCCAAAGGTTTCTAAAACCCCTCTACTCAGTTAAGACGTTCCTTCCTATCCACTTAAGACATTACCTCTGTACGCATCTCAGCGCTTGTCATAGCACTTTGCATTTATTGGTCTTATCTGTATTCTCCAACTGAGCTATAAATATTTTGAGAGGAAAGACTACAAAGACAACTTCTTGACCTTTGTCAGGGTTCATTTTACAAAAGCTTTTTAAATATTTGTATATACGTTTTAGTAACTTTATACTGATTTTTGGAAAATAAAACTTGCTGAACAGTTCTGTCTCCTGCCAATTCCTTCTGAACTGCTCAACTAGAAAAATGGTCTGTATTTTTGGAGCAATTGTGCAGACCTCCAAAAAAAACTCAAAAGTGTAAATTTTAGATTCTGTAATATTGCAATACATTGGACTTAATTTATCCTTCCAGTTTGTCGGTAGTTCCAATGGGGCTCGGGAGTGATTACTTATTAATGGTGACAACATGTGGTTGTTAAGTCTAGTCATTGACTTTTCAATCTTTATTCTGTTTACT
Source organism: Camelus bactrianus (assembly GCF_048773025.1). Lineage (NCBI taxonomy): Eukaryota > Metazoa > Chordata > Mammalia > Artiodactyla > Camelidae > Camelus > Camelus bactrianus. Next base: position 100,035,373 of record NC_133539.1, read on the forward strand.
TAAACCATAGGAATTGGCAGGTAACTCAGCTGAAAATCAACTACTTGGGTGTTTTTTACTTTGTTTTTAATTTACAAAGAGTAATGCAGAGAGAGACTGAGGATTAAAAGGATATGCATTTTTGTATATGAAACATTTATATTTGTATAATGGCAACATATTAAGGGATTATGATATGAAATATTATAATACAAGGGGCATTATTTATTGCTTAATATATCCCATACACTATTTAGTCACTTTATATTCCTCGCATCGTTACCCACAGTACAGCTTGATGAACTAAGTAAATTATTTTCCCAATTTACAGATAAAGAAACTAAAGGCTATTTAAGAATTCACAGTTAACATGAAGATTTAAAGAAGTCAATAAAAAACATTAAAACACACAGCTAAGACTGAGGACTGACTCAGTCATCGCTCACAAGCATAGGAACCTTTTGTTTGTTTTAAATAAAAGAGGTACCGGGGTGGCTAAAAATTGTAACATTATAGACCATTTAAATTGTCTGCCGGAGGGCACAAATGTGTACTTGAGCACACGGCTGGGATGCCATGTTGCCAGGATAATTTAGATTATCCCTTCCTTTGAAACATTTATGCTGGAGTTTTAGCATTACAGCTGGGGCATCCTACATGGCATGAATATTTTTATAAAACACCCTGAAACACATATCTTATAGTGATCAATTCAGCACTTGCAATTTCCCAAACTTTATTTTAATCAGGAGTTAATGATGTATGGCTCTTCTAGCAAATAAATGAACATCTGAATTGCTGTAAGTTATTTTAATAATTGCTCAGCTAACCATTTAAATTATCAAAGATCTTTACTTGTGCAATGTCACATAAATGCTGGAAATTAAAAATTAATCAACGCGATTTACGTAACTAAAAGCTGCCATCTAATGGGATATTTTTCAATAAGACGACAGCGGTAATTATGCTGAGAAATATTCATTCCTGTAGTTTGAACGATTATAGCAATTTCCACCAGGGGATTTCGCAGTCAGATTCTAGTTCTGGGCAACAGTGATTAATATAATGGTTATTAATGAGAAGTCATTTTGATACTTCTAGCAGTGTTTAGGTGTCAATGCCTTGAATGCAATGTGCTTAGCATATTAATAATAAAGATTGCATTGGACTAAGTAAGTTTATTGATTCTTTTTCTTACCTTCTGTAATGTGGAAAGTCAATTAGATGTATAGAAACAATGGAACTTTTCAAAGCAGGACCTACCATTTCTCTGTGCTGACATCTTTTAACTGTGCACAAAGTTCATTAAATGTGCAAAAGTAGCACAGTCACAGGAAGTAAGTAGCGGGGTCAGAGGTCACAGTCCACAGCAAGGTGACAATCTTTTGCGGAAGGCACCCTGGGAGCTGAGTTAGAGTGAGAACTGCCTTTCAACAAAGAATGGAGGAAATAAAGCCATAAGAAGTTAATATTACTGGATTAATTAAAATGAATATTGACAGAAATTTTGTTGGCTTTGCATCAAACTGAGTACAGATAAGGTGGTCCCTAATCAGATTTCAATTTTGCAGAAATGCAAAATTGTGGAGTAATAAAATGATTATATCTAAGTATTTTTTGGGGTAAAACCATATTAATATAGACACACATTTGCAAACTTAGTCTGCAAAAATAGGTATAATTTAAATGCATCCAAATCCATAGACTCAGAGAGTTTGACAAGTAAGAAATTAGTCTTCCATTTTATGGTTCCCTTTCCTAGAATTTTGTGAAACATTATTTGCCCTCGTATTTGAACTCTACTCTTTGGAGGCACATAATATATGAATACAGTAAAACTACATCACAGTGTTTGTGGCAGGGAAAAGGAAAAAACATGTTCTAAGAGTTCTAAATTGTGAGGAGAAAGTTAAACTAGACATCACTATGGATAAAGAAGTATGATTTTACCAAAAGCACAAATTAGTCCATGAAATATATTTCTAACATTGTATTAAAAATAATCTAAAGAGATTTCAAGTAGAATAACACTGCTGACAAGATCAATGTAATTGGCTACTCATTCCAAATACAAGTAACACATTAAAAATTACTGTGTAATAGTATTACAAAAGAATTCTTTGTGGGTTTCATGAAGTAAATAGTCTCAATGGTATTATTTCTTGAGCTTGAGAAATTCCTGTATTTCATTTTATGGTACTTTTTTGGTTTTTTGGTTGTTAGGATGTTATTATAGACTGAAAAATTGTATTAAATATATGAAATTTCGGTTTTATTTTTGTTTCTTAGTGACTTAAAGTCACTGATAATGTTAATTATATTGGGAAATTTTTATTTGCTTGAAGTGGTTATCTTTACTTTTTATAAAGTCTCATACTGCAGTAGAGTGTGGTCACTCTTTGATTTCACAATGAGTGCTGAGTTCTTCATGTAGTGTTAGGAAACAGATAGACTTTCAGACTTACTTTTTTCTTCCTAATCTCCATCTCCCTTTAGATTTGTATATCAGATTTCTATAGTAATACATGCATTATTATCTGACATAAAGTGGGTGAAAAATACAAGCGCAAATACGACTCTATTTTCTGATTCTTTCCGAACAAACTAAAACTAAAAGATAATTGTGCTATGAATATAAGTTAGTGATTTATTATGAGGGGCTTTGGAGCATAAAAATAACTAACAAAGATAGATAATTATCTCACCCCAAACATGAATGAGTAAAAAAAATTTAATGTAAAGTACGTTTTAAGAATTTATGATTATTTCTGGTAAAAGCAAGTGGCACTTCAAATTCTCTTCCTTATTTTATCTTATGTATCTTCAGGCTTTATAATAAAAGTTAACTTGAACTTAAGCAATAGCTGCATGGCCATCTCAAATGCACGTGCAGCACTGTAGAATTTCTAAGCAAATTTTGGGGGATTGCTATAATTTTGGCTTTTGAAAAATTAAATTACTTTAATAAAGTTATTATGACTGCAGTCTCATAATTGTCCTCTTTTTAGTCTTTTTTTTTCTTTTTAAAATATAAATGCCTCTCAAAAATATGTTATAAATAACAGTGACTAAAACCAGTATAAAATTAAAATTGCACTATACAGATAGTTGCAAGCTTTCTATTCTTTTGCTGTTGTTGGGGGAATTAGGTTTATTTATTCATTAGTTTTTTTAATGGCAGTACTGGGGCTCGAACGCAGGACCTTGTGCATGCTAAGCATGAACTCTACCACTGAGCTATATGCTACCCCCAAGCTTTGCATTCTGAGAACTCCACATTAAGCATGTGACAAGCACATGCTAGAGATAACTGTAAGAGTAATAACTAACATTCGTGGATACTTGATAGTATACAGAGATATCAAATATTTTCATTTGACCTTTGAAAGGATTTTAAACCCCTTTTTCATAAATGAGGGAACTGAGAGTTAGCACTACAGAGCAAAGCTGATACATCTCCTTATGATCACATCAGCCAATGAGGTAGAGCATTTGTTCTCGTCTGAAAGAGGGAAGAAGAAAAAATCCATTAAAATCATGAATCCTTTTCTTTCCCCCAGTTTCAATTGTGTATTAATGTTAAATTTATGAGAACTGTTACCGCTGCCTTCGGTGATGTTTCCTGTATTGGTCTAGGACAGCAGTTATCACAATTTATTGCTATTTTTCATGATCTATCTGCCTGCTGGAACTGCATTCAGTCAGGATGGGCTTTGCACTCTGCTTCTCTGAGCATCTCTCAGAGGGCAAGGTCCATCTCGCCATTTAGGCTGTCTATTAAGTATAATGTTTGCATGTTAGTTAACATTCTAACTCACTTGACAATAATTTCATCCAGTATTTGGGTTTGGAGAGCTCTTTTTCTTATTAGTATTTTTAAAAGTATATTTTAAGAATATGTTTAACTTCAGGTTAAAAAGGGAACCACTACAGATATTCCTCAGTGTCACCTGATACCATTTTAGTTGCAATTGCCTTTTTTTTTTTTTTTTTTTTACCTGTTAGCTGCATTTTCCCTTCTTTTTAAGTGATAAATATCTATCCCTATTTTGGAAGTATTTTACTTTGAGAAAATAAATGTAGTCTCACTGGTCATAATCTCATAATGAATTATTTGTAACTTCAGTAATATCTCTAAAATCGCTTTAATAACTATATATTTGAATATAAACATACATTTTACTTTTCTCTGTTTATCATTTTTATTTTTTTCCCTCCTTCCCTTCTTCCTTTTTTCTTTTTTCAGTACACAGTTACTGAGCCTCTACAATGTACTCATTCTTCCAGGAATCTCAGATAAAACCAAGAACAAGCCTTACCCGCTTGGTGCTCACATTCTAGTGCTAATGTGAAGTATGAACCCACTTTTAGCAAAGTGTTACAAATACACAGATTGAAAGACCAAGAAAGAGTCACAAATTTCAACAGCTGCTCAAAGATTATAGAATATAATTTTAACTGAAAGCATCTGATAGTGTTCATGAACTAATTATAATTGAATTCAAGTTGCCCAAGCAAAATAAGTGAAAATTCCTTATTTTTTCTCAATTGACAGTTTCTGTAGCACACATTTAAGTATTTTTTCAATTTAAATACACCCAACACCATAGTATTTGTGATTTCATAAGAAAATCATATCTGTAAAATATTGGTAATGGAATAACTTTCAAAAACATTCTGTCAATGTCAAAGTTGATAATGTATTCTAAGCATAAGTAGATGATGAATCAGATTCAGATTTGGAAAAATCAAAACATTCTACATAGCAATATATCAATCACATATGGATTCATTAATCAGGTTTTTCTTTATTAAATCCATATTTCAACTAATAATTCCAACATCCTCAGAGAAGGAAAAGCTATGTACAAATGATCCCAGTCTGAGAAAAGCTGTGATCTGAATGATAGTGAAAAGTGCACGAGATTCCATTGAAATGAACACAGCAGTCGTTCCTTCTTTGTATGTTATTATAAAGAGAACTGGGGGTCAAATTGCATGAATGATAAATGGAAGGTGCTTGAATTGGGTTGGCTCCTTTATGAACATTATACATTGACCTTGGCAGTTTTGACAATGACATCCATCATTTCTAGGAATCCATTCCAACACCCAGCCTGTTCTCTAATGTGACCAAATAAACAGGGTTTGTGAATATAAGAGTCAAACATTGATCTTCTGTGCCACAGCACTGATTAACAGTTTGTTACTTACTGTAGCTTTTTCATTCCATGGATTATGGGAGGATCATGACTCACTATGGCACACCTGTAGATAACCTGTGAGAATGCTTTAATCTTCACTTACAGACTTCAAAAGGTTCAATACTAGACTTCCAAGTTTGATAATCAAAATGAAATAAAACCTTTAAGGAGATCTTTGCATACTTTTAATGCACATTTTATTATTTCTGTGTTGCTTCATAGAGACAGCTGGTTGAAGATGGAAATAGACCAGGCATTCTAACTTTTACATTATTTTAACTTGTGGGTAACCTACGCAAGAATTTGCAGGTTTAAGAGAATTTCTCTGCTTCAAATACCTTTGGTATGAACAGAATTACATGTAGGCGGAGAAGCAGGTCTCCCCCCAACCAAAAATATTAAAATGTGACATTATTTGAAGTCATAAACTTTTCCTCAGAAAGCATATCATATCAACTATATGATAGTACCTTCCCTTAAAAGGCTGAGGTAATATATATATATATATATGTGTGTGTGAGCCTTGGGGAATTCTAAATTATCTGCTCTTTTCAAATACAAGAACTTGGAAAACTGAGCTATTTAGTAATGACTCAGGTTTCTTTAAAATGATATGATGCTAACTGCTCCATGTCAGAGCTAGTTGGGCGGTCTCACTGACAAAAGCTTCATATTAAAATCGACAGGTAAATTCTCAAGACTCAGGCATGTAGGATACATTCACAAGCCCCCATTTCACTTTGGTTTCAAACATATAATCTGTGTCATACCAGGCATTTAGTCCAAGTCAGTAATTTCTGGATTCAATATAAAGTTGATTCATCAGTCAACGTCTTCCAAGATTCAAACTTCTTCAACTAGTAGGTGTTTTCTTTACCCCTTTCCTGGCCTAGCTTCCAATCTCTAGATGGAACAGTCCCAAAGTCTGTTGTGTCAGGAAGCCCATATAAATGTATCCTTAGCCTCCATTTGCTGCATGCCTTCTTGACCTGCTGAGCACATCCTACCTCCAGCTCACCTCTGTGTCTGCCCTGGATTTGTGGGAACATTAACATCTCTTCTAAATTCATAGCAAATACAACAGTGTAACAGGACCACTTCTGGTGCCCCGACTTCCTTTAGGATGCAATTCTGAGTCTGCTCCTATAGATGGAAAACAGAGCACAGACTCACTCTCCCAAAGTCCGTTTCTCATCCCACATTTCTGAGTGTAGAGGGGTCAACAGAGAAAGTGTCTAAACATCATATTTCCTTTAACTAGATTTTATTTTCTCCAAGTTCTATTACTTCCCAGCACTGTTTCTTGTCTAATCTGAGCTAGGAGGAAATCATATTTATATGATTGTAGGTCTAATATCAGAATCAAGTGTGAAGAAAATGGCCAAATTAAAATATGACGTCAGTAATATCATGTCTGTTTTTGTGCAAATAGCACACTGTTTTGATTATTGTAGCTCTGTAGTAATGTTTGAAATCTGGAAGGGTTATTCCTCCAGCTTCATTCTTTTTCTTTGACATTGTTTTGGCAATTCTGGGTCTTTCGTTCACAATTTTTATCTCTACTCCCAGTGCTTTAGAATTGCATATCTTTCTTTCATTATGCCATTCTCCTGACATAGCACAATGCTTGATATATAGTATATCTTTAGTAAATTAGTATTGACTGCACTGTTGGATTTCCACAAGCCCACCAGACCCCTACCACCCCTCCACTACTTGGCTTAATTGGAGGTATATTAAATGCTCTGGAAACAGTCTATCACTGATGCACCATTGAAAGCAAAGACAATTACTGACTTTAGACCTGGCTTTTGCACAGCAAAGGAAACTATAAACAAAACAGGAAGAAAACCTACAGGATGAGACAAAATAATTGAAAATGATGTGACTGACAAAGGCTTGATTTCCAGAATATACAAACAGTTATACAACTTAAAACAAAAAACAAACAACTCAATCCAAAAATGGGCAGAAGACCTAAACAAGCAATTCTCCAATGAAGACATACAAATGACTAATAGGCATATGAAAAAGTGTTCAATATCACGAATTATCACAGAAATGCAAATTAAAACTAAAATGAGGTATCACCTTACACCAGTCAGAATAGCCACGATTAAAAAGTCCACAAACAATAAATGCTGGAGAGGGTGTGGAGAAAAGGGAACCCTCCTACACTGACGGTGGGAATGTAGTTTGGTGCAGCCCTCATGGAAAATAGTATGAAGAGTCCTCAAAAAAACTAAGAATAGGCTTACCATACGATCCAGCAATCCCACTCCTGGGCATATATCTGGAGGAAACTCTAATTCAAAAAGATACATGCACCCCAATGTTCACAGCAGCATTACATACAGTAGCCAAGACATGGAAACAACCTAAATGTTCATCAAGCGATGACTGGATAAAGTTGTGGTATATTTATACAATGGACTACTGCTCAGCCATAAAAAGTAATAAAATAATGCCATTTGCAGCAACATGGATTGACCTGGAGATTGTTATTCTAAGTGAAGTAAGCCAGAAAGAGAAAGAAAACTACCATATGATATCAGTTATGTGAAATTATTTACAAAACAGAAACTGACTCGCAGACATAGAAAACAAACTTATGGTTACCAAGGCAGGAGGTGGTAGCAAGGGACAAATTGGGAGTTGAAGATTTGCAGATACTAATTACTATATATAAAATAACAACAAGTTTATATTGTATAGCACAGGGATCTATATTCAGTATCTTATAGTAACCTATCATGAAAATAATATGAAAATGAATATATGTATGTATATGTAAGATGAAAACCTTATGCTGTATACTAGATATTGACACAACATGGTAAACTATACTTCAATAAAAAATCTAAATAATAAAATATAGTTAATAAAGTAGTAATATTTTATTAATTATGGTAGCATATTAATATTAATATACATCAATATATTACTTTATTACTAATATATTAACTATTTTACTTCTATTTGCTAATTAACACAAAATCTTTTTTAAATGAAAAGAGGATGAGTTCTAATTATATATATATTATGAGCATTTTAATTATGTTTCATGTTTTTCAAAAATTTTTTAAAATATTTTTGGGTAAATTCATTTCAATGTCAGGTTCTAAATCTAGTTTATTTCTGTTTGATAGTAATGATGGTAATAGATGAAAATGATGCTTCTATCATTGCACAAAATATGCACAATATAAAACACACACAAGAGATGAGATTCAGTGTTTGTGATAGTGATATAAAGTCATATTTCAAAGAGCCTTTATATTTTTAACCAGCTTTTGCTCACTTCTTGTCATTGTCATTGTTTCAGCATGCAGTGTAGCAGAAAGAACTTGTTCAGGGAGTGAGAGAACTGTTTCTCTCCCATTTCCTTGGTTGCTTGTGTTTATGTCACTTGTGTTATCCTCATTATTTGAGTCATTCAAATCCATTTGTTAATTTTGTGGGGGCTAGGTTAGTTCCAACTAAGTAAGATTATCAACAAATCTCCTTATATGATTAGACACATAGGATAAAACACTGAAACCTTGGGAAGCCAAACAAATGCATTGTGGATCTTCCTCTCTCCTCCTTCCCTCTCATCTTTCCCCACCCATCCCCTTGTCCTCTTCTTCTTGACATCGTGCAGAGATTACTGGTATAAGTAATGAGGATAAACAGAAGAATTCATAATAAAATCTCCAGAATCTACTTAGGATTTATGACATAAAGCAGCAAATATATGTAATTACACACTCATACTACCACTAGACATCACTGTACATCTACAACAGATAACACATCAAAAACAAGCTCCAGTGCCTACCCTAAACCTTTTCAAAATGCTTTTTGATTTCACAGAGCTCTTAAAGTTATCACTTTCCCAAAATTTTCTGAAAAATAGTGTTGCTTCAGGAAGATCCCTGTCAACAGCTGTCCAGGCTAAATCATGGTCTTTTCCTTCTGTCTCATTGTGGCTTAAATGACCTCATAATATTTTAGTGGGGAAATAAACCTAAACTTTCAAATAACCTTTAGGTTTGAGCTAGAATTGATAATCACCACTTTCTAATGATTTCATATGTCATCGATTCTAAAGGATTATTTGTTTATATGAAGTTATTTTTAAATGCATGTGTCATATTATTAGCATATTGTCAACAAAGAACACACTGAATTCAAATAATCAATATTTTAAATAAAAGTTTGAGAAATGATATCATATTATATATATACATGTATGTATGTATTACTCAGCTTTCCTTATATGGTTCCTGCTTTAATTCCATAAATTAGGAATATATTCATGCTTTAAAATTATAAAGTATTAAATGAATAATGATTCTCCATTTTTCTTTCATCTGCTTCTCTTCTACTGAGTGTATTATTAAGAGAACAAAAATAATTGCCTAGTGGAAATAAGAAGAATTTAATAATTTACCAGAAGTGGTACTAGGTAAAAATCCTCTGAATGCAAATTAAAATTAAATTGGAGAAAAGAGAGTAATAAGTTGGCCTCAAGCATGGATCATATTACACACAAGATTATTATTAAATGCCAGCTGTGCTTTTCTTTGAAGTGGCAGGTTTATCTCTTTTCAAAAATTGAATGCCATTGGTTAATTTGATATAAAAATTTTGTGATTTCCAGATAGCAAAAAAGTACTCATTAAAAATATTTAAATAATTAAAGTGTCCTTTTTCTATTCCAAGATGATGTTATTGAACTAGTGTTCTCATACTGGTTCTTGGCTTGAATTAGAGGACATGTCTCCTGCCCTGCTCCTACATGGTCAAGAATTTCTGAATCAGTAAGTTCTTGTTAAGGGGAAGAACGCCTGTTACAATGGTTTGGCATCGTGGCCTTCGCTATATGAACAAAGAGATTATAATATGGACTTGAATAATAAAGTCATTAAATTTTATATATGATGAATGTCATAAAATGCATATTTTACTTAAAGAGGGAAAGAAAAGCAATTTAAATGGTAAAGAAAATTCAGCCCACCATTCTACCCAATGATTATTTGGGCCATTATGAGTGTAATGAGTGTAAACTGAAGACATAACTCAGCTCTTCTCTTGTTCCATATTAATTTGAGTATTTTTCTCAGGGTGTTTGTATACATTTTTTCTTCATGCACAATGACCCCTAAGGAAGATCAAATTCTTTATCCAGCTTTCAAGTGAGGGAACAGCAGCAACACAGCCTAATGTGAGAATAATTTGTTTGACTGAAAAAGCTTAGAGCCCCAAGGTAGCATCTTTACAAGGGATTTTCAAGTTTATTTTTGGTCATAGTGCTCCTCAATTAGCGTGAAGACCTCATACAAAAATCCTCCAGAGATGCACTACCACTGGAGTTGCCACAATTGAAATACAAATTTCATTGTCCCCTCCAAGTCGATCCTATCACACAAACTTTTCACTGTCATAATCATACAGCTTTCGTTATTCTATGTCTTTTTGATTAGTTTACATAGGAAATCATGGCTATTTGGTGCTTCTAGCATTTTCTTAGTCAGAATGTCCCATTCCATCTGTACCCTTGGTCAGAAATTTTATGGCTTCAAATCTCCTGTACCTGCCCAGGACACTAAAGTCAAAACACATTTTTGCAATACACAATGTATTCTTACATAAAATATATAAGCTGAGCCCCAAATTCCACATGGCTTCTGCATCACTGAAAATTATCTGAATGATATCCAACCAGTAAGCATCCACCCTTAAATTCCAGCAGTTTTTTCAGAATCCCTTTTACAATAATTTTCGGTCAAAATACATAAAAGTATCTATCTCCCAAAGTAAATCTCTCCTCCTTCAACTGAGATTTCCAGTTGTCAGTCTTCTATTATACCAACCAGTAATAACTACTTATGAAAATATGTGTAAGAGAATACAATATTTTATCTTCTTTCTTTTTTGAAGGCATCTTATTGATTAGTCCTGAGAGTACAAGGATGAATGATATGTGTACTCTGCTCTCCAGAAGTCATAAAAGAAAAGAGTAAAGTAGATTGTAAGAGTTAATGTTTTAAATTTAAGTGAAATAATGGAGGTGTGGGAAATGTATCCTGGGAGTCTGGACAAGAAAGGAACCTATAGTTTCTAAAGGAATTTACAGAAACGTAACAGAGATACAGTGAGCAGGATTTTGAAAGAGGAGGATGACTTCTGCCACACAAGGAGTGAAGAGCGTCTATGCAGAGGGCAGAGGCAAAGTGTGGAGACATGAACAAACACGTAGCAGGAGATGAGCACAAAGTAGGCTAAGACTGAAACCTGGGTATGAGACAGAAAAGTGGCAAGAATCGATGCTGACTACATAGACGGCAAGATACAGATCACTGAAGACCCCAGAGTCCTTATCCTTAAGGCCATGATATCTGCGGGGTAATGATGTGAGTATTCTGGCAGAAATGAGCAGGATGGATCCAGAGGGAGAAACAAAGTGATCTGTTTCTCCAATCCAAGTAAGAGATACTAACAGCTTTAACTAAAGTGACTAGCAGAGGGGTTATGGAGCAGGATCAACAGAGCTTTGGAACCAATTTTATTTAGGGAGTGAGGGAAATAAATCAAGTTAGGGTGACTCAAAGGTTTCTAGTGAGCTAGACCCCGTAAACAATACTCCTGCTCCCGGAAAAAGGGGCAGAACAAGGCTGGGCAGAGAGGAGATGAAAGAGTTAAGACAAAGAGATGGTTTCCAAGAAGCTTCGACTTTCAGGTCATCCAGGTAAATGGATGTAGATATAAATATCAGTACATAGTTGGAATGATCCCATAGGGCTATTTTCAACAGTATACAATACAGATACTAGAAAAATACTGAGTTGGAATATAAATGCTCACTTATGTTTTCCACGTAAAATACTCTCCATCAGTCAACGCATGTAAATTATTCAAGACGAACTGCTGCTTTATCATTTCAAACAGAAACACATCTGAAACATTTATATTTAACTCGAGTTCTGTCCTTCAAAATGACATTGTGTTTTCTAAAGTCATGTTCCAAAGATCAACAGTAACTTTATGAGTGTCAGGGCAATTAGTAACCAACTGTCTTGAATCAAGTAAAAGTCTCAGAAACTTTGATCAGTTTACCCCAAATGTAAGATTAATAGGATAACCTTAAGCAAAAGAAGAAAATCACTAACATTTTCAATGCTGGTTGCACTGTCTTCATTTTATGTCCTTGCTAAAATTGATGTCAACTTTCTAAAGGTGATATGACAGCAAGCCATAATACAGAGGTTATATGAGTCAAGATGAGCTAAGTCACATAGTGGTAAAATAGAGTATTCTTAAATCTTAGTTGTTTCGCACAGTGAAAATGATGTTCTCACTCATACAAAGTCCATTTTGGGTACACAGGGATTGTCCTCTGTTTAAGGACATAAAAATCCAGGCCAACTCCCATGGAAAACTGAAATTTGCCATCTCAATACGTAGCCTTCAGTGTTTCTTTGGCAGGAAAAAGAAAGATCAAAGAGAAACACTGTCTGTAACGGGTACAGAATAGAAGTAACTCATCACTTTCAGTTAACTTCCTGTTTGCAGAACAAGATCACATGGTCATAACCCAAATGCAACAGACGGCGGAAAATATAGAACAGCACATGGGTATTTAATGAGCATTATTTGTCTCTGTCATAGAGACCATCAGAGATAGGTGAACATGGTATTGGGTGTTTCAGTAATCCCTTAATCGCCTCTTATGGAAGGTAGATAAAATCTGAACTCTTTAGTTATCAGAGATTCCATCTCTCCTTTTAGAGACACTTTTTGAAGAGCATCATTATGAGATTTCCAAGGAGAAAGAATAGCGAATCCAACAAGTTTTATCATTTCAATTTACATTCCAATTATTATATTCATGGGATTTTTAGAATTAGAAGGATCATATTTAATCTGCTTATTTAAGTACTGAGGAAACTTTAATTCACACAGGAAAAAATAAAGAACTTACCCTGTGTCACAAAGAACTGGCACCCAACTCTTGGTTTCCAATCCAGGGATCTTTTTCACCACACTGTATCCCCTTAGAAAAGTCACTCATTGTCCATTTGGAAATATACAAGATTCTAGAATGAGTAGAAACCAGTCTGGAATCATAATGCATACAGATTTGCCTTTTTCTATCATTATTGTTAGAGATGACATTCATGGTCATTTTCTAAAATAGCTACATAGGAAGAAGAATCACAGATTTAAATAACCCAACTACTCTTACAGGCAGGTGACCAAACTTGACAGCCCAATAAGTGTTATTCATAGATTGGACTTGAACATTTGGTCCCTAAATGCCTCCTCTTACACTTACATTATCAATTCACCTATTTATTTATACATTTAATGATTCATACAGCAATCATTTGTATGTGAGGGGGGTGTGTCTTCAATGTCTTGGTCCCTGAGAATTAAGAATAAATGAGACAGACAGTGGTTCCTCCCCAAGAATTTCACATTATAATGATGAGTCAGAGCCAATAATACGCTGAGAGTAAGGAACCTGAATCATGAAAACAGGGGACTCTCATTCTAACTCTGCTTCTGTCACTGACCTTTTAACAAATTCCACAATCTGCCTTGAGCTGGATTCCTCTGCAGAAGCAAAGATGAGTGGACCCAGAGACCCATGGCCTCAGCATCCTACGCACCAGCTCCCATTGTCAACTCTTACCCCTGATATTCGGCCACATCGTTTAAGCACCACTCACTTTTCACTTGAGTGAACTCAAAGAAATGTTCATACCTTACCAATCAGAGATTTTTGAGACAAATAGAAATAAAACAAATTGTTTTTGATTCTAATGGTCTCCTACACAAAAAAAAAAAAAAAAAGAAAAAATAGATAGCAGACTATCATGAAAGTTCACTTTCCCTCCAGCCTTCCCTCCCTCACTCCTTCATTCTTTCTCTCCCTCTCCTTCCCTCTCTTTCTGTCATCTTCTCCTTCCCCTCTCTCCTTGTCCCTCTCCCTCTCTATCATTTGTTCACCATCTTGTTTTGACCATAGTCCATTACTGACATCAAGTGTGCTCTTGAAAATATCTGGAATTTAATTTTATGACAGTCCATGAGAAAGCAAAATAATTTAGGATTGCCATTGAATCACTGTGAAATATCACTTCACATAGAAAATTTTACTTCTAAAATTTACTCTGAGGCTATAACATGGGGCAGGTTCAGTGACTTATATACAATGATATACCTTTTAACATCATTCATAACATGAAAAAAACACCAAATATTTAAATGATGGAATGCTACGCAGCCAACTAAAATTATTTCATTAAAACTATTTTATGGCTCAGAAACACTGTTTTGTTGTTAATAAAAACATATTAATATTATAAGTAATATATGCAATTTGATAACACTATAAAAATAGAGATATAGACATATACGCCTAAAAAGAGAAACATCAAAACTTTAATAGTGTGAATTTCTGGGTGAGAGATTACACTTGCTTTTAATTTTGTTCTTTGTACATTTATATTAGGAATATGTAGTATATCTGAAATTTTAAAAAAAAAAACTAACTCATAAGCATTAAATGGAGCTTTACAAAAATATACTCTAGATTTAATGTTGGGATGATGTGTATAGACCTGTGACATAAAATAAGCATAATGTAAAAAATATAGCAACCAAAATAAAAATTATTGAACTCTGCTAGAAAGTGAAAAAGGCTCTTTAAAAGATTTATCAAGAGAAATACTATTGGCACCTTGGATGGTAGGATTCTTTTCACAGGCTGAACTACCGCAGGAATTGTAGGACATGTAGCCTTCCTGGCTCCTAGTCACCAAATGCCAGTAGCAGACTCCAATCATTGAGCTAAATTAAATGCCCTCACTATTTCTAAATGCTCAAATGTTAAGAACCATGACTAGAAGATGACCATAAGAATGAAAGAAAACCAACTGGCAATATTTATGAATGGGTTTGCCAGTAAGCTCCCTGCATAACATGGTAGTAGGTTCTAAAGGTCAAAAATAACTCCCAACTGATCTTTCTTATATCAAGTGTCCTTGGGTTAAAGCACCATTCCAAGGAAATGTATACATGTCTGTTAGTTCCAGGCCTTAGGTTTTAATTATATCACTTCCTCAAACTCTCTCTGTAACCTTGGATGTCACTTTGCTTCACTCTCCTGACATCACTTTACTTTTCTGAATCTTTTCAAAATTAGGCTAATGAAAATTCCAGCTCTAAAATTCCAATGTTAATTGATTTACAGACTCATTCATGAATATATTCATAATTTTTACTAGGAGCTACACATACAGAGGCAAAATAAGCAACAACTTGTACTCTCATCAAGGTCACAATCCAGTAAAAGGTTACAAATTTAGCTTATCTAAGAGGGTTAATAAAGTGAGTTCTTAACTGGCTTTATGCCTTTAGTATTAGAATGATTACATAAAGAGTGGCTTTTGAGCAGCGAGCATAATTTTAAGAAAATAGGACTCAGAGATGTGGGAGAAAAAAAGATACAGGAGGTACAAAAATCATGATACATTCAAATCAACTGGTTTAGCAAGAATTGAACTTCCAAATACCAGAGTCTCAAATGATAATCCATTTTCTATAACTACACTGACCCAGGTGTCTTTATTTGTTTGCTTTTTGTTGGAGTATAGTCAGTTACGATGTGTCAATTTCCAATGTACAGTGTAATGTCCCAGTCATGAATTTATATACATATATTTGTTTTCATATTCTTTTTCATTAAAGGTTACTACAAGATATTGAATATCATTCCCTGTGCTATATAGAAGAAATTTGTTTTTTTATCTATTATTTTATATATAGTGGTTAAACTTTGCAAAACTCAAACTCCCAAATTTATCCCTTCCCATCCCCTTTCCCCTAGTAACCATAAAATTGTTTACTATGTCTGCAAGTCTGTTTCTATTTTGCAGATGAGGTCATTAGTATCCTCTTTTTTCTTTCCTTTTATTTCTTTTTCTGGCTTACTTCACTAGAATGATGATCTCCAGGTCCATCCATGTTGCTGCAAATGGCATCATTTTATTCTTTTTTTTAATCGCTGAGTAGTAGTCCATTGAATAAATATACCACAACTTCTTTATCCAGTCATCTGTCCATGGACATTTAGGTTGCTGTCACGTCTTGGCTACTGTATATAGTGCTGCTATGAACATTGGAGTGCATGTATCTTTTTAAATTAGTGTTCTCTCTGGATAAATGTCCAAGAGTGAGATTGCTGGATCATATAGTAAGTCTATTTTTAGTTTTTTGAGGAATTTCCATATTGTTTCCCATAATGGCTGCACCAAACTACATTCCCACCAGCAGTGTAGGAGGGCTCCCTTTTCTCCACACTCTCTCCAGCATTTATTGTTCATGGACTTTTGAATGATGGCCATTCTGACTGGTGTGAGGTGATTTGCATTGCTCTGGTAAGTCGTGATATTGAGCATTTTTTCATGTGCTACTGGCCACTTGTATGTCTTCATTGGAGAACTGCTTGTTTAGGTCTTCTGCCCATTTTTGGACTGGGTTTTTGTTGCTGTTGTTGTTATTAAGTTGTATGATCTGTTTATATATGCTGGAAATTAAACCTTTGTCAGTTGCATAATTTGCAAATATTTTCTCCCATTCTGTAGGTTGTCATTTTGTTTTATTTATGGTTTCCTTTGCTGTATAAAAGCTTATTAAGTTTGAGTCCCATTTGTTTATTTTTGCTTTTATTTCTATTGCCTAGGTAGACTAATCTAGGAGAACTAGAACAAATAATCCTAAAATTTATATGGAATCACAAAACACAAAGCAATAGAGAAGAAAAAGAATGAAGCTGGAGAAATAACCTTCCTAGACTTCAGACAATACTACAGAGCTACAGTAATCAAAACAGCATGATATTGTCATAAAAACAGACATATGGAGCAATGGAACAGAATAGAGAGCCCAGAAATTAACCCACAGACCTACAGTCAATTAATCTTCAACAAAAGAGGCAAGAATATACAATGGAGTAAAGACAGCCTCTTCAGTAAGTGGTGCTGGGAAACTGGATAGCAGCATGGAAATCAGCAGAGTTAAAACACTCCTTCACATATACACAAAAACAAACTCAAAATGGCCTCAAGACTTAAATGTAAGAAAAGTCACAATAAAACTCCTAGAAGAAAACATAGGCAAAACTTCCCTGACATAAATCTTAGCAATGTTCTCCTAGGACAATCTACCCAGGCAGCAGATGTCTTTAGATTAGTGTCCTTGCTGTATGTACCCTTATTGATACTATTACTATACCCAACATTATTACTTTTTAAATGGTTTCCTTCCTCACTAAAGTTCTGAAAGGGAAGCTTGGATCCATATCAAAGATGATTATATACTCCTTATCCCAACAGCCCTTAGGTACCTTGTCTTGCCAACAGTCTTGATTATTTTATCGTGGCCCACTTTTCACATATAATCTGTTCATGACCTCCTCTGATGCCTTTGCTTTCCACTTTATTTTAGGATGCTTTGTACAGGCACTGATAGTGAAGACCCACTAAGACAGGGAAGCAAATCTCACGTGTAAAACCAGCAGCAACGTGCTGGCCATTATCCCCTCTTCCGCGTTGGTTCTCTATGTAGGCAGTCCTGTGCTGTGCCATCCCACACTGAGGACTACTGCTCCTTCCCCACCGCCTTCAGGGCGAGGGGGATGTGGCTGGACACTTGAGAGCAGTATAGTCTTGCTGAGTCCCTCTCTACCCCACCCTCTGCAAAAAAGCAGCTCACTGCCTGATGCTAATACATTTGTTTTTATCTATCTTAATTATACTTAAAACGTTACCACGACCTCTTTTTAAACTTCAGACAGAATGCTTTGACTTATCAAAATAAATTTTTTTCATCATCTGTAGTCAGAAGAACTTTTATTTTTCTTTTTACTTACTAAGGATTTTTGTTATTTTACTTTCCTAAGTAAAAAGAATTTTAATTATTAGATGAGTACATTTTTATTTACTAAGGGTTTTTATTTATGAGGGATTTTTAAAAATAAGAAAATCTTGATGTAATAAGGACATAATCTTTGTATGTAAGTTCTATTATCTCAATCACAAAATCTCACTATTTGCACATTAAAGTGTGGTTTTTAATCAGACCCAAATTTTATCACAAAGATTTTTGTTCTTATAAACATTTTATGCTGTATCAATCAGTGATTTTTATGAAAGATACATATTTTTCAGATAGCTTATTCTCAAATGAAATTACCCATATAGTTATTGGAATTTGGAGTCCATGGAAGAATAATGTAATATTGCTTTGAATTATCCAAAAGGAATTTAGAATATAGTTCTGGATAAGTTCTGAGTCATCAGAATTACTCAGAAAATCAAAAGAAGAATCTGTCTGAGTGAACTGCTCACACTGGTCTTGACTTTTCCACGTTAGATAGAAATGTATCACAAAGAGATAGCAAATGTCTGTATTTCTATAATTATCCCATTCATTGTGTATTTATGTAGTTTGCGTTAGGTAGTCTTTATAAAGACACTAGATCAAAAAGTTTGCCAAAAATTAACACAGGAAGTATTAAACAATATCAGCAGGAACAAATACGTATCCCATTGAAAGCTTACGCTCATTTGTGGCAACCAAAGACGAGGACAGTCAGCTCTTTCCCAACAATGTGCTGTCTTAGTTTTAGAAACGCAGTGGAATGAAATGGAGTTTGATATTCAGGCTGCATTCCTCAGTGTAACGTGGGCAGAGAGCACCCTCTACTTTCTCCTGATTAAATAGCACCCCTAGTCAGGAAGAAAGGAGACACTGGTTCTCTGCAGATATTTTGCTCCGAAAATCAGAAGGGATTTGTCTATAAGGTTCATTACCTCTTGGCCTCCATTGGCAATAACCCATATTCAGGAGGCCACCATTGTGACACCCTCAAAGGAACTCCCTGAAGGAGGCAAAGTCTAGAAGGAGAATACCTGCTCTGAAGTTTCCCACCTTCCCTGAACTGAATCTGCACAGCCACCCCAGGAGGGGAGAATGCGGCTTTGAAAAATAACACCTTTGTTATTCCAAGTGTTAGAGATGAAGCTGAGTTTTCAGATGGCCTCAAGGTTTGTGCACCCTTCACCAAACACAGATGGAAACTGGACTCTTTGAACTGCTTTGAAAATCTGTTACTAAGTATTGCTGTGGGTCTGTGAAGCAGCCATTGCTAACTTCTGACTGCCTGCAATTTTTATGATGACAAGGGATAAAGTAGCTTCATTTTAGAAATAAATGGCTTATATGCTAGGAAGGCAAAACCCATCATCTAAGCAAGATTTAATCTTAACCATGGTAATGCTAAATGGTGGTCTGTCTTTAATAGACGGGGCTTAAATAATAGCATTATAATAAACAAGTCATAGAATATGTAGATAACATTAATTCATTCACCTTGTTATCTGATAATTTTGACTTTTTTTGTTTTGTTTCAATATCATTCTTGGAAGACATTAAAATATATAAACATGAATATCACCGACTTGCATATCAATGACTGGCACTTCAGTTCTTGAGTACATTAGAATATACTGGCCCTTTGAATCTAGAATCAGAAATATTTGCTATAAATAAGTCAATGCCATGCTCTGGGTTATATAGTGGTCCCATTAAAAAAAAAATTTAGATGTAACCCCACAGCTTTTATTTGCCTGTAATAGGAGCAACCATTCCATATAAACCACTGCAAACTGACAATCTTACTTAAGTCAGATTTAAGTCAGCAGACTTTCCAATGTACCCCCTGAGCCTGTTACATACAGTATACAACTAGTATATAACTAGTTAGGTTGTTCTTGTTGTTTTCCCTTCAAAGAAAACTGAATCTCTAGGTAGGCACAAAGACATTCCTACAAACTCGCAGAAGGCTGTGAGGACTTCGGTTGGATTGTTCATAAGGGCAAACCAAGGTTGGGCCAACTTGACTGACAGCACTAAATTCTACATTCTCAATGTAATTTCTTATGATTTTTACAAACACTAAAAATTGTGCATGTATACACAGTGTGTTTGTGTCTGGGCCAAAAAACAACCATCCCTTTGGTTAATGTTATATTAAGCAAGTTTTAATGCTAACGTTTCTATGGAAGCGTTAACTTAGCTGTGTTGTTTATATGCAACTTTTATGGTAGGAGTTTAACAATATCAACAGAGGTACATCATGATATATATTTAATAAGAACACGTACTTTAGCCACAGCAGGCTTCCTCCTTGGAGCACGGCGAGGAGAGCCGTGTGACCCTCTACCCTATCTCAGCAGGCGCACACCAGCAGGACCGAGCAGACTCAGTAATCTCTTCCCTGGACCTATTGAACTTTTTTTCTTTTCCAAAAAAAATTGATGTACATATAAAGAGACCAGGAATCTGAGCTTCCTTGCAACTGCCACCCCCCAGGGTCCGCTGAGTGACTGTAAAATTCTGGCATGTATCATTCTTTATTCCACCCTTCCTGCGCAAGGATTAATCATGGTGAAAGGAAGAACCTCACATCATGGGAATTTACGATCTCTCCATCTTCCTTGAGTTTAAAGTGCTTGTATAATTCAAAAGTGGCACTAAAATTTAAATGATGTTTCAAAAAGGGACTAGTGGGACAATTACCAGTGCCTGATAATAACTACCTAATGTAAGAAAAAGAAAGATATCCTGGAACGAAAAGGGAAGAAAGGGCCGGAAAGGGAGAGAGCTTTGTCACCTGGTTTTCTTCCATCTATTATTTCACTAACAGAGAAGCCAGGAAGATGTGTAAAACCTCATTCACATTCTTGAGGAGAAACACAACTAAATGGAAAAAAATTCATGACTGCTTTCCTGATGTCCACACACCATTCTTTAAAACACTTGCAGAAGGAGTGAGGGCAAGAATGATAGTTGATGGCATCTTCAAGTGACTAGACTTGCATAATACTTGAGACATCTATAAATTCATTCCATGTTTATTATTTTAGAACTGCAAATTATGCCAAGGGCTAGAAATAACATGATCAAAGCAGAGTCCTTGCCAGGGCCACCACGTGTGATTATGCTGCTCATGAACGACCCAGAGATACCCAAGCTGAGGATGGAAGGATGGAAGTGGGGCTGGAACACAACCATGCTCTGCTCACCAAGCCACAGGCTCACAGAGTGCTGCCTGCCCAATGGAGATGGGACAGGGGATACTTTTGTTTTTTTTAATTCCAATACAAAATGGGGACACCTTTTAAAACTCACATGCTGTTACACTGCAGATGCTCTCTGGCCTCAATGTAGCTCAAAGAATATCAATTGGTGTGTCAGGCACAAAAACTGTATAGAACACCTACTCTTTCATGTAAGGGGCCAGCTATCTGCCAGGCACCGTATATGTCACTTTTATCTTATTTGGTCCTCAGAAGAATAAAGTTCTTATTAGGACCAACATGCTGTGGTCCCCAAGCTTGTCTCTCCCCTCATCTCCCTCCCACTCTCCCTTGTGCCTCCTCTGCTCCTCACGGTTCCCTCCCAGGGGGCTTCACACTTGCTAGTTCCTCTGCCAGGAAGACTTCCTCCCATAGCTGCCCCGTGGTTTATACCCTCACTCGGTGCAGGTGCTCAGCTGTCCCTGGGTCAGGAAAGCCTTGCTGGCATCTCTGTCTAAGAGGGAGCCACCTCTCGGCCAACCCCCACGCACTTTGGGCTGGGGGCCCCGGACGCCACCTAGTTTTTCTTCATTTAACTTACCAGTCCCCATCAAAGTTACATATTTCACCAGGGATCTATTTATCATCTGTCTCCCCAAACTAGAACCTAAGTTTCAAAAAAGCAGCAGTTTTTATTCATTTTGCCTTTTTGGCATCATCCCCAGCTCTGCCAACTCTGGGTGTCACACGTGACCTAATCTGTCATCAGTCCATCTGGGTAAACTGTCTCAGGGTTGATCCCTTTCGTCTCCACCCCAGATATACCAACAAAACAGCCAACATTTACTGGCAGGAACCCTCCTCCCGTGATTTAATCAAATTTACGATATTTGAGTGATACATTCTTTTCTGAAGAAACCTTATCTAAATATATAATGGCAAACATGAAAAAGTTCCTTAGCAAGTAACTTCTGGTGATACAGGAGTTTCTCTCCATTGCAAAAGTCAAGGTTCTTATGGCCCTTGCATCAGCTAGGAATTCTCTTCAGCCTCGTGTAACAGCAACTTTATGGAATGGGTTTTTTACGTATCAGGAACTATTTTTTTTCCCTCTAGCAAGAAATTTTTGAAGCTGAAGGTCCAGGACAAAGGCACTCCCTCCACACCTTCAGTACTTCTGTTCCTTCTGTCTTCCTTCTCCTCATTCTCAGGGGTGTGTCTTTTTCCCTCATGGCCGTGAAAGAGTACATTCCCCACCATCCTCTGTCACTGAGACCGTGGTCCAGGCAGAGAAGATCAGTGCAGTGAGGGCTAAACGTACATTCCAGTAAATCTGCCCCCTCTTAAGATTTTCCAGCATTCTGCCCAGCAACTTTCATCCCACAGGGGAATGTTGTGTCACCTGACTGCCCATATTTCAAAGAGAGCCAGAAAAGTGTAGCTTCTTAGAAGAATTCATTTCCCCTCCATTTAAATCAGATTTTGCTGGTAAGAAAGATAGAATGAATAATGAGAATAGAAATAATATATAATCCATCACTGTCCCTACAAGAGAGTAGTGGATATCAGGTTATCAACCAACAGGAGAAAAAGGAAAATGTTTTCTCCATAAAAATTCTCCCAATCTTCATATGGTTGTATAATACAGTTAATGTAATTTTTACACAAGTTTCATTCATAAAGAATTATTCTAAATCATTAATAAAAAACAAATCTCCTAGTAGAAAAAAAAAGGATCAAGGGATATGAGTCTTGCCCAAAAAATAGCCAAGAGAAAACAAAAGATGTTCAACTTCACTTGCAATCGGGAAACGCAAGTTACAACGGGATACTATTTCACATCTCCTGATTGGCAGAAATGAAAAGGCTGGATAATATGAAGCATTTGCAAAGATGTAAGAAAATGACAGCTCCTATATTGCTGGTAAGAGTGCAAATCAGTACAATTCTGAGAGCAATTTGGTGCTACCTAGTAAATCTGAAGATGCTAGAAGAACCAGAAATGCCCTTGTCTGGTAAGCCTCAAAAGATGTGCATACATATACAGACTTTTCCATTGTTTGTGATACCAATTGATGGTTTGGGTGGGCATGGGTTGACCACACTCATTTTATGGTTTGTTCCTTCCCATAATGAGCATAAAGAGGAAGGATACTGCAATAATACATCTTTTGACTTGGACTGGTCCTGATATTTGAATACATATGGAACCAATTCTCACCTATCAAACAATGCTGGTAGAGGAGACATTTACAAATAGCCCCTTTGGGGTCCACATTTCTATCTTGTAATGGAGTTAAGAATAAATGTTCTCTGGTTTTGTTATGGTTTTGCAAACTGTAACCTCTGTGACACTCCAGCCTACCCCATCTCTGCCTCATCGCAGAATATCAATCTGGTGGAGATGAACTAAATATTTGTAAATATTTAGGTAACTAAAAACTGAAAATGACATTAGTAACATGACCAAATCAGGCATCCTTTGCTCATATCGTCCCTCAACAACAACATTCATCCACAGACAAAAGTGCCTTGGTGGGAGCTGTGGGATCCAGCACCATATGCCAGGATCCAGGAGTTGTCTCGCCTACCCCTGCATCAGGTAATGGGCATATAGACTTGGTCCTGGCTCCAACCCCTCTTGGCCACAGTCCAGGAGCCTCTCGGGAGCACTGTTGTAGACAATCACATAAAAATGAGAGAGATTTTGTGGAAGTCCAGGTTTTAAGTAGCACATTGTTAGAGCAAAAACAAACAAAAAACAAATGAGTTTGGATACACTGGGGAAGGTTAAAAAAAAAAAAAAAAGTTAGACGTTACCTACCTCACCCCTCCCCCAAAGCAACACAGCTCAGGGTCATAAGAGGCCTTTTTGGTCCAAAATTTTGCCCAGAGGGGAAGTGAGAGCATGTGAGTGAGTGCCCAGCTTCCTCAGCTATGCAGGAAGATGCCAAAGAGGCCTGTTTCTCTCTGCCCCATCCAGAGTACTGAGTCATGAGCTGCAGGACTGCAAAGTGGGAAGAAGCTGAGAGAGCAGAAGGTAAGACTCGTGGAAGGCATTAGAAGGAACCAGATCCTACCAATTGTATCACAGACTCCATCAAGAAGTCCACCCATAGGTGCTGGGGATGCTTCCCCTGCAGATTCCCCCAGCTGGCTCCTGGGCACCACCAGCTCTCCAGGTACCTAATTCACATATGCCCAAACCCTGTGGCTGGCTCACTGAGTGCGCTCCCAATGGTGGTGACACTAAGCTTTGGAAGATGGAGGATGAGCACATGGAAAAAGCTGTCCGAAATCGGCAGGACAGGAAGAAAACACAACCTTGAGCTTTTGATCCACCCTTGGAAAAGCAAAAGGGAGACTGTCAGCACCTGGCTGAGTGCATTGCAGGACTGATAAAAAGGAATGCAAGCTTAAAAATTCTGCTCCAGAGGGAGAAAGAAATATGGATCAGGTGTATCCATGGAAGGTCTGAGAATGCCACAGATCACGAGGAGGGCTGACAGAAGGTGTTTGCCTCTAGTGTCAGTTAGTAGACTAGAGGAGGTGACTGCTACTTCAAATGCAAAGACAACAACACAAGACTTCTAGGAGCATGAAAAATCAAGGAAACCACCAAGGATCACAAAAATCTGGCAGTATCTAACCCAAAAGACATGGGTATCTGCAATGTATAACTGTTTCAAAGAATAACTGTTTTAAAGAAGCACAATGAGCTACAAGAAAACACAGGAGACAATTTAAAGAAGTTGGGAAAACAATATATGAACGAAATGAGAAGTTTAACAAAGTGATTGAAACAAGAGATAAGGAAGAATCAAATTCTAGAGCTGAAGAATACAATGAATGAAATGAAAACTGCAACTAAAAGAATTGACAGAAAAATGTATCAAACAAAAGAAAGAATCTGTGAATTAGAAGGCAGGACCTTTGTAAGTATTCAGTCAGAGGAGAATAAAAAGAAATAAATTGTGAAGAAAACCTACACGATTTACGGGATACCAGCAAAAGAAACAATCTGCTAATTATTTGAGTCCCAGAAGCAGAAGAGAGAGAAAAGGGGACAGAAAGCTTAGTTTTAAAATAATGGCTGAAAACTTCCCAAAGTTGGGAAACTTTGGATACCCAAGTTCATGAAGTTCACAGGTTACTAAATTCAGCTTAAAGAAGCCTTCTTTAAGACACATTATAATAAAACTGCCAAACATCAAAGACAAAAAAAGAATCTTAAAAGCAGCAAGGAAAAAAAGGTTGTAACTCATCATGGAACTCCCTACAAGGTTATTAGCATATTTCTTAGCAGAAACCCTACAGGCCAGGAGAGAGTAAATATGATATAGTCAAAGTAATGAAAGGAAAAAAAAAAACAACTGCTAACCAAGAATACTCTTTCTGGCAAAGCTGTCTTTCAGAAATGACAGAAAGAAAAAGAATTCCCTATACAAACAAAGCCAACAGAGTTCATCACCATTAGAATTGCCTTACAACAAATCCTGAAAGGAGTTCTTCAGGCTCAAATAAAAGGACACTAATTAATAACATGAAAATATACAACACACTGACAAAGGTAAGTAATAGTCAAACTCAGAATATTCTAATACAATAATATGGTGGTATATTAACCACTTACTCTAGCAAAAGGGTTAAAGAACAAAAATATTAAAATTAATTATAGCTACAATAATTCATTAATGAATGTACAATATGAAAGAGAGAAATTATGACACCAAAAACATAAAATGGGTAGTAAATGGGTAGAGTTTCTATGTGTGATCAAAGTTATATCAGTGTAAAACAGATGGTTTTTTATATATTATGTTTTATGTAAGCTTCATGGCAACCAGAAAGCAATAGCCTACACTAGTATACAAAAGACAAAGAGAAGGAAATCAAAGCATGCCACCATGAAAAGTCATTAATTCTCAAAGGAAGACAGCAAGAGAGGGAGAATGAAACAAGGGAACCACAAAACAGTCAAAATAACTAATAAGATGGCATTGCTAAGTCCTTACCAATCAGTAATTACTCTAAATGTAAATGAATTAAATTATCCAATCAAAACGCATAGAGGGGCTGGATGAGTAAAAAAGACCCAAATAAACCTTAAAAATTTTATGGAGCCCCTGAGGAATCCCCAATAGCCAAAGCAATCCTGAGAATGAAGAATAAAGCTGGAGGCATCTGCTTTCTGATTTCAAACTATATTAGAAAGCTATAGGAACCAAAACAGCATGACACTAGCATAAAAATAGATACATAGATCAATGGAACAGTATTAAGAGCTCAGAAACAAATCTTCAACCACTATTTGACCAGGGTGTCAAGAATACTCAATGGGGAAAGGGGTCCCTTCAATGAACAGTGTAGAGAAAACTGGATAGTTACATGCAAAAGAATGAAACTGGACTCCTATCTTGCACCACTCACAAAAAATTAACTCCAAATGGATTAAAGGCTTAAACATAGACCTAAAACTCCTAGAAGAAAACATAGGGAAGAGCTCCTTGACATCCTGACAATGATTTTTTGGATGTGACAGTAGAAGCACAAGTAACAAAAGCAAAAATAAATAAACAGGACTACATCAAACTAAAAAGCTTTTGCATAGCAAAAGTAACAATCCACAAAATAAAAAAGGAAACTAACAAATGGGAAAAATATTTGCAAATCATATATATATAATAAAAGGTTAAAAACCAAAATACATAAAGAACTCATAAAACTATTTGCTCATTAGTTAAAAAAAAATCCAATTAAAAAATGGACAGAGGAACTGAATAAACACTCTTCCAGAGAAGATAAACAAATTGCCAACACACACATGAAAAGATACTCAACATCACTAATTATCAAGGAAATGAAAATCAAAACAATAGTGGGACACTTCACATCTATTAGAATGTATTTTATCAAAAGAAGAGAGATAACAAGTGAGGATATGAAGAAAAAGGAATCCTTGTGCACTGTTGGTAAGAATGTAAATTGGTACAGTCACCTTGGCAAATACGGAGGTTCTTAAAATGTACAAAATATAACTACCATATGATCTAGCAATCCACTTCTGGGTATGCATCCAAAGTAAATAAAATTAGAATATCAAAGGGAAATGTGTACCCCCAAGTTCTGGAAGCATTATTCACAACAGCCAATATAGAAACAATGTAAGTGTTTGTCTACAGATGAATAGATAAAGAAGATGGTGTGTGTGTGTGTGTGAATATTATGCAGCCATGAGAAAGAAGGAAATCCTGCCACTTTTGACAACATGGATAAACCTCAAGAACGCTATACTCTAAGTGCAATAAATCAAACAAAGACAAGCAGTGTATGATATCACTTATACATGGACTCTTAAAAAGCTGTACTCATGGAAACAGAGTAAGACGGTGGCTGCCAGGGGCTGGGAGATCAGACAAATGAGAGATGTTGGTAAAAAGGTCCAAACTTCCAGTTATAAGATAAGTTCTGGGGAGCTAATGTACAGTATGGTGACCATAGTTAATATTGCATTATATATTTGAAAGTAACAAAATCCTAAATGTTTTCACCCAAAAAAAAAAGAAATGGTAATTATGTGATGCGATGGAGGTGTTAACTGACACCATTGTGGTAATCATTTTCCAATGTATATGTGTATCAAATCATCACAGTGTACACATTAAACTTATACAATGTTATATGTCAAATTCTATCTCAATAGACCCAGAATAGAAAAAACTGGGTTCTAATCAAGAAGGCAAACCCTGCCCTAAATATCCTGGCCCTAAAAAAGAAAATCATTATCAATAAGCAAATATGCAAAGAATACATAATTATGCAATAAATATGTGCTCTGTGTATTCATGTTTTTGTCAGTAACAAGTCATATTATTTTGAAAACTATAAAGAAAACATTTTCTCTGAAAAGTATTTGTATATGTTTTGGTGCAGCAAACACTGTTACTGAAGTCAGTACAGTGAGTCCACTCTTTCAGAAAAATTAATACATTTAGGAGTACTATTGGGCCAAATTTCTTGTTTGACTAGAGAGGGTTCATTGGCATTTCTTACTCCTTTTATACTTCAACCATAATATAAGGAATGGTTTTATATATATATATATGTACACACACACAAACGTATATTCTGTGTGTGTGTGTGTGTGCGCGTGTGTATATATATACAATTAATCAAAATGGAGTTTCTCCTGACCTAATGATGTATTGAATACCTTAAAAAGTGTTCACACATAATTTCCTCCAGTGTATGCAATACAGTAAGAAATATAAAACTATATTTAGAAAGTAAATGGAAAAATATTTTGCCATATGGTGGTCATATGAATAATGTATTACATTTTAATTGAGAAGTTATAGTTCTTCAATAAAGCATTAGTTCGTTTATTTTTTCGAGTTCACAGCAATATTTAGTGTATTTACTTTCTCAAGGGATGTTTTGTTATCTCTTTCATGCTCCACAGGCCTCCATTAAAACTAAGATATACCAAACGATCACTAAAGAGTCATTTATCAAAGCCTCCCTTTGCTTTTAGTATTTATGACTAGTGCCCTCAATGTTAAGTGAATAGAATATACATTATCCAAGTTACAGTACTTCATTCAGTGGTTACACAATATAGGCATGAATATTTTAAAGGTATGCATAATTGTATAATTTCCACATAATATATGAAATCTACACATGTGGTATTTTCATTCTCATGTTATATAACGTTCATTCTAATGTCAATTTTAAATCATGTATTTCTAAATATTATATAAAGATTCAGAAGTTAGTTTAAAATTACTTCTTCCCCTATTCTGCCAAAAAAAAAAAAATGGGGGAAAAAAAGGTTAGCATTCATCACTAGTGTTAAGCAAACATAACAAGATATATGAATAGAACCAAGTGTGAAGAAAATGGCCAAATTACAACATGACGTATTGATTAGAATCGCTTAAGACCTAATCATTAATGCACATTTATGGCGACATTTTCATAACTGGCTAACAAAAATTATTGGTCCTTCAAGAACTTGAAAAGAAATAAGAAATTCATCCAAGAATTAAGCTTCAAAAATAATACATAATAAATCTTTTCAAAGGGATAGGCTGAGTCTCAGGCCAAGTGCACATGACTATATAATAACCTAACTGACAGTTTACTACAGTGTCAGGAAGAAGGTCTGAAAGCCAGTTTGGGTTAATCTGGAAGCAAAGAGAAAAACTGAAGTTGTGCCCAACTGAGGTAGGTGTTACCTCCAAGACTATCTCCAGTCACTTCTGCCTCCTGGTATTCAAATCCCACAGGATCCCTCCCATATTGTAACAGCATTAGTCGGAATGACCAATAAGTAATGGCAGAAATGATAGTATGTTTTCTCCAAGACCGGTTTATAAAAGAGTGGGGCTTCTGTCTTGGTTGCTACCTGTCTTCTGTTCCTTGGATCTGGGGACGTCACGTCATAAGCGTCTCCGTGGGGAGGTACATGTGGTGAGAAACAAGCCTTCTTCTATCCCCACCACTTAAGTGAGATGAGAAATCTTCTAGCTTCATTCAAGACCTAATACACTTCAGCCCTGGCTAATAGTTTGACTCATGAAACTCTAAATCAGAACACTACAGCAAAGCTAATCCCAGATTCCTGACCTTCAGAAATTGTGTGAGATAATACATGTTCGTTGTTTTAAGCTTGTGTTTTAGTTTAATTTGTTGTGTAGTTATACATAACTCATACAACATCTAAGCATAGCAGCAGAGAGACAGAGAGAGACTAGTGCGCACTAAATTTTGATCTTCAAACTCACTAACAAGGTCTCTTTTAAATGTGTGTAGATGCACAGTTTCCACCAATAACCTCAAAGACACGTTGGACAGGAACAACTCCATGTGTTTCACGTGTGCCATGCAATTTAGATGGCTGTTAAGCAATTCATCAATATAATTTCTCCTTTTCTGGTTTAATATTCACCAAGCAACCCTCTGACTGATTTGACTTTCCAAGAAGTCTGACCACAAAGAGAAACTGCACTGATCATGCTGGCATGAATAATCACATCACTGGGAAAGCTGCTCTCCCTTCTAAATTCAATTGGCAATCTGATTTTAGACATTTGCATTGAAAGACTAGTTAAAACGAATCTGCCGCTGACAGAGCCTGCTTTCAATAGACTGTGAAACTTGAGATTCTGAGCCTTAAAGAACGGAGCACCAGTTCATCGATGCACAGAACTTGGCGTATTTACAAAAGTGCTATCTTCTTGGGTGGGTAGACTACAGTTCTTCTGCAGATGACACTTCCCTTAAACCAACATTCCTTTGTCAGAGCATCTCATGGCTTGATAGCAACATGACAAAAGAAATCCCCTATCTCTTAGATCAAGTAAGAATTCACATCATAGTCACATTTCATACCATGGAAGCTCTATGAGGAGAGGGATTCTGTCTTGTTCATTCGTTTGGTATATCCTATTCCCGGTACAGTGAGGAATCAGTAAATATTTATTAAATGAATATAAACTTAAATACTACCCAGACATTCCTCTGTGTTTCACCACTCATTTCTCTCCTCATTCCTCACAGAAGCCACTGCACCTCTTTCCTAATTTCCTCATGCATCTAAAAGTGAAACATCTCCTGTCAGTAAACGACTTGTCTCCTGTTCACCATCAAAATGTGAGTTTCCAAAGGGAAGATTTCTTAACTTCCTGCCACAAAGTCTGTATCAATTTGTATTAACAATAAGACACATTAACATGCCCTAAAGACCACTCCATATTCACACACACACATATAACTAATTGAGTTAAAGTGATGACTTTCTGACTGGTTCCTATTTTTTTTTGAGTTACAACTGACATATAATATTACATTAGTTTCAGGTGTACAATATAGTGATTCAATATTTTTATACAGTATGAAATAATCACAATACAACCAGTTACCATCCATCAAACAAAACTGTTACAATATTATTGACTGTATTTCCTATGTGTACATTACATCTCCATGACTTATTTTATAGCTAGAATTTTATACCTCTTAACTCCCTTCATCTGTTTTATCTGTCCCTCCTTTCTAGCAACTCCCATTAGTTCTCTGTATCTGTGAGTCCGTTTCTGCTTTGTTCAACTGTTTTATTTTGTAGTTTCCACTTATAAGTGAACTCATAAAGTATTTGTTTTTCTCTGTCTTAATTATTTCACTTAGCATAATGCCTTTCAGATCCATTCGTGGAATTTGAAAAGGTATGTGCCCTTTCATTCACTGCAGCACTGTCTACAACAGCCGAGATACGGAAGCAACCTAAGTGTTCATCAACAGATGAATGGATAATGAAGATGTGAGAGATGGAGAGATAGAGAGAGAGATAGATGGATATCTCCACACACACACAGTGCACTATTATTCAGCAATTAAAAAAAAAAGAATAAACTTTAGCCATTTGCAACAACATGGATGGATCTAGCTTCTAATTTTTGTGGGAAATCTACAACATCACAGTTGAGCACAATACTGACTTTGGCTTTGTAAATGTTAAGTGTAAAGGAATTACATCACTAGCCCTCCTCTACTGAAAACTGTAATTAAAAAATACCAGATGCGTCACAAATTATATAACATTGTTTCTAGGCTTTAGAATAACATTCTGGCTAATAAAGTCCTAGGTCAAAGTTTTTACATTATGAAAGATACTGCCCTATTACTCTCAAGAATGTTCTACCACCTTACGATATTACCACTATTTTATGGGAGATTCTAAATCCACACCAACTAGATATTAAAAAATGTTGCCTAATTAGAAAAAAATTAGAAAAAAATTGCATAAATCCTTTATTTTGTATATTTTTCAATAAAATATTTTATATATTTTTCAATTAAATGTGAGATTGCCCACTTTTTTTCATATGTGTTTAATACATTTAAATAGTTTTTGAATAAAATGACTGTTTCTTTAAAGGTTTAAAAAATATTTTTCTATTCATCTATTATTTATTGATTTGCATGAGCTTATTCTATAAAATTCAATTTTTTCATATAAAAATATTTTGTTATTACTTATTTGACGCATTTATATTATATCCCTAGTTTTTTGTTAGTTACATTACTATTTGATACATATAAAATATATGTATTATAAATACATTTATGAAAGCATTAAGTTATAAAGTATACGAATAAAATGAGTACCCACGTTCACAACTACTTTACATTTACCCGTGAGGTCAATACAACAATTTCAGGAAACTTGACTACAGAGGTTTTTCCATTTCATTCAGACTACATAGCCCTCCATTTGTTTACTCCTAGATGTATTCCCGTGTTTATATGGATGCTACTGTGAATGTACCATTTCTTAAAATTCTATATTCTATTTTGGTTTTAAATTGACTTTATTCTCTTGTTAAATTCACTATCTAAACCTAGTTGTTTGTTTTTTAGGATTTTTCTGTTTTACATACCATGCTACGTGTGAACAAGGACAGTTTTATTTCTTCTATTCTAGGCTTTACTTCTTTCTTCGTGCTTCATTGTCATAGCTACGATATCTAGGACAATGACGAATAAACATGGTTAAGTGTGGGTGTCTTTGCCTTATTCCCAGTCTCTGAGGGAAACTTTTTAATATTTACAACCAGTGAGCTTGCTATTTGCTGTATCCTTGGAATCTTTCATTTAAAGTAATTTAAGCTTATTGTTGGTTTACAAATAATTTTTATCATAAAGAGGTGTTATATTTTTACCAAATGCTATTTCTGAATCCTACTACTGAAAGGATTACATGAATTTCTTCCTTATTTTGTTATCATGGGGAACTATACTCAGTATTTTGAAAATGTTAAACTAATCTCAGATTTCCAGGACAACCACAACTTGTTCCTGAAGTCTAACTTTTTTTATACGTTGCTTGATGAATTTGACAATATTTTGCTTTGAATCACTACATCCATATTTATGAGAGTCACTGGTTTATAAATATTTTTTATATTTCTGTTCAGAATTTTTCATCAAAATTTTGTATAAACCAAGGTAGGAAAATTACCCTTTAAAAAATCTCTTTAAATGTTATTTCTATTATAAAAGTTTGATAAGTTCCACAGTAAATCATCTAAACATGTTTTTCTGTGCAGGGATAGGTATATGCATGTGAAGGATTTAATTACAGATCCAAATATTTTTGATAGGATAGGCCTATTCAAATTTTCTGTCTCCTCCTGTATTGGTTTTGGTGACTTCTGCTTTTAAAAGAAACTGTCCGTTTAACCTACGTTGTCAAATTCACTAGCAAATATTTGTTCATAATATGAGCTTTATTATCTTTTTAAATCCCTGCAGAAAATGCACTACTGTTTCCTTTTGCATTTCTAACATCAGTAAATTTTATTTTTTTCTCTTTCTCTGGGCAGAGATTGATATATTTTACTAGTGATTTCAATGATAGCACTTTTGAATTGGTTATTTCAATTGTACATTTATTTTCTATTTGGTTGTATTTTCTTGTTTTACCATTTTGTCTATTTTTAGAAAAAAATGTACGTTTACCTTCAAATTTCTTGAGATACATGTAGAAGTTGATATTCAACCTCTACTGTTTTCTAAGAGATGCATCAACGGTATCATTCTCTTTCTGCTTAGATGGACAAAATCGTAAGATAGCATGTCTTCCACACAGTCAGAAAAAAGCAGAAAACCTCCAAAACCATAACTGTTTTTTGTTTGTTTGTTTGTTTGTTTTGGTTTGGTTTGGTTTTTTTTTTAGCCAAAAACAGCGCTAAGGTCAAAAGGCAACCAGGTGAACTGAATGTCAAAAGGTTTATAAAAGCTGCCAAGGAGATACAGGTGCAAACTGTTTTTACCTTTCACAGAGCAGTGGAGGACGAGGCGGCCACAGCACAGGAGTAAGAAGAAAAGTAACGATTTCACAAGTCCATGACAGCCGGAATAGTGAGACCCTTTAGAATCCACGGGCGTCCCAGACAAGAGCAGAGCCTGCACTCACTCAGTTCACTTTTCTCTGCCTCTAAACCCTGTGCTCCTCCTGACTGCAGAGCAGGAGACCTGAGTCCTCCTTTCTGGGGAGGCTGAAGCACCGCCCACTTCCTGGAACCTGCTCTCAGGAAGTAAAAGCCTTCAGCTGTGCAGACCTGGGCAGGAAGCACTTTCAGCCCTAGGGTGCAGGGAAAGACCTACTCACTCTGATAGAGGGGTGCAAATGTTAGGCAGTTGGATAGAAATGAGCACTGGGCGGTGGAGAGGCAGGGGATAGGAACAACCCAGAAAATAACAGTAATTTTGCACTCAGGATAAGGGACTCAAGAACCTTTTACTTTCTCTAAATGAGGACCAGCAAAGAAGTCGGCTAAAATCAAACACTGCAGTTGCACAACAGAGAGAAGGACTCGTCTTAACCTGACCCAATGCTCATTATAATGTAATTAACATGACGGTTTGAGCCCCCTCCCATAGGTTTCTCTGTGTGCTTCATGGGTAAGAACCTGCCCAAAAGAGGATGGGTGTGTCATCACTAGGAACCTGAGCTGTCAGTCAGCCTGAGAACTCAAAGAACCTGAGCCGCGAATCAATCAATCACGAAAAAGCCCCTAAGCCGGGATACACAAAAGGGAAAGACAAAGTAGCGGCGCCATTTTTCCTCTCTTGCATCGGCCCGCTCCCAGTCCTCCGGAGTGTGCTGTATGTTACCACCATTTTACTTCACTAATAAAATCTTCTGTTTATATCACACTTTCTGACTCTCATTAAAAATTCTTTTTTTTTTTTTAAGGTGACTAAGAACCAAGGCAATTTTTATTTTCATCCTCCCAGTAACAACGGCAGCAGCCTCGCCCCTGTTTTGAGTAAGGGGAAATTGCTGCTCAGGCGAACTGGGAGGTAAAAGCTGCCTGCACTGACGTGGGAAACTGGAATAACCATCTGCCCACATCAGAAAGCCCTGAACACAGAAACAAACCACAGTCCCTCCACCACCAGTCCCAGGGAAGGTTGCGGCTACTGACAGGGCAGTCAAGGCAGGAAACCTGACTGAGCTCGCAATCCCGCTTGGCGCTGATACAAAGCAGGTGTGCTGTCACTGGGGGAGGTTAGCTCAATTCTACATTTATTTTCTATCTGATTATATTTTCTTGTTTTATCATTTTGTCTATTTTTAGAAAAAAATGTACGTTTACCTTCAAATTTCTTGAGATACATGTAGAAGTTGATATTGAGCCTCTATTGTTTTCTAATAGATGCATCAACAGTATCATTCTCTTTCTGCTTAGATGGACAAAACCATAAGACAGCATGTCTTCCACAGTCAGAAAAACAGAAAATCTCCAAACCATAACTTTTTTTTTTAGCCAAAAACAGCGCTAAGGTCAAGAGGCAACCAAGTGAATTCAATGTCAAAGGGTTTATAAACGCCGCCGAGGAGATACAGGCGCAAAGTGTTTTTACCTTTCACAGAGCAGTGGAGGACGAGGCGGCCACAGCACAGGAGTAAGAAGAAAAGTAACGATTTCACAAGTCCATGACAGCCGGAATAGTGAGACCCTTTAGAATCCACGGGCGTCCCAGACAAGAGCAGAGCCTGCACTCACTCAGTTCACTTTTCTCTGCCTCTAAACCCTGTGCTCCTCCTGACTGCAGAGCAGGAGACCTGAGTCCTCCTTTCTGGGGAGGCTGAAGCACCGCCCACTTCCTGGAACCTGCTCTCAGGAAGTAAAAGCCTTCAGCTGTGCAGACCTGGGCAGGAAGCACTTTCAGCCCTAGGGTGCAGGGAAAGACTGTACTCACCATGATGGAGGGGTGGAAAGGCAACAGCCTCGTCCCTGTTTTGGGGAAGGGGGAATCGCTGCTGAGGGGACCTGAGAAGTAAAAGCTGCCTGCACTTAAGTGGGAAACGGGAATAACCATCTGCCCACATCAAAAAGCCTTGAACACAGAAGCAAACCATAATCCCTCGCACCACCAGTCCCAGGGAAGGTTGCGGCTACTGTCAGGGCAGTCAAGGCAGAAAACCTGACTGAGCACGGAATCCCGCTTGGCGCTGATACAAAGCAGGTGTGCTGTCACTGGGGGAGGCCGCGGAGCTCTCTCAAGCAGGCCTATAGGGAAATTTAGAGATGAGTGTTTATATTAGAAAATAAGAAAGGTTTCAGATCAATGAATTCAGCTTCCACCTAAAAAAAATAAATAAAATAAAAACAGAAAGAAAGGCAAATTAAGCCCAAAGCAAGAGAAAAGGAGGAATGATGAAGATAAAAGAAGAAATCAATGAAGTAGTAAACAGGAGAAAAAAGCAGAGGAAACGCAAGGAAATCCAAAGTTGGCTCTTTGAAGAGATCGATCAAATTGATAAATCTCTAGTCAGGCTAGCCAAGAAAAATAGAGAGAAGACAAAATGACTATTTTCAGGAGTAAAAACAGGGAGAGTTGCTCAAATCCTACAGAGATTAAAGGGTAGCGTGAGAATATTACACACAGCTGTTTGTTTGCAAATGTATTCAGAGACAATTAGCAAAGCTCGCTCAAGAAGTAGATAAACTATGTACAAATCTATTTCTCAGCTTCCTTGTACCCATAATGCTATTTACATCAACTTCCAAATTCAAAACCCTTTCAAAGATATATATTTTAAATAACAGAAACAGACACAAGTAATGCAACATGTTTCTGAATAAATAATATAAAGCTTTAATCAAAAGACAAGTTTTAAGAAATAAATGCAATGTCAAAGACAGATATTAAATCCAAGACACATGGTGCTCCTAATAGGAAGTCTTTGAATAACTATTAAAAAACATATTCATATTAAAATAGAGTAACTGTTTTGCAGAAAAATAGATAGGAATAAATCATATCAAGAATGTAAGCATTTTCTCTGAGAAGAACACAGTTTACTAGATATATTGCTCAGGAAGCAGAATTCTCTTCTGGTGGCTCCGTCAATGATCATTTATCCAAACAATTAAAATGAATTTTTAAATTATAAACTATTAAGAAAATAATTTTCAAAACAAAAACTCACTAAGCATGCTAGTCTCATGTTACTTACTGTACTGGAACAAACTACCACAAATTTAGTAGCTTAAAACAACACAAATATTTTCTCTTACAGTTCTGGAGGCCAGAAGTCTGCAGTTAGCTTTACTGAACCAGAGCCAAGGTGTAGACAAAGCTGCATTTCCTTCTGGAGAGTCTAGGGGACAATCCATTTCTTTGCCTTTTCAGCTTCTGGGAGCTGCCTGCATTCCTTGGCTGGGGACTACTTTCTTGTATCATTCCAACTTCTTCTTCCCATCATTACATCGCCCACTTCCTACTTTTGACCTTCTTGCGCCCCTCTTATAAAGGACTCATGTGCTAAATTAATTAATTAATAAAATCCATCACACCAAAATTAATAAATAAATAAATAACTGGGGCAATGTGCACTTTGGACAAATTATAAACAGTAAGATGTAAAAAGGCCAAAAACCAACTGCCATTTCTGAGGTACCAGGAGCAAACAGCAGGGACTGCGCATGATCCCTGTACACTGCACCAGCAAGGGGGTGGGCTGACCTCAGCCTCCCCTCCCACCCTACCCACTGGTCTGCCCCTGCCCTCAGCCCACTTAAGGAACCAGCAGGAGTGAGCAAGGGCACCTGTTTGTTGTTTTCACTCCCTAGTGCTGCAATAGAGTCCCAGAAAAGCCTTGCCTGAATTTAGGAAAAAAAGAAAAGAAAAGAAAAGAACTCATGTGATGATGATACTTACGGCCCATCGGGCTTACCCCAGGTAATTATGTTTTGAGTTGTGTCCCCCTCAAATTCATATGTCTGTTGAGTTCTAAACCCCCATACCATAGAATGTGACTTTAGTTAGAAATCAGGTCACTGCACATGTCATTAACAAAGATGAGATCATTAAGGTGGGCCTTCATCCAATATGACTGATGACACATTATAAGAAGGGGAAATTCAGACACAGAGATAAACACCGGACACAAGCGGAGAACACCATGTAAAGATGAAGGCAGTGATTGACGTGATGATTCTTCAGGTCAAGGAACACCTAAGATGGCCAGTAAACCACCAGAAGCTAGGGGAGAGGCATGGAACGGGTTCTCCCTTACTATTGAAACTTCCTTGCATCCACACCAAACTGAGCATTTAGATGCCAAATACAAAGTCAGGCCACTGCCTCCCTTCCCAAGCATTCACTCCCACTATCTTGCTTGCTAACTTCCACATCAGCAATCATATACCTTCCACTTCTATCTTCCATCTTTCAAATAAAGTTAAGTAAAGACCAAAACCAAATCTGCATCTAGACATCTAACTTCATGGGAGGGAGTTTTTACACTTTTCACCTAGAGTGAAGTTGAGATATAACCTATAGGACTTAGCAAATTCCTCCAGCCATTGAGGCAGAGAGAGAGAAAATGTATGAAAACTGAGAGGAGAAAAACAGAGACTGAGGCTTGAATCAGAAGAGACCAGCCATTCCAAGATTAACAGGGAATAGACATTTATAGAACAAGATTTAATACTTACAGCTTTTGCATGAAATTATAAATACTAGGTTCCTCAAATCTAGAAATGCCTTAAAGGAAATAGTCATAATTGTAGTCTATTGCACTCTAAAAGTTTCACAAAATTAGTATAAATGATCTGGTCCCAAGGCACACTGAAGCCACCATAAAATAGCATGGGATTAGGAAAAGCTTAAAGTATCCCTGATATGTGAAAATCATAAGGTGACCAAAAGCAGAAATGCACCTTTTAGTCACACTGAAATGGCAATATACTTGGCCAAAATTTTGTACCTCCTATATTAGTTAGGATTCCTTAAAGCACATAAATTCCCATGCAAACTGGGGATTCAAAAAGAAATGTTTATGCATTAGAAAAGTCCAACTCTACCTGGCTTTATGTATGGGTTGATTTGGGGATTCAATTAAACTACAGAATTCAGTATGTCTCGTTTCTAGGTTTATTCCTCCTCTGAGTTTGCTTCACATACAGGCTCCGTGAAATGGCTTTTGATAATCCAAACCCACGCGTTCACTACGTCTTGTGAATTCATGTCCATCAAAATACTAGGCTGAATCTCTCTTCCAATAGTCTCATAACAACTTCAGTGTCTTTTTTGGGTGAGTGGGGGCTCACTTGCTCATCTATGAATGAATTATTAGGCAAAGGAAATCTGATGTTCTGATTGGCTAGGTCTAAACCACATGCTTGTGCCTCTGGGCAGAAAAGAAGCTAAGTTTGCCCAAAACACAAAAGGTGATCTGGGGAACTTGTGGTTCCTTAGGGAAAATATACATATACACTAGATACTACTAGCAGATGAAAGGGAAATGTATTAGACAGACAAATACAGTTGAGTTTACCACAGCTCCAAGCCCACAACTGATCCTTGCTGCCCTCCGTTGATTCGGGAGGGAGACATATAAAGGACATGCCAGATAAAAGCTACATTTCACTACACATGGACTATGGCCTCAACTACACATGGACTATGGCCTCATATCCTATGTGGACTACTGATGAGGTGGGCAACATATGTGGAAAGGACTTTTTACTCTGGTTGGTTGTAGAGCTTGGGTCTAATGCAAGCTGCTGTGACCCTGGGACCTTTCCCCAAAGACTCACACATGAATACCACCACAATGGTGGGTATAAAAGGAAGGGTAGACCAACCTATGGAAGAACACATCGCAGAGGAGGGTAAGAGAGAGATTAATTTCTGTTCGTCTCCTTGTCTCACTACCACTGCCTCTCCAAAAACAAAGCCTCATTTCCCCCTCAACCTGTGTGAAAACCCAGTGCTTCTTTTACAAGACGGACTCAGACAACGTGGACATCTGATGGGAGGCCCGTCGGCAGATGAATGGAATGGAGGGCAGATTTCCACATGGGAACTTTTAGCGAAGAAGGGACTCTGCTCCTTAGTGGGAAAGGAATATTAATTCAAATCAGAACTTCTCACATTTTTTAAATTCAGATCTCCTTTGAAGCAAAATAAAAATCTCATACTCTTTATGTTATCTGGATTTTTCACAAATCAGCACCAATGCCAAGATCATTTTCAAAAGCAACAAGGCATAGCTTTAATTTTGAAAGTGGAGATTTAAACTGGCTGGTCTGCTTGACGCAAGTGCCTCACATCTATAAACTCTGAATAATGGAGCGCAGCCTTACCTTCATTCACTTGGAAACCAAGCCTCCTGTGCTGCTTGTTGGTAAATGATCTCAGTGTAAAAGGCATGCTAACGAACACAGCCGGTTAATTTGAATACGCCTTTTAATACTAAGCCTGAACCCAAGGTTGTCTCAGAGTCCCTTCCCTGGGGCAGTGGCAGGAAACAGGGCAAGCGTGAGCTTCTTCCCCATCCTCACTGACCATCACTCCCTGCACTACTTGTTATTATATTATTAGCCCTAAACTGTTATTTTTTGTTAAAGATAATATACATATTATTATCTTTAAATTATATTTTTAGCAGATGATAACCGTTTATTTTGTATTATGTTTGCAGCTAATTATTCTCAAATATACTGTATTGTTTAATATGCAAATGATGTGGCCAGGATGCGTCCACGTATCTTTGGCAGTTGGAGCTGGCAGGTATTTTTTCTAATTGGTCAGGACCCAGCCCAGAGTGGTCACTGCCTGTACCAAATTGTTGTTAAATATTTTTCAAGCTGTCTTTTCCCAGGATATTTAGGCAGATCAATGAAGCTTAAAAAAAAAAAAAAAAGAAAGAAAGAAGTCAAAGTTCATACAGGGATTTTGAAAATGGTAAAAGTGACATTCTAAAATTATGTGGCTAGATGAACTACTGATTCTGTAGTATTGGGGCAACTGATTCGTCTTTTTTTAATAAAAATGAGAAACTACATATTGTTTACGGCTTATTAAAATCCAGATGAATAAATACTTTCAGTATAAATAACTGAAACCATAAAAGTACCAGAGGAAAGGATGGGTAAATCTTTATAATCTTAAGACTAAATAAGGTCATTCTAAATTTGTCACAGACCATAGAAGCTAAAAAAAAAAAGTTTGACCATAAAAATTCTCTACATAAGGAAAAATAAAACACATCCAAAGAGAGAAGAAAATTTATCATATGTTTGGACTAATATTCAAATAGAAATAACATTTGCAAATCAAAATCAAATGAAATTATTAATACAAATAACCTGGCATAAAAATATAAAAAGGAAATGGAGAAACTAAACAATAATTACATTGGAAAATTATTAGTAATTTACAACACCAGATTTCAAATAATTCTTCTTTCATCATGACAAGTTTAAAGAGAGGCAGTATTGGAAAATGAGTGGAAGATCAGATATTGTTTAAAAACATTTGGAAAGTATGTTAGTTTGTTTAATGATTTTGGAAGGCAACTTGGAAGTGTTTATCAAAATTTTAAATGCATGTATAATCCTTGACCCAGCTTTTCAATGTGTCAATGAACTGTGTCAGTGAACTGGGTACTAGCTAAATAAGTCATGATAAATCAGTGCAATATTTTATTAGGTTAGCAAGAGAAAGAACAAAGTGATCTTATCTGCATTTTCAAAAAATATAATCAAAATAATTCTTAGGTGGAAATAAGACAGAAGCACAAATGATTATTATATGATCTATTTCAGTAGAAATATGTTTATATGTATATATGTAAAGAAAAGCACCAAATTCTTAATAGCAGTTATCTCTAGGATATTTAATTTTTTTACTCTGTTCATGCCCATATTTAATGACTTTTATATTTGTTTATAAAAATTGAGTGTAACTTCAACTTTAAAAATTCTTTAAATTATTTTTATAAAGAAATAAGTTTTGGCAACACACTGGCCTTTATTCAAATCCCATTTCCCACACAGATTAACTATGAAATCTTGGACAAGTTCCTTATCTTTAAGCTTCAGGTTTTTCATCTATAAATCTATAAACTGCTTCTTTGGAGTTTAGGATAGGATGAAGTGTACTTAAAGTGCTTATCCTAGTGCCTGAAATAGAAAGTATTCAATAAATGATAGCTGTCATTATAGTATTATTACCAACTTTATGCTGTTATAAAATCTAACATTTTATGTAAATAATATTATTTCAAGTTTGTTATATGTAAACACATGAACAGAGGGACCCAAATTTTAATTATGATTAATATTTTGAGAAAATACATAGTACCAGCACTGTTCATTGGATAGCTTCTTAACTGAGCTTATTTATTTCTAGTGGGTTTTTTTCTCCATAATCTTAACAGATTTAAGGCAGAGTTTATAAAATCATTAAAATTTTTAATAATTGGCCATTGCAAGGGAAACAAATTATATAGCAGTTAAATGGAAGAACTCTGACTACAAATGTTTTCATTCCCATCCACCCTGAAATTGTCTAAATTTGCTCAACAGAAATATAAATCACTAGACAATGGCCAGCGTTGTTTTATTTCAGGTGACTTGATACAGCCAGAAGTATCCAGTAGCTCTGCTGGCGCACAAAGCAGCAAGTCAAGGTTCCCTCTCATCTATATCTAAGATACTTTGCCATGCTAAAATTATTGAATATAATTTCTATGAAAAGAAAATTGACGTGCATTTTCATTTATGTGCTTCTTGTTCAGAAAACTGATCAATCTCTAAATGCAAATACACCCTAACCAAGATTTTTGAGAAATTAAAATTCTCAAACCTTTCTCATTTTTGGCAAAATAAACACTGATTTCCTGTTGAAAAAAAATTATTTTGTTCTATCCACGTCCCATTGTGCTGTTAAAATATCTATGAATTTCAAGTGCAATATAATTGGCATTATAATAAACAATCTGGCAAAGTGTTGTGGAACAGTAAAGGACACAGAGATATTATGTCCCATTGTTACTATGAATAGAACCACGCAGACACCAATTAACATCTCATTGCTATGATTACTTGTTATTGTTCTTGTTGCACTAATCAAACTTACATCTTTTTAGTTCATCTTTTGATTTCAAAAAGTTATGCTAAGAAAAGATTACATTTATCATGAGTGCATATAAATGTAAACCATACAGAGCTAATTAAGTTTATAACCACCGAGAATAATATGAAAAGGAAAATTAAATTGCTTTGCTTCAAGGAAAATCTTTTAGGAAACATTTGCTGAATAAACATGAAAGAAAAATTCTAAATGTCTTCTTACACAGTTGATATTTGGCTTGTATTTTTACATGTGACAATCATATACATTTCTTTTACTTTTTAATAGACACCAGCTACTGTCATCATAATGTATTAGTATTGTGCGTTGGTGGTGGGAGGGAGGGGAGAAACATTTTACAGACATTTTAAATAGAGCTCTCACAATTTTTAAAGCTTGTAGAAAAAAGATGATACTGCTTAACAGTGACAAATAAATTTTGAAAACAAGCAAAGTGACCATTTATGGGAAACACAAAGATACACTGAAAATTTTAATGATAAAGTAACATTAACCAAATCATGTTTTGACATTCATGACACTATAATGATTTAATCCAAGAAGTTATGTCTTTTATAAATATTCTCTTTAATTATAGCTCTGCTATTCCCCACATTCTAAAACATTCAATAGGCAATATTTTCTGTGCAAGTATTTCAATTATTAGGGAATTGGATTTCAACTTTGAAATGCATCTGTGATGATTTATTGATTAGTTTTAAGTCTTGTATAAGAAAAAAGAGTATTGAGTGGAAGTTTGTCCCCAGTAATAATTTTTTGTTCCCCGGCTGACAGGTTTACAAGGTTCAGCTTTTAGTGTTTGCTGACACCCCCAGGATGCCCTTCCAGAGTGGAGCAGAACTTAGATCGACCCTGGGGTATCAGCACATGATGAAGGTAATCTGTTTCCTTAGCTGAAGCTCACAAGCAAAGCAGTTAAATCCCCATCACAAATAACCATAGTGGGACTCATTACACTTCTCACAGGCCTGGATCTTTTTGTCTCTGAGTCTCTAAAACATTTATAGAGGGCAATGAAATTTTCACAGAATCTTAGCTAGGTCCTTTAACAAAGAATGAGATATATGGCTTTGAAAGGTACAGTTCTCTTCTGAAAGTAGGAATATAATTTAAGGAACAAAGAAAGAAGGGAGGAATGAAGAATTAATACCCGCTCCACAGCTCCTGGTGAAAAGGAGAGTAGGGACTTTCTTCTTGAAATGCTACTTATTTTGCCAAAGTTTTTTTTTTTTTTTTTTTTACTTATTGATTTAACACACTTTGTTTGGGTTTCTACCATGTGCCAGGTTTTGTGTGAGGAGCTGAGACAGTATCAACCTACAAGAAGTTTAGTCCAACAAAAGAGAATTAATACAAGTGTTGTTATATGATAATATTGTAAATATTGTTATAAAACAATGTGAATGTCTATAAAAAATAAGTAAAATGTGCCTAACATGGGGAAAGAGATAAATCGGCTGTTCAGAGAGTATTTAGACTGGGATGAATGGGGAAGGCTGGGACAAAAGGCAAGAGCATTATGAATGTATGAATTTGT
Source organism: Camelus bactrianus (assembly GCF_048773025.1). Classification (NCBI taxonomy): domain Eukaryota; kingdom Metazoa; phylum Chordata; class Mammalia; order Artiodactyla; family Camelidae; genus Camelus; species Camelus bactrianus. The sequence continues at coordinate 100,080,192 of NC_133539.1, forward strand.
ATGTTGAGGTGAGAATTTCCAGGTGTAAAGAAGGAAGAACTTTTTTTTTTGAAATTTGTTTTAAAGCTTCAGAATATTGAGTTACTGAGTATAGTGAACATAAATTTCTAAGTGGAGGTTAATGCTATGATCTTAATTTCCAACCTATTAGGTCTACCTTTAAATGGGAAAAGAAATGCCTACAGAAACATCAAAACAACTTGGATGGAGATTTATTTAAATTGAAGTATAGTCAGTTTACAATGCTGTATCAATTGCTCGTGTACAGCATAATAGTTCAGTCATCCATATACACATATATTCACTTTCATATTCTTTTTCATTATAGTGTATTAGGTTATTATAAGATATTGAATATAGTTCCCTGTGCTATACAGTATAAACTTGTTGTTTATCTATTTTATACATAGTAGTCAGTATCTGCAAGTCTCAAACTCCCAATCTAACCTTTCCCACCCCTTGCCCCGCTGGTAACCATAAGTCTGTGAGTCTGTTTGAGACTTTTAATAATAAAAGTACACATATATATTCATTTTATATCATCATTATAGACACACAGAGATAGTGACAGAGAATGAGAATGAGAAAAGGAAACTATTAGAGAGAGAAAGAGAAGGAGAAAGAGATAGATTTAAGAAAACTTACCAGGCACTGGGTGGTTAGAGGTGGAAATGAATCCCGTCCAGTCAGTGACAAGTCTCTGCCATGGAGATTGTATGTTATGCAAACAGTGCTTGAAGATCAAAAGTAGCACTGATTTGGGTAAACTTACATCAGATGTTTAAAGCAGACCTAAAAACTATCACTTATGAAACACTTGTGTGCTAGGTTCTCTTCCCAAAATGTTCTACATATGCCGTCCTTTTTAATCCTCAGCAATCTTTATGTAGTATTTTATAAATAAAGACATGGAGAGACTCAGTAACTTGCCCTAAGTCAAAATGAATAAGGGTAAGGAATCAGAGATGATTTAAAAGGGAGATGATAATAAACCATGGTAAAGCGTGGTGTATGAACGGGACAGCAAAGAAGTCCGTATGACTAGAACACAGAAAGAGTCTAGGAATGAAGGAGAATAAAAGGGAAACTGAGGAAGGGGCATTCTATAAATGGCCTTGCGTTCCATGCCAAGAAGTTTCAACTTGAGCATTGATTTGAAGACTTGTGCTCATCTAGGCCAGAGTATAGTGTTTGCCAAAATGAACCTTTCCTGCTTATTTAATATTATGAACATGAATCCACTTGATCATCAAACTCTACTTCTACCACCTACACTCTCATTAGTCCCTCTTCTACACCCTCAGACTAATTTTGCAGTTGAGGACTTGGTCATTTTACCTGGATTTTACAATTTCTTGAGAGGGAAAATGTCACTAAGTATTGCAGGCAGAATTGAGAACTGCTGCTCTATATGCACCCAGTATTTCTTTCCCTTGTTACTAAAGGACAAACGCTTCTTGTCCTAAAGGCAATTCCCCCATTCTTCTTTTATTCCATCCTCTTTTGCCTTTTCTAAGGAAACCTCCATTTTTGATGACCCCGTGTCTTAAGTTGATTAAAAACAAAATCCTGTGTATTATTTGGATACTGCTCATTTTCATCTACTCAAGATCCCGACTTAAAAATCACTCATTAAAACCCTCATACTAGTCCAAGGCAAACCCAAACTCTCTTTAGCAAAAACTTTTTTTAAATTGAAGTATATTCAGTTTTAAATGTTGTGTTAGTTTCTGGTATACAGCATAGTGGTTCAGTTTTATATATATATATAAAACACATATACACACATATATATATATTCCTTTTCACATTCTTTTTCATTATAAGCTATTACAACATATTTCATATAGTTCCCTGTGCTATACAGTAGGACCTTGTTGTCTACCTATTTTTTATATAGTAGTTAGTATTTGCTAATCCCAGACTCCTAATTTACCCCTCCACTCCCTTCTTTCCCCCCTGTTGTGTGTATAAGCTTGTTCTCTGTGTCTGTGATAGTGTTTCTGTTTTGTAAATAAGTTCATTTATGTCATTTTTTTTTTAGATTCCACATATAAGTGACATCATGTGATATTTTTCTTTCTCTTTCTGGCTTACTTCACTTAGTATGGTGATCTCTGGGTCCATCCATGTTGCTCCAAATGGCATTATTTTATTCTTTTATATGGCTGAATAGTATTCCATTGAATATATATACCACATCATCTGTATCCTGTCATCTAAATTTATTGCCTCAGTTTCCTCATAGTACACATCTCAACCCCTGCAAGTTTTGCTTCTACTCCTGTATATCTTTGGGGGCAACTTTAGCTTAGACTGCCATTTTATATCAAATGGACAGAGTTCATTATTTATCTTATTTGAACTCCTGACAGCATTATGCACTACTGACCTCTCTTTCCCGCTTGAAACACTCTACTCTTAATTTTCTCTGGCACTGTATGCTCCTAGTTTTCTTTACAGCTGCATCCTGTTTTTTTCAGTCTCCTTACATCTCCTTTTGCTACCACATCTTTAAATGATGGAATTCTACAATACTTTCTTTTCTTTTTCCTCTTTTTGTCATTTCCTGGACAATTTCAACCATTCCCATGACTTAAGCTATGATCCATACTGCAGCCAAACTTCAAAATAAATCTCTCCACTGTGTTTCAAACACATGTATTCAGTTCCTTCCTGGACATCTCATGGAGTCTCCAATGCACTGCGAACACTATATGTCCAAAAACTTACTCATGATATTTTTCCCTTTATTTTATCACCTCAGTAATTGGCACCATCATTTACCAAGTTATTCAAGCCAAAGACCTGATTCGCAAGCAAGGGATTCCTTTGTCAATTTCCTATGTGCAGAAAACTTGCAGAGAACTCTGAACACTGCCTCAAGTCTGAAGAGATTTCACTCACAGTTCTATCATCTACTGAAGTTAGTGTTTGCTTGTGTATGGTGTGTACTCAAGTAGATGAGTGGTGCTTTATTCCCCTCTATCCCCCTCCACAAATGCCCAGCCTAAAAAGGACCTCAGATTAGTCAGTCAATAAAAATTGCCAGATGTCTGGTTAATACAGGATTAGTGTGGACATCCTTGTGATGTCAGACTGGTCCTTCGAAGACCGCACTGGCATTCCCTGCACCTAAACTCCTGGCTTTAGCGAGCATCTTCATAGAGAAACAGGGTCTGCTGTCAGACTATCACTAGAGATTTCATGAATTTCCAAAGAGAAACAAAATCAGTGGACACTTCTATTATCACTGACTCTATCTTTTATTGTTTCTTGCATTGCATTGTTTCCCCAAATTTTATCTTTACACATTCCATAGATGAATAAACCATTTTCACTTTATAAATTAAAAATTTTGTGATGAAGCATGAGCCAAAGAGAAAGAGGAGGAGATGTTTTGTGACAAACACAAGCCAGATAAAGGCAAAGGAGAAATATATTTTGGTCTCTTACTTATAAAAAAAAAAATGAAGGTTGCATAAGAGTTAGACTATCATTCATGGGAATAAATTACTATAGATGCTAATTGTGAGGACATCTGTTTAAAACCTGATGATGCTAAGCTACCAAACTATATCCACTAGAATTTTCTTAATTAAACAAAAATTATATGAAACATGAAATTTGATTCTGATTTTATATGTATTTTTCCTAGCTAACAGCTAATACTATGTGGAAAAATGAGTTGGCTATTAATTTTTTTTTACATAGGTCTATAAACTTAGACTTATATATTAATATATTATCTTCTATGTGAAGTCTAAATCTCTTAGCTGCATAAGATTGGGGAATGCATAACAGAGTTTAATTAAATTGTTAATTTGAATTTATATGGTTTCAGAATGATTTTTGTCACAAAACATAAAAAAAAACCTCAGCAGAAATGCCAGTCTATTTCTCTGACCCTGTCTTCTAATTCTCATTGGCTTTGAACTAGAGGTATTAGTATAATCTCTAATTAGCTCAACCAAGACGGTTTCTTTTGTTCTTCACTGAAGCTGCGTTCATATTGCTGATTGTTGTGTGTATCCTTCGTAGAATACTAGAAATCTTTCAAGTCTGTTATGCTCTCCCTAACAACACAGAAGATTCAACACTTTAACGGCATGCATTTATGTTTAAAACTTACCAATTAATAATAGGTTTTCTTTCCTGAACTACTTTAGTTCAAGAAATTCCATCAATCTTGTCTGTTATATGAATACATATACATGACTTCCATAATTTTTTGTCAGAACAACCAATACATTCTAGATGCTATATGTTTCCCCATCATAATATATATTACAATACAATTGACCTTGAACAACACAGGTATGAACTATGTGGATCCACTTATGTACAGGTTTTTTTTTCAATAAACATTGGGAAATTTGGGGAGATTTTCAACAATTAAAAAAAAACTCAGAGACACACCACAGAGGCTAGAAATATTTTTAAAAAACTAAGGGAAAGTAGGATATGTTATGAATGCATAAAATATATGTAGATTATAGCCTGTTTTATCATTTATTACTATAAAATCTACACAAACCTATTGTGAAAAGTTAAAATTTATCATAACTTACAAACATGAACATTACAGACCAGACATTACTCCATTCATAGTCAAGAGAAATGTAAAAAAATGCAACAATGCAGTCATAAATCATGACTGCATGAAATTAGCTATAGTACATACTGTACTACTGTCATAATTTCAGTCACCTCCTATTTCTATTGTGGTGAGCTCAAATGTTGCAAGTATCCACTTAAAAATTCTGTGTGATGCTAATCACCTCCACATGAGCAGTCTGTCTCTCCAACCAATTGCTTATTGCAGTAAAAAGTGATCTCTTGCAGTTTGTGTGTATTTCTTATAGTCTTTAGTGCAATACCACAAACCTTGAATAACACCATGGGACATACACAAGGTACCACAAGTGATTCTAGAAGTGCCCCCAAGAAGCAGAGAAAAGTCATGACATTATAAGAAAAAGTTGAATTGCTTGATATGTGTCATAGATTGAGGTCTGCAGCTTCGGTTGCCCTCCATCTCAAGTTAAATGAATCCAACATAGGAACCACAGTTCGAAAAAAAAAAAAAAAGGAATTCCCTGAAGCCATCGCTGCAGCTATGCCAGCAGGCACAAAAACCTTGCACTTTTTGTGAAATCCTTTTTTTATCATCTTATTGAAAATGTAGCTTTTATGTGGGTGTAGGATTGCTAGTAAGAAAGGCGTCCTTGTCGACTCCAATATGATATGAGAAAAAAAGAAGTCATTATATGACAACTTCAAGCCAAATGAAGGTGAAGGATCTAAATCTGGGGAATTTAATGCCAGCAAAGGATGGTTTGATAATTTTAGAAAGAGGCGCTTGGCTTAAAAAAAAGTCTAGACAACAGGCGAACAGCTTCTGCCAAACAAGTGGCAGCAGACAAGTTCCCAGATGCCATTAAGAAAATCACCGAAGAGAAAGGCTATCTGCAGGAACAGGTTTTTAATGTAGAAGAAAGTGCCATATTCTGGGGGGAAAAAATGCCATACAAAATATTTATTAGTAACGAGAGAAAGGGAGCACCAGGATTTAAGGCAGGAAGGAATAGGTTAACTCGACTATTTTGTGAAAATGCAGTTATGACCGAGACTACCTTTATCTATAAAGCTGCTAAGCCCTGAGCCTTGAAGGGAAAAAATAAACACGAATTGCCAGTCTTTTGGTTGTACAAGAAGGCCTGGACAATGAGAACACTTTTCCTGGATTTGTTCCATTGATGATTTGTTCCTAAAGTCAGGAAGTCCCCTGCCAATAAGTGCCTACCTTTTACAGCGCTTGTGATGCTGGACAAGTTCCCTGGCCAGCCCAGAACTTTATGAGTTCAACAGTGAGGGTGTCCAAGTGGCCTGCTTGCCCCCAGTTCAGCCTCTAGATCAGGGGATCATAAGGACCGTTAAGGCTCATTACACATGGCTCTCTACGGAAAGGACTGGCAACAATACGGAAGAGACTATTGACAGACAGACCATCATGAACGTCTGGAAGGATTACACCATTGAAGATGCCATCACTGCTATAAAACAAAAACAAAAGTAGTGAAAGCCATCAAGCCTGAAACATTAAATTTCTGCTGGAGAAAACTGTGTCCAGATTTTGTACATAATGTCACAGGATTTACAACAATGCCAATCAAGAAAACTATGAAAGAGATTGTGGATATACCACCCCCCACCCCCCACAAAAAAAAAGGTGAAGGATGAAAGATTTCAAGATATAGATCTTGGAGAAATTCAAGATCTAACAGACACCACATCACAGGAATTAACAGAAGACAACTTAATAGAGATGAGTGATTCTGAACCAGTGCCAGATGATGAGGAGGGAGACGTAGAAGCTGTACCAGAAAACAAATTGACATTAGACAATCTGGCAGAAGGGTTCCAATTATTCAAGACTAGCTTTTACTTCTTTTACAACATGGACCTTTCTATTATATGAAACTAAAGTAAATGGTAGAAGAGGATTGGTACATAAAGAAACATTTTTAGAGAAATTAATAAGTAAAATAATCAGACAGAAGTTACAATGCATTGCCTACAGCTCCACTGAGTGTACCTGCCTCTCCTGCCTCCCCTCTTCCACCCCTGCCACTCCTGAGACAGTAAGAACAACCCTTCCTCTACCTCCTCCTCCTAAGCCTCGTCAACGTGAAGATGACAAGGATGAAGACCTTTCTGATGACCCATGTCCACCTAATGAATAGCAAATCATTATGCTGCACACTTAGTAAACTTAGCTGTTGTGTATGTGTGTGTCTTCATGTCAAAATCTAATAACTGTACATCAAGAACAGTCTGAACTGTTTTTGTACCATCATCATCATCACCTAAGTGTTCATCGCATAGAACACTGTGTGCAAGACTTTTATTGAAGCAGATAGCCCATCCTTAAATAGCTATAAAGTAAATAATGCTTAATATAAAATTAATAATGTGTTCGTTTTCTTACTGTTTTATAACTTTACTTTCAAATAATTAATTACTGTATAGTATGCCCCTCTCTCTCGTAATTGGAGAAACTGTGTACTAGGCTATCATCATAGGTAAATGGTTTAAAAATAAAGTAACAATGTTTCCAATGCTGTATGTTAAATATGATTATAATACTGTATGACAGAAAACTGTATAACAATTCATTCACTAATGTATAGGTTAGGCTACCTTGAAGCAATTGTTTTGATTACACTAGGCTACCATAAAACAATTATACTGCTGTTTGTTATCAATGCATGAATTGTTATACCTGTAAATAGATACAAATTTCATTTTCACATTACCTTTTCATTTTTGGTGTCTAGTATTAGTAATATACTTAATCTCTACAGTGTTTTGTATCATGTAAGACAATATTGATTTAAGTACTGACAGACAGATGATTCATCCTATAAACTGACAATGTAAACCAATAAAGTACAGGACTAAGTGTATTTTCTATTCCTTATAATTTTCTTGCGTTGGTGGTATAGTGGTGAGCATAGCTGCCTTCCTTATAATTTTCTTAATAACATTTTCTTTTCTCTAACTTACATTATTATAAGAACACAGAACATAATATACATAAATTTATATATTTTATTATATATAACATACATAAAACAAATAACAAACATTTTAACTGACTTTTTACCTTATCTGTAAGGCTTCCAGGCAATACTAGGCTATTAGCAGTTAAGATCTTGGGGTGTCAAAAGTTATACATGGATTTTCAACTGCATGGGGAGTTGGCAGCCCTAACCCCCACATTGTTTAAAAGTCAACTGTAATTATAGAAGAAAACTCTTATAGGTATTTGTCATATCAAAATTTGTACATTTGACTTCATGAATTATTCTCTTTGGAGAAAAAGGTTAAATTATGGCTTTTGAATGACCAATGGCTCATGGTGGAGCAAGGAGTCACATGGTGGTTAATTGTTACCAATAAAAATGTAACTACTCATATTAGCAGCTCCTCTATTACAGGAACTACAACAGGCAATTATTAAGAATGTGAGTGTAATTAAATATTGTTAACATGTAGTATATGCAGATTATCTTTAGTCAAATTTTTTCTCAAGTTAAATTCTGAAGGTATAGAAGGGAAGAAGATATTCATGAGTGTGAAAAGTCTGGATTTGAATACCTTTAAAAAGCCATGAAATTTCATGGCAGCGTGTCATAAAATATATATTTTTTATAATTGGAGAAACAATTACAAAATACCAAGTCCAGTTCTTTGATTGTTCATGTCAGAAAAATTTAAGTGAATTCTCTGAGATTGTATTGCATGTTAATTCATATCTTTATTTATTAATTTGACAAATACTTACTTAGCATATATCATGTGTTAGGATTTATTCTAAGCACCGGGCATAAAATAGTTAACAAGATAATCTTATTCTCTGTTTTCTCAGTTTACATTCTATGATGAAATTTAAAACTAAACTAATTTCAAAAAATATTTTTCAAGACATTAGAACACAACCTAAGTTTACCCATATCATGTAGACTGTCTCTCCAAACAAAAACATAATCAATGTTTATAAGAACTAAATCCACAGATATTCTAGACACTGTATTCTATAGTCTTTCCCTCTCAGGTATGCTGATTGATGGAAAGCTATTGAGAAAACACTTTGCCCTTGAAGAGGCTAAGTTATCAGGAGAGGCATTTTTAGTTATTTGTGAGTTTCCAAGAAAGCCTTGCAGTTTTGCCTTGAAATAAAAGTGATGTCCTCTTCTCAATGTGAAAGCTGCTATTGCCTTCTTTTCATGCGTCTACTTTATTCAGCCCAGATCTGTACCTATTTCCAATTAGGACTATGTTGTAACTATTTAATTCAGTCTCTACTCTCAGAAGAAAGAGGTTAACCATGACATGAGACCTTGTTTTCATTTTGAAGTAATATTATCAGCTGGGTGTTAGCCAGGGAAGAGAGCTGTGTGGTAACATTAAAGCACCTGGATATTAAATAGTAGAGGGAGGCAAGAACTGTGAGGATAATTACAAATATCTTGAGAAACATGCAGCAAATTCATTTTCAAGTGAATGTAGGCCAAAAGGGACCAGGATAGCCATTTAAACTGTCTGTTATGAAAGAATATATCAAGGAGTGGGAGAAAAATGTATGAACAAGAAAAGCTAGTTACAGTGTCTTGAACAGGGATCTTGATCTGAAGATCTTGGAAGAAAGCCAAGTAGCTGTTTGCCACTAACATCATCTTGTTTATCACTGGGTTCCGGGACAGCTGTCTGCACCCAGAGCTTATCTGTTTCTGGAGGTCTTTTAGTGAGTCTTAGAATTAAATTTCTGGCGGGGACGTTTGTCATGTAAAATACTCTACTAGAGGAAAAGAAAAGCTGCCAAAGCTCTTATGGTTTCAAGGTGCTGGTGCTTTAAATTGGAACCTTGGAACAAGACAGATTCTCTCCGTGAGTCATCGACTGACTTCTGGTCATGGGCAAGAGGCTGCGAAGTCACATGCAAAGCCTACAACCTCGTGTGCTAGTAAATAAAGACACTGCAGGGAAGTGGATGTAGGGATCAGTCTCCTTTTCAACGTATTTGCCAAATTTTGACACTATGTAGCACAAGAAGACCTAGAAAACTAGGTATTATCTGTAAAATTATAAGGGCCAGATCTGGATCTTCCACAGTCTTTCAGGAATCAGAAGACAGAGAACAGCCAGGCTTCTAACAACAAGCTCAGGAGGGTTCACTACCTAGCAAAAAGGGCTAAATAAAGGTAAACTCAGTTTTCCTAAAAATTCCACTATCCTTAGTTCAGATCAATCTGTAATTGTATTGAAGTGATGACACCCTAAACCTCTGCCTAAGAGAGGAAAGTCGTAACCATCACTGATGGAAGACATATCATCTGGAACATCCCTGGTATCTTTTTGTAGTATATCAGGTGTTCAGTCAAAAATTACTAGACAATCAAAGAGGCAAAACAAGAGACAGAAAGAGAGAAGAGGAAAAAAGATCAACAGTGAAGATATAAAATTGAGAACAGAAGCAAAACAGCAGATGATCCACATACTGGAGTTGGTAGATAAATTCGTACATAAAATCATTATAATTAATGCATTAAAGAAATAGTGAATATGGGTAAAATGATTAAAAATGTAAATTTTCATGAGACAATTTAAATCTATAAAAATATACATATATGCTAAAATTTTTTAATGAAACATGAAATTTAGAACTCAATGGATAGACTTAGCAGGATTTTAGACACAGCATAGCATATCAACTTACAGATTCAAGATATATAAAATTCCTAAGCTGAATAAACACAAGAAAACCATACCTAGGTTTATTATACCATCCTGAAACAATGGGAAAAATGTAAAAGCAGAGAGGAAAGACTCACTACTTGAATGGGCAACAATAAAACAGACAGTTAGCTTCTTATAAGGAATTATGTAAGCCAAACTATTATTCATAAAATAAACTACAAGGATATATTGTACAACACAGGGATACAGCCAATAAATTTATAATAGCTATAAATGAAGTATAACCTTTCAAAATTGTGAATCACTAAATTGTACACCTGTAACTTATATAATATTGTGCATCAACTATACTTCAGTTAAAAAACTAAAAAAAATTAATTATGTAAGCCAGAAAACAATAAAATTATATTTTAAAGAGCAGAACAAAAAGAAAACCCTATCCTTAGTGAAAATGTAATTAAAAATGAAAGTGAAATAAATATGTTATAGACAAATACTGAGGAACTGTGTTGCCCAGAAGCTTGCACTAAAATAAATCATTTGGGAAGTTATTCAGGCCAACAGAATACAATCTCAGTAAGAAATGTAGAAATAGAGGAGGAAATGTTAAACCCATCAGAAAGGGTAAATATAGATGACTATTCACTATCCAAAAAATGAGTACACTACCTTGTTGGGTTTAAAACATATATGAAATAAACATGCATGACAACAATAACACAGAAGATAGGAAGAGGAAAAATATGTAAAAAGGTTCTTATACTCTAGCAGTATCAGGAAATAGTAAAAGTATTCATTTTTTTTTACATGTGTACAAGACAAGAACACATGTTGAAACCTAGCTAACTACATAAAGAGTAAAAAGATAACATATAACTGACAATTTAATAGAAGGGGAAAAATGAAATGATAAAACATACATATTCATTTAACTCCAACAAAGGAAAGCAAAAAAAAATTAAACATATAAGCCAAATCAAAAATAATCAGAGAGAATAATCAGACAGAAGTTACAAATAAGCCCAACTATGTAAGTAATTACATTAAATCTAAACCCTCTAATTAAAGAATAAGGTTGCCAGATTGAGCTTAAAAACAATCTACGTAATGTTACAACAAACACATTACATATAGTGACATACAAGGTTTATGATTAACGGGATGCAAAAAAAAAAAAAAAAAAAAGACCACATACAGCCAAAGATGTAACTATTGTAATAGATGCATACCTAAAAATGCAGTTACTGTAACATCAAAGTAGATTTTAAGGTGAGATATTGACCTCAATACTGGTGATAAAGATGGACACTTCCTAATAATCTAACAATTTGACCAAATGGGAAGATATAAATATACAAAAACATTTTGCACTCAAAAGTTGAACAATGGAATTAATTATGTTAGGAAATAATAGTAAATATATATATATATATATATATATATATATATATATATATATATATAACTTAAGTCAAACCAAGCTGCAAAGAAATGAAAAATAAATATCTAGTATAAACTTGTTCATCTATTTTATATATAGTAGTTGGTATACGTAAATTTTGAACCTCTCAATTTATCCCTTATCACCAGCTTTAACCCCTGATAACCATAAGTTTGTTCTCTATGTTTGTGACTGTAGAGCACAGGGAACTATATTTAATATCTTATAGTAACCTATAATGAAAAAATATGAAAATGAATATATGTATGTATATGTATAACTGAAACATTATGCTGTTCACAAGAAATTGTCACAACATTGTAAACTGACTATACTTCAATTAAAAAGGAAAAATAAACATCTAATAAATTTATAAGTGAAAATAATTCAAAATGAAAATTAGAAAATATTTTCACCTGAGTCATAGTATCATATGCCAAAACTGTTGTGACACTAAAGCAGAGCTTAGAAGGAAATTTATAGGCTTAAGTGTACAAATTTTTAAAAATAAAAATGGCAAAACTATAAACTTTAACCTCAAGAAATTAGAAATACAAGAACAAATCAAACTTAAGAAAATTAGAGAAAAATACTAAAGATATCAGTTAATAGAAAACAGATGTACAATTAGTAGAAAACAAAGAAAAATCAACAAACTAAAAGTTAGTTATTTAAAAATATTAATAAAATTGCTATCTCATAAGAAAATGGACCAAAACATAAGATTAAAAAAACACAATTTACCAATGTTAGGAATTAAAAGAGGAGCATCACTACAGATCCTGGAGTATCTGATAAAGATAATAAAAGCATATTTTGAAAAACTATACATTAATATAATCATTAATTTTAAAATCCTAGTTATTAAAGATGACAGGATGAAAAATAATAATAGCCTTTAATGCAATGAACAACAATTATTAAAAATGTTCCTACCAGAAAAAGGCTCACACGACATCACTAATGATATCTTCAAAATATTAAAGGGAGAAACTACGCCAATCTTACATACATCTTTCCAGAGAATAGAAAAAAGGGGAACACTTCTTAATCTTTTAATAAGATGAACATAATCTTAATGCCAAAGCCTCAAAGGAAATTACAAGAAAGAATAATAAAGATTCATTCCTCTAAGAAATATTTCTGGAAAAGTCTTTAATATTTAACAAAATACTAAAAAATTGGTCCTATGATTAATAAATAGGATAATGCATCATATTAGTGGAGATTATGACAGAAATACATGATTCAAAAATCAATAAAATTCATCACAAAATTATTGTAAAAAGAAAACTCATATGATCAGCTCTATACAAGTTTTAAAATATTTAAAACCCACTTTAATAGAGAAAATTCTTAGTAAACTAGCAATATGGATAAGATTTATCTACAAAAACATCCTATAGTAAATACTATGTTTTTCTCATGATATTGGGGATGCCTGTTATCACCAACGTACTATATGGCCTAGACAGTGAAAAAAGGAAGGAAGGAAGGAAAGAATGAAGGGAGGGAAAGAGGGAGAGAAGGAAAAAGAAGGAATGGAGGGAGGGAAAAGGAAAGGAGGCAACTTAAACATTGAAAAACAAAAAATAAAGCTATCATCATTAGTAAATGATATAATTACACATTTAGAAAATTAAAAGAACCCACAAGCTCTTAGAATTTATAAATAGGTTAAGCATCATTACTGTACACAAAGTTAAAATGTTAAAAAATTATATCTCCATATACTAACAACAAATAAAAATAAGTTTGAAATATATGTTATTTAAAGTAGCATAAAAATATCAAATATTTGGGAATGTATCTGACAAAAGATGTGTAAGATCTCCATTCTGAAATTATAAAACATTTCTTAAAAGAAATATAAAGAATATATATTAGTGGAACAAAATACATGTTTTCATATAGTAAGACAATATTACAAAAATGTCATTCCTCACTGCCATTTAATCTATTAATCCAATATAAAGTCAATAAAAATTCTACTAAGTTGGGAATTATTTTTTTTTTCAGAAATTGTCATGGTAATTCTAAGTTCTATGTGAAAATACAATAGGCCTAGAAATGCCCTAGAATAACAATGAGAAGATCAAAGATGAACGAACCTGAAGGACACAGAAGATATCTGGATCCATAATAAAGCTATTGTAATTTAGGCAGATGAAATATTTAGATTAAAAAACTACAATGTTCTCATCAATGAAAGAGAACAGAGTCTGAAAACAGATTCACATATACACATATCACTTAGACAAAGGCTCAGTTGCAATGTTGTGAAGAAAAGAACAGTCTTCTTAACAAGTGGTAATAAGCCAAAAGAATATCCATATAGAAAAATATATGTCTTGCCCCCATCTCACTCTATAACATGAAAATTAATTCCCTATAGTTGCTGACCTAGATGTGAAAGAAAAACAATAAAGTTTTAGAGAGAAAAACATAGGAAGGCATAGTTACCACATTGAAGCGTTAAGATTCCTTAAGAAGGATCCAAATTACTAACCATAATTTTAAAATGATAAATTAGACAATATTAATTACAAACTTATATTCATCAAAAGAAACCATAAAAACTGCAAAACAACTTCAGATCTAATGCTATCAAAGAAATTGAATCAATAATTTAAAACCTCTCAAAATAGAAAGCACTAGAAATAGGTATACTCATGAACTCTACCAAAAATTTAATGAATAAATTATACCAATTCTCTAAAATCTCTTTCAGAGGATAAAAGCAGAAGGAATACTTCATAATTTATTTGAAGAGGTCAACATTACCCTAATACTAAAACCAAAGGCACAAAAAACAAACAAAACAAAAAAATTTAAAAATAAAAACTACAGACCAATCCTCCTGAGCATTGATGCTAAACTCCTCAACAAAATATTAGCAGATTGAATCTAACAATGTGTAAAAAAAATTATACACCATAACCAAATGGAATGTATCCCAGGTATTCAAGGCTGGTTCAACATTTGAAAATCAGTTACTTTAACCCATCACATTAACAGGCTAAAAATGAAAAATTTCGTGATCATATCAATAGATGTAGGAAAAGCAGTTGACAAATCCAATATCCATTTGTAATAAAAATTTTCAGTAAAACAGGAATAGAGGGGAACTTCCACTTGATAAAGAATATCTACACAAATCTACAGCCAACATGCTAACATCATACTCAATAATAAGAAATGTAAAGCTTTTCCACTTAGATCAGTACAAGGCAAGGATGTCCCTTCTTATCACGCTTTCTCAACATCATACTGGAAGTTCTAGCTAATGCAATAAAACACGAAAAGGAAATAAAAGGTATTCAGACTGGGAAGGAAAAAATAAACCTGCCTTTGGTCACAGCTGACATCATTGCCTATTTAGAATATCTGAATTAATTAACAAAGACTCCTGGAACTAATAAGTGATTATGAAGGTTGAGGATACAAGGTTAAAATAAAAAAGGTCAGTAGGTGCCAGGAGTTGAGGGTAGGAAATGGCTAAATAAGTGGAGTACAGAAGATATTTTAGGGCTGTGAAAATACTCTGTACAACACTTTAATGATATAAACATGTCATTATCCATTAGTCCAAACCCATAGAATTTACAGCACCAAGAATAAAGCATAATGCAAACTATGGATATTGAGCAATTAAGATGTATCAATGTAGTATGTCACGAGTAACAAATGTACCACTCTGGTGGGTGATATTGAAAATGGGAGAGGCTATTTATGTGTGGGGGTTGGGAGTATGGGGGGAATCTCTGTACTTTCCCCTCAGTTTTGCTGTGAACCTAAAACTACTCTTAGAGAAGTCACAAATTTTTTTAAAAGGCAACCTAGAGAGAGTAAAGATACTGCCAATACATATATCCAACAAAGAATTCATAGCCAAGAGTATATAAAGAACTCTTTGAAATCAATAGGGAAAAGACAATTCAAATCAAAAATTCTTAAAATATTTGAATAGCCATTTCACAAAATAAGATGTTAAGTAACCAATAAATATATGAAAAGGTACTCAGCTTTATTAGTCATCAGGGAAATGGACAATTCTTAAAAGTTCAATGAAATATCACTGCATATCCTCCGTAACATCTTAAATTTCAAAGACAGAATACACCAAGCGTTGCTAGAAACTAGGTTAAATGAAGGTTTCATACATTGCTGGTGAGAGTGGAAATTGGTTCAACTGCTTCAGAAAACAATTTAATATGACCTATGAGAGCTAAATAAATACCTTTTTTGTGACCCATCAAGTTCACTCCTAGATACATCAACAAACAATACCATTATCAATAGGATTGTTTAGGGAAATATCAGTCAAGTCAGGATGGGACATGCCTAGATTCTGAGCAGCTGTTAAGTGGTCAAAAGATTAACTTTCTTTAGAAACAGAAAGCAATGTAGGTCTTTATTTTTATTAGTTTGTAGGAAGTAAGACAAAAAACGAATTCTATAGGTGGTAACCCAGGTGACTGAGAATTTTTCAATACCATCTGGGTGCCCCTTTGGCTCTACTGCAGCATTTATAGATGCCAAGCTTCCCACAGGCTGCTTCTAGCTTGTCTGAGCACAGCGGGGCTATCAGTCCCGGTCCATTACTACAGGATGCATGGCCCTACTAACTGATGACTCTAGCCATCAGCATGATAAAGCTTTCCTGGAATTGCACTGCAGTCTCAGAGTCTTCCTACCAAACCCCATTTCTTTCCTTCTATCTTCATAGGTGTCAGTCAAAAGCAAATACAGACAACAGAAAGTTGTCTCAATAGAAACAATGACCTAATGATCAAAAGACACACATTAAGTTTCCCAAGATTACTGCTACTAACAGAAGGAATAAAATGGCTGTGTCAAAAAAAATTGAATCAGATTTGACTAAGACTCAGCTTCTGTGCATAAGATCCAAAGAGCTTGATCACTGGACATGGGACTCATCAGAGAAGTACCACTCAAGCTATGTGCCTTGGTCAGCCCCAGGGATGCGCTTAAGTATGCAAATTTTGGTGGGACCTCCAGGAAAAAGTGTCAAAGAATAACTCAGAGACATTTAGTTATAGTATAGTTGATACTCTGAGGGAGATCAATCCTGTATAGATTGTTTCTCTTAACAAAGGCAAAGACTGTATTAATAAAAGCAAAACCACAGATAGTGTGTAGAATAGAGAGTCTTGATACCTCTTGGTTTTCTACATCTTGGACAAGCTGACTGGCTGAAAACCACCAAGATGTCTGTTTATCCTTAAACAGGCTAAAAGAGTTGTCAGGGGAGGCCATTTTGGTTCTCCATGGGCTTTTTGGGTTTCCTGAGAAATTCTGTGATTTATGAGATAGCCACTAGTGCCTTCTGTTGAGGTCCCCACATTAATTAGGCCATGTCGCCACAATTTCCCTCAGTGCATTTCTCACAAATAAAAAATTAATCTCAATTGTTAATGAAGTTTACTCAGAAAAATAAACAAGGACTATGTGATAGACAGTGATGTTTACTTGTGGGGGGAAATGTTTTAAATGGATGGTCATAGACATTCTCTCTATGGAGAGGAGATGATTTTTGAGCTGAATCTTCAGTGATTAGATGAATCAGTCATGCAAAGATGGGAAAGATAGATCCTTTAGGCCAAGTGGTCTGATATTAGAATCCATTTGTCTTTTTCTTGGAACAAAAAGAAGCAAGGTGTTTGGCCTATCTATAAGACAGGAGAGGATAAATGAGTTTAGAGAACTAGGGCACAGTAAATGGTTTTCACTTTTTAAGTGAAATGGGAAGCCACTAAAACGCATTATGAAGTACAATTACATGATTTGCTTCACGTTGTAAAAAGATTACCCTGGATGCTCTTCAGATAATGATTTGGGGGTGGGAGACAGTGGAAGCAGGTATGGGAGAGGTAACTGATTGTACCATTGAAAATAGAAAGCAGAGATGGATATTGTGATATATTTGGTTACAAGAGTATCAGATGTCTTGCAGACTTTGTGTGGCGAGAAAGAAGAGAATAAACACTGACTCGGGATTTTTTCCTGAACTACTGGTAGATGTGGTTCCATCAACTGCTATCAGGAAGAACAGCCGAGGAACCCTCTAGGGACCAGTTAGGTTTAGGCTGCCCATCTGACATCCCAGTGAAGATGTCAAGAGGACTAACGGATATGTAAGTCTGTAACTCAGGAGTGATATCAGTGCCTAGGATATATACATGGAATGATCAGAATATGGATAGTATTTTTAAAGTCACAGAACTACATAAGGTCTCTTAAGAAAAGGGATATTTAGAAAAAAGAGGAATACCCAGGATGGAGCATTAGGGTCCTTCAGAATATGGAGACTGACTAACAGAGGACGACTTTAAAAAGGAGACTCAGAAGTTGAGAGAAGAAAGTATGTTAAAGACTGAAAGGTCAAATAAGATGAGGACAGAAAGAAACAACCGTTGGATTTAGTGATGTGGTAGTTATTGGTCGCCTTAACAAAAGCAGTTTCAGTGAAGTGGCAGGGATGGAAGCCCATAAGTTCCACTGTAATATAAGAGAATGCTGGTTTACATGCAGGTTGTTGGAAAAATATTTTGCTGGAAGTTGTTTCATCATGCTGTTCCTGTAAGATTGCTTAAATTCTATAAGATTTTCTTAATGAATTATTTCATAAGGCACTGGGTAGAGGTGGAGGGTGTGATGCTTCACACTGTATAAGAAAAAGGGAAACGTTTACTTGGTTATCAAATTCCACATATCTCAAGACTTGGCTTTAAGTTCATGAAATTCTAATAAACTGACCAAAAATCTTAACCTTCCCTAGGAGTTAATTCATATGCATGCACCTAGAATTGGTTGACTTTTGCTATTTTCCACAAACTCCCTACTTCTAAAATCTTAAGATCTATCCTAATATCAATTGGAAGGCTGATATAATAAGCACTCAAAGAATTGTTTACATCAATTCATCTATATAATTTTCCATCAAAAATAGTAATATATTTAGGTCATTCTAGGGGAGTAGGAATAGTATTTTGGGTCCAAACAAGAAAATGCTTGAGAATAACTGATCTAAAAGATGTAGAGAATAACTAAAAAAAATGTACTTGAAATGATATAAAAGATGTATTTGAATTCACAAATATTCTCAAAATTTAAATACTGAGATCTAAAATAGGTTCTTTTTGCATTCTCATAGACTACATTACCAGTCAAACAACAACAAAAAAAACTATTATACCAATATGTGGCCAGGTTTTTGTACTATCTAAAGAAGCAGTATCTTCCTTTCTCTAGCTGAGTAATAAAGAAATCAGTGATTGTTACATACACACACATATTCATATACATACAGATAATAAATGAAACCCACAGTGGTAACAGATGGGGACAAAGCAGGAAAGATTCCTAACAGTCCAAGAGAAGGAGGCTGTGGTACATTGTAGGAATGCTTCTGTAATCAATGTGACAATCATCCAAGAACCCTACAAAAACTGGCCTTTTTCTCAAGTGATCAATATAACAGTAAAATAATTGATTCCTCACTGTATGCTCGGTACTTTATATGTATTAGTACTAAACCTTAATGTAAGACTGAAGAGAAGTATCATTAACCTCCATTTTATAGACGAGGCAACTTGGACTCAAGGAGATAAATGACAAATCTAAATTCATACAACTATTAAGTGGTGGAACTTGGATCCAAACTCAGGTCTTTCTTAGTCCATTGCTGTGCTTTTTCCACTATGCTACATTATGTTCAAAAAAAAAAAAAAGGCGGAAATAATTTGAGTGTCCTAGAGGTGACTGTGTGGACAAAACTATTTCACAAGAGGACACCTGGGTATGTATCTGTCCCAAACCAGACACAAGGCATGACCTAAAATAGTAAGATAACTCTTTTTCCTGTCTTCGACATGAAAACAATTTAGGTGATTCCTAAATTCCAAATTTTTTCCTACTGTAAAAATTTTCCACTGAGCAAGATATGAGGACATTTTACATGGAAACCACAAAGTATATATTCCCAGACTTTAAAAGTCCACTTCCCTTCCTCAAAACGCACATACACACACACAAACACACTTCCTGCTAACTACCAAAGGTGGAAATGAACAATCGCACTGCAGTCTAGGGCATCTATCAAAGCAGTAAGAAAAAATACGGTTGACCATTGACAACCGACACAGCTACTGAAATTGAACATCTTCTACTGAGTCTCATTCCTTATTTACCTAAAAAGTCTGATAAAGTTAATCAAATGCTATTGGGAAGAGACATTTCTAAACAATGATTTCAAAAAAAAAAAAGAAAAAGTCTTACTATTCAGTAGACTATATTAAACACTAAGAAGGTCTGTCACTCTATTTCATTTCATATGCATTTCATTTCTTAAACTTTTTGCACCAATTTCCTCCACCGTGTTTCATGGCTTTCATCTAAGCAGTGAATGATGAAACACAGTCATCAGATTCTCTCTGACACCATAAAATCTTGGATGAGAATGGATGCTTGAAAACCCCCATGACTACATTTTGTTATTTTTAGGTGCAGTTACATTTACCAATCCTAAATTATATAGGCTGATTGGCTAGATCTTTATGAAATCTGTTGTTGTTTTCTAAAATTCTGTAGTCTTCAGACTGACTGTTGTTTGAAATGCATTGATTCAGATGTGGTAAATGAAAAGATGCCTATATTCAGTAGGCAGTAAATTCTAATTATTTTAGATAGAGGCAATGACTAATAAAAGAAAGAGAGAAGTTCAGTGAAAAGGAGACAACATATGCAAAGTCAAAACAACTGCTTCATAGGAAGACAGAGAAGTCATACCTGACTCAGCATTTCAGAGTACAGCTCACAGCTTCCTATGAAGGAAATAACTAAAGGAACCAGGGCGGCAAATATGAGTGTTGTGACTGAACCCTATTGCCTACTTATGCTTTTTAGTTATTGTAACAGTAGTGCCTTTGCATTGTTACTACTTGTACCTCTATTTTTAAACATAAATAAAATTTCTACTTGCAGCTACTTTAATTTCTTGCAATCTCAGAGTCACCTTAACATGTGTCAAAATACTCCTGGAAAATACTTAATGGAAAATATACCAACAAAAATAATTTCTGCTGCATACATTGCATATGTCACAAAACCCAGGCAACGAAAGAAAAACTCATCAATAATTCTGGGTATTCTTATGTGAGAAACCAATCTTATATAAATATTTGTAGCTTCCTGGTAAGTAATACCATCTATTAGCAATCCACTCAGTCAAGACATAGCTTGAATCAAGGCTGGTAATGGAACAATTCAGTGATAGTCTGAGGTTTTTGTATAGGTGGAGTTAGAGAGGGGTCATGCTTAGGTGATAAGCAGTTTTATTAAAGTTTTAAATATAAACCCTTAGTGAGTCTGAAAAAAAAGCTATAGAAAACTACTTACTTATTATGATCTCTAATGTCAGTTTACATGATAAATAAGCACATATTTGACAGGCTGCTAAATATTACTCTTGGCATCTATTAGTAAGAAATACCAATTTCTGAAATTTAATTCCCTATGCTTAATGAACCTAGTAAATTTGATCTGATGCCTTCTGAGATTAATATGTTAAGTCTAAACTGACTTATTTTTATAGGGACAAATTAGTTCACATTTAAATTAATCTTGAAGAAAATATGTATTACTATTGAAATGTGTTATTTATAGTCCTTATATATGAGGGTCTTTATTTGATTTCATTCATTTGAAGCTTTTAAAAGGGACAGAAATGATTAGGTTAATATATAGTGCTTGTAAAGCAAATGATAATTTCTTGCTAAATTTTTTAAAGATGAGACATTAATTATGTGCGACTGACACCTATTTAGTGCAAGCCCCTAACCTAGGTGTGGGGAAATACACAGCTGTAGTTAAGATACAAAACTTCGCTCAGGAACTTCAATATTATTTATTCAGCAGGTATGTACTGAGTACCACCTTTGTGTTGAGCTCTGTGTGGGGTATAGAGGACACAGTGGTGATTAAAAGGGACAGAGACTCTGCCTTTGTAGAACTTACAGCTTCTAGGAGGGAGGGTGACAATGTTAACCGAGTAATCATTCCAGACAGGAATACAAACTAGGAAAAGTGCTAGGGCATAAGCACAGAGAAGTCTCATTTCAGCCGAATTCTGAGTTGTGAACAGAAGCTCCTTTGTGTATTTGGGTGGAGGGAGGGGTTAGGAAGTATTCCCAGGGAAAGGGAAAATGGCATATAAGGAGGTCTTGAAGCAGGAGACAGCAAAGCACATCTGAAGCAGAGACAGAAATGTGTGTCTGAAGTTTTGAGAGAGGGATCAAAGAGTATCCTAAGTGGAGACCAGAGAGAGTTGAGGGCCAGTATGTGTGCAGTCCTGTTGGCCATTGAAGTATTTGGATCTTTATTATAAGTATAAGAAAAAATTACTGACATTGCAGAGGTTCCAGAATAAAGAGGGTACCAGCTAGGTGGCTATTACAGTAGTTCAGGCATGATGATGTGACAATGTGGACTAACACGGGGTGCTGGAAGGGCAGATAGAGTAGAAATAGATTAATTTGAGAGCTGTTTAAGTGAAGAAATCAAAAGAACTGTCAATTAGTGGAATGTGAGGGAGGGTGACAAAAATGGTGTCAAGGATAACCGCTAGTTTTCTAGCTTGTTCAATTGGTGATGCCACTTACTGGAACTGGGAATCTTAGAGAAAGACAAGATTTGGGAGTGGATAATGGAGTGAGAGATCATCGGTTAGGTTCTTGGTGTACTGGGTTTTGAAGTGCCCAAGAATATATGTCATATAAAATTTTGGATAAAGAGTTATGAGGCTCAGAGGAGAGATCTGCACTAGAGATTAAATTAAAGAGCCTCCCTACCTTTCTCCAACATTTAGTTGAAGAATGAACAAAGAAAAGAAGAAGGAGGAAATGGGTGAGTTATAGTGTGGAAGGAGACGAATTCAGAAGTAAAATGCTGCAGGAGAAACTGCATACCTAACAGCCTCAAAATACACTATTTATCTTCATGTCAGAATATAGACTTGTGCTCTGTGATTTAAGACATGGGATTTTTTTCTGTTTCACCTTGGTTTACATCACAAGATATTTAATTATTATTAAAAATGCCGGAGAAGGAAAACTCCCACTGAATGGCAGGCTCGTGCAGACATAAGCAGCCTCCTCGTTTATTGCAGAATGAATTACATGGTGAGTTTAGTTACAGATGATGGTTAATGATAAGAAGATCTTAATTATGTAAAGTGTAGCACATCACGATTCGACAATCGTGTATCTTTCTCCCGGAAATACCTAGCTCTCTGTCCTGTGAGTCTTTGGACCTTGGTACCTTTTCTATACTCATGGTTTAGAGAGGGTTATGCACTTCTGGTTCTAAGGGTTCTTAGTTTCTATTTGTCATGCTAACATAAACTTTTTGTTCCTAGGCCTTTCTCAGAGAGGATTGTTGTTCTTCCCCCCATAAATTTAAGAGCTGAAAGTTCTCCTGATTGTGAGAAAACATGCCCACATTATAAAAAGTAAAAGACTATCCAAAGATTTAAAGAAGGTAAAACTCAGTTGAACACCTACTACTCTAAGATAATCACTATGAACACTTTAATGGCTGATTCATACATCTTTTAAAGCATCATATGTATCAGGCAGCCTTTACTATTATTGATGATGATGATTTTTTTTACCCTCTCTTCTATACATTATTTTCTATCAGACCAACCAGTTTTAAAGACCCACTGTGTACATTTTCATGCCTTCTGTGGTGCTTATATAGTGAAATACATATACCTAGATATATGATAGAGATGGATAAATGGTAGATGATAGATATGGTAAGTACTTAAACATAGACGTTTTTGTTATTTGTGCTATAAAATAGTATATTTTTCCCATTGCTCAATTTCATGTTTATTTTCCTCATTTAATGTGAAAATTACCTTCTTCTTTTAAATGCTGTATAATAATATGGATGATAGATACATTATTGTATGAAAATCATGCCATATATATAGAAACATTTATTCAATCATTTTGCTATTGATGAGGGCTCACTTTTTTCTACTTTTTACCAGAAGAATGTTGTAATAGACATGCTTGTGAAAAAATACTTTCATATTTGTACTTTAATTTATTTGGTATACAGTCCCAGGAGCCATATTGCTTAGTATAAAGATCTGTTTATCTTTTTCAAGAGGGCTGTAACAATTCATGTTTCCATCAGCAAGGGAGGAGAATACTACATCACTGAGAGCAGCAGGTGTTACCACTTGATTTAATTTCCCAATATGAAGTGCACCAAATGATATAACAATATTACTATAATTTAGATTTTCTTGCTACAGAGAAGTAAGGAATAATTCCATGCTTTTCCCTGATAGCTTCTAAATTTTTTCTAAAATATTTATTATATTTATGTATTTAAATTTTAGTCTATCTTAATACTTGTTTTTCATCCCAGATGGATCGTGTGCTCATCATTACCATTTGGTAAATTAATCCTTTGTATTCCACCAAATTGAAATATCCACTTTATCATAAAGGTTCCATGTATACTGGTATCTGTTTATAGAGATAGTATTTACAATGATTATTTTATTTTCCTATTTCATTGTATTTACTAAAACCTCTTAAACAATGTTGAATAATAAGGGAGAAAACTATTTGTGCCCTGTTTCTGTTTTTCATAGAAGTAGCTTTAACATTCCACCATTTACAATGATGCTTGCTGATTTTGGCAGTCTCTGTGATATTTAAGTAGTTGCCTTTTATTCTTGTATTATTTTACCAGCAATTTTATTTGGAATGGCTTACTTTTTAGCAAGTATCAATAATAATCGTATGATTTTCCTTCGCTGATTGAATAATATTGTGAACTAGATTGAAAGATTTCCTGATATTTAAAGATCTTTGTATGCTTTGACATAAATATTAATTGTGTAGTATACATTTATTTTATCATGCCCAGTCTTGTTTCCCGGAAGTTTACTTAGAATTTTGTGCCTAGATTAATGAGATTGGTCTAGAGTGGTTTTTGTTTGCTTATTTGTATGTTTTGTCTTTTACTAGCTGCTCAAGTATTGATATAGAGGTAATTATGGCTTTATTAAATCATTTAGGGATCTTTGCTTTATTAAATGAATTGGGGAGCTTTTCACCACATTTGATACCACACAATCCTGGTAATTTTAATTTTTTTTAATTGGGAAACTTCTATTGCCCTTCTAAACTTTTCATAGGATATTTTACTAACCAAGTTTTTTTTTTCTTCTTAGGTAATAAAATAGTAAATTAGGTAATAAATTTTTTGATAATTTATGATTTGTCTTTTTAACTCAAGTAATATGAATTATATGATGTATTTCTTAATATTGAAACACCTTCCATTCCTGAAACAAATCATATATATGTGTGTGTGTACATATATATGTTTATATGATATGTACTATATACATACTTCTAATGTAATATAAGTGTACTTTTCTACTTGTTTGTATGTTTGTTTAGTGATTTACTTATCTTTTCAGTTACTTTAGAAAACTTTTGAACTTATTATTGCTGCATTTTATCTCTTTTCTAACTTAATTATTCCACTTTTACCTTTATTAATCACTTCCTTTTACTTCATTTGGATTTGTTTTTCTTTCTGTACATTCTTCATTTAGGCGTTCAATGCATTTACTTTAATTTAAAACTTTTTTCATTTTTATTTTGTTATAGTTTCCAAAATTTCATTTTAAGTAATTCTTCAGTTTTATTTTTTATATACCTTCAGGAAGAATATTTGTTTAGTAGAGTGCTTTAATGCCCAATTGGAAGAACTCTTTTTCAGTATTCATTCTATTTTTTTAGAAAAAGAAGCTAGTCTTTTTCCATCCATGAATACTTCAATATTTATTCCTAAGCATAAGGGCTATATTTTAAAATATTACAATATCCTTACAAAACTAACTAAAATTCATTAATATAATTAGATATTCTAAATCTATCATTAATAAATTCCATCTTAACAGAGAAATTCTTCCTCATTAATTTAGTTACTCTAAAGTACACTTGGTACATAAAAGTAACATATATGATGTCTCTCCTTGCTTATCAACTGACAGAATAATGAATTTGTTTACTAGTGTTCTGCAGAGGAGACCAATGAGATTTTTTAAATCAGAACTTTAAAGTCAGAGGAGGTTAACTTCTACAACAAGCAATCTCAAGATTTTAGTGTCTTACCACTTACTGCTTGACCATATCACTGTCCAATATTGTTGTCAGGGTGAGTGTGGTCCTCAAGATCCTTCCATCTTGACAGGCTACCATCTTCAGCATAGCTTTCCGTGTCTACAGGAAAGGAGACGAGAGAGTGCACAGATAAGACCTATCTGCTCTTAACTTTCTCAGCATTTCTGCTCATCACCCATTGGTAATACTTCATTACATGGCCACATTTATATGCAAGAAACTAGAAAATGCAGATTAGCTGAGTTCTGAGGAGGGAAGGGGATGGATTTAGAAAATATATAATACAGTAAGTCTCTGCCACAAGGACTGCTAGGGTCAGAAACTGTGTAGGGTCTTAAAATGCACCCTACATGTAAGCTAATAAATATGTTTCACATATATATTATATATTATATAGAGTATATATTTACACATTGTACATTAAGTACAGTATACATACACTTACATTGTGTGTATGTATACACACATACATGAAGCCTATGCATCAGAGACAAAAACAGTTTATTATTAGAAGCAAAAGCAGCAGCCACAGGATAAAGAAGATGTGGTATATTTATATAATGGAATACTATTCAGCCATAAAACCTGACACCATAACACCATTTGCAGCAACTTGGATGCTCCTGAAGAATATCATTCTAAGTGAAATCAGCCAGAAAGAGAAAGAAAAATACCATATGAGATCGCTCATATGTGGAATTTAAAAAAAAAAAAAAGAGCATAAATACAAAACAGAAACAGACTGATAGACATAGAATACAAACTTGTGGTTGCCAAGGAGGCAGGGGGTGGAAAGGGATAGACTGGGATTTCAAAATTTGTAGATACTGATAGGCATATGTAGAATAGATAAACAAGATTATACTGTATAGCACAGGGAAATATGTACAAGATCTTGTGGTAGCTCACAGCAAAAAAAAAAAAAGTGACAATGAACATATGTATGTTCATGTATAACTGAAAAATTGTGCTCTACACTGGAATTTGACACAACATTGTAAAATGACTATAACTCGAGAAAAAAAAATGTTTAAAAAAAAAAAAAGCAGCAGCCACAGCAACATTTTGTGTCTATTCCCCAAACCCCAGTCTCCATAGGACAACATATTAGGGGCCAGATGGTACTTGCACATGCAATGTGGTGCATTATAGAAGAGGAACCTTAAATCAGGAAACTGACCTTCTGTAAGGCTGCTAGTGATTTGCCTAACTTCCTCTCTGGAGAAAAAAAAATCTTCTCTTAACACAGGAATATCCTCAAATATTCTCCGGAGACAGGGAGAAGATGTCGCTATCTTTAATACCCTGGACCATCTCTGGGAAGGAAGATGTCTCTAACCTTTACTATGCTAGACATGCATTGCAACTTTAATCCTCAAAGCAACCCTATAATGCAGATTCTACTATTTTACTGAATTATAAATGAAGAAGCTGGCGCTGTGAGAGGTTAAGTAACTGGCCTTAGTCACTGAGACGGTTAATGGCAGGAGTGGCTTCAAAACCAAGCAGAAGCAATGCCCTTTAGCACGATATTATCTTGAATTAATGATTATGGTGTGCAAAGAACATATTAACTTACTGGTAGCTCTTCTTCCACGATAGTGTGTAGGAATATCCTCTTAGTAAACATAGAAACAAAGGGCATAATCTTCTGTCACTTAAAAGGAAATGGAAACGTATTTAACATGAAAACTCTCCTATCTGTTGTTGCTGCTGACCTTCCTGGTTAGTAACTTAAAAAAAGATTTATGCAAAACAGCGGAATCCAAAAGGGGAATAAAACTTATTACTGTATTGTATACTTGAAGGTTGCAATGAGAGTACAGCTTTAATGTTCTCACTGTAACAAAACAAAATGGTAATTACATGAGGTAGACGGTACGTTAAGTAACCTTATTGTGATGTACACTTCACAGTATATACGTGTATCAAATCATCATGGTGTCCTCCTTAAACATACACAATGCTATGTGTCAGTTATATCTGAATAAAGCTGGAAAAGAAATATTACTACCCATGACTGTAGATTCTAAATCCTGTTGATTAGAATCAGCCACAGAAGTCTTTCCGCATAGACTAATCATCTGGCCTATTTCTTGCCAAAGCCGTCCTTCCCTCAGGCTCCCAATTTGGTTTCTGGGTTGGAACACACACCTAAAAAGGGAAGTGTTTCTCCATCCACCTTATTACGCCAAGTGGATGAAATTCCAAAGTATTACCTGAAGGGAGCCCAAAGGTTGCTATTGGATTTTATCCATGGCCCTGATCAACATGTACCTGTTTAAAGGTAAATTGAAAAAAGAGAAAAATTTGGAAGACCTTACAGGCCTAAATGATAAAAATTAATCTTTCACAAATAATTGGACAAATATGACACTCCTTTTTATATCATCTAAAACTTGAGTAATTCAAAATTCACCTTCACTCATTCTAAGTCCAGCCTAGAATGGATGCTTGGACATAAACCAAACTCTGTTTTCAGGCTAATTCAAAGGAGTCTGTTCTAATTGCAGTCTGCCATAGATAATCCTAGTTTTAAAGGACCTTAGAGTGAGACTTTATTTTTATATTTTCATGAATTGTCTTTGACGATGTTAAGCCAATAGACTTTTTAAATCTTAAAGAGGAAAGCAATAGTTTGAAATTATACTAAATTATTATTGATGTTTACCTTAATTTCAGATTTTTGGAAGATAGTAGCAACAAAAAATAGTCAATAAACTGTACTATTAAGGTCAACAATTTTTAGTATTAAAATCAATTTACAGTAGGTTTGCTTGAGGTACACATAAATTTGAAGAGGCAGCAAGTGTAAACAGAATAGCTGATTTCTTGGATGCACTCCAATATAATTATAGTTGTTCACCCTTGTGACTATATGTGTGTGCAGCTTAAAGCTATTTCCCTGCCCCAAGCCACACTAGCAGTATCCTTAGACAGGTTTGCAACTGATTGGAATGCAAAAATCTCTGTCAGCTAGAAAAAACTACTCTCTAAAATAAATATACAAGTACATTTAAATAATAGATTAAATATGTATTTTGCCATCCATGTCAATTCTTAGCTTATAATCTTGTGATTTGGAATTGGGTTATCCCTAAGTATTTAATCACAAAATAGGGTATTTCTAATAGGCAATTGTAAAAAAAATCATCAATCACATTTATTACAAACATCTCATAAAACAGCAAAACGTTTATGGGATTGTGGAAGGCAGCTAGGTTGTTCTGTGTGTATAAAGATTTGCATATATAAACAAACCAGCAGGCAGCAAACAAGGTTTGTTTCCCTGTTTTCCAAAAATCAAAACATCAGTGGATATAATGTCTACTTAATTTTTATTAAAATATATTAAATATTTTTCTGGCAATGACATTGATCATTATTATAGTCTAACAGGCTTACATTTTGAAATAACTAAGCTCAAATCTTAATAAATACATAAAAGAATTCTTTCTCCAGCCCCAGGGGTGAATCAAAACTCCTCAGATGTATCTGTGATGTTAAATGATATTACCTTGTATTTCATGCAGATATATACATCTGTGAAATTGTTGTTACTGGTTTGTATTATTGTTTTGCTCTCTATGATGAACACATTTAAGTGACAGTAGTGTTCTCAAAATAATTCTGTTTATAGCTTACATAGCTGGCATTGTTTGCATGTGGGTAAGAATAAACATGATTTTATGGAAAGAAAGTAGACCTCTTTTTATCTGTAGCCTTGAGGCCGCCAACTGTCGATACCTTCATCCACTAATCCCCTCTGTAATCACGTGTTCATGTGCTGTGCAAAAACACTCAGAAATCATTTTAAGAAACTCTCTTCTTTTTCCTAGTCAAGACTACACTCACTGTAGGCTGTATGTTATAAAATGGCTAATAAAATGTTTGAATATGTATATATCGGCACCAAAAGCTATTGCTTTGGGGGAAGAGCTTTTCCATTTTTCAAAAAAACAAAAAACCAACATCAGGAAAACTGAAGAAACAAATAGCACAGTAAAGAGAAAAATGAATGACATCACATTGTATAAATCTGCAGGATTTTTCTACACTGGGCTTTCAACTATCATTTTTAAAGATTCTGCCTTCTCTTTACTTGTCAGAGACGAGAATTTAATTTTCATATGCTGCCTAGAATTCTCCATGTTAAGATATTGATATAACAAATTGCTGAATGTTTTAGTGATTGATTCTTGCTGACCAAAATGGGCTTTCAGATTAGAAGTCTTTCTTTTTTTCCCGAGAAGACACCTGCTGAGACGGAAGTCTGACTGCCAAACAAAAGAAATGTATGCTTTCTTCAACGGGTTCTCTCTAGCAATTTGCAATGCTATCAAAAATTGCATTTTTTTAATGAAAATTATCTAAGGATTTGGAAAAAAAAAAAAACCAACCCTTGGTTAAAATGGACTGGCTACCCATTCTCAGGCAGTATTAGCATACTGATTGGTCCTTACTTCTGTCACTCTTCTGACTACAAAATTATGACAGGCTCCACAGCAGGAAGCAAATGATCATTAATACCCTGTCCTCTGGGACACAATAAACTGCCATTCACTTGCATACAAATAAAATACACAAGACTTGTCAGGCAAGGGGACAAAAAGGGAAAGATGTTTTTGTAAAATGATTAGGTACTACAGTGGGATGGGACCACTGCAAGGGTTTTGTTTCTCATTCTAGCTCATCATGGTAGGAAAATTCTTTCATATGGATTCCCTTTTAAAATAGCGTATCTTTCTCCACTTGAGCTCTTTGAGCTTTTCACTTAGATGGGAAGGTCTTGCTTCTAAGGAGAGGGGAAAAAGACCCTTTATAATCCTATAATGAATCCCATAACACAGAAAGCATAAGAAATTCTAAAATTCCACTAAAATGTAAGACAATTCTATCTTTTGGTTCAAATATAATGTGCACAAACATTCTGGTTAATGCATTTGAATAATCTCATTACATTTAGTAGGGATGAAATGTACTTCAAGATCACCAATTTGATGGGATCAGTAAAAGCAGAACACAATTAGAAAAATGATACATGAGTGGTATTACTGTTGAAACGCCTCTGTCTATTTGTTGCACTAAAAGATAAGGTCAAATTTCAGTTTAATTAGGTATTACCGCATGACTGAGTTTGTGCCTTCTTATAACCAGATGGTATGATATTGAGGAATAAATTAGGGCAACACTTTGTAAAGAATTATGAATGATTAATTCTTCTGATATTTATTAGAGCAACAATTACTCTCACAAATGCTTAATTTTCGATCACCTAACCTAGACTTTTCCTGAAGGTATACAGAGAATATGATGATTATTGGTAGACTCAAATGTTTCATAGATTCATATTCACCAGTCTAAACCTGAAAAAGCACCACTTTAACCTGAAAAAATGTAAGTGCATACATACATTTATGGTCTTCAAAGTTAGTTTGCTTAATTAGTTTAACTTTATTTTCCTAAATTTTTATTCTCCTTGTGATTTTCCAGTGCAGCAGACAGAAGTTATGCTCAAGGATTTGAGAGGTATTTATATACTCCCAACTTATAAATCAGCTTTAGAAGAATTTGAACAAGAGACAGTAGCTGATTCTATCATTTAAACTCTAAGCTAAAAGAAACAAACTTGTAATACCCCAACAACATAGATGAGTATCAAATGAATTACCCTAAATGACAGAAGCCAGACTCAAAAGGCTACATAATGTATGATTCCATTTATATGATATTATCTAAAACATAAAACTCTAAGGACAAAATGCAGATCAATGGTTGTCAAGAGTTGGAGGTGAAAGAAAAAGTTGACCACAAATAAGCACAAGGAATTTTCTGGTGTAATGAAGCTATTCTATATCTTAATTCTAGTGACAGTTACATAGTGGTGTGTGTAAGTCAAAACTCATAGAACTGTACAGTAAAATGAGTGAATTATACTGTACATAAATTATACCTCAATAAACTTTACTTAAAAAAGAAAAAAAAAACCAAAACCTCCAGGCTTAGCAATGACATGAGAGCACCAGAACGTTCTAAATTGGAGTCATTCAGTCTGGGCGAAGTAGCAAAAATGACTTTAGAATATTTAGAATCTAAATATCTTTAGAACTGGGCAGTTGGAAACAGTTTTTTGTAATTGCCAGCAGTGGTACAACTCCCAACGTTGAGTGTTAGGAAGAGTGAGAGTAGATTAAAAATACTATTTGAATGTCTCCCTCATGTGGCTTTGAGCAAAAGCAAAACTCCAAAATGTTAACACACTTCACAAGAAATAGGTGAAGGGGATTTAAAGGTACAACCTTCCAGTTATAAAATAAGTAAGTCATGGGATGTCATACACAGCATAGGGAATATAGTTAATAATACTGTAATAACATTGTATGGTATCAGATGGTTACTAGACTTACTGCAGTGATTATTTTGTAATGTATTTAAATGTTGAAACACTATGTTGTACACCTGAAACTAACATAATATTGTATGTCAACTATACTTGAATTAAAACAAAGAACTAATTTTAAAAAGCACACTTCACCATAGATATAGATTATGATCTTCACTGTGAAAAGAAAAAAAATGGCAGAAAATGCAGTTCTGTTCAATTCACTGATTCCTTCCCCTTTTCTTGACTTGTATTCCACTTTTATGCCCTAGACCCAGTAATTACACTGCTAATGTCAATTAAATAATCCACATATTTCTTTCTACATGGCAGCAAGAGGCAGGTCTCATTTTTATGAGTGAATACATTCCACGGTATAAACATAGAAATAAAATGTCACCTCTCAGGTGTGATAACATAGCCACTATGTCCCAGTGCCACCCCCAAGAAAAGAGTTTTAGCAGAGAAAATAGAGCAACACTTTCCAATAAAATTGCAGAGAGAATTTTTGGTAATTTGAATGTTATTACCCACTTTGGATTATAGCCAGAACTGAGATGTAAAGGTAGAAAAAATCAAATGTCCCCACTATTTAGTTAATAATTTAAAAACAGAACAAGTGGAAAATTATCAGTGATGGGAAAGAGAAAAAGAAAAACAATTTGAGATAATATGTGAGGAAATAATAATCTTTAAAATTATGTATGTAATCCAAAGCCATAAAAGCAGAGAGACTCCACAGAGGGAAAATTTATTTCCACACAGATCTGCAATCAAGTAAGATGAATACAAGCCATACAGTCAGTAAAACTTGATTAGCTGATGCTTTTTGTCAGGCACTAGCCTAGGTACTGGGGTATTTTCATGAACACAAGAGGGTCTTCTTGCCTTCGTGGACTTTGCAATCTAAATTGCCAGAGGTATATAGTTTTGTGCCAAAGATAGTTGTCATTCTATCTTGGATATAGAAGAAAAAACTAGAAGTATATTCTATATCTTTTTTTAAAAGGACACCAAAAATTAGATTCCTTTACATATATACATGTATATGTGTATGTGTATGTGTGTGTATAAAATTCAGCGGTCTTCAATCTGACTCAAATCAATACTTTATAAGTTGAAATAACCAATTATAACAAGGTTATTCCCTGAATTTCTGGGCTGAACTTTAACTAGAATAAATTAATTCTCCTTCAAGGTATGTTAGTTTCTCAAACTATTTTCTTTCAAGACTTTAGGAGTAATAGATAATAAACTCTTGATTATATGAACATGAATTTATTATTCATTATCAGTCACTTTTTATTACTCATATTCTTAACAAATTTCTCCCTGACTTATTAATTTCTCTCTCCAGATTTGAAAATCATTTAGAATGTCCTCCAAACAGGTCAGTTTATTATTTATGGGTGCAAAGATCTAGTCCAGTCTATTATTATAAAGTAATTTTACAATATTTTTGTGAAACACTTTTAGATGTATTCTCATTGTAATCCATTTAGCATATGCATTACATCTCCAGTAAATCAACATGATCTAATATTATGATTTGTCTTTCAAAAAAATACTTGTTCCTACATGATTTTTTTTTTCAGACATAAGAAAAAAGTATTTTCTGGATTATCTGTGGTCAGCTAGGTATCGCCAGTTCTCCCTGTTAAGGACTCCTCGGTAGAGAAGAAACCAGCAACTTCATTTCCAGAATCTCCCTGCCCATCTGTTCTGAATTAGAGGCTTCTAATGAGAAACACATACATGAGATCTGGAAGGAGGAAGAAAAGGGGAAGCCATTATTCTTTGGATGCAGTTGTGGCCAGATACTCAGGCAGATGTGAGTTTCAAAGAAGCATCCAAAAAAGCTTGAGAAACAACATCAGTCCTGCTGGCGAGATGGTCTGTGGGAACTCACAGAGAGCTTTGAGAGACTAACCGGCTTCCAGGTTTAAAAAGCCTTCCAGATCTTTAAAAAGCCACTTGCTCCAGTGCTGCACGCTGAGAGACTTTTGAAAAATTTACATAAACCCCTAATTTCTTACATTAAAAGCCTTTATACTCCAAAATACTTCTTTTCCTGATCCAACTCTGAGTGATATAAACATCCTGCAAAACAAAACTGTAAAAAATTTAGGTATTAAATTTAGACTACGAATGTTGCAGAGGTTCAGGGAAGAAAGAAGTTCTAGCCTTGAGTAGTGTGTGAAGTTTTTGTAGAGTTACAACACATCAGGGCTCCATGTGTTGTACCTCTCCCTGACCCAGCAGCTCCCAAAACTGCCATGGTGCTAACAATTGGGAGAAAATGTCTGCCATGTCTAAAAGTGTCAAAAGTTTCAAGGACATACAAGAAGTCATTTATTCAGTGATTTGACACGTACATAGTGAGCAGTCACTTTGAGACAGGCACTGTTCTAGGTACTTGGGCTATGTGAGTGACTAAAACATGCAAAGTTTGTTTCAGTTAAGGAGTTTAGGTTGGAGCAAAGCATTATTATAAAAGAAGCAATAAACATAATAAACAAATGAATTATATGACATGATAGAAAGTGATACCTATATCAAGCAACAGGAAAAATTTCAAATAAACAAGCTAACATTACATTTAAATGAACTAGAAAAAGAACAAATAAACCTCAAAGTTGGTAGAAAAAAGGAAAAACCAAGGATTAGAACAGAAAAAATAATGATATAGAGAATAAAAAGACATTTTAAAAAATTAATAAATCTAAAACCTAGTTATTTGAAAAGATAAAACTGATAAACCTTTAAGTAGATTCACCAAGAAAAAGAGAGGATTCAAATAAATAAAATTATAAATGAAAGAAGAAATATTATAATAGATACCACAGAAATAAAAATGAGCATAAGCGACTACTGTGAATAATATAATTACTATATAATATTGCCAACAAATTTGACAACCTAGGAGAAATGAATAAACTCCTAGAAATATAAAATCTACCAAGACTGAATCATGAAGAAATAGAAAATCTGACCAGACTGATTGCTTGCAAGGATATTGAATCAATAATCAAAAAACCCCCAGCAAAGTCCAGGATCAAATGGCTTCACTGGTGAATTCTATCAAATATTTAAAGAAGAATGAATACCACTTCTTCTCAAACTCTTCCAAAAAACAGAAAAGGAGAAAACACTTCCAAACTCATTTTATGAGGCCAAAATTATCTTGATACCAAAACCACACAAGGACACCACAAGAAAGAAAATTACAGACCAGTGTACCTGATGAACACAGATATAAAAATCTTCCACAAAATAATATCCAGTCAAATTGAGCAATACATTAAAATGATCATACATCATGATCAAGCAGGATTTATTCCAGGGATATAAAAATGGTTAAACACCCACAAATCAATCAGTGTGACAAACCACATTAACAAAATGAAGGATAAGTTATCTGATCATTGCAATAGATGCAGAAAATTTGATAAAATTCAATATCCATCTGTGATAAAAACTCTCAACAAAGTAGTTACAGAGAAAACATACCTCAACATAATAAATGCTATATCTGATAAGCCCTCAGCTAACATTACATTCAATAGTGAACAGCTGAAAGCTTTTTCTCTAAGTTTAGGAACAAGACGATGATGCCCACTCTTGTGCTTTTATTCAACACAGTATTGGAAGTCCTACCCAGAGAAAATGGACAAGAAAAAGAAATAAAAGATATCCAAATTGGAAAGAAAGTAGTAAAACTGTCATGATTTGCAGAAGACATGAAATTATATATAAAAAACCCTAAAGACTCCAACAAAAATCTGTTAGAATAAACAAATTAAGTAAAGTTGGAGGATACCCAATCAATATACAAAAATCTTGTGCTTTTATACACTAATAATGAACTATCAGAAAGAGAAACTAAGAAAAATTCCATTTACAATTGCATCAAAAAGAAAAAACACCTAGGCACACATTTAACCAAGGAAGTGAAAGACTAGTACATGGAAAACTGTAAGACATTAATGAAAGAAATTGAAGAAGAAATAAATAAATGGAAATATGTGGATTGTAAGAATTAATATTGTGAAAATGTGCGTACTGTTCAAAGCAATCTACAGATTCAAGACAAACCCTATAAGAATTCCAATGGCATCCTTCACAGAACTAGAGCAAACAATCCTAAAGCTTAAGTGGACAGAAAAAAGTCTTTGAATAGCCAAAGCAATCTAGAGAAAGAAAAACAAAGCTGGAGGCATTCCACTCCTTGATTTCAAATGATATTACAAAGCTATAGTAATCAAAACTGTGTGGTATTGGCATAACAACAGACACATAGATCAATGGAAGAGAACAGAGAGCCCAGAAATAAACCCATGCATATATAATCAATTAATTAATGATGAAGGAGCCAAGAATATACAATGAAGAAAATTACAGTCTCTTCAATAAATGAATGGTGTTGGGAAAACTGGAAAGCCACATGCAAAAGAATAAAACTGGATCACTATCTTACACCATACACAGAATTAACTCAAAATGGATTAAAAACTTGAATGTAATACCTGAAACCATAAACTCCTCCAGATGAAAACATAGGCAGTAAGGATATGATAAACAGCTAAGGAAACAGAGCCAAAAAATAAAACAGAAAAATATAGTTAGATGGTAAAAATTACTAGTATCAAGAATTTTAAGAGAGGGAACTCACCACAGATCTGAATTAAATTTAAAAACCAATAAAAAAAAAAGTGCTAGGGAAGATTACATATTCTGGAAAATGGATCAAACATTTCCATCCCACATGCCCTTTTTCCAGTGTAATTCTGACATTCCTCCCATACAGAGGTGTGGTCTGTGCTCTCTCCCTTGAATCTGGGTGGATGTGTGACTGTAGAAGATAAGATTTTCTGAAATTTCTAAGGCTAGGTCACAAAAGGTCATAACTTTCTAGCAGGTTCTCCTGGGATACTAGCTACTGTAATTGTGGGAGTTTAGGTACACTATTCCATAGTATTACTGTTGCCTTAGGATCTATTTTGTTTGGCCAAGTGGCCCATAGGGACCGTAAACTAATACTAATCCCCTCATTTTAAGTACATGTCTAGATTAACAGCCCACAGAGTCACAAACAAATGAAAGTTTTTGATATGACTTCCCCAACAGCCCTTGTGATAGACAATCTTTCCCACTTCCCAGGGCCTTCCCCTATGCATCCCTTAGATAAGACCTTCTCAGAGTTTACCAAAACCCTACTCTTTTTGATTTGAATTGACCAAATGGGCCTTAGCCAGGGAACCCCAAGGCAATCCAAGAACAGAGGCTATGGATCCTACTAAAGGCATGTGCCTCAAGTCCAGTCTCTCTCTGCCTGCACCCTGCTTTGACCTTCCCACATGGCCCCTCAAGGTGTGCCATGTACTTCCTCCAAAATCTGTGAGTAACAAACTCCTCTGTTTTAATTTCTCTTGTGATCTGCTGTGGAACCCGTGGCTCATCATCCAGCACTCTATGTTTCACTTAACAAGTGTTAATGTAACAAAGTCATAACACATCACTCAGCCATTATGTGAGGGTAAGTCTGAACAGACCTTGGAAAGGACCACGTGGAGAGGAGATAGGATTCCCTTGCCCATAGCTCTGATTGAGCTTCCACAAGCAC
Organism: Camelus bactrianus; assembly: GCF_048773025.1. Classification (NCBI taxonomy): domain Eukaryota; kingdom Metazoa; phylum Chordata; class Mammalia; order Artiodactyla; family Camelidae; genus Camelus; species Camelus bactrianus. The sequence goes on from NC_133539.1 coordinate 100,118,141, forward strand.
CAATTTGTCAGCCATATGAATAAGTCTCTATGAAAGTTAATCTTCAAGCCCCAACTGATCCACCTTAGCTATTTCCACATACAGAAAGAAGCTGCCCAAGTGAGTCCAGCTGAAATAGCAGCATGATAAGTATAAGAATTTGTTGTTGTTTTAACACAACAAATCCACTAGAATTCTACGTATTCTGTTAAGTATCAACAGATAACTGGTTGGTGTGAGGTGATACCTCATTGCAGTTTTGATTTGCATTTCTCTGATAATTAGTGATATTAAGCCATCATTCAAAAGTCCACAAATGACAAATGCTGGAGAGGCTGTGGAGAAAGGGGAACCCTCCTACACTGCTGGTGGGAATGCAGTTTGGTGCAGCCACTGTGGAAAACAGTGTGGAGATTCCTCAAAAGACTAGGAATAGACTTACCATATGACCCAGGAATCCCACTCCTGGGCATATATCCAGAAGGAATCCTACCTTAAAAAGACACCTGCACCCCAATGTTCATAGCAGCACTATTTACACTAGCCAACACATGGAAACAGCCTAAATGTCCATCAACAGATGACTGGATAAAGAAGATGTGGTATATTTATACAATGGAATACTATTCAGCCACAAAACCCAACAACATAACACCAATTGCTGCAACATGGATGTTCTTGGAGAATGTCATTCTAAGTGAAGTAAGCCAGAAAGAGAAGGAAAATACCATATGAGATCACTCATACATGGAATCTAAAAAAAAAAAACAAACATAAATACAAAACAGAAACAGAGTGATAGACATAGAATACAAACTTGTGGTTGCCAAGGGGGCAAGGGGTGGGAAGAGACAGACTGGGATTTCAAATTGTAGAATAGATAAACAAGATTATACTGTATAGCACAGGGAAATACGTATAAGATCTTGTGGTAGCTCACAGCAAAAAAAAAAAAAAAGTAACAATGAATATATGTATGTTCAGGTATAACTGAAAAGTTGTCCTCTATACTGGAATTTGACACATTGTAAAATGACTATAACTCAATAAAAAAATGTTTAAAAAAAACCAGATAACTGGTATACAGGTAATGAACAAATGTATGTCAATAAATTTAAATATTTGGATGAGATGTGTAAATTACTAGAAAAACACCATTTATCAAAGAGATTTAAGAAAAGATAAAATACATAAAAGTCCTATGTCTGTTAAATAAATTGAATTAATTAAAATGTCCTGGGGTTGGGGGAGCAACTATAGCTCAATACTAGAGCACGTGCTTAGCATGTACAAGATCATGGGTTCAATCTCCAATACCTCCTTAAAAAATTTAAAATTAAAAAAAAATAAAAAGAGATATGCTTTAAAAAATTGAAAATGTCTAAATCATAAAAAAGTTTTAATAAATAAATAAAACATCCTCCCCAAAAGAGACTTAACCAAAAATTTCCTCAAAAAAGAAACATTTACTCAAACTTTATCAGTCATTTAAGACATAGCACCAATCTAACATTATACTCCCAGGTTGGATAGAATAGCTTTATCAGACTAACCCTCCTGCCAAGAACAACTATAAAAGCTAAATAAAATATACAATGCAAGTATCTGAAGATATCTGAGATCTACTAGAATACTAAAAAGAAAGGAAGGAGAGAGATACACTTTATAATGAGCCCCACACATGCCATTCCTTTTTTTCTCAGGGATTTGTTGATTTAGGGAGTGAGGAACAAAAGCCTTGCACTAAGTAGTACCCAGTGCTTAAAGAGCCTTAGTGCCCTCAGGACTTGGCAATGACTCTGGAGTACTGCAGTTGAGACCCAAAAGAGCTACAAGACAGAAGTGGCAGGCATTCTCTCAGATTAAAAGCAAATTAGGAAAAGGTCAGGGCCTAATAAAGTCTAAATACTCATCTGACTAGATTGAAATGATCTGTCTAGAGTCCATCAGCCTTCAAGAAGAAAATCAAATCCTCTTTGAAAGGAAATAAAATAATAAAGAGCCTTTATAATTTTGTATGCACAATGTTCAGTATTTGATCAAAAATCACTAGTCATGTCAAGAAAGCACACACAATAACTGCAAATCGGGAGAAAAAATAAGCATTACAAAAAGACCCCAAGAGAATCATATATTAGAATTATCAGACTTGGAAAGGGCTATTAGATAAACAACAGGGTCCCATGGTATAGCACAGGGAACTATATTCAATATCTTATAATAACCTGTTATGAAAAAGAATATGTGTATATATATATATGTATGTGACAAATCAGCACATTGTACACAAGAAACTAATACAACATTGTTAATTAACTATACTTCAATTTTAAAAAGACATTATAGATATATGCAAAAAATTCAGGAAATGATGCAGATTTTTATCACAACACAGAATACTATTAAAAGTATTAAATTGATATGATAAAACTGGAAGGAAAAGACCGGTATTAAATTTTAAATGAATAGACTTAATACCACATTAGTTACATTAGAGATATATCAGTAGAAAATGTGTAGAATGAACCACAGAAAAGAAAAGAGGCTGGAAATTTAGAGAAGAGAAGAAAACATATATGGGAGATGGTAAATAGAATTTTATTTCATTGGAGTCACAGAAGGAAAGAAAAAAAAAAATGAGGCAAAGCTTTATTTGAAGAAAAAAAAATGGCAGAGAATTTCCCAAATGTAAAAATAAACATCATACCAGAGATTAAAGATAGCTGCAAGCACCATGAAAATATCCACAAAGAAGCACCCACCTAGGGGTATATAGAAAAAGTGCTGAAAACTAAAGAGAAATTTTTAAAACCTGTAAAAACAGACAGACCAAAAACATCAACAATAATAACAGCAACCAATTTTTCAATATAAACAATAGAAATCAGAATATAACATAGGAACATCATTAAAGTGCTGTAAGAAAATAATTGCCAAGTGGGAATTTATACCCCCCAACAGTCAGAAACAAACTTAGCATAAAGATATTTTTAGACAAAAATAAACTGCAAGAAAGAATTCTTTAGATTAAAAACAAAATACCCTAGAAAAAAAGTATAATCATATGGGAAGGATTGAAGAATACCAGAAAGAATAAATAATTGAAGAACTCTAAAGAAACATTGACTGTTTAAAATTATAATAGCAATGGCATATGGGGATAAACTATTGAAATAATTAAATTTTATGAAACAGCATTTGATAAGGTGGGAACGGGTTAAATCAAGTTAAAGGGTTGTAATAGTCTTACGTTGTCTGGGAAACAGACATAGTATTAATTGAAGGTAAATGGCCATGAGAATGCCTGTTGAAATCCTCAGTGCAGCACTTCTGACTAGAACTTGCTATAATAACTGACATGTTCCATAACCTGTGTGTCCTACACGATAGCCTTAAGCCACATATGGCTATTGATCACATAAAATGTGGCTAGTGAGATGGAGAAATTGAATTTTAAATTTCATTTAATTTAAATTTAAATAGCCATATGTGGCTAGTAGTTACTGTATCGAACTATGCAGCTCTTGAAAAATCCCTTAAAAAGTATAAAAGAATATACAATGAACAAACTAATGGAGGGGGGAAATAAGAATTCTTTTAAACATGGTTTATATAAAATGAGACAAGAAAGGAGAAAAATAACAAAGAACAAATAAAACATCATCAACAACAAAAGAACAAGTAATAAAGTAGTAGATTTAAACTCAAATAGGTAAGAAATTACATTAAATGGAAATGGAGGGGATACACCCATGAAAAGGGTGTAACTGTTAGACCAATAAATAAAAAATAAATACTTTGCTTCTAAGAGGTATACCTTAAATATGAAATTACAGAAATGATGAAAGTAAAGAATATAAAAATATGTACCATATACACACTAACAACAACCAAAAAAACTATAAAATAGCAGGAAAAGGTTTTAGGGCAAAGAGTATTACTGAGATTAAAGGAGAAATTTTAAAATAAAAGTCACTTCAACAGAAAGATATAAAATCCCAAATCTCCATACACCTAACATCATGGCCTTCAAACCCATGAAGCAAAAACTAACATAATTATAAAGAGAAACAGACAAAAATACAAAAATATGTGATAGTACCTAATAGAACAAGGAGTTATAGAAGCTTTGAATAAGATTAACCAAATTGACTCATATAGACAGTAACTATAGAAATACATATTCTTTTCAAGTGCACATATTTACCAAAATCCCAATCAAAATACCATCAGGCGTGTGTGTGTGTGTGTGTGTGTGTGTGTGTGTGTGTGTGAAAATTGACAAATAGGTTCTAAACTGTATATGGAAATTAAAACAGTCAAAAAAAGGCCAGGATATTCTTGAAGATGAGCAAATTGAAGACATATACTTCCAGAAATAAAGACTTAATACAAAGCTACATAAATTAAAAGAGCTAGATATTTGCAAAAAAAAAAAAAATTTAAGTAACCATTAGAATAAAGGAGTCTAGAAACAGAAACAAATTTGTATTACTTGAATTATAAGAAAAACTCTACAGCAGTGCATTGCATGAAAAAGAATACTGACCCCCTACTTCACATCACACATAAAAATAGAATCCAAGAGGTTTATAAATGTTTCTCAGGAAAAATCTTTATCACCACTGGATAAGGAAAAATTTTTTAAGCAGAACATAAATATTTTAGAAGTTAAATTTATTAGGACAAAAGTGGATTAACTGAACTTCCTTAAAATTAAAACTTGTTTATCAAAACCACCATTAAGAGTGTGAAGAGGTGAGCCTCAGAGTAGGATAAAATATTTTTAACACCTATATGAGACAAGAGCTCTTTCCTAGAGTCTATAAAGAGTCTACAAATCAGTAAGAGAATGAGACAATGTAACAGTGGGCAAAAGATTTAAACAGGCATTTCATAAGAGTGAACATTATATGGCTAATAAACATGTAAATAGAGAAACAAAATTGAAAACTCTGGATGGTTAAAATGTACCTGTAGATACCCTATGACCTAGCAATTCAGCTCTTCCTTTGTACACTGATGGAAAGTGAATATGTACGCGCAAGAACAGTCACAGCAGCACTACTCCCAACAATCAAAATCTGAAAAGAAGAATATTTATTGATAAGAGGATTGATAAATACATTGGGGATATCCGTATGATGGAATACTATTCCACAATAAGGATGAACAAACCATCATTATATGCAATAACATGAAGGAATCTCATGTAAATCTATCTCATATACTGGATATGGATGTGTTCATTTTTTGAAAAGTGCACAAACACAAGGTATAATTCAATAAATGTTTACTTAAACACTTTACTCCGACTACTCTTTTGAGAATAGACTGTGGATGAGGCCAAGGGTAGGAGGATGAGGATGAGAAAGGAGGCGATCGCAGTCTCCTTAAGCACTGAATGGTTTTGGTTCCCCCATGGGATAAGTAGTATCCCTAGTAGGGATAAGAAGTTCCCTTGTTATTGCATGTATGGTAAAAAAGGGAAAAGATTTGCTGGTAGGTTGGATGTGTTGTGAGAGAAATGAGCAATTCAAGAATAATTCCAAGTATCTGACTCTGAGCACCAAGAAAAAATGAAGTAGTTATCAAATAAGATTAAAAGGTTTTAGGAGGATCAAGTTTTTAGGAATAAAATTAGGAACTCAATTTTCTAGTTGTTGGGTTTAGGGTATCTACCAGACATCCAAGTAGAGCTGTGGGCTAAATCACCGCATAGACAAATCTGGATTTCAGGGAGGGAATTGGGGCCTAAGATATAAACTTGGGAGTCATCAACATTCTAATGTTATTTGGAACCATGAAATCAACCAGGAAGTGTGTGATGTTAGAGTGAAAAAAAGAAAAAGGACCAAAAATTGAGCTCTGGGACACTTCATCATTAAAAGAAAATTGAGGAGAAGAGAAGAAACCAGCATAAAAGACAGAGAAAGACTAAGTAAGGAAGGAAGAAAGCCGCAGGACTAAAGTATTCTCCAGTGAAATGAACATGCAGAAAATGAAGGAGATAAGTGGATCAAGTAAGATGATATTTGACTAGTGAGTTAAGCAATACAAGGTTATTTACGGTGATGAGAATAATACTGATGGAGGGCTCGGAACAAAGGCTTAATTGGAGCAAATTTAAAAGCAAATGGTTAGATTAAGTATATATGTGTGTGTGTATATATATATATACACACACACATATATAATGTATATACACATGTATATGTGTGTGTGTGTATACACACATATACACATAACAAATGGAATGTTAAGCAAGAGAAAGCAGATGCAAAAGAGTACATGCTCTGCAACTCCATTTACAAAATACAAAAACCAAAATAACCAAACTAAGGTGTTAGAAGCCAGGAAACTTGACAGTTTCATTTTGGGAAGAGATGTTTTTGGAAGGAAGCATAGAGGAAGCCTCTGGGGTGCTGGTAATGTTATGTTCTGGTTGCTGTTTTCATGAGTGTGTTCAACTTGTGAAAAGTAATCAAGTGTATACTTGCAATATGTGCATTTTTCTGTTTTTAAAGCAAAAAAGAAAGATGTGCACAAGAACTGGAGATGGAAATATAGAATACTTCTGAGAAACAAGCTGTGAATGGAAGCTAAGAAATGAGGTGGTGACTGATAGGGGAAGTGAAGTCCAGATTTGTTTTTGTTGTTTTCCTTTCTCTTCTGTTTGGTGGGAGAAAGACTGTGTTTGTACATAACTAGGACAAATACAGTTAGGAAGAAAGAAACTGATCATGTAGGAGATAGAGAAAAGAAGTGGCTGGAGTGATGTCCTTGTGTAGGCAGGAGAGAATGGAATCCAGTACACAGGGGAGGGAGTGGTTTCAGATAAGAACACGGATAGTTCATCATTGGTCGTAAGTGAGAAGGCAGTGTGTGGATGATAGAGATGTGTATAAAATTTTCCTTAAAGTGCTTTGATTTTCCCAGTGAAACAGAAAGCAATGTCAACAAGAGAGTATGAGGCTAGTGAGGAGGTGATAAAGATGTGAAGAGACAGTCACAATTATCTCAACAGATTAACAAAATACTTCATTCTTTTTTAACTATGTATCTGTGCAAAGCTGAATCTTCTTCATAGGATTCAACAAATACAACTTACTGCAAGAAATTGAATACAGAAGCAGATATGAAAACATTTTCTATTGATAGACTTGAAAGAGATTTGCAAGAAATGTGAAATGATGCCATTCTCACTATTTTTTGTTTGTTTTGGGAAAAAACGTTTTTCATACAAAATGTTAATCATACATACATGAAATAGAATTATTATTTCTAAGTGAACTAGTAATAGACATTTAAATTTTTTAAAAAAGATGTAAACAGATAGAGAAAAGTAATTTAAGACAAATGGTAGAGGGAAAAACAGAAATAAAGGAAGATTTGTCCAGCTGGATTTAAATCTCACTTTAGTGATCATTAATTTAAAAGCAAAATCAATCGGCATGTTGTTTGTTTTTCTCCTACCATTCAGCTGCAGAGATGCAGGTATTGAGCAAGTGGTGAATTAGAATTAAATTATCTGCTGGCTTTGCCTTGAAAGTGCAAAGTCAGTTAAGGTAAGAGATGAAGGTCTATGCATAGTAGTATTTACAATGTTTAAGCTGCGGAAGTGAGGAGAAGAGGACGGTGAAAAGTATCAGGATCAACAAACTGGAAGTCCCAAAGGGACAGAGAAATTCATTGGAATCAGTGTATTAATTACACATTATAAGTATACACAGTACATGAAAATCAGTATTATCATTTTATTAGTCAATGTTCATTATTCTTACTCACTATGGCCTTTTTGCATTTAAAACAAGCTCTTCTTTCTACAAATATCTTTTCCAATTTTTTTTAAAAATGAGAGCCTATCGGTAGCAGACTTCTCAGTTTTTGTTTTTCTAAAAGTATCTTGATTTTGTTCTTATTCTTGAAAGCTATTTTTGCTGGAAATCTAGGTTGACAGTTCTTTTCTCTCAGCTCTTTGAAGATACTGTTCTTCTGTCTTGTAGCTTCAGAGTTGCTAGAAGCATTCTTCAGTTCATAAATCATTCTTCACTCTAATTGCTACTCTTTTGTAGGTGAGTTCTCCTTCCTCTCTGGCACTTTTAAAATAATCTTCTCTTCTTCTTTGTTCTATAAATTTACTACCACATATGTAAGGTGGATTTGTTTTTATTTATTTTACATTGGATTTGTTGATCATCCTAAATATGAAGCTTGTTGTTTTTCAGATATATTCCCTGGGGATAAATTCCCCTCCAAACGTGATAGACTGCTCTAAAAGGGGGGAGAGAGGAAACTCCACAAGGAGCCTGAAGCAGCCTAGCTAGTATTCCTGAGGCTCAAAAGCATTTCAGCCTAACTCACATCTGTTCCCATGGTTGCCAAAAATATCTCTTTGTATATCACACATGTATAAGTTACCACGGAAAATCCCAGGTAGAGTGGTGAATCATGGAATGTGAGATTTGTTGTATTTCATCCATCCTTCTGAGCCCCTGCTTTGCCTCAAGCTTTAGTATTAGCCACCTTTGGTCCTTTTCCTTGCAACATTCAGGTGGGTTCATTAAACCCAGAAAGAATCAACTGTATTTCTGGTTAAGGTAAATAAGTTTCAGCCAAAATAGTTAATGAGCTAGCCTTCTGCCTTTCACAGTTCGAGCCTTCCTCTCAGTGGAATGAAATTTCTGCCACTAGTTTTAAAAGCATTTCAGTCATCAGCAAACAAGTGAGGAGAAATCTGGGGACTGGATGGAAGAAGTGAATTGTCTTGGTTTCTAAAGAAATTTCCTGAAGCCCCCTTGTGTAAATCGGGTATATCACTAACGATTACACGTAGAACTATGAGGTGATTCCTATTTAGTCTTTTTAAGGTAGATTTATAATGGGGAAGTGTATACGTGGCCCATGATCTGTCATTTCTAATCATCACTAGCTTGCCAAAGAAAGCTAAGCAGCGGGATTGTCTAGCCATTCTTCCTGGATCCACATTACTGAAGAGTTATTAAGGATGGAGGAAGGTGTTTCTTGGTTTCTGTGGATTCAGAGGATCTGTGCTGCCTGAGGGCAGGTTCATCTGTCAGGATTCCTCTCTCCAGAAGCCGCCTTGAATCCCTGCCCCTTCCCTCATATGTCCCTCACCCTAAGCCCTTTTTTCCTGCTTCTCACTTACTCTCAGATAAGAATTTGTTGTACTTTATGACACACACTTTTAGAAAATTGACTTTAACAGATGTATTTCATTCCAATTGTCTGAGCTCTCCTGAGGTGAATATAAAAGTAAATAAAACATGGCCACTGCCACGCCTATTTCTCACATAATTTCTGGTTTTGCTAATGTAGTGTCTGACAAAGTAGATTTTAATTTTAATTAATAGCTGTGGAATTTTCTTCTATTACTACAGCTAGACAAGTACCACATAATTCATCTTCTGTAAAAAAGGCCAAAATCCAGTAAATAGGCCATCAACTCAACTGTTAGTGTGCAGGTATTGAGAATAACAGTTAAGTGGAAAAAATCCTCTTTAAAGTTGTAGAATGTGAGTAAAGTTGTTTAATTCTTTTAGTTTTCTCATAATGTCATGATAATATATACCTCACATTGCTGTGGTAAACATTCAGTAAGTCAATGAATAAAACCTTATCACAATACTTAGCAAAGAAAAAGTATTCGTTAATTGTTAGCTTTTTTTTTTATTTCTAAAACGACAAATTTTAACTAAAGGTTCCAATCAGGCTAAGCTATTTGGCAATAAACGAATAGTAAATGCCTTTGATTTATTCAAAGGAGAAACTCTAGAAGTTCGGACTAATTTTTTAAGCACATTTTAATTGAGGTTCATAAAAAGATCTGTCTATTTAAGATGACTCTCAGAGTACACACTAGAAGCTAAACTTTTTTAACGAAACATAATTTTGTTTGTCACTATTCTAATTTGGAAAGAAATAAAGGAATAATACTGATCAGCAACACATGTGATAGTAATTATCAGGAACAGAGTGTAATTCCTTAAATGTTCTTTTGAAAGGGTACACATTATATCTGAACTGTGTATGTTCATATCAAGGATGAATATATTTTCCAGCTATGATTCCAAAATACTGCACTGCACATTCTAGAATAAGAAAATTCTGCTGAACATTTCCCAATAACCTTATGGGCAACGTGGAATGTTGTATCCTGAGAAAGTAGAAAACTTCTCATGAGAATGTTTGAAATGTCACTCCGGTTCAGTTTAGATCAGAGTGCAGGTGGCTCTACAAAGCGGTTGCTGGAGGCTCTGTGTTTATACAGTTGTTGCTTCCAGGATGGTATTGATTGGTTAGGCAACTAATAAAACAAGCAGCCTTGCTTTCATCTCTGTGCATTTGGGGGCTTCTAAAAGATAGAGAAGTGGTTTTAATTAGGATGTGTTCCCTTCACTTATTTTACTTTTTAATTCTTTTTTCTTACTTGACCGTTCCAATCCACATCTTTCTCCCTGCTCATGAGTCCAAAGCCCCAGATGCCTTCGAAGGCAAACAATCCTGAGGAAGAGATTCTTCCTGGATCCTTCAGACAGAAGCCCTTAACATCAGAAAACTCAACAGGACTGACTGTCGCTATTTCATCAATTTCTATTCAGAGTTACTTATTTTATTTATAATCTAAGTCTGTATTATTGCTCAAAGGTTCTTAGTTGGAAATAGAACTAAAGTTTATCATGGAATTTATTTTAGAAATACCCCTAATATAAGATATTCTACAATTTATATGACAATCTGAATTCATGAAAGCATGCTGTACACTTAAATCATTGTACGTGTGTGTATATATGTATCGATAGGTATGACATGTATATATGACACAGAATTTTAAAATTTATATAAATTTGTATTTTTAGAATATTTTTCTCTATACTCCATGCACTCTCTTAATTTATATTTCCACATCTTTTCTCACACTTTTGTGGTATTGCTTTCTATCTCTATTTTCTACGTCCTTTCAAATAATCCAAAAAGATATCTTTAGTTTTGTAATGAATGTCCAAGGTAAATCAAACCCAATATTCAAAATGCAGTTCACAGACCATAAATAGAACTGTTTGTTAGAGAGCTATGCAGAAAGGGCTGTGGGAAAAAAGTGACTTGTTTTCCCAAGAAAACTTTAAAAAATAGGAAATAGGTGGCAAATATTAAAACCCAACCACATACATTAGCATGTAAAATGGAATTCACGTATTTTTAGAGACGAACATAAAATGTGAAAGTGTTAGTGTGATTCAAATAATGGTAAACAGCTAAGAAAATGAATTAACACATAATCACCTTAACTTTTGGCTCAAATAAGACAGTTCTTCTTCCATCTATAATTCATTTAAAGTGTTTCAAACATCTAAAAGACAAGAAAAATTCATTTTGATAGACTAGGTTTTGAAATATGAAATCTTAGTATTGAAAACATTTTCATACTGAAAACATTTTCTTATAACATGAATTAATTAGTTTGAATGAACGCTCTTGTAAAAGAAATGATCACACTTCTGAAGAAGGCAAGCAGTAGAGTTTACCACAGCACTTCTGGCCGTCTGGTCTCCAGGCCAGCAGCAACGGCAGCCAAGGGAACTGGTTAGAAATGCAAATTCTCAGGCACTATTCCAGCCTACTGCATCAGAAACTCTGGGGGTGGGACCTAGCAATTTGTGTTTTAACAGCTCTCCAGGTGATTTTGGTACACTCCAGTTTGAGAAGCACTAGTAAACTGGTTAATACGGTTTACTTTGGAACTGATCGTTCTGATCTCAGATTTGCTACCAACTAGCTGAGTGACTTTTGTTAAATAGCTCTCATATATTTTTCTTCTGTTTATCTTTTATAAAATGATGCAAAGGGAGTATCATCACATATTATTGTTGTGACAAATAAATGAATTAATATGTAGGGGGCACCTAGGCCATTTTCTGGATACAGAGACAACACTCAATGAAAGCTACCAGTTGTTAGTCTATATATTTGAAGCCAAGTTCCATTGAAAGTAAATGACTTTTAGTCAAGATCATACAGGTAGGTCACTTAAAGAATAAACACCCCAGGTTTCTCTACTCATAGGCGCTGATTTTTTCACAGCTGGGAATTGTTAAAAGCCACCACATTTTCTCTAAACGACCAAGCAGTAAAACCACATACACATACAGGATTTTTACAATATATATGTCTTGGTCTGAATCTTCATTTTTCATTTTTAATGATATGCATTGAAAAGGCTATCAGCAACCTTTCAACAAAACTATTAAGAAATAATAAGCATTTCACTCTTTTTAAGAAAGTGATAACCATAAATTACTGTTATTTTATAATCAGAAAAAGGAATGTGTGCCAAAAATTATGGAAAGGTTAGTGGAAGGAAGATAGTAAGATCCACATCTACTATAATAGCAAATAAAAACCTGTATCTTCCAAGTTACATCAACAGAGAGTTAAGTGCCCCTAACAAAAGAAGTTATCCAATTTGGGGAAGAAAGCAGGGAAACAATAAAAGTAAGTATACTTTAATATGATGCTAGCTACTTTAACAAATAAATGTAAAACGGTACAGTAGCAAACACAACAGGAAGTATATTTCCAGTCTTGTAATTACCCACTGCAGGAGTTCCTGGTCCTTGAGCAGATTTCATCCTTGGCAATGAAGGCTTCTTCTATCTTGTGATTCCACTATCACCAAAGGACTTGTTGTAATCCTCACTCTGTTGGAAAAAGTGGAAAAAGAATATGGAGTGGGCACATCCACTTCTTAGAAGGCTTATCCTAGAAATGGACGCCCTCCGTCCTCTTATACTCCCTCCACCAGAATGCAGTCATCCGGTCACACCTGACACAGGGAGATGGGGATACAGGTCAGCTGTGCACTCACCACAACCAGCCATACCTCATTTACTTCCCTGATGCCAAACATACTGTCAGAAGGGTGATAGACAAATGATCAATTTAGACATTACAATTTGAATTTTGTGTTCCTTGTTGGTGGAGTAGATCAGAATATCATGCTTAAGATACTTCATCCAGTAAAATGAGAAGAATATTATAAGGATTAAATGAGAACGCATGCTATTTTATTTTAGCCTAGTATCTGCATAGTAAGCGGCCAACAAATTTTATGTATGTCTATCTCAAAAAGAAAAAAAAATAGACAAGAAAAAAGGAAATGGAAGTCAAAGAAATAGTGTCCAAGTTCAAGAACTTAAAGCAAAAACAATTTTGGAGATTTTAATATTTATTTGAATTTTTAAATCTATTTAAGTATGAACTCTTATGTTTTTCTTAAGTTACTTTGTGTCATTAAAGCATGTTGGCATTTTAACTAGAGAAAATTCCATTTAAACTTAATGTAGTTTCAATTTCTTTAGTTTAGAAGTTATATATGGATTCAGAGTCCATGAACCCATGACCAATAGGCCTGTTTCCCAACGAGTGCTGTTTTTTTTATTTTTTATTGAAATGTAGTTGATCTACAATGTTAGTCTCAGGTGTACAGCAAAGTGATTCAATTATACATATACATACATACATACATACTTTTTCTTTTCAGATTCTTTTTCATTACATGTTATTATAAGAAACTGAATATAGTTCCCTGTGCTATACAGTAGATCCTTGTTGTTTACCTATCTTTTATATAGTGATATGTGTCTTTTAATCCCCGATCCCTAGTTTATCCCTCTCTGCCAATTTCCCTTTGGTAACCATAGTTTGTTTTCTATGTCCATGAGTCTGTTTCAGGTTTGTAAATAGAATCTGTAACTTTTTTTTAGATTCCACATTTAAGTGATATCATATGGTATTTATCTTTGTCTGTCTGACTTACTTCACTCAATATGATAATCTCTAGGCCCATCCATGTTGCTGCAAATGGCATTATTTCACTCTTTTTTATGGTTGAGTAATATTACACACACACACACACACACACACACACACACACACACACCTTTATTCAGTCATCTGTGCATGGACATTTAGGTTGTTTCCATGTCTTGGCTATTGTAAACATTGCTGCTATGAACATTGGGGTGCATGTGTCTTTTCAAATTATAGTTTTCTCCAGATATATGCCCAGGAGTGAGATTGCTAGATCATACGGTAACTCTATTTTTAGTTTTTTTAAAGAACCTCCATACTGTCATCCATAGTGGCTGCACCAATTTACATTCCCACCAACAGTGAGGCAGGTTTCTTTTTCCCTACACTCTCTCTAGGATTTATTATTGGTAGACTTTTTAATGATGGCAATTTTGAATGGTGTGAGATGATAGATATCTCATTGTAGTTTTGATTTGCATTTCTCTAATAATTACTGATATTGAGCAAAGAGTGCTTGTTTCTTAATTTCCAAATGGGAATGAGCTTATTGCATAAATATACTGGGTCCAAATTACCTTCATGAGAAAGCTGTTCTTAAAAAGCTGTTATGACTTGTGCAATCCAGTAACCTACTGTCCTTAATTATGTATTTTTCTTCAAAAGAAAAATCTTCAGTTAAAGGGCACCTTTCCAAATACAGTATGAAACTTAAATTCTATATTAATTAGAAGAGAATGAACAGAGCATTCAGTCATCATACTGAGAATATGTCACTTGGACTGTGCTAGTCATTGAACGTCTCAACCACAGGGTGTAGGTGAGGCCCTGTCCCAGCAGAACTCACAACCAGGTAACCTTCATTCTGACCCTCAGGGTCAGATGCCTTGACCTTTGTACCAGAGATGTTGTTAAAGTTCAATACTGCTTTATTTATAATTTTCTAGCGAAGCCAACACAACAGTGAACATTGTAATCACAAGTCAACGGGAAAAAAGTCCAAAAGAACATTCTGACCTAGCTAAAAGGTCTATAAAATAAATGAGAAGAAATTCAAAAATATTTTTTTTTAATTCTACTAGGAGAAACACTTGTTTAAAGAAAGTGGAAGGTTTGTTTGTTTTCTCTATTCATCTTGAATTTCTGCCTGAAACATCAAGAAAACATTCTCAAGAGAAAATAGGAAAGCTGTAATATTTGAACCAAAATAACTAGTCCAGAATACATGACTTCCTTTGCAATTCTGATATCTCAGTACATTTCCACACAGAACTCACTCTGTAAAACATCCAAGAAATGAGACCATCGCAGAGTAAATGATGGGAAGATTTACAGAATGAACGACTGGTGAAGATCAACAGGGAGAATGCTCTCCTCCCTCTACATAAGCATCAGACTTGATACACAGCTTCAGTTCTCACTTCTCCACTGGGCTTGTGGACACTCAGTATCAACAAGAATATATCCAAAGTTATACTATCCCATGTGACCTTGTAATAGAGAAGAACAAGTCTGACTCCATATTAGATCTGTCCCTTTAGTTCTATCCCTGTGCTCTGCTTCCTGTGCTTAGTCATGCTGGTTAGTCATGCTGGAATGTTGCCTATAGCCTGAAATATATAGGACAGCCCATTCTTAACGCTCTGACCTTTAAGGGTAAAACACTTTACTATTCGTATAGAGATTAAAAGTTGCAGAACAAAGAGTAACATTTGTCTTGTTGGAGGTTTATGGGAACATCGTGACCAGACCTAAGTGGACAGAGGAAAGAACAAAGAATTCCAACACCAAGAAATTTGCAACAACCAACCACACCTCCTCCCATTTTTAGTATAAAAGGGGCCTGAATTCTGACTTGGGTAAGATGGTTCTCTAGTACATTAGTCCGCCATCTTCTCTGTCTGCTGGCTTTCCGAATCTAGTCTTTATTCCTTGCCCCAACACCTTGTCTCTTGATTTATTGGCCTGTTGTGCAGCGAGCACAATGAGTTGACTCAGAAACAACCTCAAAGTGATCAAATAGAGCCTCTAAGGAGTTACCTACAGGGAAAAACCAGGAAGCCGCTCAAATTCTGATTATGAATTTTCTTCCCCCACCCCCCCAACACACACACACACACGATCTTTCTATTTTTTGCTGACATATACTCATATATACCATTAAGTGGCCTTCATGATAACTAAACTCTTTCAGGGCATTAGGCCAGCATTTATCAAAATTATAATCATAAATGTAAAGGCAACTCAGATAGTAGTTGTTCAATTAGTGTTAGTTTTCACTTTTCTCAGAAATACTATAAAAGGATCTTAATCCCTGAGCTTTCAGTCTGTGATCCTAAGAAAAGAAACCCTTATTATAAAATCAGATTTCATGAGAAGTCCTGGGGAGAGATTCGGGGCAGCCCAGTTCTCCACAAGTCAGACCACATAAATTGTTACCCGCTTATGCACAAAGATTTCATCTTAAATCAGTGCTTTGTGAATTACTGTAGTGAAGGACTGGGGCTTCTTCTGTCCCAGTCCCCACCAGAGCAACACCTTTGTCAAATGCTAAATCATGCACTTGCCTGTGCTGGCACTCTCAGTTTCTGTATTTTCTCTTCATGAAAGAGAAAAAAAACAATTCAAGGACAGAGTACTCGTCCCCACATCATATGGGACTGACATCATTTTAAATCTATGTAGCTGTACCAGGTTCGAGGACATTTTATGAGGGGCTTAGCAGTGCCTGAACTTTTAACTATTCTTAATTGTTTTAATTGTCAGCAGAAAGTAAGTGCAGTGTCCGTGCTATTTTAAGTAACAGGGTTTGCAATTCTATAAAGTGGAGTACATGCGCAGACTGGGAACGGACTCATTTTAAAAAGTCTTAGATGTCAGTTCTAATCAGCAGTGACCCTCTTCTGGCTGTTTCCTGGCAGCTAACTCAATAGACTGCCAATTCAGGAGATTTTCTTGACCAGATACAGCTATAGCTTCCAGAGTTCACAAAATCAACAACCATTTTCTAAAGGGCAAGTGGGTTGGAGATGGGAGATGTGTGTACATTTTGATTCAAAAAGCATTAAAATAGAAAAGTTTTAACCAATAAAAGAATAACTAGCCTTCTCTGAGCAGTACATATCCTGCACCAGGTTTGTTCTATACGTGTCCTCTACCTTTAACACAGCTTTTTAACTACTGTTCTTAGTTTACAGATATAAAAACAGAAGACTACCAGCAAAGAAATTCTATTTCCAATCTAATTATATTTCCTTACACACACAAGCACACAGAGGAATACACAAATCTTTGTTCCTCGTTGCCACACCTAGGACAGAAGAAGACCTGCTCACCCTTTGTCCTTTCACTAGAAAGTAATGTTTAGCACAGTGACTATAATACACACATCGAGGACTGCTTTTTCACCTTTTGGCCAAAGTCAGAGTAAGGAGAAGGAGAGGAGAAAAGAATGCTAAGAAAATAAAGGGTAGTTTATACTGCCTAATGAGAATTCTTTAATATTTAATAATAACAAATTCTAGACCTAGATTTCAGAGGGTCAACATCTACTTAAGCTTTTCTATCCATTATTCCTGATCTACAAATTCATGTCTCAATGTAAGGTTGGTAATGTTGGTTTTCTGAATAGCCCATTTACCTTGGGAAAATACAATGTGCCTGAATCTCTGTTTCTGAGTAGTTGCTGGAAAGCATTCAATATAAAACATTTGTTTTCTGTAGTTGTAGAATGGCCACCACCATTGCGAGAGCACCGAATCCTAACCATTAGACCACAGGGGAACCACTACCATTATGGAAGGAGCATCTTTATTTTATTTTCACCTTTGCTAGCTTACATGAGTTTGGTTGAAGTGTATTCATGCTGTCCTGTTGACTGTATAAAGTCAATCCATTTGCACACTAAACATATGAAAACAGACATTCAAATTTCTTTATAAAAATAAGAATCTATAATACTAAACTGTTGAAATAAGAATACTTTCATAATAGATCAGTGGTTGCTTGGGGAAGGGACATGGGGAGTGATGTGAGGGAAGGATGCCAATGGGATACAAGAAAACTGTGGGTGATGGATATGTTTACTTTCTTGATTTTGCTGATTGTTTAATATATATGCATATCAAGTTATACACATTAAATATGTGCAATTTATTATATACCAATTATGACTCAACAAATCTATAGAAAGAGAGAAAGGAAGAGGGAGGGAGAGAAGAAATCTTTTATACTTTCCTAAAGGGCAATCAGAGCTGAATTAGATTTGGAATGAAAACAGTAAAATGCCAGATTGCATGCTTACTGTAGTTTGAAACTTAGAGATGGCCATTTACATGCTGCAGAAACAAGATGGGCTGAGAGTAGACGTAAGTTTTGTTTGCCCTTCCTTTAAATAAAGTGGAATAAAAATCCACATTAATGAGCCCTACATGTTATAATGAATTGGAGAGAAACTGATGATTTGTTCAAGTTCTGTTCACCAGGTTCATTAACTGAATGTAATATACAATGAAAAGAATCTTATCTACCATGATTAGAATTAAAATGTAAATGTTCAGTATATACATCTCACCCTCAACTCTAAGTTTCTAAAACATGCCTCATGGTATAGTTTAGCTACTTACATAATTATGCAAAATAATCCTTGTTGCGTATTACATGCGGCCTGTTATTATTTGGAAGCTATTACTTGCATAAATTATAAAGTATAGAAAAAATAAACAGATAACTTCCGGTATTCTACAGGCTTTCCTGTAATTGGAATTGTTTCTTACTCAAATCTTAACTTCTTTCACATACTTTCATTCACCTCTTCTGCTAAATAGGACATCAACAAGCAGGAAGACAAGAGGTAAATAAAAAGAAAACTGAATTTTCACTGAAAAAAAAAAACATGAGCGTTATCCAAAGAGCAAAGAATAAAACCCAAACATCCCTAAATGTCCTTGCTTCACTGAATTCCTAACAAGACACTACATCTGTTAAAATGTTTTTTCACTTTTATCAGCTCACTGGCATCTCTTAATCATCTCTGTTTAACTGCAAGAACAAGTGCCTAGTAAATGGGATTTGCAATCGGACATTTACGTGGCCAAGCCAAATCCTCTGGCTATAGTGGCCTCTCCCCTCTATTCTATGTATGTTGTAAACATTTTTTTGTCTCCTACTTTAGAGAAATACCAAGACAGAACTTTAAGTAAAGTATACATTGATATGAATCTAAATTGTTGCTAAATTTTGTTAAAAAAAAAACACATTAAATCCAAAGTCTGCTTATTTGAATTACTAACATCTTGTCCTGTTTTCTCTGCCAGCCAGGGATGTTAAGACAAATAAGAAATAGGACCTGTAACCATATATTCATATTGGTTGTTGAAGTAATACCTACTTCCATCTCACCTGGAAAATAACCACTGCCGTTGTTCCCTGAGTGTGTCCCCATAAGTCGCCCCAGCAGCCAGGGCTCTGGGACACCCTCTAATTTCCCTGGATCCAGCAACTAAAGGGTTAATGGCCAGCGCGGAGGAGCTCCAAGCCCTCACTGCAGCACTGGGCTGGCATCGTACCAGTTATTAGATATTTTTTACCAACACTGACCATGATGTCAATTTATTCTTAAAAACTCTTCTTGAAGTCCAGAGGATGTGAAGATTAATTCCAACCCTGGAGACACAGGAAGCCTACAGAAGGCAACTGAAATGTGCGTTGAGTCCGTAAGTGACCAATGGAAACCTTTCATGTCCTGTCTAGTCTTTTCTCCTTTGCTGTTTCTAGTGCCTCTGTATTAGGATATAAAAGTGTTAGCCTGCATGTTTTGTTTGTTTGTTTGTTTACAAGAATAGTGTGCTAAGTAAGAGAAAGGAGCTTCTGGTCAAAAGCAGAGGGCCTCTCCTGGAGACCCTGTATGACTCTGGCCTCGAAGCCTTAAGCCAGCAACTTCAGTTGTGCAGAACCAGTTTATTTCCTGGCCCTGAGGTGTCTTCTGGATGGTTGACATGAGAGAGCCAGGAACTTCCTTGTAAGTAAGTGGATACTAACCACCTTTGGAAAATATTTGCAAGTAAAATGACTACTAAAGCCAATTTTACAAAATATCAGCATTATGAACTCAAAGTATATTTGATGTCTAGCTTTTCTATGCTACTGTACTTAACTACATTTAGAAATGTTAATGATACAACAAGATTTTATCCAGTATTTTCATTAGACCCATAACTTTCCCAGTGAGATTTTGTTTCTGTTGCTGTTACGTTTCAAATACGACTAGAAATACAAAAATTATAAAGTAATAACTTCAGAGTAAAAGTAAGGAGACAAACAGTACCTAAAAGGTTCTATTGGGTAGAAAAGTCCAGTATGAAAAAATAAACCATATTTTTAGACAAAATTAAAAGGAGAAATCTTCGATGATAGTTGCTTAAAATGTCTGCAATTACATGGCATTCATAAGGGCCACCCCCTACTGTTTTCCATTCAAATGAAAGGGAAGCACGTGGGTAAATTACCACCTGCAGTGCATGATCGGGGACATAGTAAGCAGCTGTCACTGTAGCCCTGTAATTATGCAAGGATCCTGCCACTATTACACAATTAGAGAGACCTATCTTTCTTTCTTCCAGTAGGTAATGTTTTTTGGTGTTAGGAGCACTAAACTATCTCTCCTTGTTCAATCACTTGTATCTGCCTTGAACATAACCAGTATAACATTATTGGGGATTTATTTTTCAATATTTCTTGGGCCCTCTGAGAAATTTCTATCATAATAAGAAAGCTTGTTATTCCAGTTAACTTTTATTAAGTAAAAAAAATTTTTTTTCATCTTTTCCTAACTTCTTCCCAGTGATCAGCTTTGTTGGAGCCTATCAAGGTGGGAGGTGGGAAAGATCAAGTATTTTGGAAAATCCTTCAGTATCATAGATAAATTAGAGAACAGAAAAAAGAACTAAAGTACAGTGACTAAATATTTTTTCATCACTGTTATAACTGAAAAAATAGATTGTCAAAATCTAGAGGTTAATAAACTTGTAAAAGCTGAAATATTTCAAGATCACTGAGGAATGCAAATTTCATTGAGACTTAGAATATCAAAAAATAAATTATGATTGATGACATTTTGTAAATGTTTTTGGATATCAGAAGGCACTTGACTAAGAAAGATAAATGTTTTCACTTGACTCAGAGTTAATCAGCAATATTTATACAGAATGACTGAGCCATGAATGTATGGATCTCTTTTACAAGAGGAGCAGAGTTTTGTGGTTGGTTGATCATATAAAGCCAATCGGATAAGGCTGTAACACTTGCATGTATATTAATTGCTGTCAATCTATTTCTACTTTAGAGCCTAAAATACATATCATAATTCCTAATCTCACTAAATATACACTAGAATTTAGGACAGTTTTAGCTTGTTGGAAACATCTTTATGACGAGTTTTGTTAAACACTTCACTTCCTGCCTTACAGAATGCACACTGCTTCCGTTCACTCAAATTCCCCTGTGCTCAGTGCAGCTAGCAAGTGGATAGTTAGGAAAATCTTTACTGCAGGTCTTTTTTTAATAAGGTATAATTGACATATTATATGAGTTTCAGGGGTACAACATGATTCGCTGTATACACTAGCATTTTAAAGAAAGAATGACTAGAAGGTCACAGAGTAAACTAAGAAGAATCACTTTTAAATGCTGACAATCAGGTTATTGAAGATTTGAACTTAGCACATCATTAGAAAAGAATAAATTTCAAATTTCAGAACAAGTCTAACACCACATTCTAATAAAACTTGTATTAATCACTTAACACAGTCAATGATCAGGCTGTTTTTTAATATTCTTTTTCCTATCACCACTCCTTGAATTCATTAAGTCAAGACAGGGCCATGTTCACTGCAATGTGGCTTAGATTTGCAGTTCTGCATTCCCACCACTGCTGTGTAAACCTTAGCCCTCCAGTATCTCCTGCCTTTATTAGTACCATATCCTCTGAGTACTATAAAGAAATTTTTGTTTTAAAAATAACAGAAAATCTGAACCAAAACAGGCTTGAGCCAAAAAGAGTCCTACTGCTTAAAAAACAAAAAAGTCCAGAAAAGGGTCTGGTATTAGGAGTCCCTCCCTCTCTACTTCTGGACTCTACAGTTGTGTTGGCTTCATTTTAAGCCTGGCAGTGTCTTTAAAGTGCTCATATTAGCTGCTACCAGTTCTCAGCTTCTAGCCTGCAGCTTCAAATCCATCAAAAAAGAGATGTGCCTCACTCTCTTTGGTTGAAATTGGGTCATTCTTCCCTAAAAAGCCAAGACACTGTTCTGACTGGCCAGGCCTGAATCACTCCCACCTTTAGGGTTGGAACGGAACAGAGCACATCAAAACCACGTGGGCTCGGAATGAAAAAGAGATGATTCTTTCTAGAGCAGCACTGTCTTAAGAGAAAGAAACATATTGTGAGCTACCCATGTAATTTTAAATGTCCTAGTGGCCACATTTTAAAAAGTAAAAGGAAATAGCTGGCACTAGTATATTAATTATAAGATATGTTATATTTTATTGAACCCAATAGATCCAAAATATTCATTTTAGCATATTACCCAAGCAAAAATTATTCAGAAAATATTTTGGGTTTTTTTAATTTAGAGCAAATTTTCGAAATCTAGTGCATATTTAACACTTCCAACATAGCTCAATCAATTAAAAAAACTACACAACCCTCATTTTGAATGCTCGATACCTTGTGTGGCTAGTGGCCATCATGTTGGGCAGCATAGGTCTGGAATCTAGAGGTCACTTGAAGTGTCATGTTATCAGAATGAATGCTATGTATATGCAAAACCACAGACACATACTGTAGCTTCCTGATTGGTTTCCTTGTTTTCTGGAAACTCCAGAAATTCTTATCTCTCTCCAAATTCTTATCCTATCAATAAGCAGACCAACAATATGACTAAAAAGTTAAACAATGTGGACTATAATTTACATCCCTTTATGAACCAGTCCCGATTTTTCCTACACCTAACTTGCTACTTTATTTCTGTATCAAAGTTCTCCCCCAGCCTGAGAGTTTTCATTACTGTCCTGGAACATGTTGACTTATCCTTCTAGGAGCAGGTATCCTTTGCAAGGGGTAAAATGTTCTAGGGAGCCAAATGTTATAATGTTTGTTATAACAAACTGTTTCCATATTTTGGGTGAAGACAGAAGTCATGGTTCTGGAAGTTCTCTTATCCTCAGACTCCCTATATCTGCTTAAAGAAACAAGAAAAAGAGGCTTCCATTGAAAAATATATGTTCTTCCTGCCAAAACTTCCAAATTTTGAACATTCACATTTAATCTACTAACTCCTATTTTACTCTATATTTGGTCTGAAACTTAAATCCCATGTAAACCTTGAAAAGATAAAATACGCAAATGCCATACATTGAAAACTCCTCAAACAAATTCAGAAAGTCAATTAACTTTCAAAATATTTTTTGTTTTAACAATTTACATGCCAGTTGTCTGGGATTCCCATTTTTATAATAATATGAACATAGTTTCATGATTTTTAACCATAAATTAAGTTTAACATTAAAAAATTTGTACTCACGGTAATACATAATGAAAAGGATTGAAAAACACTTGAAAATGGCAATGTTTCTCAGCTTAATGAGGAAGCAAGCCAAGTTATGTTTTAAAATTATTATATCTGGATTAAATATAAATTGGTTTGAATTTTTGTACCAATTTAGGAATGTGTGAATATATTGAAATAGTGAAAAACTGATGAGTATTTTCTCTTAAGAAATTAGATCCACCAAGGATATAAGGTGAGGCTCAAACTCACTGCTAGTACTGTTGTAATAAAACAAATATGCTTTTGACTTTAGGGAAATGTTCTTATCAGAAGAAAATTTAGGGTTTTTACTATAAAATAAAATACTTGCCTTCCTAGAGAAAACCAAAAACGTGACATCATAATGCCCCCTATTGTTTAAAATGGGAAATGCATTAGGAATAGTTCCCAAAGTATATACAAATAAATGGACATTAGGGTAACTTGTGGTGACTTTCAGAGCAGCTACAAACATTAAAAAATAAATAAATCTCCTGGGCTTTTAAAAGAGCATTTCCAGATAGCTTAAGCTTTGTACCTTGTATAATCTGCCTCCAAGAAGGGAAATTCTAAGAGCTCCAGAAGCTACAAATTAAAATACAATTGTGTGACAATAACAGTAAGCTTATTTTCATGTCTGTATTAAATTAATATGCTTATATATTCATTTCATTAACATAATGACCCAACAGACACTATACCCGCCCCCAAATACTTAAGCATCACATGAAAATAGTCCCAAATACCGGCTGTGCCAGAGGAAAGAGGAAGATGTGATAGATGGACTGGCCACATGATGGCAACATTTCACCACATAAATGCAAATACACCACCATTTGACACTGGAAAGCCCCTGGATTTAAAGAAAGAACTTAAGATAGGGAGTAAGTAAAGGCTTCCTTTCCTATAGTACTTTACTACTTTCATAGTACTACTTCAGTTGCTCTATAATAAAGTAAATATTACCTAAAATCTTACAAGTATGTAGATACTCATTTTATTTTGTGGTCAAGTATATCACTCTCACATATAATTTGGTTTACACGCAATGCATACTTTATTTCTACCTTTTAAAACACTTCGTTAAATTTAAATTCCAATGTGTGAGGGATTTGTTGCTTTTTCCCCTTGGAACAGTTAGGTATTATTGAAGACTGTCATAGAGTAGGGCTGTCTTTGCAACCTATTCTTAATCTATGCCTCAGCTCAGCTCCTCCCGCAACCCCTCCCTGGTGGGAAAATCCTACAGAATCCTTCTGGACTCTACAGCTGTTCCTGGCATCCAAACTGCAAACAACCCTGGAACTGGAGGAAACCTGATTATGCTTCAGTGGAAACAGCTAGAGTGGGGGAATAAGGCATTCCAGTTCTCCTGACAGCTGGGCCCAAAGTGGTTTTCTAAGATAATCTTCAATTGTCTTTACTACTGACAATTAAACAGTTAGATCTACAACATTTAAAAGAACCAAGAAGTAATATTTGATTAAACAATTATGATAAAGATAAAAGCAAGTGATACACTCTTCTACCAAGTAGATACCTTCAGGTCACATTTCTGTATACAGTGGAAGTTAACCCAGTTTCTGAAGTCTCCTGATATGTGTACTAGTCATTCATGCACATCTGTAAGATGATAATGGCTGATAACTTCTCTGTTCATTAACATGTAGACCAGATCAAAGACGCAATGCTCCTAGAAATCAGCTAGCATCCTTGTATTATTCTATGGTCAGAGAGTAGGGCTCCAGCCCTCTCACAGATGGGGACCCTGAGTCATCAGGAAGAGCCAGACAGGAAAAACAGCAACATCTTTTTGTAAACTCAGCACTGCTATTGGAAGAACAGTCCAACCACCACATTCCAAAAACTGACCAATGACAACATTTTGGCTTAAAACTCCTATCATTCAAACATGAGTTATAAAACAATGGGTGTAAAAAAATACGTAATTGAGACTAAGTTACAATTTGCATAACATGTTAATAATGGCTCAAAGGGATGTTAGTAATGCATTCCAAGGAAATAATAATCCAAGACATAAAATAGTTATGATTTGACATAATAAGTAACCTAGGCTATGTGAACATCACAGTCAATTAAATATATATATGCATAGCTATGTATTTATTAAATCCACACATATGTTTGAAATGACAGAGCAAAGATGAAAGAAAACATACTGAATTATTCATAAAAGTTTTTGTACTCTTACCCTACTAGTACTCAGATCCCAAAACCAGTACTCCCAGAGAAACTGATGGGGCAAATACAGTATAGTGATTCAAACATAATAGAGGACCATTACACATGTTTGTGAAATAATGGTATATTTTCTGGTTGCCACTAATGTGACAACATATTCCTAAAAATAAACTCATGTCTTGAGGAAAATTTGTATTATCAGTAATTTACTTTTAAATCATAGGCAACCAAAAATGTTAGGAAGCTTGGCCAGCCTGTTCCATAGATCAGCGATCTGTGGAAATATCAATAATCTTAATCTATAAGCAAGACAAATAATATGTAAAGAAGCAAAGGTTAAGTTTTGTGCTGCTTACCTGTTGTAGGGGGAAAAATTAAAAGATCTGTTCAGGGAAATTTTGTTCATTGGCGGTAAGAAGCACACACGTATAAACACTGGGGTTCTCATCACTTTGAGTAGTATATATGTGTTTCCAAATAATTATAATTAAACAAATTATAATTTTCATTTTATACTATTTATATCTTACAAGAATAAATTTATCACTTACCTCTTAAATGTTATTTCATAAAATTCCTCTGAAACCTCAAGATAACGTAATAATTTTGTCTCTATAGCATATGTTCTCACCACTAGGTGGCTCTATTATGAAAGTGCCCCTTAATTTAAAAATTATGTATATTTATTGTTCTTTTCAGTGTATCATACAGGAAAAACAAAAATAAATAAACAAATTTTTAAAAGTTATTTTAGCATAATGAATATTAGCTCACTGTTCTGTGGCGGCTATTAGAGAACATTCTGTTACCTACATACAGATGTGTTAGGATAACTAGGCCACACATTCCACGGAAGCCAACTCATAGTGGCCCAGACAGGATATGTATCGGCCTGCACAACAGGCAGTCCAGGGTTGAAAAATCTATCTGTTCTATTGTGTCACTAAAGACCTACTCTCTTGGTCTCTCTCCATTCTGCCCTCAACAGCTTAAAGCTAAAATAGCTTCCAACCTCCTGGTTTTAAGGTGGTCCTCAGGACCAATCAAAGCCACGTTTCTTTGTTCATGACAGATCAACAGGAAGAAAGCACCTCTGCCCCAACAGCACAAAAAATTTCCATTCTATTGGACTAATCAGGCCACTTAGGTTACATGCCATCCTAAACCAATCACTGTCCCCGGGGGAAGGCAACGACTTGCCTGGCTTCTGCCTGAGTTCCCGAACACTGAGAAGAGGAAGAGAATTTCCGTGATTGCCTTGGACCTCTCAAGCTTGACTCTTGGATTTAGACGATTTGATAAACTGCACGGCAGCTACACTGTGTGTGACAGATGTACAGAGGTTTGAAAGTTGACAGCAATCTTGAGTCCCCCACTGAATAAATACACCATCCAGCTTAAATTACCTACCATTCATACCTGATATTTACTATCTCAATTCTGAGTCAATATCTTTTAATATATTTTCATTTAGAAAAGGATTTTCCTTTGAAGGATTTTCTCCTCAAGAAAAAGTTGCCTTCAATGCCTGAGAATATCCTTTTATAAGATATAGATAAAATATGTACCCAATTTGATGAAAAGACATGAAGAAAACATATAACTTTCAAAGTGGTATATATATTTAATTCTACTCTCCACACATAGTCTGTATTTATATTTGTATACATGTGCTTTCCCAATAATTTAACTGTTACCTTAATTATCCTTTCTAGTTAAATAGATTAATAGATATTTGGATATTTACAGCTTTTTTGTTTTATTTTTTACCATTACAAATTGTAGCCGGACTTTAAATAATACTCAGAGAAGGGAGGGAGATGAGTCTGGGAACTAGGCAAGAAACAGAATTGGTAAAGCTTTGAAGGCCATAGTAAGAATTTCAGTCTTTATTCTCAGGACAGTCACAATCATTGAAAAGTCTCAAGCAGAAATTGACACAACATTGTAAAATGACTGTAACTCAATAAAAAAAAAAATGTTAAAAAAAAAAAAGAAAAGTCTCAAGCAGAGGACTGACATGATAAGCCATTTGTTTGGTCTAAGACCATGTGAAGTGAAGAAGGCCAGCTCAGGAGGGTGACTACAACATGAATTGCAAAGGTAGCTCTCTGTTAGGAAGATCATTTCTATTTATGGAGTATGTCCTTTGCTTCCTCTGAAGCCTCCAATTTGAAATAACTTCCAAGAGAGCAGGTAGATATAGCCAACTAGAGTCTGCAAGATACTTCAAAATAGGTTTCCAAGATTCAGATTTTAACTTTATATTACATGGTCCCAGTACATGTATTTATTTAACATTTCAGAATATATAAAAAAAATCCCATACAGATTATAAATTTAAAACATGCAGAGTAATTTCTAGATGGACTCCAAGACTGAAATCAGAAATAGCTTTGTGGTCAATGACAGAGAGTCTTGAAGGTCATTTAGTTTTTCAGAATCTGTAAAGCTTTTTCAACGCCATGTCATTAGCTCTCCTGTGGTATGACACAGTAGCGCTCATAATGAAGTTATGTCTGATGTAGTTAAAGAGAGATATTGCTTTTTCCCCCAGAAGGTCTTTTTAGACTTTATTATAGTCCTTTTCATTGTGCAGTTGGATGGATTCGCGTGGCAGCAGCCAACAGTAAATTATCAATACAAGTTCTCTGTCTCACTTAGTAAGAGCCAGACTTTCTATCAATTAACCAAATACTGAATTTCATAAACATATTTACATATTTTAAAGAATATGTAGTGTTTCCAGGCAAAGACTCGGGTTCTTTTGTTGTTGTTGTTGTTGTTGTTGTTTTTATTTAAGTGGCTTAAAGAACAACGTACAGATCATCAAGCATTCAGACCCTCAGGAATACTCACCACCAAATAAGTAATCAAGATATGCTGAGGTGAGACCGGAGGGCCAGGGAGATTTGGGATGGATTTTGTAGGAGGAAAAGGATGAGCACCAATGGGATCAACTGCAGTGACTGAGACTGTAGTTCATCCCATAAATTTCTCTCTTTCACTTTTCCCCTCAGGAAGGCAGGACCATGGGAACCATGGAGAGGGTCCTCCCCAAATTCGTGTGGAGAAGGAAATCTGTGCGGAGCAAGTGGTGGCCTGTGGCAGCCATGAAAATGGACTAGTCAATCTCTTGCTGAACGAAGTGGAATTGACCGGTGGCCCAAGGTGTTGCATTCGAAATCCACCAACATGACTGTGCTGAGGTCACACTTCGCACGAGCTGCTTCCCACAAAAGACTAGACACAGAAGGGACTCCTCTGATGGGGGTTCAGCTCAGGTACTCCCCACCAGCTTAGCTGAAACTTTCTTCAAACTCTCTCCTTCCTTCTTTCTCTCCACAGGAGTCCAAACTACACTAGAATCTGAAGGCTTTCCCCACCTCCGCCAGCCCCAACCCATTTGTTCCTCGCAGATGTGTCCTTCAATATATTTCTTGCACACCTACGCCATTTTGCTGTCTGCCTCTTTGAGGACCCAAACTAACACAGAGTCATCGTTAGTAAGTACAGAAAGAATAAAAGACGTTCTATTAAGTAAGCCATTACCAATAGTGTCAGCAGTGACCTTCATTAGCTCTCTTGGATGTAATCGTCATTAAACCTGCGAATGTGTGTCAGAAAGAGAAGCTGTGTAGTCTACCTCACAGTAGTTCTATAGCTCAACAGTGAGATTTTATTGCAATTTTCTTGAGGTCAGAGCCAAAATTAAAACTTTTGTGATCAAGAAGAACTGCCCTCAACCACTATGTTTGAACACTGAATGAATTTGGAGACTACATTTTGCAGTAGACTTGATAATGTTTCTTAATTAATTTGACCCAAAATTACAAGGCAAAATTATAAGTACTGATATCAGTACTTATATGCAAAACTTGCACTGCAGGAGTGTCATTTCGATGGCAACTAATATTGTTTGAATCATAAATAATGTCAAGTTGTTTTATACACTTCCTAGGTTGTCAAAAGTTAAGATAAAAAGGAACACCTCCATTACCACATATTCCTGAAGAAGATACACTTTTAAGCTCAACCTAAGTTCCAGTAGTTCCAGGTTCTAAGGAAATTTCCATATTTCAAAATTCAGTTAACTGTAAAAGTGAGGAGTTTCCACCCAACCTTTAATTGGAAGTGAACCATCTGAAATGTAATGACATTCCAAAAGGCAAATATCTAGAGAAGGATCTAACGGAATTCTATAAGTGCCTTTCATATGCTCAGGGGTTAATATCAGTATTTGGCAGAACCCATCTCTGTGAAAAGACATTTTCAAAGATGAAACACATAAAATCTCATTACAGGTCAGCATTGATAGATGAACACTTGAAGCTGACTTTGATGATAGGAAATACTCACTTTGAACCCAATAAATGAAATATGATTCCCAAAGGAAAATTCCATTATTCTAACTAATATACTTGTATTATCCAAAAAATGTCTTCCATTATTACGTTTTGAATTTCATCAATAAGATTTGTGGACTCCTGTTTCCTCATTTGTTATATAATGACCTCTATAATAGTCCCAGTTTTGCCTCTTAGACCACAAAGCCTAAAATATTTCATTCCTGACTCTTTACAGTGTAGGTTATCAGTATGGAAGATTCCATAACTAGAAACTAGAAACCATACACAATGCCTTGATTGTTTTCCCTTGTATTTTGATATTAATTAAATATACTCCATTTTCCGGGGTTCTATTTGAGAACAATTCTGTGGTACCTTCAAATACAAACATGTTTGCAGCAAAACAGCTATGTGAGTGGAAAAGTTCTAGGAGGAGCTTCAAATGATGCCATTAAGATTTTCACAGCCCAGTTCCCTTAATCCTATACTGCCCGAAGCCATCATTTGTGGCTTGACACTAGACAAAATTATTTGAAATTGTTCAACATGCTACATTATAGTAGCACTCTTAAGGATATCAGATGCACTATTAATCTCATCTATAAATTATATTGTTGCCTAAAATGTTCTAGCTGTATTTAAGATAAGCTTCAAAATATGAGAATATACCAGTAGCAGCAATCTAGAGTAAAATATATGGCTATGCAGAAATCATGTTTGGGCAGAACAGGAAATTATTTACAGATCCTACAGGCTTTTCTTCCTGGTCCTACCCTGTGGCATAACAGATTTTCATAAGGTGGCGAGAGAAACTTTGGAAGTGAGATAAATATGCAGTTTATACTCAACAGAAAGTTTAATAGTATAAAATACTAAATGAATTTGTAGCCACATTAATAATCTTTAAAAGATGCAACCTTAGAAGTATGGTACCACTAACCATGAGGCTTTGAAAAAATATACACATCCAAAATAAAGCTTTAAATTAAAAATAATGAATATTCATTATATTACTCTTCTGGATGGAATTTCCTGAGTATTATTAAGATTATAAAACAAATTAGACTGAGTTTGTTCATTTTATTTTTAATTTTTTAGAAGATAAATGTTTTGTTAGAATTCATTCATCTCAAACTTATTCCTTCAGCATGCTAATTAATAAAGCAGGATCATGGTTTGTTAGTTAAAATAAGATACTTCAGAGAATTGAAATTAATTTTGAAGTTCTAGTAGGTACCCTGATATCTATCAATCTCCCAGATGATTTGTTAGCATTGTAAGAAGTGGGTAAAGGCATTCTTAGCTTGACTTTGGCAAAAGTGAGAAGAAATTATCCATTTTAGGCTAATCACAATGGGTGAGGAAGATTAATGTAGTTTTTCATTAAGACTAATCTCCATGGATATGTTAGAAATTTCAGAATAAGCTTTCAAATGCTATATATCTAAGTCATTTGTTCAAATGTGATCCAGTTTAATAGTTACTGAAAGCTATAACCATCTGGCAGATGTTTTCTGGCCTATGTGAAATGAGTTGAGGGGCTCATTTCTATTTCTATTGAACACATGTCCAGGTCACCAGAAATACCACCGCAATTTGCACCCTAATTAGCAATCTCAAGCATGTTGTGGGCTGCATGGTAATGGAACATGGGCTACTCTCCAAATTTAGAAATGAATCTATTCAGATACAAATAGAAATGCCCTTGTAGGGTCAGCATCAAGAGAGCTTGCATTTCTGTGTAGTGTAAATTTCAAAAACAAAAAGATTTTTTTTTTTTTTTTTGCTGAAGGGATTCATTTGACAATTTCTCTGAAACATTGTTCCTCACTAGTAATTGTTTGATAAAATCCAGAGCAACACATTTATTATCATCATGGCTCTAAACATTTTGAGGAAAACAGACCCCTCTGAGAATCTGATAAAAGCTCCAAGAGCCTACCCAATAAAAGTAACTTGTGTACATATACCAACATTTATATGCAATACCAAAGACTCTGCAGAAGACCCTCACCCTAATGCAAGTAAAGATCTCAGAAATTACAATCAAGATATCCACTGTGATGTGCAGACTAGTATCAATGAATACGTTTTTTCATTAAAATAATAGGCCCAATAAAAATACATGGAATTTCTAAATAAAAAGATTCAGTAAAATGGTCACTTCTTTCATATGGTAGTTGGAATGGTACCAATCAATCCCAGATGCTTAAGCTGGTAATTCTCGCACATCTGAGGCTATCTTTCTGTAAGTATATTGCTGTGGTCCTCTAGGCTATACATTTAGCAAAAGTCACTGCATTTTACATGAGCCCTTCCATTGTGTTCAGAAATTTTGAATACCTGCTTTGAAAGACTAAAAGGAATGTCCTTGACATGCAAGAAAAATAATTACACAAGTATGAAAATGAAACTCAGGGGAAAAAACAAGAATTTTCTTTGTACATCAAATATGTATAATATTTAGGTGGGTATATTGCACTTGGAAAAAATCTGCTCATTTAAGTCAATTAAACTGTAATGAGTTTGAAAGAGGCACAGATAGGATAGAAGGGGTTGCTTCCCTTTTGACACAATGAGTGAGGGACAAACATGAGGAAACAGGCAGTGATGGCACCACATGGGAGCAGCCATGATGAGGAAGGACAAGAAGCCCTTAAGGGGTAAACCTGCAAGGGTGCTCAGCGTCTCTGGACCTAGAGCTCCTGGAGGGCCGTGTGTATTTTATCTGATTCTAATTCCCACGTCCAGCATGATGACTGGCCAATAGAATGGCACGTAATGGAGATTTTGTGTTGACAATTCAACTTGTTATGGAGTCGGTGGTTGGTGACGGTGTGTATGTAAAACTTATAAAGCATCAGAGCTTTTTGAATAATTAATATGTATAATCATTTATACATTTTAATAAAATGTGTTATACAAATCTAAAGATCAGAAGAGAGGTAAGGACTAATATTATAAATTTTGGAGTTGACAGAAATTAGAGTCAGCATGTGGGTAAGATTGTTCAAGGAGAGAGTACAGAACGAAAAAATAAAAAAGAAGACCAAGGATGGAGACTAGGTAACTTCAAAATTAAAATTTAGGTAAATACAAGAATGCCCTCAGAGTAATAAAAGCAAAACCAGGAAGAAATAATATCAAATAAGTCAAAGAAGGAAAGTGTTTTGAAACAGGGAGTTGTCAACCCAGTCGAGTGCCAAGAGAGGTCAAATGAATAGGAATTTCAAAGCATATTTAGGTTTGGAAACCAGAAGGCCATATGTTACTTTGGAGACAGCCATTTCAGAGCAGTGATAGACCATTGAATTATGAAGCAGAACCCAGATTGCGTTTGTCTAGGCAGAGAAAGGCAGGCAGTGGGTGGGCAGAGGAAGTTGAGAAGACAAATACTGATGTATACTTCAGGAAGCTTCTATTCAAACAAAGGAGACAAAGACTCCAGCATTGCAAATGACACAGGCACAGATGAGGGAAATATTGCTCCAGATTTTCCTTCATGTCACTTCAATTCCTGCACCAAGTATAAATCTGCACACAGATTTAAGAAATCTCTGCCAGGAAAGGGAGGTCAATTAAGCGTCACAGCGAATTACCAGAAGTGGTTTGTGGAATCACATTTCCTCTAGTTTATCTGTCCAAATTATTTGTAAGATATGCCTGAGGGTAAGGAGGTAAAACACCTAAATCCTGGAGACCCCTGACAACTCTGCAGCACCAGCATTCATTTTTTTGTTTTGTTTTGTTTTGTTTTACTTGAATTAGCCTTCTGAGAAGCAACTTAGAAAGGCCAATGTAACATTTCTCAGATTCTTTCTGGTTATAAAGAATATAAAAAAACGAGGGGCAAAATTAGAAACAGAAACACAGACGCCCTTACCTTAATTTCTTCATCTGCAAATACTCGAAGCCAAATTCTACCACAGTTGTCACATTCCTTCCTTGCCGTTGTTTATTTCTACTTTAACATAATTGGTTTTAGTCTATGAGTTCTCTTGTATGTTAATGCATGCAAATATAAATGAATTAAATCAGCCCAAGAATAAAACTAGATGAAAACTCATGTGATCTCCCGCCTTTTTTTTTTTTTTTTTTTGGCTAAATATAACAAAATATAACAAAAAGGACAGAACATAAATAAATAAAACAAAAAGGACATGGTGGGCTTCTGTGAGATGTCCTATGGTCTCCTTCTTTGGTAATCTCATTTTAGTTACAAACACAAGAGAAAAATTGTTTTGGAAATCCTGCCTTTTGGGACAACACGGATGCAACTTGAGGGCATCCTGCTAAGAGAAATAAGCCAGAGAGAGAAAGACAAATGCTGTATAGCACTTATATGTGGAATCTGGAAAAAGCTGAACTCATAAAACAGAAAGCAGCAATGGTGGTTCCAGGTAATGAGTTTGGGGTGAGGAGGGAAAATGGCGAGGTGTTGTTTAAGGGTACAAAATAAATATGTCCAGGAGGGCTGACATGCCACATAGTGATTGTAGTCAACAATACTGTATTATAATCTTCAAAGTTGCTAAAAGACTAGATCTTAATAGTCCCCACTGCAAAAAAAGAAATGATAATTGTGTGACGTGACAGAGGTGTTAGCTAACTCTATGGTGCTAATCAGATTACAATATATACATGTATCAAATCAACATTTTGTATACCTTAAATTTGCACGACATTATATGTCAATTACATTTCAACTAAAAAAATAATAATAAAGATAGTGATATAAGGAAAGAAAACTGGAATTCTTTTCTTCAAGTCGTCTTAGTGACAAGGTCACGTAAGGCTCTGTGAAACTGGATAGGCAGAGTTCACACCTCCACCTGCCCGGGCAAAATTACACATCCCTTCTAGACTCAGCCTAGGCATCAAAATGCAATACTCATACAGTAACTGGACATATTGTGGCTGCTTGTTATTTCAGTGAATTTCTCAAAACTCTCCTCTTAGTAAATGTAAGCGGGTGACAAAAAGAGACCCAAAAGAATAGACAAATACCAGGTTTTAAGAAGGAATGTGAAAAATAGCCTCTAGCCTGGGAGATCACCTTCTCCTCTGTTTCTCTCTTTCACTTTCTGAAAGGACTGCTTGTGTCTGATCACATGTTTGTTTAATGAAGTGTCTGGCTTTAAATGAGTTAATGAACCTTTGTTCGTGGAACAAAATAGGCAATGCTGGTTTTCATGTGAATAGCAAGCTGATTATTGCTTTATTTCTCCTTAATTATAATATCATTGGGAAGCTTTATTAGAAGTGATTTTGAGTGAATATTAAGAAACTGGTTACACAATGTTTAGAATTTCTAGACCAGTTGTTCTTAAAGAACTTTCAAACACAGATGAAATCAAAGATTCTGTTTTAAAGGAGAGAAGGGGTCCAGAGTCTCTCTGCCCAGCCTCACTGGGGTCCCACATCCTGCCCTGCCCTTTGTATTCAGAAGCCTCTAGTAATATAAATCTAGTACGTGTATTTATGTTCACATTCAATTCAGAGAGACCTGTCTGCCCTTAGAACATGAGGATTTCCCAAGATACATTTTGAAATTCACTGACCTAGTCTAGTACCTTCTCACATTCTGTTCCTCTCCTAACGCTGGTTGTTTTATGACTCATAATCACCTTCAACTGTATAGCAAAGAACATGATTGGAACCAAATTTCATAGAAAACATACACAGCACTTGTAAAATGAGGGAAAATTACTCACCTTGTCAATTTGCTGTGATTAACTAAATTAAACATACATTTACTTTTCTTTCATAATGTCAGATGCAAAAGATGATAAGGGTATAAAAATTAATAAACAAAGACCTTAATTAAATGGAGTCTGGAGACCAGAAAGGGGAGTTCCCATGCCCTGCCGTGATAGCAGAGCCCAACAGGAAGAAGGAGGACCCCCTTTTCTTGCCTGGCAAGAAGCTCAGTGAAGGAGAGACAGTCACAAAACAGTGGATGAAAAGCCGCAGACTCTGTTTACTGTAGCTCTCCCAACTTCCTTTTTCCCTCCATAAAAGAGTCCACCTCTTCATGTATGCTGGGGACTTCCACATGTCTCCCCAGGGTTGCAAACTCCAAATTGCAATTCTTCACTGATCCTTAATAAACTCACTTTTGCTGGAGAAATAACTGGCAGCCTATTTGTTTTAGGTTAACAAGAGCATGAGAAGTTTGTTCCTTCCCCTTTTCCTCCTTCAAGTACTGCCTTTTTCATGTGAACCATGCACTCTAGTGATGCCCCAGATTTTTTTTAAAAGAAGAAACCTGTATTTAAAGTCATGATTTCTGCAGTAAGAATCATTTTGTTGTGTTTCTCCAAGCAGGGGGGAGTAAGTATTCTAAACAAGGACTATTGAAAATGGGGTTCAAAGGACTTCTCTGATGGTGGAGTTTTGGGACCTGAAGCATCTCGATGGGGTTAGCTCCCCATTTCTGAATTCCATCAGTGTGACCCTGGTAATGCAATGAAACTTAAATTCATCGTAGCTTCTTTTTACAGGCTAGTGTTGCATTGTAAATAAAAAGTGCCAATAGTGGAGTCAGGCCAGGTTCGATATTCTGAATTTTTCTCAAACATAAGGCAGCAACCCATGGCTTTGCAGGTGGTGTCATGTATGTTGTTGTCATACCTAAGAGAAGGCCATTCATATTACAGACATGGCAGATTTGTATGTTGATTGCAACCATTTTTCTGACAGATGAGAGTAAAATCCCAGTTCTAACAAAATCACAAAAGGGACTCAAGGTAGGGGTTTCATGACAGATATTCCCCTTTGGCCCCTTAAAGTCCATTCTCTGTCCATCTCCACCTAGCCCTACCCTGCTCTCTGCCCAAAGAAACCGATTTCTTTTTTCTACAAAATAGAACCCTTTGTCTTCTTGTGGGAGTTTAGCCAGAGAGGAGCCGGGAGACGGGAAGGTCAGGGAGGGAGAGGTCAGAGGAGCTATTTCCCTCTTACGTCCCTCTCCCGGCAGTCAGCCCCACCTGACTCTCTCTTTCTGGCTGACTAGCAGACTGAGGGGTATTTGTCCTAGGTCTCCACACCCACAAATGTAGAAATAATGCCTTTGTAAATAAATATTCCTGACCTTGTTCTATTTTGAAGGTGCTTCTGTTTCTCATAGGTACCCTGACCGCTGGGGGTCCCTTCCTCATTCATTTACAGGCAGTGCATGTGTTGGCCCTTGTTTGTGCTCATGCTCCAGATTCAGGGCCGCAGATCCACTGATCCATGCCTCTGTACTTTCTCCCTAATAGGAAAAAAAAAGGAAATAAATGGACAATTTGAAAAGAAGAGAAATACTTATGGGGAAGAGGACCCTCCCAGAAAATCTAGTACATGTATTTATGTTCACATTCAATTCAGAGAGAAATAAAAATTCCTACACATTCCTTTTCACTATGAAAAACACCACTCCAAAATTCAGAACAACAAAAATCTTGCTTTGGTATTTATTTAAAATGCATAGTGCTCAAAACATAAATGTCAAATCATGCAAACGTTTTAAAACATGAGTCTTATATCCGAACTTCCAACTCCTGGTTCCATTTTCTTTTAACAATTCACAATTTTTTCAAAATGGATATTAGAAAATATGATTAAAGTATTCTAAAAAATCCAAATATGTAAATATTATAAATATATGAAAATATTTATAAGATTATCCTAAAATATGTTTATGCTTTCGATTCCTGATTTATCAATTTAAACAGTACCTATTGAATCAAAATTAGATTAGCTATTTAATAAAATCAATATTAGATTAGCTATTTAATGAAATTACATTTGCTTTCATGAAACATTATATGAATAAATATATTCAACTGCTGTTATGTTTTCAAGGTTTCTATAATTTACCTTATGTTATTTATCTATAACCATGTCCTGTGTTTTATCCATAGGTTGATTACACAAACTGACCAAGAATAGCATTTATCATATGGTATTCAATACTTTAGAATCAAGTTGTATGGGGAAAAAAAAGGAGACAAGTATCCTTACGCTGCTAAATATATGCCAAAGGGAAAATACTCTCAGCATCAAGGTCAAATTAATTTTCTTTCCAGATACTCAATGAATTGCTCCAAACATTGCCACATGACTGTGCTTGTTTCTCTATGTTGAACCATGAATTCAGTTACATATAATTTAAAATGAGAATTTAAAATAATTATACTCTAATCCATAAATTATACACAAATACAGTGTTATTTATGTTAAACCTTCAATGAATTTATTAATCTTAAAAAAAATTGTTAATGAGAGTGAAATTGTAGCTTTAGGAAGGTTACCTTGGTAACAGTTTGGCTTGGTTTCCATGGTTACTAAGAGTACAGCTGAGAGGCTCAAAGAATTACAATTTCCTTTGATTGGTAGATTCTCAAAAATGATGATTTGGAAAGTGACAGGGATTTTAAAAAAAAGAAAAAGATTTTCCTCATGAGGAAAGAGACGTTAAGTGTAATAATAGCACACTGATGGTCAGACACAAGACAGGCTTTTGAAATTTAATGAAACCTCCCTTTGCCTCTTCATAAAAAATTGGACAGACTATCTCAATTTATAACAGCATGAATCTGAAAGCCAAAATTCCTGCTCTTGATTAAATGGCCAAAATATGTTAGACTGTTTATGGAGAACTTTTAAAAATTAGGTTAAAATTTTAATAATTGATTTAAAAATTTAAATGATCCGAAAGGCTAAAAGAAACTTTTTTTATTGCTCTTTATTGTTTTCTAGTTTTGAGTAGGGAAAAATAATATGGTGTAACAGAAGGATAGTGATAAGAGCATTAAGAAATCGAAGTCAGGGACATCTCTGTAGCTACTTGCATATACTTAGGCATATCATTTTATTTACAATTATCAGTGCTTACTATCAAAAGTAACACAGAAACTGAATAACTACCTAAGCTACTCCTTGGAAAATACTATAATACATGATGTTAAGGTCTCTTTCTGTACCTTGAATCCTTTGATTTTAAGATATTTCCTCCCAATTTGGAGAGCACACTGAAGAGACGTGCAGGCAGGCTAGGACAAATGTGGACAGCAGCTCTAGATGCTTAGCCCCTCCCCACTGTGTCAGAGTCACCTAAGAAGCAGGAAGAATGTCTAAGACTCTTCATTTAGATCTTCCCAGCGGGAAGGATGTTTAAAGGAAAGATAGAATGAACAATCTTCCCCAGAGTTAACTGTCTCCTGCTGGAAGGCAAAGCAGTCAAAGACAAAGAACTTAAAAAGCAAGGCAGGCCCTCTGAGAGAGGGGAAAGAGGACCCGTGAAAGGGATGCACTAAAGGCCAGGGGTCTGGACACCTTGACGGCAGTCGCCTCATCTCCTTTACCAGGCGATGTCCCAACCCTGCAAACTCTAACCCCCTGGATCATAGACTAGTCATTCGAGAAATGCTGTGGGCAAAAGCAACAGTTTTCAATTGTGTTTCTATTCCAGCACTCGGTGAGAATGTGGAAATGGCAGCTGGAAGAATGGACAAGGGAAATAATCAGCCTAACCTTCTGAGAAGCAGATGAGGGCTCTAGGAGCCCACTTCACTTTGGATACAAGAGTGTCCACCCCCAAACAGAAACAGGATACCCAGCCAACTAGGACATGGAAACGAATACAAAATAGGCAATATTTAGGTAAAAACATAAATGAGATAAGGGCGTTGACCTGCAAACATCTTGTAGAGGAGCATTCCAGAGAGAGTGTTGCCAAGCAAAGGCTCACTTGCTGCCTGAGTCACATAGAAGCCAATACAATGGCACCGGCTTTTGAGAAAAGAGTATTATTTCGAGGTTTACCAGTAAGGAGACAGGAGGCAAGCCTCTCAAATCTGTCTCCTGATTCAAGGTTAGGGGTGATACTTAAGGGGTTAAGGAAATTTCAGTTCCTCAGTCCTTCCCCCATCCTTGGAATGTATGTTCTGCTTGCCTGCCCCAAGCTAGATGCTACTGCAAGGACACAGCCTTGAGACAGTAAGCTGTTGCTGAGAACATCTGGATGTATACATGACTGAGCCCTGTTAAGGCTTCTATATAACTTTTAAAGTTTAGGTGAGCAGTTGTGGAAATCGATTCACCTTCCAGCTACCCAAGAACATGCCACTTAAATAAGTTCCCTTGCGTATCAAAACTACCACCCACCAATCTGGAGAGTTCTGCCTTTCTTTGGTCTCTCCTTGCCTTCCATGTACAAGGGACAGTATGCAAACCAACAGGTTGTTTCCCATTTGGGGTTATAATGATCTATGCTTCCAATGAGTATTCTTCCATATTTCTCATGTTGGAGATGTGCAAGGGTTTCTTCGTATATAGTTGGAAGTGGAATTGCTAGGGCTTAAGTATGTGTCTCTTCAAATATACAGCTGACTCCTCAAATAGCACAGGTTTGAATTGCCTGGCGCCACTTATACATGGATGTTTCAATAATATACATTCAGCCCTCTGTATTTGAGGATTTTGCATCCACTGATTTGGCCAACCACACATGAAAATTTCCATATGGTATTGGTTGAATCCGTGAATGCAAAACCCATGGAAATGGAGGGCCAACTGTATTCATTGCACTGCACCATTTTATGAAAGGGACTTGAGCATCTGCAGATTTTGGCTTATTAGGGGCTCCTAGAAACAATCCCCTCTGATTCTAAAGAACAGCTATACTAAATAATGCCAAACTGTTTCCAATATTATTGTAGCAACACACACACTTGCCAGCGGTGTGTAAGAGCTAACATTGTTCCATGTCCTGCCAACACTTGGTACTGTCAGCCCTTTTAATTTCTGCCACTCTAGTAAGTGGCTAATGGTATCTCATTCATTTTTTTCTGTTTACTACTAAAGTTGAGCACAGTGCATGTCAGTTTGTATAACATTTCATATAGGTAGAAATTCTTAATATATATTCCCATATGATAAGTATAAGCATTTTTTTAACCTAAAAATATACACATCTTTTACTTTTCATTTATCATTTTCAGTATAATTTCAACTTGTTTGCCAGTATCAATGTGTTACTATTATTTCAAAATAGAAATTAAATATTGAACTTCAAAATTATTTTAATGCACATATATATTCAAAACAAACACATAAGATTCACACGCAACTTCTAATCTGTTCACCAGCCAAGCCTTTTTCTGGATAAATATCTAGAATTTCTCTGTCTAATACAGTAGCCACCCATCCATACATGATTATTGAGCACTTGAAAATGGACTAATGCTGCATGTGAAAATTATAATCTGTTTGAAATATTTGGTTACATAAAATATATTATTTAAATTAATATCACTTGTTTCTTTTAATTTTTAAATGTGGATCCTAGAAAGTTTTAAATTACATATGTGCTTCAAAATGCATTTCTAGTGACCACATTACACTAGAATCTATTTAGTTAACTAGAGAAAAACATAACTAAGGAGATTTCAAAAGGAAAAAATACAACTATACAAAACATCAATATACCTCCCTGAAGCAAACGCAGCATTATTTCTAGTTATGCCCCAAACACAAAGCATACTTGTATACATCTTACTCAAATCACAACTATCATTTGAAGTCAGGATCAAGATCATAATTCTCATTCATTTCTCACTGTTCATACTTTTGCCTGTAGACAAAATAATAAAAGGAAGAAGACCCAAACCAGAAACAACGCTTTTGGTAACACCTATTCCATCATTCTTCTGGCTAACATTTCACAAATGCCTACGACGGGTCAGGACCTGCATTAGACAAGGAAAAGGATGTGCACTGACACAGGCCTCCCCCTCCCAGCCCCATTCAGGGGCTCTCCGTGGCTTAGGGGACAGTCCCATCCCACTCTTTCTGCCACCATGTTGAAAAACGTGCATTTAAACGCAATAACATTTGGGGGATGATCTAGCCTATAAATAGCACCAGAAGAAAACACTAAACAGGCTCTTTTTTTTTTTAAAGCGCCAGTTTCTTTTTATTTATTTATTTATTTTGAGGGGGGTAATTAGGCTTATTTAGTTATTTTTTTCATGGAGGTCCTGGGGATTGAACCAGTCATGCTAAGCACGTGCTCTACCACTGAGCTATACCCTCCCCCATAAACATGCACTCTTCAGCATAAATGAATGTATGCTGTG
Source organism: Camelus bactrianus (assembly GCF_048773025.1). Lineage (NCBI taxonomy): Eukaryota > Metazoa > Chordata > Mammalia > Artiodactyla > Camelidae > Camelus > Camelus bactrianus. The sequence continues at coordinate 100,160,213 of NC_133539.1, forward strand.
TAATGTTTAATATATATTTGTTATAATAATTATCTGAATTTCTTGGGAACTTTGCTCTTGACGGGGGATTCCAAGCTTGGGGAAGCTTATTTTTGAGGCTGGAAATGCAAAGGAAGCGTGCTGCAGAAAACAATTGGTGTAGTCTAGCTGGCACCAGGTTGCAGCTGCACTCGCCTGCCTGCCGTGCCTGATATGGCTGCTGTCAATGAAGGCAATTGTATGCAGAGCACTGCTGGGCTGTCAGCTGCGGCTCCCGAAGGGCTGGTTGCAGTATTTTGGTGATGTCTGAAGATGCAGGCAGATGTTGGGAGAACAAAGCAACCACACTGAGTAAGGCACCAGAACCACGGCACAAGGTAAGCATATTTAAAATAAATGATAGAAATAAAGAGATTTTCAAAATGGTAAAGCCGTTCTTGGTGTGGAGCATTGGGATTTCTGAAGCTTTTTAATGTTTTCTTAATTCTCCCTGTCAATCTACTTAGTAGCTCCAATCTCCTCCCTCCCCCTCTCTCTCCTTCTCTCTCTCTCTCTCCTTCCACTCCTCTCTCTCTCAGAGACACACACATACACCCTGAAGAACATCGAAATAAATAATTGTTGATATGTCATATGTCTGTAGCGTACAGTTTTCTGCTTGGAATGCCAGTCTCTTTTTCTAGTAACATGGCCTGGAATAAGCCACAACCTCTCAGAATATTTCCTCTATTTTTAGACTCTTTAAAGGGAAAATGCCTTTATGAACTGCCAAAGTTTGCATTATGTATAGCAGATCAGGCAAACGCCAGAAGACAAAGTACAATAAAGACAGATGACTTCAAAGACCACCATTCAACTTAACTTCATCCTACCTGGAGAAAATGTAGAAGGCTGAAAATTAAAAAAAGAACTTCTACATACAAATTAAACTTTTGCTTCTGCCTTGGGCTTTACAATCTACTGATTACGGAATACCTTTTGTCCCGTGGAGTCTGTGCACAGGACTCTAAATTAGGAGTCTTTTTTGTGTCATATCTCAGTGAGTGGGGACCCCTCAAGATATATTTGCTCCAGAACCAGCTTTTTTCAGTTTCACAGATTCTTCTCTGTATCTAGAATTCTTTTCTATGTTTTTTTCTAGTCATTTAAATCAATATCTTTTTAAGTAGGCAGAAAGAGAGAGGGTAAGAAATCTCTTATTAATAGTTAAGAAGCATGATCCAATATACTATTCTTTCGTATTTAAGAAAAAATATCTTAATAGCTATTATTTTTCTGTTTTAAAGTAACAGGAAAGGAAACTTAGACATGTAGATGTGGAACAAAGAATTGCTCATTTGAATGATGCATTACTGACTTTGATTAGCTTTCCTTTACAGAGAGAGGATGAGTTACATCATCTGATTTTCAGAAGGTGGGAACTGACCCTTACTTTTAAAAATACTGAAGGACTCTTGCATCCCTGTGTTGTGATACTCCACTGAAGTCCTCATTCCCCAAGAGAGGAGGCCATAGCATTACATCTCAATAAGCTGTCTACTGATACGCACATAGTAAACAGTTGATAAATGTCTACTGAAGAATGAATGAAGCACTGCACGTAAAGGGTGGGTTTGAATAAGATAGTAAAGAAATACACTTTGACAGGAAGTCTGCAAAGTGTGGATAATGGCTGTTGAAACTGGAGTTGCCCGTTCCCAGGGAAGAAACATCCAAGTTTGCATTAAGGAGTTGGATATTTTACATTTAGCAATGTAGTTGCAAATCAAATAACTCTGGAAAAGATTTATTTAATCATGATAGTCTCCCCCTATTTGCTTTATTTCATTTGTTTATTTACACCCTGCTCTGTTCCACAGTAAATTTCAGTATGGGAATTTATAAACCCAGGGATAAGATTTATGCATAGAAATGCACACCTTAAGTGCTGCAAGACTGTTAAAAGCGGATTCACATTTTAGCAGATCATACGGTGAGCCTCACTGAATGAAAGAAGTTATTTTTACCACTAAATTGTAGTCCATTTACATATGATTCCCCACCTGTAGTGGTTACTTTTATGACCAGCTATTCATAAATTTGCTGTTAATTATTCTTGTATGATATGGCATGATAGAAACAGCTGAAAACATAAATACACACAATGGTGTTTACATTTCTCAGATTATAATGTCATTAAGACCTCTAGATGCTGCCTTCTCATAAATTAATATTAAGTCCCCTAGTTAATTCCCCACTATGCTGACCAAGCTACTGTTGGACAGGATATGTGGAAATGGGACCCCTTATCCCTTACTGCTGGGAATGTGAATTGGCACAAGCACATTGGAGATCAACTTGGTGATACCAAGATAAAGACCTCCCTATCCCATTAGCCAGCATTTTTACTCCTGGATATATACCTTCAAAAGGACTGTTACACCTGTGCATACGAACCATTGTCTTCCACAATGGAAACACCAAATGTCCATTAAAATGGCAATGGGCAAAAATTGTATTCAATATACTCATAAAATGTAATCACATGCAGTGGCTGAAAACAATGTAATTTTATACATTATTGTCAATTTAAAAAAACCACAATATTAAATGCGTAAAACATGTTTTAGAATTATACCTAAAATAACATTTATATAAATCAAGAAAAACAAGTAATTCTCTCATATTCCATATATATGTATACTTAGTTATATATGTCCATATGTATATATTTATGCATGTATGCATATAATTTCTAGGGACACATTTTTTTACCTTTGTTTTTGTTTTTGTTTTGGTGGGGGGAGGTAATTAGGTTTGTTTATTTATTTATTTATTTTTAATGCAGGTGCTGGGGATTGAACCCAGGACCTCGTGCATACTAAGCACGTGCTCTGCCACTGAGCTATACCCTTCCCCTCCAGGGACACATATTTTCATAGTAAAACCAGAGGCAGAATAACCATTAAGCTAATGAAATATTCCTAAAGCCAGTACTCCCAGTCCTGGTCCTTGGTCCTGTCCCAGATCTGTAGGCTTACATCTTAATCCATTCTGCATTCTCTCCCCAAAGGATGTCATCCAGAGCACATTGCTGACTTTGTTCTGTTTTGGCTTATAACAGGTGGCATTTCTTTTCTCTCACTATCTAGGTTTAAATAAATTGACAGTCTCTCCCTTTGTACTGAGTAAGACAATTTTAGTGAGCCCTTTCAGCCATGAAAATTTAAGTCTAGTATCTAACAGCTAAAGAATTAAATGATAGGGAAGTTCTGAACAATGATGTAACATTGAATGGACAAATCTTCTGAAATAGCTGTGATACATCCTGTGCAAAGGCCACGGGCAGGGCATGATTGCACCAGATTATGATGCAATGTGTTTCCATTTCCTTTTGGCTGAAACTGAAGATAGGGGATATAGAAATTCTTCTTTCAAGGTGGAAGGAGGGGAGAACAAGGACAAGCAAGGCAGGGCATCCTAAGAAGATGAGCACACCCAAGCAGCAGAGCAGCAGGGCACAAGATCAGGAGAGAGAAGCTAGTGGGGAGTTTTGCTGGGAAGGGGCAGACCACTGATTCGAGGTTTTCTGATACTCACTTTCACATCTCATCTTTTGTACTGCAATCCCCACCGCTATCCTCAAGTCTTGGCTTATGTCTGCTGGACAGGCCTACCTTGTACTGTTTAATTTCATGGGATTCAGGGAGCAGAATAAAACACTGATGACAAAATAAATCTGATGCTGCTTGAAAAAGCCAAGGGCTTCATAGCACAGATACAAGAGGACAGTGTGACCATTTTGAGGACTGATAGTGGTCCTGGTGCTCCTCCAGAGGTGGCAAGTGTTAGGAGCAATGGAGTGAGGGCACCTGGAAGGCAGGACCGGAGGTGAGGCTAGCTTGTGGAGGGTGGGAGTCCTTGGTAACAGGCCACTTGAAACGTACCAGAGGTCCCTTAAGGAAGGTTTGTGAGCTTCTCCTTCATGCTTAATTCATTTAGATGTTTATATTTTGTTTCATAATTGGTGCTCTGTTGAAAAATCAAAATTAACTGGTCCATTAGGACCATAACTTAAAATACCATGGTTGATAGTGCTAATAACAACTTAGGTTCTTTGGATCAAAGGTTTTCCAAATGCCCATGACCAACATTAAGAAGTCTGTGAAACACAGAATTTAGATATAAACTACAAATATATTTAAACACCTTTTCTGCAAAATGGTAACAAATAACGGCAGCCCTTTTCAACCTTGAACGTTTCAAAACAACAACAAAAAGAAACATCTCTTTGCCAAATCAGAAGAACCCAAATTTTTGGCTGTCTACAACCTGTGAGCTGGCTTTACAATCTTTCATCATTATCCATGCCTCTTCACACCACTTAACTATTTTTGAAAGTAGACAGTGTTGCTGATAACCCAGTATATCCTTCAGGTTCAACTTTTGCAAATCATGCCACCCAGGGCAATTGACTTTGTGAGCAAAATCTCCACGGTCACTTGGTTAGCTGCATTTAGAAATATGCAGGTTACAGTGGTTTGGTTTGGTTTCTTTTTCCTCCTCAGTACACAATACAGTTAATTATTACCTGTATATTTTGTTTAAATTTGGGAGGTTATTGGAGGTTTGTATTTTCAAATGCTTCTGACTCATTAAATTCAACTAAAAATGAAAATAAAGATGTATTTGTTTGTAAATAGTGGGGAAAACATCCTCTTCTTGTTTGTTATGGGGAGAGAGAGTAGGGAGAAATCTTGAGAAAAAATAAGAATATGGATGTTCAAACATTTTCAAAATACAGAAAAACTTATTTAGAACTATCAGAAGCTTACATGTGATAGAATGTTTTGTCACAGACTCTGGTACAAGAGGGATCGAGAAATTAGAAAAAATAATAGAGTATTTCAGATATAGTCATGAATGAAAAAATATGTATTCCAAGTGATAATTTTTTAAACTTAAGTGGAAATAAGAGCCATAAAAATGAGTGTTGTATATTTTTCTTCCTGGTTGTTATTATTTTGAAATTCTTTCAGCCACCAAGTGGTATTAGGGTTTCTGAGTAGTGTTTACTTTTGATGATAGCTTCGTCTCCCCCTGTTGTTCAAAATGATGAAATACAGCCCTCTGGAAACAGCAAAGCACTCCCTTCCTCTAGACAGACACCTTCTGAAGTTTCCTGCATGCTGTATTTTCTCCCCTTGGTTCAGGAAGAAAAGCTTCTTCTTTTAACCCGACTGCCTTTGAAGAAGGGACTCAGACATCTTCATGGCCTCTAAAGGTAAGAGTGGATATAGGCAGCTAAAAAAATTTTGCTTTTATTATGGCTAAAAATACACAGTTGTAAGGATGTTCTAATCAGTGAGACTGATACTTTAGAACCTGTCACTTAGTGCTTTTGAACACTGGAATTTTTGAATTTTAACTCCAAGGAGCATGTTGTGTTAAATTTTAAAGAAAACCACTCTAGCTGATAGAATGTAAAAGTGAAGACTTGAAACAGTGAAGAAACGAACAATGTTTTCGTTACCATAAATATACACCTAGTGACTTAATAAGAAAAGCAGCATAGCAAAATTGAGAGTAGAAATATTTAATGTCAAACACAAAGACAAGTTGATATTTCAAGTTTAAAGGCATTTGAAGAAAACTTTTCACACGTAAGTTAAAATGTGTAAAAGTATAGCTCAGTATTTTTAAATTTCCCATTTGTTGTTTAAAATATGTGATACAGCCATTTATCATAGAGAATTCAACATTGTTATGGAGAAATTCTAGTAAATGTAACGGACTAGAAGTAAACACATCTGAACTAGCAAAAAATCTTTCAAAATTTCTTTGATGGTAAATTATATATAAAAAGCAAACAGAAACTAATTTAAGCGAGCAGATTAATTAAAGACTTTGCGAGGAGGAACTGGTAGGTTTTCCTCAAATGCCTAAAACTATGTAAATATCATCAGTGTTACTTTAAAGAACTTCTCAAAAGACTAGGGATGTGCTTGTTTTAAGATAATGGGTTGCAATCTCACTAAAAACACTTGTGAAATTATATAAAAATGAAATTATAATGTGTTTTCATTCCATTATCAGAAGAAACCATTAAACTCTAGGCTATAATGAAAAGTTTTAATGTGGAGAATTATGATTAGTATAATTGGTGGAAACCTTTTAACCTAATTGCAAATAGGATAATAGAGCCCACTGATTTAAAATATCCTGAATTAACTTAATGATGCATTCAAAGAAATGTGTATACTTATTTGTTTCCTTTATCAAACTCTGTTTTTTGGATGCTATTCAATTTGGAACAAAGGAAGCAATCTTTTCATTTTTTGTCAACATTTAATGTACCCCAGTCCCTGAGTATCATTGGGAGAGTGCAAACAAATTATAAAATATAGACATGAAACATCAGAATCATGAATTTTAATATATACGTGCTTCATTTCTCTGTCTGAAGACAGACAAACAAAATCTTGACAAGTCCTTTCTTTCATTTAAGATTGACACTAAGACTCAGTCCAAAACACTTCATCGCTTTCTAAGAGCCACAGCAACAACTGTGGCCTGTGAGGTAAAGAGTTGCAGAGTACGTGAAATATTTATAAGCTGGTTATACATTTTTAAAAGAGTAGATAGAAATTCAAAGGAGTTCCTTCTTCATCTGGTGGTCTGAGTCTTTGAAGAAACTTGTGACTAGAAAGCAATATTATGATCAAAATACGATTAATCTTCCAAAAAAGCTACGATGCTCAGTAATCACAAGGACTCAAGACAAAACTTAGAGGTAAAACTTCAGGTGGAAAACTAACACTCTTTCTGCAACCCACTCAAAATACTTAACAGATGAAGTGGGTAAAACATTTGTTAGAGACCCTTTTCTAAAAAAAAAAAAAGTAAAAAAAATGAAGTTTTCTTTGGAATTAGACATCCGGTTTGAGGGGCAAGTCAGGATATCATCATTTCCCGAAAATATTTTTGTGGAGTTTTATTCAAAGATATTTAAAGACATTATTTATAACATCATGATGCTCTCTGACCCATGAGTCTGCACTGGCATTTAGCGTTTTCCCAGGGAATGCAGGCTAACAACATTTTACATTTCGTAGGCAGTTCAGTAAGCATCACTACATCAGCCAGGAGACTGGAGGCCATTAGAACAGAAGTATTTGTGTGGTCTGGAAGTCCCCTGGTTTAGTATAAATAAACATAAATTGAAGAATGGGTTGGTCTCTTAAGTTTGAGAAAAACAAGAGTTTCTAGGATGATCTAAACTGAACAGGAGCTTCAGTTTAGAGCTTCAAAGGCAGTGCTGCTCCGATGTAAGCTGAAACCCCAGAAGAGAAATGATCTCAGCAGTCTCTGACTGAGCCTCTGCTCCCACTAAAGATAGTGGGCATGTTCTGCTCTCGGCCCTGGTGCATTAATGCTTCTGGACCTGCTGCGAAATCTAACAACCTAAAAACCTCAGTCAGGAATATAGAGCCATCCTCCAGAAACTCAACAACCTACCGGATGCATTTTGTCACAGCAAAATAGTTTACAAGATTAAACTGGAGTAGTTTGCTAATCTTTTTAACAATACAATTGACAATGAGAGAGAATCTAATGATCTTCTATCAGCTATTATCAGAAATTAATCCCTACCCATTATTTTTTAATCAAAGGATTACATGTGGACAGTTAAGTGCATAAAAGGCACCAAACTTAAGTTCTATGATTCTTAAAATCAGGATGCACTCATGTAACCACCATGAAGATCAAGACACAGAACATTTCTGGTACCTCACAATGTTCCCTTTTTGATCAATAGCCATGCACCTCCACTCCCAAGATGAACGCCTACTATTTCATCATTATGAACTAGTTTTCCCTAGATCACAATTTGCCTTTGTTTCTCTGAAAGTCAACGACAGCAGTGGTTTTGGCACTAATGCCAAAGAAAGGATGTCTGTTGCCTTGTATTATTTTCCAGTTATTGCCCTAGTGGGCATTAGCTCCTCTCCTAAATCTGACATGGTGATACATAGTCTTCCTCTCAGTTTACCGCTTGGGGTCTCATTCTCAAGAGCAAGAGGAGTTCTAAAGCCTATACCCTTTATGTCTGCCTAGATCTGAGAGAAGCTCAGGATGGGGGCCTTTGGGGAAGCAAACTGTTGTATTATCATCGGTATAGAGCTCTGTGTTAGTGGAGCCAAATGACAAGTTTGCTTCCATGTGGCCCTACCCCTAAAGCATGTCCAAATTCTAAACATCTCAGACCAGTATCATCTTGGGGATCCATCTCCGTCTATTCCTACATCCTTCTGGTTAAATAAGCAAACAGATCATCTGGCAATTAGTGTCCCTCATTAACACCACACGTACACACGACCTTACTGAGCCTATCATTGCTAGAAATAGTCTATGTCAGTGTCCAAAGGCCCACCCCTTGGATGCCTATGTTTCTTCGCCAGTTGTTTTTTTTAAAGTCCTCTTCACGTGCTTATCCAGGCTATCCTTGAATTCTCTTAATGAAGGGAAACTTATAATTTCCAAAAGAAATTCAGTCCTTTCTTCAAATTTAATTTTAGAGGTTTAAAAGATTCATAAGAATACCACCCACCCCCACCACCCACCTACCCCCCCTCCACACACACATTGTGTGGACTTGGTGACAGTGCTAAAGAGAGACCATTCTAATCTATTGTGAATTATATAGATGTCACTCCAGTTTTAATATACATACAGTGAGTCCCTATCCAAATCTTTGTGCAGCTGTTATAAATTTCTTCCTTATATTAATCCAGAACCAGTTTCCTTGTCCCTCCCATTTTTATGTCTTTAAAATAGTCAAGTTACCTGTCTTCATTACAGTCCCTCTACTATTTGAAAACACCTGTCAGGAACCTTGCTCCACCCCTACACTCAATCTAAAACAGCAAAGTGTAAACCAAATGAATGCACATATATGAACTCTTATAATTTGGCTTAATAAAGATGAGAAGTGAAAACAGTGATAGTCTTTTAAAAATATGCATATTGGTATCTAATGAGGGAGATAGCCAAATAGCAGTCATGTGAAAAAAGAAACAGGAAAAATAATAGTAGAAAAGCCGTAAAGTATATTTTTAACAAAGAAGACTTTCGCATGCACCACACATCAGAGCTTATGCATAATAATAAAGTTGTAATGTTGAATGAGCTACAAAGGATTTCATACTGTCAAAATTTTGAGGGTGCTTCTATACCAAATACTGAGAAATCAAAGTTAAATTAGATATTACACTGCTCTTAAGAAACTAATAAATTAGTTATAAGAATCTTATAGTATATATAGAATTAAACCATTAGTTCTCAAAGGATATATCGTCAGACCAGCAGCATTAGTTTACCTGGGAACTTATTAGAAATGCAAATTCTCTAGCCCCACCCCCACCGCAACCACTGAGCCAGCCAGTCTGGAGTGGGCCCAGCCTGTGCGTTTTAACAAGCCCTCTAGGTGGTTCTGGTGCAGGCTAAAGTTAAGAACCACTGAATTAAACATAGCCTTAGCAGCATGATTGATAAAAAGAGAGAAAATCTCCTTGGAAATATAAGGCACCTTCATAATACTTGAGGAAGGGAGGAAAAGCTTGAAAGTCATACTTATGATTCAGAACCGATTTCTAAGGCTCTCCTTTTATGAGTGGAGAATGTCTAGTTTCTTTTACCATCACTTTTCCTTTTGTGGTTTATAATCTTCCAGCTCTTTGAATAGAAGTTTAACTTGCCTTCAAAAAAATGTATCTTTTTAAAATCATGTATTTTGCCCAAGTTACCCAACTTTTTCTCACAACCACCTCTGGTAGTCTTCCACATTCCTCTTCCTTGCTCTGAAGGAAAGGGCACTAAAGGGAAAGGCAGCAGCAGACATCCTACCGTCGGAATTAAGAAGTAACAAAGATTATAAGACAAACTAAATAAAATGGCCTAACTTTAAATATGGGCTGGGATTTTCATTCTGTTGCAGATGCACAGAACCAGAGAAGAGGTCTGCCCAGTTTTCTTCCCGGAGCTCCAGACCCAGACCATGGCGTTCATGTCTCACCGTCCAATTCAGGGAACTTAGTGTGGCAGCCGGGTCTCCCTCCACCAGGCAGTCTCCCTCCTGGTCTGGAATATTTAAGCCAGGTGACTTTCTCTATTTCTATGAACTGTTTCCCCTTAAAATGAATACAACTGTGGTTTCTTGCCTTTTGATCAAGATTGAAGAACTTCAACAAATAACTTACTGAGGTCAGAAAAGCATTATAAATCATGAAATTCTAAAATGTGTATTTTACTTATTTCCATTGATTGAGAAGAAGCTTATGTGTTCCTATATGACCATTTCTATTTGCCTTATTTATTCGACAGAGTGAGGAGACTAAACCTTTTTGATTGAGCTGTTTAGCACATGCATCCCTCTTCTGCTCATTGCTCAAGGTGTCAGCAAATTTATCCTGGAGGAATTGTCTAAAATGTCTAGTCACCTACAGCTATTAAAGAATATTTATTGAGTACCTGCTACAATCAAGGTATATAAATGGCATAAAACCTAGTCCTTCTCACCCAAACATTCTGCAACCTCACAGGCAAAGACAAAAAATGTTGACAAAAAGTGCGAGGCTGGGTATGAGAGCCAGATGAGCACACAGTTTTAATTTGTGCAGGTGTACAGAGTAGAGCAAGGTTGTTAAGGATCAAAGTACTCAGGAGAGACTTCTGCAATGAGTACAGTTCATCATCGTCAGCTGAATCTCAAAATGTGGTTGGAAATCCAAGAGAAAGCCAGTTATCAAGGTAGCATTATTGTCTCCTTATACTGTTGCATCTCCGGGCCAATTTGCTCAGAAGATAGTTATTATTATTAGATCCAGCCACTGTTCGGTTCCTTAGAGGGTAAGCAATGATTCAAGCCTTATAATAAATAATCAAGAAATATCATCATCTGAATTCTAGGGCACATAAAAAGCAACCGATAGTTACGTACATTCTTGTTGCTTTTGTATTTATCCTACAAAAGATTAGAAACACACTTACACTAATATTGAGATGTCAGCACATCTGCTGCAATTTTCAGCTTGTTTGGCATTCTTTCAAACTATAAAGTCTATCTCCTTTATCAAAATCAAATCTCTGTGTTAATTCCCTGAAGGTACAAGAGATTTTGGTTATGCCTGATAGGGTTTAAGCTGCATGCAGCATATGTTCCTGGGAAAATGTTTATAATTGCAGATGCCGTCTCCAGAAACCCACTGGCAGACAAATGTACTTTAGAGACTGGAGAGCTCAGGGAGATATGTAAAAGAGCTGGAAAAGCTAACCTACCATCTTCCATCTGCAGAAAGGATCAGCTGTAATAGCTGACTAGAGTTGATTAACTGCTGCAAGCTGTTTGGGACTGTTGTCAGACAAGGTTTTGCCAAGTATAAAAGTGATATACCAGTGCCAGAGGGCTGAGGTTTGATAACCACATATGGTCATCACATATTCTTCTTCCATCCATGAATGATGACACACCCGGAGCCAGATGCTTGACACAAATACATGTTTTTCACATTCGGTAGATAGAGATATGAACCCATTGGCTTCCGTTCTAAAATGAAGTCAATTTTCCAAAAATATACCTTTGGTAATCTTTTTTTTTTTTCAGGAAACAAAAATATGCCACAAAATTGGTAACTATTTTACTTCAAAGGGAGACAATTTACAATCTTCATACTAACAGAACACTTACTTGCTTTAAAGTGGTGCATACAGAACAGGATGAATGAGCCTTTTGAAGTTTAATTCTACTTGTTTGTAAGAAACATATATAAAGAATTCTGTGTGCTAACTTTTATCTAAAATCCCACAAGATTAAATAAAATTATGAGCATGTGAAAATAGTATATGCTTCAATATACAAACACAAAACTATTCAATAAATATCCTTCTAAATTAAAAAAACAATGTAAAATTTTTTTGAATTATTCTCTTTTAATCAAGACTATCCAATGACTATTGAAAATTGTGTTCCCATTAACAATTTGAAAATAAACCCCTAGGTGAGGGGAGGGAGGTGTTTGTGTATACATATATATACATACACATATGTATATGTGTATACATATATGTTGTTCATGTAGGTTAAGCCTAAGAATAAAACCAATACATTCTCTTTCCAGATTGGATTAACATATTCATAATAGTCAATAACATTTTATCTCATAAGCATCAAAGGATAACGATTATAACTTAGTCACCTATAGGGGAGAGTTTTGAGTTAAAATCTACAAAGACACATGTAAAGACCTCATTTATTTTTAAGTACTTATATTAAATGGAATCACTGACACTTGTAAACCTGATAAATTATATATAAGAATTGATTCTTGGCTACATATTCAAGGCTGTCATTAGGTGTCCATTCTACAGCTTTCGTACTTGAGGAGGGCTTCAGTTGCCCTAATGCTCAAATACATGATGCAGTCTATTTAAAGTTTGCAAAAATTCCTAGTCCATCAATTAATAGCAAAAGATGAAAAGGGCTCTTTTGGACCATGGTTTAGAAGTGACCCAGGGGGACTCAAAGGAAATTACAAAAATAACCAAAAACAAGACCCTCAAATCCAGGAGGTTTTCCCACACAGAGAGAGCAAATCAAATGTTATTACAGAGGATGGGTGAGTTTGAGAGTAAATAGGGAGGCAAGGTACTCAAAGTCCCATAGTATCACTTAAGAATTGTTTCTCCCAGGTCCTAAGGTTACTTTAGTGATGCTGGTACAGCAGAGCAGAAAGCATGTCAAAGTCGGTGGCATCCCTGCCTGGGTCAAATCCCAGCCTAACCATTTACAGGCTCTGTGATCTTAAGCAAACTTCTTTCTCTCTCTGGGATTGTCTCCTCACACACTAAATGTAATGATACCTAACTCTCTGAGTGTGTGTGAGGATTAAATCAGACACCGTCAAAATACCTAGCACAGTGACTACCTCAGTAAACAGCCTCTATTGTTAGATATTAGAAAGGTACAATTTCTCTTTTCAACTAATAGTCTCTAAATTTCAAGATGGAATCTTGATCCATGATACAAATATTCAAAGTTCCTCAACTGAAACCTGAGTTTCGCCCCCGTATTTCTTCTCCATCCCTAAGTTACTCCCACATGGATCCATGGCTAAAAATCGTGGAAGTCCTTATTGAAGCTTACTACTCCTCTTTTCTCTTGACTCTCCATTTTCCTCAAAAGAGGAGAACAGAGCTAACAACACTACACTACAAAAGACCAATTCTAACTTTTTTTAAAAAGCCTTTGTCATGGTTGTTAAAATATGTTTTAGAATATCTTAAATCGTAAATTACTTTTGAAAAAAAATTTTTTTTGTGAATCTTAAAAAGGAGGCCACATGCACAGTTTTATCAATAATGACTTATATAGAAGAAATGATACCATGAAGAAATAATATAAATGAAGGAAATAAGGTAACCATATTTTCAGGGTTTGTGATGCTTAACCAATACCAAATATTGGTAATGACTACTTCCCTTTACCAGTTACCAGTGAATTTATTATTTGTGAAGGGAGAATAAAGTGAAGAAAATTTTAAGGCAAAACAGAAAATGAAGCATTAAAAAAGACAATAATCAGCACTGTGTTCAGTGTTCATGATTTCATCTTAGTGAATCTTTAAGAACTAAATATCAAAACTAAAATCTACACAAACAAAATTCATTCTAAGAACATATTTTAAATAGTCCCTTTAAAAGACAATTTGTATTCTATACTTTTTTAATATAGTCATTTCTCAACTGTCTGTGGATACTTTATCTCTGTAAATTGATTTTATTTCTAATTACACAGGTAAATTTTAATACATCATGCATTTAGTGGCTTAACTCTTATTCTGCTTAAACTGGAATTTTGTTGGCATGAGCAGGGTTTCTGGGGGGTTTTGTTGTTGTTTTTTGTTTTGTTTGTTTTTTGCAGTCCAAAGGAAGGTGTGAAGGAGAAAAATTTAAAGTCTAGACTTTTTCAGATTTAACAAAGACAGCTCATCACCGTGAGCAGCGAGTTACTGCATGACATAGTGAAAGCGGAGCTAGGTAGGGCTGAGAGAAGCTAGGCATCAGATCATTGTTGTCTTTTGTTGTTACTGTTTCATTTCTTAAAAAGAGAGAGAGAGATCTAAAACCTTACAGGCATTCTTATTCAGAGATTGTTTTAAAATATCTGCAAAGATATTGTTTCCAAGAGCTGCTCTTTTATCGCATTACAACAGAAAAAACACAGAGCTAACCACAGTTTCTGTTCTTATTCTGGGCAATTCTGTCTTGAAATTTTCAGGGTTCTTGTACTTTTTAAAAATTTTTACTTGAATAAAAATCATATTATCTTCTTTTTCATTATAAAATGTGAGCAGTTTTCAATCATTCTTTAATAGAGAACATGGAAATCACCTAACTTCATGTAGTCTAGTAAACAGGTTAATAGCTGCAAAGGTTTTCAAAGAACTGTGATGTAACACCTTTTATTTCCTTTATGTCATCCTTTAACAGTTAGACCTGATAATTATACACCAGCAGGTGGAACTTCTTGGAAGTAAGTATATTATATTTTGTAATTATTAAAACTGTCAAAAACATTTTAAGTTGCAGAAGTTTCTCTACATCTAAATATTTTATAAACAATAAAGTTAAATGTTTAGGCTAAAATTGGATCAAAAAGAGGTCTCTTTTTTAAAATAAATATTGAATTATATATTTCAATATATACTTCAATATATTTAGTCTGATATAGATAAATCTAAAAGCATTAAACTTTCTAAGTCTTTGATGATATTGTCACTAGGAATCTAACATTATTTTTCAGTTTTAAGGTAATAAAAGATATTTGATCATTTCCATGGCTGCTAATAATTTAAATTTTCTTAATAATTTCAGACATAGAAGTCAAGGTTGAGACTAGCAAAAACTCATCAAAACAATTTACTGTTTTATCATATTGTCAGTGACTCATTAAATAGGCAAATCATTTAACAATACACACATTTACAATGATGACTAACTGAATTCAAATTATTCAAGAGTTTTTTATCCTTAATATTCTATGTTATTCCTAAGATATATCAAAATTGTAATAAATAGATAGCATGCATCTGTAAATATAGTACCAAATAGAGATTTTAGACAAAATCATTACTCTATGAGTTGTCCCAGTAAATTCCATAGATATGGCTATATTGATAGATTTAATATAATCAATAATATACTAAACCTATAATGTTAATTAAATATATAAGTGATATACATGATAGAACTATTATTTGAGTGTTAGATTCTAATTTGTAGCATTGCTTCCCTAATTAAAAAGTGTTACCACATGTTTCCAAGTAGGTCATACATCTGGAGTCAAAATTTATTAATTGCATAGCTTTGTTCTCAGAGTTTACCTTGATTTCTATGTCTAAATTCTCAAAATTTAGAGCATGGAAGTAGATTGATGTGAAGAAGATACCAAATACTTAGTAACTGATAAGTCACTCTGTTTTCTTTTAATAACACTGCCCATTTTACTCGTATAAAGATTTGATACTAAGCAGAAGTATTATTTTGATAATTGGTGGTTTTTAATTTTTTTTTCTTGTTTTCCTCCATTAGTGATACTTGGCACTGAGACCTGCAACAAATACGAGATTAAAAACAGCTTAGGACAAAGAATTTACTTTGCAGTGGAGGAAAGCATCTGCTTCAACCGTGCTTTCTGCTCTACGCTGCGCTCTTGCACACTGAAGATCACCGACAACTCAGGCCGAGAGGTCATCACAGTCAACAGGCCCTTGAGGTGTAACAGCTGCTGGTGCCCTTGCTACCTACAAGAGGTTAGTCATCGGCTCTGGGCATGCTTTTATTTCTACACGTTTGGAAAGTTCAGCAATTCTTTAATAAATGGCATTCATCTGGAGATATGGAGCAATTAACCTTTCAACTGGTTGAATTAATACATTGCTCCTTTAGGATCAGAACAGTTTAAGGAGTTGGTGATTCACTAAAATTTTTTCCTTTCCAACCAAAGACTAGAGTGGCTTCCGTGATGTTAATTGGTGAAGACAGCTCATGCCCTGTGTAAACAAGACACATCCTCCTGAATTTCTATTCTAGCCACATAATTGTATCTCTGAGTTCTACCACTAAGCAAATCTACCCTTTGTCTTCTCTTACTGAGGCAAAGTTCAGGAAGTGCTGAGTGATACTAAACTCTTCTAAGATATTCTCTGGATTGGATATTATTTTTGATAACAGAATCTCACATTCCCTTCACCATTTACGATAAACTTCAAGGCTTAGCAAAGACTATGTTATTGTTCTGGAGAGAATCATTTAATTATTTTATTTTAATATATAATGGATTTTCATCACTGTTTAATATGATAACTTTCATTGACAAAATGCAGTTAAGTTGATATGGGGCGTTTACTTTGATGTCACTGATATCATGGCACCTCTATGAGTTAGAACAGGTTTTACTGTTCGCATTTTTCAGCTGAGGAAACTGGGGCTTAGAGAGCAGTGGTGACTTACCTATGATCACACATCTAGGAATGATCATACATGGGACTTGATCCAGGCGTCCTTATTCAAGCCCAAGTTTCTCTGTTGAGGACTTATGTATAAATATTCTACTTAGCACAATGGGAAATAAATATTAATATGGAAGGAGATTAATTAGGGAAGTTGCTAACAGTATATACTGAAGCTAGTTTTTCAACTATTTATAGGCACTTCCCTGGCTAAGTGACAGGATGGCTAAGGTACTCACATATGGAGCCCAAGAATTTTCTTCCTCCTCCTGAGGATACCCAAGATCTAATATGCCTCAAGAGACTATAATCAGTATAGTCCAGAATATATGCCCCTTTGAAAATTTCTGATAATTGACGTTTTATTTCAAGGTAGCCCAGTGTCATATAAATTAAATATAAGAGGTATCCTAACACTGACTAGTATTTTTTAATTTGGTCAAAATCAAATCAATTACCTTAAAAGTGATCCCAGAACAAATCCATATAATTCTAAGCAGTCTGGTTGAAACCACCTTTGTCTATCCAAGGATACTACGGACATGCACATAAGACTATGAACTTTATTAAATAAGAAAAGACTACAGGAGATCAGATGATGGAGAACTGGTTTGATTTAAAAGCAAACATTTTTTATTATTTTCACCCACCTCTAGGTTATTTTATAAAGTATTTGATTTGGCTACACAAATATTTTGACATACAATATGATGGACAATAAAGGAATTGGGGATGCTTAACATCCTAAATTATCTGAGAAGTGCAAATCAAAACTATAATGAGATAACACCTCACACTGGTCAGAATGGCCATCATTAAAAAGTTCACAAACAATGAATGCTGGAGAGGGTATGGAGAAAGGGGAACCCTCCTATACTGATGGTGGAAATGTAGTTTAGTGCAGTCACTGTGGAAAACAATACGGAGATTTCTTAAAAAACTAAAAATAGAGTTACTTTATGATACAGAAATCCCACTCCTGGGCATATATTCAGAGAAAACTCCAATTCAGAAAGATATATGCACCCCAATGTTCATAGCAGCACTATTTACAATAGCTAAGATATGGAAGAAAACTAGATGTCCATTGACAGATGATTGGATAAAGAAGTAGTGGTATATATATATATATATATATATATATATATATAAAATGAAATACTACTCAGCCATAAAAAGAGTGAAATAATGCCATTTGCAGCAACATGGATGGACCTAGCAATTATCATACTAAGTGAAGTAAGTTAGAAGGAGAAAGACACATGTATTATATGATACTACTTACTGGGGAATCTAAAAAAATGATACAAATGAACTTATTTACAAAACAGAAACAGACTCACAGAAGTAGAAAACAAAATTATGGTTACCAAAGGGTAAAGAGGTGGGGAGGGATAAATTAGGAGTTTTGGATTAGCAGATACAAACTACTATATATAAAATAGATAAACAACAAGTTCCTACTGTATAGCACAGGGAACTATGTTCAATATCCTAAAATAACCTATAATGAAAAAGTATATATGTATATCAGAACCAATATGCTGTACACCAGAAGCTAACACAACATTGTAAATCAACCGTACTTCAAATAAAAAAAAAAGAAATTAGGGGAATGAAGGGTAATGGGGCAAAATACTGAACTCAGGCCTGGAAATGCAATTGTTACTCTTTAACACTTTGGACGAAGTGAAACAGAAATCAAATTGGTGTGTAATGACTGTAACTCTGCAAGAAGCATTTGTTTTTTATTGAACACAGAAAGGCTAGAAGTTGACAATCTGAAGAGAAAAAAAATCATGAATGCTTAATAATTGGTAAGTGAGGATTAAAATTAGATATGTGTTTCAACAACAACAGAAAGGGAGTGGATATGAAGTACCTTATAGGAAATAGCTTCAATGCTCAACCAGCTATTGTACTTGGAACAAAAATGGCAAAGCTAGTGTCCCAGAATCAGAAGACAGCTCTGGGATAAGTTCTCCTTAGGAAAGTAAGATCAAAGACGTGGACTTTTAGCACACAATACTGAACTTGTATCGATACAGTGCATATCTTTGTTTCTATAAATCATGAAAAAACCAGAACGTAGAAGCAGATATTTAGTCTATTTTGTAGAGTACAAAAATAATTTCATAATAGTATCCTGTTTAGAATTTGACACTATAGTAAAATTAAAATACAATAACCTTAGAAAATCTTACTTTATTATTATCTCTTCTTACAGTTAGAAATCCAAGCCCCTCCTGGTACTATAGTTGGTTATGTTGCACAGAAGTGGGACCCCTTTCTGCCTAAATTCACAATTCAAAATGCAAACAAAGAAGATATTTTGAAAATTGTTGGTCCTTGTGCGACATGTGGCTGTTTTGGCGATGTGGATTTTGAGGTATGATTGACAAAACAAAGGAAGTTTTCACTTAGGTCCTGATTTTTTGCAACATAATTCAATTTTTTTAAAGTTCAAATCATAATATATGTCTGAAATAAATTTAGAAAATAATATACTTGTGAAATAATGTAGTAAGTCCATATTGTACCTGGCAATAATAACTCATAATTCCAGCAATACTAAGTCCAAAAATTTTTTTAAAACATACCACAAAAATTTGATTGATGTGGCATTACAGTTCTTATGGCATAAAGCAAATACATATAGTTTAGAATCATCTAAATTACATCTTTCCTGTATCCCTGTTGGGAACATATCCCAGTTCTGGTATCATGTCAGGAGCACACTACATCAAAATATCACCAATTTAAAATCCATGTTCATAAGATTTGCTAACTTCACTTTGTGAAACAATCTATTCTCGTATAAAACATATTTGTGTAAATTGGATGTTTAAAAACAAAAACTACTTCCAAATTCAATGTGTAAGAATATGAACTATCTTTAAAAACTTTTCCTAGAAATATGTCTTAGACAGAGGAGACAGTCTAATTTCACATGTATATTTCTTCTTCATTTATTCACTCCATTCATTCATGCCTATCCTACCTAGGACCTTCAGTCTGCAGGACTTCAGGGAACACTATTCATCTAGAATACAATGTGCATTTAGCAAATGAGCTGTCCTAACTCCAGCCCACTCGAAAGAGACTTGGCATGGCTTTCCTAAGAATAAAAGATAAAAATATGTCCTGTGATTGAAGAGAACTTGAGTTTTAGTATTCATGGTATAGGGATGTCCTAAATAATTTCTCTATTTTCTATTTTCTACCTCCATACAGAAAGTGAAAGTTTATAATGAATCACTTTCAACCTTTTGAATGGGAAACAGGGCAAGCAAATGAGTAGTTGATAAAGTTTAATTGTAGACTCCTTCTAGCTGAACTAGACTTTTCATGTCAGATTAGTCTGAATTCCCCATGCGATACATTAGCCCAGAGGATTTTTAAGTGAAAAATAGAACTTAGGGTTAGTTATAAAGGAATGACCTAGTAAACGTCTGAGTGTAATAGAAAAATGAGATTAAGCAATGACTGGTGATATTTAAACGTGTTAATAATTATAAACTCAGCAATAAAAATTTATATCTAGAAATTAATTTCTTTTAAAAATTCTTCCTAAAATCTTTCTCAAAAATACTCTTTTTTTCTTTTCTTTCTTTCTTTCTTTTTTTTAAATGAAGAATTCTGGTTTAAAATCTGGACTTCAGGTAAAGGAATTACTAACATGGTTAGACCATATAATTGAGACTATGCACCTGCTGCCATCTTGTGGTAGCTTCGCCTTAATTATTTATTGTTATTAAATTCTCAATCTGCATAAAAAAGAAAAAAAAAGGAATTATGATGGATTCAAAAAAAATGTCAGAAAAGCAAAACTCCTAAAGAGTAAACTGGGAAGTTAAATCTTCACAACTATGCTTATATGAAGGATTGAATAACACCGAATTATCATTTAAAGATGATGAATAAAATAATTCCTATCTCTCATGAAGTAAACATACAAAGTAAGTAAAACCTTCAGTTTCACCTTCAAATTAACAACGTCTTATATTCTCTTTAAAGGTGAAAACTATTAACGAAAAGCTTACAATTGGAAAGATTTCAAAGTACTGGTCGGGCTTTGTAAATGACGTTTTCACCAATGCTGACAACTTCGGAATTCACGTTCCTGCAGATCTAGATGTCACAGTCAAAGCATCGATGATTGGTGCCTGTTTTCTCTTTGTAAGTATGGTCTTAAGGAATATAGGTGGTTTATTTCCTTCCTTTTCAGTTGTTAATTAGCCAATCCCATTTTACACATCGTTTACCCTAAGAGTGAGTTTTATGCACAGAATGCTAGTTTGGGACTACCAATCTTCAGAAGCCAGAATGTAGGAGCCTGCATTTCTTTTGGCAGCCCTCCTCCAGTGGTTCCCCACCCACTCTTTCTCAAGGATTGATACCCCATCCACATCCTAACTCACCATTTCTCAAAACCTGAATTACTCTTCTCTTTCAATTTTTAGACTTTTGGCTTATTTTCACTTCCACTGAAAAAATATGTAAACATCAAAGCCACATTATTTATCCTGGGTCAAGTTTAGGACGGTTTCATTGCTTACCAATGCATTAGGTGATACTCAGAATGAGAAAAGAGCAGTTTTCTTGTCTTTTCAATATATACATAGATACTTGAGTCCACAGGGATGAGTTAATACGTATTAGTTTCCATTATTAAAAGATATGTGAACAAAAAATACTGCAAACCATATCAGTAAACGAAGAATGCTGAAGCCATCAAGTCATCAGCGGCTGCCGCCACCCCCCAGTGAAGACAAGCCTGCAGCCCAGACTCTGCAGCCACTCACAATGGTGCACCCTGAGGGGACTCAGAATAAGAAAGGACAGGATACTGGCCCTAGATAGCTAGGTGCTTATCAAAGGAATGAATTCAATGAGCCCAAATGTTTGCTCCCTCCCATACATAGAAAAGCACTAAATTCATTAACTTGAGATGTCTGGTTTTCTTCAGTTAACAAGTAATCTTTTAATGCTCCAACTACCTGGTCTTTGTTGTAAAATTCCTGTGTATCCTAGCTCCTCCCCTACCTCTTTGGAGCAGTTTCTCGGAACAATCATCCCAGCTTAAGTCCTCCCGCCAGATAAAACGTAACTCTCAACTTCCAGGCTGTGCATTTATTTCAGTCGACAGATATCATGTCTTTGTCCTTTCTTTCCAACTTACGGTTTCACTAAAAACATTTTCTTCTAGATTGGTTGTAGAAGTCAAATCATACCTGTGCCAAATCTTGGCCTGCTTTTCTCTGTTTCTGACTTTCCCTCTAATATCTCCCTCATTGCTTACCGTTTTCAGTGCTCTCACCAAAATTCACGGAATTTTAAAATAAACCTACATTCCTCCTCTCATATTTTGTTACTCTTCCGGGTTTTAGGATCCTAAATCTTACGGTTATATTCATAAGTGCTGCTGTGGGGGAAAAGAAGTGGCTCTATTCACTATTCTCTTCTAAAGATCCTTGGGAATTATATTAACTAAAAATAATCCCCTAGTGATACCACTGATGAATACTTAGAGTTTAATTAACAATATATTTTGGTACTTTTTTCCCCAGAAGCTTTAGAGAAGTTATTTTAACTTACTGGTTCCCTCTCACTGGTAGAGGTAGAATTAATTTATGTAGAGTGCTAGGTCTTTGTCCTGTCTAAGCAGTCACCCTCCATTCCCATTTTCATCTACAAATCCAACCTGTCCAGGCAATCTTGCCAGCCACCTAATACTTCTTCAATTCCCCATTCTCCTTATGTGCCTGATGGGGCTTTTCACCTGCCACTTCCTGCTCACCTTTTCTATTTTTGGACCATTCTGCATTTCAGCATCAAACATGTAGGCTCTCTCAAATGCAAGCATGCACACACACACAAACATGCCCTTTTCTCAAAACCTTAACTTGGCCTTTCTGGTTAAGCCCCTTACTTAATTTTATATTTTAAAAAATGATCTTTAACCTGCCCTACTGACCTATTTATGTAATACGCTGATGGCAAAAATGGACACTGTCAACAATTTCCTATGACTATCAATTGAAGAAGCCCTGATGTAGATAACATCCCAATCATCCAAAAAGATAACTTTTTAACTCCAGTGTCTGAGGGAGAAACACACTCACTGAGACTATCAGACGGCTCCTATCCTTTTTTTCCCTCCCTGTTTACCATATTATTATAAAATATTTGCACTTTTCTTTGCCAATATAGCTTTTAGGACAATTTCTCACCAAGAATCATGTTTTCATTTTTAAATGCTGTCTCCATTTTATTACCGTGTGGTGAGAGATCTTCAGAAAGCCACTGGCATGAGGATATTCCCTGAACTAAATCACAAAATTCACAAGTATAACAAAATTTTTGGTCTCTTCTTGTCTGAGTTCACCATTGAACAACGCACAGCTCTGACCCCTCCCCCACAAGTTCCCTCTGGTAGAGTTTTCAGTACCTCCTCAGATGACTGCCTGGTTACTGACCACAAAGTCCAAAACGATATGTCTAACTCTTGCTCAAAGGTCAGTGTCTATTACAACTTCCCACGCTGACCCAGACTACTCCGTAATTGAATTCTAAAACATCTTGATCACCCCATATTTTGACTGATACCATGCTGATTCAGATGAGGCTTCCGAGTTACTTGCACTCTGAAAATTAGACATGTGTCACGAAGCTCGAACTTTATGATTTTTCTCCTACTGATAAATCACATGTTCCTGGAGCACCACTGGGAAACAAAATTGCCTTATGTAATCAAAGCTTACATGTGAGACTCTTGATCTTAATTGTTGCCTCTTTGTAAATTCACTCATATCCCACTTATTTATTTGTAGGATTTTATGTTCTTTGAACATTCACTGGCTGGATTATAACAAGCAAGATGACAAAAACAATAAAATATGCAGAACATATTTCAGTAAGTAAAAGACAAGTTTAAATGATCTCTTTCCCTTTGAAGATGTCCATATTTGACGCTGTCTAATTCTTTTTCATTTTCTTCTAGAAATCCCTTGGGCTCTGGATTTCATTTCTGAATGGTCTGAGTATTAGATTTTTTTTTTTTGGTAACAAAATGTTAATTATTATATTTATTAAAGCATAATGTAATGAAGCAATTATCTGGTTGTGAATGCATGATAGTTAAAGACGCAATGACTGGCCCCAGCACAGTGTTGCTTTGAGAGATGAGCATTCTTTCTTTTTATCCTTTGAAGTTATTGCATAGTAAGCATGAAAGATGAGAGCTAAGGCTTGCAGCATCATTGATGAAAATTCAATGTTTAGAAAGCACTTTGAAGTTTTTCTGTTACTAGGGCTGCTTGCTGATCAAAAGGACTGGACTTCTAAAGTATTTTTTTCATAGTCTTTTTTACTGTTTATTAATCTTATTACAGTGAGACGTTTTTACGTTATACTGGAAAAGTTAAAAGTTGGGTAAATAATATGTTTAAAAATGAGACGCAAGATAGACGAAATCAATTTGTTCTAGTGGCAAAAGGCATGCTTACCTTCTATAAGGAAGCTAATATTTACAAATCAAAGCATGCTTTAAATGCATACCTGTGCTAGAGATTTAAATAAGCATATTAATAGACTTCTAAGTTGGTAAAAGCAGTGGATAGAGTAGAAACTTTATCTATTTGCAGAAAAAGTTCATTCCAAAAAGGATCTAAGGCTCTGAAAAAATGGACAACTCCCAGGACTTAAAAACAAGCAAACAAAAACAAACAAACCTTAATACATGAGGCAAATGCAGAAGTCAGGAAACTGCCAATTCACTTAATTAATGCCTTCCATCCTAATGTTTTCAGAGTCGTCCAGATTATTACATCTAGTTATCCGCACATTCCCCAAGTCCATAAAAGAGGAAAATTTCTTTTTGTGAATAACAATAATCCCTCTCCTCTTTTCAAAATGAGGAAACAAATTTGTTTTAAGCAAAGCACCATGTAGGCTCTACTTTAGAATTACACAAATACTACCCAAATCTCCATCCACAAATAAGGTGTTTAAAGAATCTCCAGATAATCGCCCACTTATTAAAGGGAATGTGTTCCAAGCCTCTGTCACTTAGTTCTTTGGAATTAGGAATTTATCATCTGGAAATAATCTTGTATGTGGTAGTTAAGTTCCTCAGATAGCCCACATCAGTTTGGTTCTGGGTTCTGGATTAAGGGTTTTGACTGGGTAAGATGAAGGGAAAAGAGTCTTTCCTCTATTTTCTGGTTCAGTTTCCTTTAGCATTCTTCATCCTTACTTGACACCTTTCTGAATGCCTTTCTGGAAGGGAACAGAAGTCCTATGTGCTGTGATAGACGTCACCCTGAGCCTGGCTCTGCCGTGTGCTAGCCGTGCATCCATAAACCGAGCATGGAGTCTTTCTGAACCTCCTCAGGCTTCCAGTATGTTACCTTGCAGAGCTTTGTGATGCTTTAGGGGAGTGAAGCTTTTCCTCTATTTCCTCTTTATCTTACTTTATCTTACTAACGTGTGTGTGATTTATGGTCATTTACAACCAGCTAAAGGAAATGGCAGTTTTTAAGCTGATGCTTATTAACCAATAAAATGGGGAGAATAGCTAACATTTTCTGCAGGCTTATTACAAGCTAGACATTAGGCTTGCTATGAATTCTTGGTGGGAGAGCAAAATGAAATGAAAATAAAGAAGAATCAGGCAGTATGTTGAAGACTGCCTGGCAACCCATCCTTCCCCCTCCCCACCCTGTACTCCATGTCCCAAATTTTCTCCCTAAAGATGATCCTGCTTTCATAGCTTCTTCTTGTCCTTTACTTTGATTTCTAAAACGAAAGATTTTTTTGTAATTGCTGTCACAGCAGCAGCAGTTGAAACTTTCACAGTGGGGTAAAGATGAGAGAAAGAAAACACCATTTGTAAATACAGTCTTCTAATGACAAACTTTTGGATTTAGGAAACAAAATTCAAATAGCCTAAAACAAAAGAAAAGAGCTACTTGATACCTACATCTCATGGAGACTTCCCAAGTATGAAAATCCTTCTGAGAACATGGCACTCATTTTAAAGTTGGCTGTATTAACTAAAGACCTGCTATGGTATTTGCTCCTGCATTGGCACATACGACAAATTAGAACCCATCCTTTCTCCCCTTCTTCATGAAAGGTGAAACTTATCTTTAAATGTCTTCCATGCACCACCTTTACTACCAAACATGAGCCCATGAAAGACTAGCAAGACTCTTGCTACTCAGTGAACATTTTAATGAAAAGAATGCAGGTCTAGAATGAGATGGGTCCTCTACGCATCAATCACTGCCTTTCCTTGGCCCACTGTGTTCTCAGAACAGAGGTTCCAACTCTGTTTCCTCTGAAATATATTGGCAAAGTCTTGACAAGATGCAAATGCCTCTCTTTCTTTCTTTCTTTCCTTCTTTCTTTCATTATTTTAACAAATACATATTTACTCTTAATATGCCAAAAAATAGAGTCGCCCCCCCACCTCTTATGGAGCTTACAGTTTAGTTAAAGAGACAGCTACTGATCCAATAATGACACAAGCAAAACTTAGATTTCACAGATGAGAAGTGTTTACAGAAGGTAGACAAGGTCTTAAGTAAGGTAGGGGTATGTGGCTTGGTCAGGGAGTGAGAGAATGATGGTGGATTTAATATGTGAAGAATAATTCAGAGCAGAAGGAAGAATATTTTAGGCTGAGGTACTAACATTTACAAAAGTATCTCTGATGGAGGAAGAGGGAGACATGACAATCTCAAGTGACTTCAAGAAGGCCAATGACTAAAGTTCAGACAATGAAGAAGAATGTGGTACAAGATGAGGATGAATGGGGTCTGTAGGCCATGGTAAAGATTTTACACTCTGTCCTATTAGCAAAGCATCTGATATAATGTTGTAAGGATAGAGTTGACTGATGAAAGATTAGATTGGTGAGAGGGCTGGAGAGGATGCTCGTGGACCAATTAGTGTTCCTAAAGTAGTTTAGGTGACAGCGAATGGTAGCTTGGATTAATGTGGCACTCATAAAAGGAGAGAAGTGGGCAGATTCAAGATACTCTTAGGAGGTAAAATCACCATTACTTGATGCTGGGTTGAAAATGGAGATTCAAAGGAGAAAGGGCATGTCTGGCCTACACCATTTAGTGACAGACAAACTATGAGAAGGGGATCTGGTTTAGGGGATCTGGTTTGGTGGTAAAAAAAGAACATGGATTCAGTTTTAAGCACATTAAACTTGTATTGCCTTTAAGTTTTCCAAAAGGGCATGTCAAATGGGCAGATGGGCATGTTTTCATCTAGTGAGTTTATGAAAAATATAATATGGATCCACAGAGATTTGAATAATCTCTGGTTTACTTCAAAGATGTCCATAACAAATATTTTTAAACATGCATGGACAATGAATTCATTCATTAATCTAAATAATATTTTATGGAATTCCTTCTATGCACTAGGCACTCTATCAGGCAGTGGAGATGTTATGCTAAGTGACCATATTGTAAAGATGCCTTCAACAAATATTTGTGAAGTTCATACTATGTGCTAGGTACCTATGTCAGCAATAAGTTGCAGCAGTGACCAAAGCAACAAGGTACCTGCCCTCGTAGAGCTTACATCCTAATACAGATAAATAAACCCACAGATAACAAAAATATCAGGTAAGCAAAGGTGATCACAAATACTGATAAAGATTCTATCATTTACTACCTAAAACAACTGAATATATTGCTTGCTCAGGCAAGGGAGAGCTGAGCTTGTAAGACACAGTTTAAAAGAAAAGAAGAGAACTTATTAGGGTTTTGGAAAAGTGTAGAGTTTGGAAGTTGGAGTGTGGACTTTAGCTATGGAAACATGTTTACTAGAGTAAGACTGTGCTGACTGGCTGACTGTCAGAAATCTATCTGTTCACTGGATGGAAGCCGTTGCTGATTATCTGATTTTCAGGGGTCGATTGCATGGGATGTAGCTGATTTTCTCTCAGAAGAGTGTGCAGTTTGTAATCAATCACTGACTGACGACAGTCTGATACAGGCACACCTCATTTATTGCACTTCACTTTATCACACTTCAGAGATACTGCACTTTTTACAAATTGAAGTTACGTGGCCACCCTGCATGGAGTCAGTCTACAACAGCATTTCCAACAGCATTTGCTCAACTCATTCTCTGTGTCACATTTTGGTAATTCTTGTAATAGTCCAAACATTTCATTATTATGATATTTGTTGTGGTGACCTGTGATCAGTGTTGATGTTACCATTATACTTGTTTTGGGGGCACTATGAACAAGGCCTTTATAAGGAGGTGAATTTAATTGATAAATACTGTTTGTGCTCTGACTGCTCCACCAACCAGCTGTTCCCCCATCTCTCTCTTTCTCTCTCCTTGGGCCTTCTTATTCCCTGAGACACAATAGTATTGAAATTAGGCCAACTAATAATCCTGCAGTGGCCTCTAAGTGTTCAGATGAAAGGAAGAGCTGCATGTCTCTCACTTTAAATCAAAAGCCAGAGATGAATAAGCTTAGTGAGGAAGGCACGTTGAAAGCCAAGACAGGCTGAAAGCTAGGCTGCTTGCACCAGTTAGCCAAACTGTGAATGCAAAGGAAAAGTTCTTGAAGGAAATTAGAAGTGCTACTCCAGTGAACACAGGAATGATAAGAAGTCAAAATGGGCTCATTGCTGATATGGAGAAAGTTGGAGTGGTCTGGATAGAAGACCGAACCAGCCACAACCTTCTCTTAAGCCAAAGCCTAATCCAGAGCGAGGCTGTAACTCTCTTTAATTCTGTAAAGGCTGAGAGAGGTGAGGAGGGTACAGAAGAAAAGTCTGAAGGTAGCAGAGTTTGGTTTATGAGGTTTAAGGAAAGAAGCCATCTCCACAACGTAGAGGTACAAGGGGAAGCAGTAAGCGCTGATGTAGAAGCCGCAGCAAGTTATCCAGAAGATCTGGCTCAGATCATTAATGAGGGTGGCCACACTAAACAACAGATTGTCAATGCAGATGATTAGAGAAGATGTCATCTAGGACTTTCATAGCTAGAGAGAAGGAGCCAATGCCTGCCTTCAGAACACATGATGACTTTCTTGTTAGGGGTTAATGCAGCTGGGGACTTTAAGTTGAAGCCAATGTTCAATTACCATTCTGAAAATCCTACAGCTCTTAAGACTTATGCTAAATCGATTTACTCTTTCTGTGATCTATAAATAGAGGAACAAAGCTTGGATGACAGTACATCTATTTACAATGTGGTTTACTGAATACTTTAAGTCCAATGTTGAGACCTACACTTTTCATTGACAATGCATCTGGTCACCCAAGAGCTCTGAAGAGATATACAATGAGATTAATGTTGTTTTCATGCCTGCTAACACAACAACCATTCTGCAGCCCATGGATCAAGGAGTAATTTCAACTTTCAAGTCTTATTCTTTAAGAAATGCACTTTGTAAGGCTATAGCCACCACAGAAAGTGATTCCTCTGATGGATCTGGGCAAAGTAAATTGAAAACCTTATTTCTGTTTTTTTCAGTTCTTTCATAGTCTTTAACTGTTAAAATTAAAGGGAAAATAAATTGGTTATAATAATTTAATTTCTCAACTTCAGCAATTTTGTCCTTTCTTCTAACATTTTGTTTTGGGATCTGTGGGTTATCTTAAAAGGAAAACACCTTTTTAATAAAAATTCTATAAATGCAAATGGATTTTGTCTATTTCTTATACTTTGACCTTTTTTTTTTTTTTTGCTCCCAAAACAAGTGAGCATTGTACTTAGTGACATGTATGACTGTTCATCCAACTGCCCAGGTCTTACATTTAGACATCACAGATTTCAATAATTTAAATCATTTAAGGAATCTATGATTTATTTTTAAGAGAAAAAAATAAAGGAACTAAAATCTTGTTAAAGAAAAGGAGAAAACCATATTATGTCTTGCTGTCTGAGTCAGTATTTTATGACTTATCTGCTAAATATTATTATCAAATTAATTGAAAATGTATTTTCTGGACATTTCCCATTTCATTATAAATATCAGGTTTTTAAAGATCAGTTACAATAGAAATATAAGAGATTTCAAATACAAAAATATGGCATTTTGTCTGAAACAATACCAAATATGATCAAACAATTTTTGATGAATATATAAAAGCTAACATTAATGAGCATGTTTTGGACATTGTGCTAGACTTCTGACATGCAATTCTCATCTATTTCAGTGCAAAATGATTATTATAAGCCCAAAGGCACAGATGACAGGAACAATGCTCAGGAAAGTTAAGTAATTTGCCAAATTTTACAGAGCTGTTAGCTTTTAGTCTACCTTGACAAACGAGATGAGAATATGCTTGCACAAGAAATGGCAGAAGAAGGACTTTTAAAATACACAGAATGAGAATTCAGAAACCTAGGATAGAGGTGACTCATCCCTATAACGCTCGAATAAGTTATATTCTCATCAACACTGAGATATCTCTATTTGGAAAACAATACATAAACAGCAACTTGAAATCCTTTATCCACTAATAATATACCTCTGGCATCATTCTTGTGAATACCTCTGTGGTTACTACTGCATATAACAGAATAAATAGATAATGAGCAAATCTGGGGAAAAAATTCTCTTGGAGAGTAAGTTTAGATATTTTGAAGTCACTTTTTAAACTTTGTCAAGCAATAGATTTAGAAAATATTTCCTGGTATCAATAAATCATACAAGCTATTTTAGTCTACCATTTAATTGCTTTTTAGAAATTAATTTTAATGTAATTAAAAAATAAACATAACCTCAGGATTCATTTTGGTACCTATATCATATTCACAAGTACTTTGAATGTTTTAAAATATATTACACTTTAAGTATGTTGAAAGCTAGCAGTAGAAAATACATAGAAAGGCTAATAGGGAAATTAAACAATTCTTACTTAAGTGAGTTGTTCAAAACCCAGTTATATGGATTAGGTAACACATACTTTTAATGCCTTTCATGCTGCAGGTGGCAGCAACACTTCACATTATCAGCTCTGCTCAGCTATAGCATCAGACTCATGGAAATACAATTTCCACTGAATACTCACTTTGTTCTCTCTGTAATCTGGAAAAGAAAATGTGCTGATTTTGTATGTAGGAGGGTGAAATTCGATGTTATTTTTTCCTATCCAACAAGAAACAGACCGTTTTTATAGATGCATCATGCACAACACAAAAGATCAGGAATTACTATTTTTGATTAACAGACTGCATACAATTTTACGATTTCAAACAATTTCGTGAATGTATCTATTCCCATTTTTCCAAGGACACTGAGTAATCTTCTGTTATCAAATAGTTAGTTATAGGCAACCATAAAGATTAAGCATATAATAATAAGTAGATTCCCAAATCTGATTTGCTGTTTTTCACTTAAGAGCTAAACAGTCATTGCACAAAATCTAAAACGATTTAGAATCATGCAGGAAATGTCTTCGCTGAGGTCATTTGTGTGCTGCATCTTGATCGTCTTCACAGGAAGTGTATAGGCAGAGCCACGGCACACACACGGAGTTAAACCTCTTCCAGATTTGGTGATTCAAGGTCATCAAGCAACGGTGAGTAGCCCTGATCACAGATGGGAACATCCACCATTTCTCACAAAGACTTTTAAGATGATAAAGTGATACAAACACAAAAGTGGTAATGAATATTCTATCCAGAATGGTGGGAGGAGGAGCAGCAGTAGTAGGGAAAACACCATGTAAAATACGGCACAATCAACTTTATCCCGTAGGGGTGATTTTCAACCCAGGCTGAGTGTTCAAATCACACTTTTAAAAATACCAGTGTGGGTAGATTTTTTTAAAATACCAATGCCCCAGGCCTCATTCCAGAACAATTAAGTCAAAATCCTTACAAATGTCCCCTGGGCCAATGTATTCTGTGTTAAAAATATTTCTGGTAATACAAATGCTTAACCAGTGTTGCAAATGATTTCCTATTCAACACAAAAATAGTATAAACTTTCTTTTTAAGTCCAGATCCCAAATTTGGCATTCAAAAACTTGAGTAATTCGTCTCTAGTTTACCTACATAAACTTTCCGGTAGTGTAAGCCCTTTAGAGCACACTCCTGTCCCTCTGGGATCCTCCTGCGTATCCCTAGCCTGCTGCCCTCGAATCGTATTTCCAATGTACTGAGTGACTGCAAAATCACAGTGACAATGGTGGTATCATCTACATATCGGCAGAATTCTTTAAAGTATTTTAAAGCACCTCCGCACATATGAATGACCTGAGCAGGGCCTCGCAAGAAAATAGTTTCAATTGTGCAGAGTTTGTGGATGACTAGGTACAACTTCCAAATATTGCGGTTAAAGACTTTTCTACTTCACATCCTGAGGTCCTTCTACCATAACATTAAAAAACGATTAATAAATATGTAAAATGCTCAGCAATGGTGAATATAGATGAATAAATATGGTTCACACAAAAAATGGTATTCTGTCTTCTTAAAGTTAGATTGTAAGTCAGCCAGACGTTAGAATACATAGATATATGGACAGAGAGGATAGAAAATATCTATATTATAGTAGGTAAAGGAAAAGCAAGGTACTTCGCAGAAGTATGCAGAATTATGATCATTTTTTTGGTAAAATCAAAGATAATTACATGTGAGTTGTAGGTAAAAAGAGAAAGAGAAGAGAGAGAAGGGCAAAAGGTTAAATTTTCTATTTGCTCTAGCAGAAGCAGACGCATGCAATTATAGAAGACATATAAAATGTTTTCAGATATATGTTTAAAAGCATGACAGGCAGAATATAGGTCTATCTTATGGACCTACGTCTATTCAAAAACTAATTGTTTTCTCAGCTCCTTTGTATCCAGGGATCCCCACATAATGCAGATCTTGTCAATGAAAGATAACTGGAAGTCTATTAGGGCTCGCAGTAAATCCTCTGTTTCTCTGTTAACAAAGACAAATGTGGTTGGCTATTTTTCTGCCCACTTTTTCCTTTTTGGAACCTGATGTGATGCCTGGAAATACAGCACCAATTTTAATGAGTCACCAAGCTCATACTCGAAGAATGGCAACTCAAATAATAGAAGGAATATGGGTCTTTGATGATATGATGTAGCTCGTATAACTGTCCTGAACTATCTCCAAAATTAAGTGATTGAGATTATTATTGTGCTTAAGAGATCATTGATTGCTTAAGCCACTAGTATTTAAATAGACTGTAACATGAATCATAGCAGCACTATTTACAATAGCCAAGACATGGAAACACCCTAAATGTCCATCAACAGATGACTGGATAAAGAAGTTGTGGTATCTTTATTCAATGCAATACTATTCAGCCATAAAAACCAACAACATAATGCCATTTGCATTATGTATGCATAGCAACATGTATGTTCCTGGAGAATGTCATTCTAAGTGAAGTAAGCCAGAAAGAGAAAGAAAAATACCATATGAGATTGCTCATATGTGGAATCTAAAAAAAACAAAACAAAACATAAATACAAAATAGAAACAGACTCATAGACATAGAATACAAACCTTGGGTTGCCAAGGGGGCAGGAGGTGGGAAGGGACAGACTGGGAGTTCAAAATGTTGAATAAACAAGATTGTACTGTATGGCACAGGGAAATATATACAAGATCTTGTGGTAGCTCACAGCGAAAAAAAAATGTGACAATGAATATATGTATGTTCATGTGTAACTTAAAAATTGTGCTGTACACTGGAATTTGACACAACATTGTAAAATGACTATAACTCAATAAAAAAAGTTTAAAAAAAGAAAAATAAATAGACTGTAATATGAAGCTGAAAATATGGCTGTATGATATAATTTAGAAAATTAAAATATGATTTAAAGTCACATATAAACAGAAATTTAGATATAAAAATAAAACCATAAAATTTTAGAAGATTAAGAGTTTCTGTTTTGCAAAACACAACAGGAATTAAGACAAAGGAAAAAAAGTTGCAACATAAAACAAGACACAGATAGTGCTAATTTATAATGAGGAAAGTGCTTCTACCAGTATATGAGCCAAATATTTTAAAAGAAAAGAGGCATAACAATGAACATAAAATTCATTTAAAATATTAGGGGCCAGTAAAAAATAAAATTATGTTCAAGTACATCTATTAAAGAAATGAATCAGATTAGAAAAGATTCAAAAGTTTAAGTTACTCATTGTTACCAAGTGCTCAGGAAGCAGCACTTTTTACACACTCTTGGTAGAAGAGTAAATTGATATCAATCAGGAGGAAATTTTGGCATCAAGTGTAAAAAATGTTAAATGTACATTTTAGTTGAGCTAGCAACTTGGTTTTCTTGGAATATATTTTAAATAACCAA
Organism: Camelus bactrianus; assembly: GCF_048773025.1. Taxonomy (NCBI): domain Eukaryota; kingdom Metazoa; phylum Chordata; class Mammalia; order Artiodactyla; family Camelidae; genus Camelus; species Camelus bactrianus. The sequence continues at coordinate 100,194,075 of NC_133539.1, forward strand.
AAAAGTTCTCACAGATACAGACATGGTGCTAGTTGCAAAACTGTTTAAACATTCACAATAAAAATGAATGGAGATATGCTAATTGTTCACAAATGACAGATTAGTTTATAAATAATTGTTCACAAATAGAAGGGAATTTTCTTTCTTAAAATTAGATAGACTGATATCCATTTAGATGGGGGACAGGAGATGGGGGCAAAAGATAGCAAAGGAGGATGGAAAATATTTCTAATATTCAAAGTAGAGGAAAAGCAAGTTACTTAGCATAACTATGCAGAACTATGATTCTTTTTTTGTAAAAAAAATAGTAATTATATACAATAAGATATTCTTAAATTAACAAATTGGGAAGAATACATTTCAAAAATTTAATAGTGATTATTTCAGGGTTGGGAAGGCATAATGAGGGAATTATTATTTTATGTACTTCTGAAATGTCTGAATAAACCCAGTGCATACCTATACACACACACCACACGTACACACAACCCCTCCCCCACATACAATGGGTAAAGTGAAACTATCTTTAAACACAATTATTCAGATTTGCCTCATAGGGAAAATCTGTGACATATTCTTAAATTCATAGAAAAAATATTAATGATAAAATTAAGAAAAATAAGAACTTTTTTTTCTTATGACTATTTCCAAACTTCTCCTTTCAATGGTGTTCTAAACAAGCCCATCCTTTATGTGTATCTATTCCTATTTTTTCCATTGATTTGTTTGCCATAATGTCCAGTCCATGTACCAGATTTCCTGGGATCTATGATACTACCCAACATATTTAAATTCTAGCCTGTTAATATTCCCCTTCACATAATTCAGTAGCAGTCAAATTTAATATTGTATCAATGGACACTGAGTACTCAAGATGGGAAAGGATGAATATCCTTTTGTCAAAATACTAAATAGGACAAAATTTGCATTCCGAAGTCACCTGGTATCTAATTTATCATTAATACACATTTAATCTTTTTTATTACTAGCTTATTTTCTGCCCACATAAGAAATGCAGTCAGAAGTTAAATTGGCAAGGGAAGTTCATCGCTTAGTGGACTGCTTTCAAGATTCATATGAAACATCAAAGTGAAGGAAATTGGCAGGTACTCTCAGGAGAGAGTTTCAGCTCAAACGTTTAAATCTGAGAATTGAAGCCATGAGAACACAACTTAACCTACTGAAAATACATTGCATGAAAAGAGAAAAGAGTCAGAAGCAGAAGGAAGCCTTGGGAACACCATGGTTTAAAACTTCGAAGAGGAAGAATTGTCCACAAAGGACAGAGCTGAACTACTTAGAGACCAGTGGGAAGGACAACACAGAACAATGCTACAGCAACTAAGAGAGTGAACATTTCTATGAGGGGCGTACTGATTAACCACGTTCAATGCTACATTGAGTTTCTTTTTTGTAAGACATGATTTAGTTATTTTCTTTGGATTTAGGCCTTCAAATATTGTTAGGTCTTAGAGAAGGTAGTATTAAATGCATTTTGTTAAGGGTCTTAATTTAGTGTGGGCATGATGAAAAGAAAGAAATAGAGGAAATGAGTGAAGAATGTTTTTAAGTAACTAAAAAACTTGGAATTAATATAGGCAGCAAATATCCGCAATCACAAGGATCTGGAAGAGGATGGTAATGTCAGGTCTTAATTGAGCAGGGAGTGTTATGCTGCAGAATCATTATGGGAGATTACATAAGCAAGCCCATAGAATAATATGCCAAAAACAACACACAAAAAAATCAGGTGGATAAACCTGTTATTCTGATAAAAGTGGGATACTTCTTCCAGAATCAAGAGCATAGACATTGATTAATCTGAGCTAAAAGGATGAACCTCAAATACTATTTTACAGAGTGATAGTAAGAGAAAAGGAACAGAGAAGAACTAGCTGTAGAATTCTGGCTTCCAACTTTTCAGTGAATTGTTCCACAGTGTTTACATCTAAATCCAGACATCATGGCACCATATCAGATTTTGGAAAATATAATGTATCAATTAAAGTCAGTAGATCAAATTTTAATTACTTACACCCTAATTATACAGTTAGAAAGCAATTCTGAAGAGACATGTGGCCTGGAGTTTTACATATTATTTTTATATTAAAATAATGTTTATTGATCACACAAAAGGAAGATATTATTTCTTCCTGTGTATTTACGACTGCCAGTGTTGAACTAATTAGTCACCAAATGCTATAAATTCTATTCTTTTTTTATCTTTCAGTTTTCTCTCTTCATCTCCATTTCTACTATCACACGATCTTATTTCTGAACGTGCTAACTTAGGTCCCTGGCACAAACCCCTCCTTCCTACAATCCATTTTCCATAGAACTGATAGATTGGCTTTTTAAAGAGGGTGTCTCAAAATGTCTCTTTCAGTGCAAAACAACTAAAAATAAGAATTTATCTCCCTTTTCTCCTAAACCTCTAATAAAATTATAGTAAAGAAGATACTAATGGGTAAAACAGAGCCAGCAAAAGGCATTCCAGTACACATGAACAATGGACAGTGGAGAAAAGCCCTTAATTCCAGGGAGGTCCCTGGATCACAGACAGCAGCGTCATGCAAGCTGGGAGTAGGAAGAATGTTTAAAAACAGGGTTAATTAAAAGTCTGTCTTCTGAAATATTATGCTAGTTAAGTTCCCTATCCTGACCTCTTTCCAACCCCTCCTTTTTCTCCACACGCACAGAACAATATACAGCCCAACTTTATGCTCCCAGGCATCTTAATAGCACTCTTAAAGAATTTAACTAACTGCATGAGCATAAGGTTTCTAATGTAGTTGTATGGATTCCAGTACCACGGAGTGAAGCTCTCCCCATTTTAGCATCCAAACAGTGGTTTCCCCATCTTCTCACCCTAAAGGTGTCCTTACAGTTCATACTGGAGCACCTAACCCTAGTCTTACACGTGGGAGAGAGCTAGCAGAGGCACATGACAACGGTTACTGGTCTTCTGTTCTCAAATATGAATGAACTGAGGATTGCCAAATATATGGAGAAACAAAAGACTAAATAAACAAAAAAATTGCTGACCAAAGAGAAACAAATGAAAGCCAGGGAACAGAAGAGAACTCTAAAAACAAAACCAGTGTATACTGAGGAATTTGAAAAATTAATACATCCAATGAAAAACAGCAGGCTGTGAAAAACCAAATAAAAGTAAGAGCTCTTGTTATTTTAACATATTACTACATTCCTGGAACCCCTGTGGTTTAGTGTCATAATCTGGAAAAACCCGAATTTTCTATTTGTACTAAGATTTTTTAGCTCCCTTTCCAGGAAATATTTATTAGAAGTACTAATAAGTAGCATAATTAGCAAATTTTAAATAGTAAATCTTTCATTCTTAGATGAAGGCAAATAATAGCAATAAAGTTATCATTAACCAAAAAGAGAAAAAGTAAGCAAAGGCTTATACATAAACAAAATATACAATCACTTACTGAATGTTTTATTTACATGTCTTTAATAAACGTGTCTGTCATTCCTGTGTACTTTGGCATAAGAATTAAGAGCCACATTTGCACATAAAAATAAAATAAAAGCGTTTAATTCCTTTTCTGTATTATTTCATAGAACTATAAAAGAATAAAATTATAAATGCAAAATCCCTATAAATAATCCATATAAACAATTGACAAACTGCTAGTTCCTCTCTTAGATTTTAATGTTACTATCTCTGAAACAAATGCAGAATCCTAACAAATAAGCGTATTATAAAAACTTTTCAACCTACAGGAAATTAATATGTTCTTTACCTAGTTTTTTTTTTTACCATTTTTAAATTTTAAACATATGTACTGTTTCTACTTACCTACAGTCTTTAATAACTATTATGAATGGACTATGCAACTATATATGAGTCAAATGTATAAAAGCATTACTGTACTGCTTTATATTGTCATTAACATACATTTTATAAAAATTAATAACAGGAATAAAGCATAATGGATTAAAAATGTGTATTAAATAATTATAGAAAGAGATATGGTGATTGATTCTCAAAGTAAACACTATACTACAAAGTTTTATGACTGTCTATTGTGGGAAGTAAAATATAGTTTTGTTCCTGATATATACATTAGAGTAAATTAGAGGTGCACATTAGATTTCTTCCAATAACATAGGGTTTACTATGTGCATTTATGAATGCAAAAAGTTTTACACGGGTGCATCACTCAATGCTTTATGCCTGGTTGTGACTTCCAGAGAATGCCAAAATGCAAATCCTTTTGCAGGATGGAACACTTCAGCTATTCAAATAGCAAATGGGACAGTGGTGAGGGCTAAGGAGGCATCAACAATCACCACACTGCTGGAAGATTTGGATTCCTGCCCTTCATAAATTTGTGCACAATTACAAAAACACAAACACAAAAACAAACAAACCTGTACATCTGTTAGCCTCACAACAGAGGGAAGCAGTGAAATCTGTTAACAAGTTAAAACATCATTACAAAACTTTTCAAATTGAATTTTGAAGCAGAAGGCATGAAAATATCTACATTTTATGTAATCTGAGGTTGATGTGCTTGATTCAAATTCAGCTATGCTCTAAGCACTTCTATCTCCCTACGTTTATTTATACACATCCCCACCCCAGCACATTTTCACATTTTCCTGCCTACCCAAACAGAATGCCAAAACTGCTTCTGCCTCAAAATCCTCCTCTGATTTTTGCTCAGTCTATATTACTTTCTCCATCCTCTTCATGTCAAAATGTATAGTTATCATGAAAATTACCATGCTATATTGTACATTATAACTATTTATCTTCTGTTTATGAGTCACTTCTTACATTTTTTTCATTTTTTAATTTCTCTTTTTTATTGAAGTATAGTTGACATACAATATTACGTTAGTTTCAGGAGTAGAACATAGTGATTTGACATTTCTATACATTACGAATAAGTCTAGTAACCATATGTCACCATACAAAGTTATTGGAACATTATTGACTATGTTCCCTGTGCTCTACATTATATCCCAGTGGCTTATTTACTTTATAACTGGAAGTTTGTACCTCGTAATCCGCTTAACCTATTTCTTCCCACCCTCCAACCCTCCCCTCTCTGGCAGCTACCAATTTGTTCTCTGTATCTATGAGTATGTTTCTGTTTTGTTTTGTTCTTTGTTTTTTTAGATTCCACATATAAGTGAAACCATATGGTGTTTATCTTTCTAGTCTGACTTAATTCCACTTAGCATAATAGCCTCTAGGTCCATCAATGTTACCACAAATGGCAAGATTTTTTTTTCTTTTTCTGGCTAATATTCCATTGTATAAAGATACCATATTTTCTTTATTCATTCACCCATCAAATGGACATTTAAGTTTAAGTTGCTTCCATATCTTAGCTATTGTAAATATTGCTGCAATGAACATAAGGGTGAATATACTTCTTTGAATTAGTGCTTTCATTTTCTTCAGATAAATATTCAGAAGTGTATTTACTAGATCATACGGAAGTTCTGTTTTCATTCTTTGAAGAATCTCCATATAATTTCTGTAATGGCTACATTGATTTACAATCCCACCAACGGTGCATGAGGGATCCCTTTTCTCTAAATCCTTGCCAACAAGTTTTTTTTCTTGTATTCTTGACAATAGTGAGAGGTGACATCTCATTGTAGTTTTAATTTGTGATTTCCCTGATCAGTGATGTTGAGCATCTTTTCATGTGTCTGTTGGCCATCTGTACATCTTCCTTGGAAAAATGTCTACTCAGGTCCTCTGCTAATTTTTTAAACAGATTGTTATGGGTTTTTTTTAATATTAAAATGTATGAGTTCTTTATATATTTTGAATATTAACCCCTGATCAGATACATCATTTGCAAATATTTTCTCTCATAGTATGTTGCCTTTTTTTCTTTTTAGTAATTTCCTTCTCTATGCAAAAGCTTTCTAGTATGACATAGTATCATTTATTTTTTCTTTTGTTGTCCTCGCCTGAGGAGAGAGATAAAAAAATATTGCTAAGATTGATGTCAAAGCAAATAAAGATTGAAGGGAGTATAATTCAAGTTACATGTAAGGAATGTGGCTGGTTAGTGCATTGTGTTCATCTTTCCAAGGGGATACATTTACCCCCTGGTTTGTCTAGTTTGCTGTACTTTCGCCCACTATATACAATGGCTCATTTAATGGGAAAATTCTCATTCCAAAATAGGGCCTAACAAAAATGAGAAAGAGTTACTATGTATTAGGGAACCTACCAAGCACTCTATAGTAACTACTCTGACTCTAGTATCTTTATAATATTATCTCCACTTAAGAGATGAGACAAAATATGAGGAAACCGAGGCAGAGAGGTGGTGCTGGTGTACACTATCTTCCCTGCAGAGTTTTCACCCTCGAGTCAGCACCAAGTCAGCAATGTTCACGCACCATATTTAGACGTATGTGAACAACTAGTAGTGAATGTTAAGGAGTCTGAGACTTTGGCGTAGTCCATTGGCCAATTAGGTCAATGAATGTAGCTGTGAACATACATGCATCTATACATATATTTGTGTGTGCATCTGTGTGTGTGTGTGTGTGTGTGTGTGTGTGTGTGTGTACCCATTCAGGCATGAGGTCATCAACTTAGAAAAATTTTTCTTTTTGAGAATGAGGGTGGAGAAGTACTAATGATGCCATCTAGTTTCTGGGAGCCATAAAAGATGAAGGCGTCTACTGACGGATCTGTCCTCATCCTTTCCTTTCATTTCCTGTGTGACCTACACTAGGTGGCTAAGGAAAAGGCAAGGTAGCTGTGCCGAAGTGGTAGACTACATTTATCTCATATAGAGATTCTTTTCCCTGACGGGCATAATGAAAGAGGACTTCTTATATTTTGCCGCAGAATGAGCCTTTCAAACAAACACATCCTGTAAACTCAACTAAACTGAGAAACTTACACATTAGAATCATGGCTACTTTCCATAGTAAAACAAAAGCAAAGCTGAGCTGCTAGGTTGGCGATATCTCCCTTCCAAAGAACCTCATTATCTGAATTAATTCTGAGCCACTTTACTGTCCAACAATCCTAGTCAGGCAGACTGAGATCTCCTTGGAGAAGCTTCCCTCATTCCCTAGATGTCACCTTTCATCCTCAGTGGGCCTCCTTATTGAGCATTCCTAAGACAGAGGAGGTAGGCCTAGAGAAACGCGGGAACCCCCAGGATCCAGTCAACAGGAGGGGACCTGGGCGGATACCGGCGCTGCTCTGTTCCAAGTCCCACAAGTAAAAATTTACCTAGATATTCAGATATCTCTCAAAACACACCAGCTCAACCTAAATTAACTTACTTACTTGTTCCTCTTCAGTGGTAAAAGTTGGACTATAGTAGTCAGGTGACAGACTATGTTCATTAAAACTACAAATACATAGTTACTAACTGTAATGTTACTAAATAATAAGTGAGATAACAGGAAGAATCCAAATGTAAAATCAGACCCATACAAATAAGAGATCTTACCCAGTATCAAATTTGACTAGAAATTTTCAAGATACAAAAAGTCCAGTCTCCACCAGAGGTAAAGCAGAAAGAGGGCCAGGAACCCTGACACAACTCCCTGGGCTCTTTGCTGCCCCTTCAGGCCACACTCTGGCCAAAAATAACATGACAGACTGCTAGGTGATTTATGCCGCTACATTACTTAACAGAAGGGAGTTGTTTGGTTTGAAACATCTCCATTTTATACCCAAATAGTTACATAGCTTGTTTGACATTTTCCAGGGAAATGTGCCCCCTAAATCCACAAATTCTACATTTTCTCACAGTGCAGATCCTAGACGAACCAGCTCCATCCTACGGTAAGCTTTGCATAGATAAGGACTCTCCCTCTAGCAAACAGCACTGGACTTGTCATCAATATACTTCCAAGGAGATTTGATCTCAGGTCACCTCCTTTCCTGAGGGCTGAGATGGTAAACAGGGAAGAAAATGATGGCAGACTTGCCTCTTAAACATATCCTCCCCAGACTTAGTGTGAAGTCGTTAAAGATAAATATTAGCACCTTTGTTTCTGTTGCATTATGAAGAACATTCAGGCACATCCCCAGAAAAGATTACTTGGGGAGTTTTTTTTTAAAAAAAATCACTGATTTCTAGTAAATCATTTTATTCCATGTTATTCTGCCATTAAGCTTATAAAGGACAAAGAGTTAGCTATATTTTAATTAACTAATCCTTAATCCTCAAAAAATTATTCTAGCAACCCAGCATTCATCTCATACAGAGCTGATAAAATTTTTATATGTTGGAAGACAATGAAAAAGGCTCTGTTCTGACACACTAGAGTATGATTTTAATAATATGTGAAATATAAGTCTCCTTGCAAATTCTCCGTTTTTTCAGTTTTCTAATTTTTTGAAAAGACTCATTTAAATTTCATCAGCGTTTTCCTCTATAATTTTTTGGCCTCAACAGTGTGAAAAAAATGACATTTCTAATTTCATTGTATGTAATTAAGATAAGAACTCTGAACTATCAAAGTTGTTAGTAGAAGCAGTCATAATAATAATGGTAGCAGTAGAAACCACAGTCATCCTAGAACTAATAATTTAATTGTTGCCCTTTCACAGATCTACAGCTTTATATCATCTCTCTCTCTCTATCCAGTTAGTTAGGTCAAACACTAGCATCTGAGAAGATCCTTTTAGAGTGGACAACATGTGTTACGTGTGTTTTCCTTACACCCAGACGAAAGGACTTGTAGGAGTACGCAGTACAGAGTGAGGGTGTTTGTGAAAGAACAGCTCTCTCAGAATCCTGCTATGCTAGCCAGATGCTGGAGAGAGATTCTATGGCTGTTTTCATTTTTAAATAAACCTGAGCCTGGTAGACGGATGATAAAGGCTTGTACTGGACATACCTGTCCTAGGAGAGGAGAGGATTTCAATCAGTAGTGCCAGCTCAGCACTGTTTGACTGAGGGTGTGTTTCTGGGCAGCTCTACTGGCTGTGATTTCAATGACTAGACACTGCATGGAAGTTGGTTTTTAGCCACTTTTATCTGTCCCTTGCATAAAGAGGTTGGTAACCACTTAACTAGGTACTAGGTAGCTTGGTCTGTTGGTGAGTCCAACCTTGGCTGCAATGGTTACCTCCTTTTTTAGTGAACAAGGTAAACCTGTGTACCTCTCCTAGTAAAATGTCCAAGTATATTTTTCTTTTTGGGGGTGGGAGTACAAAGGAGGCTGCACGTGTAGGCATGGTTGGAGTTACTTTCCATAGAACGTGTACCCGTAGCTGCCAAGGGCCATGGGCTGGTAGTAGACCTCCTGGCAGATGGGGCAGCTCTACTGCACCTCCAGGCCAAGTTCACTTTTCTCTTTCAGTCTCATTCTTTCTTCCCTCTCTCAGGCTCTCTCTCTCATATAAAAGTGAGCCCTCCAATTACTTTCTATCATCCAATAAGCAAGAATGGTACAATAGTTTCACAACAACTTCCATGCAGATGGTGAGAAAATTGTTCCCTGGAGAAACTGAATAGTCAAAGGGAAAAAACTAGATTTTTGGGGTACCTGAAAGAAAACAAATGCAGCTTTCAACCCATTAATCAGACAGTGAGGCAAACAAATCAACAAGGCCTGCCACTGAAATCTGCTATTTTTACTGCCTCTGGCATATATATAAGTGGGTTATCTAAGAATCATCAGACACTTAAGGAAGGCTTCAGACAAGAGAGACAAAAACAAACAAAAAGGAAAGCAAAACTGGGAAAAAAGAAGAGGCATTGCTGAAAAAAATAGAGAAAAATTCCCACACCCATAATTAATATCCTCTGAGACATAAATACAATCTATAAAACAAGAATGGGAAACTATAAGGAAGAACATTTAGTGTGGCGGGGCAGAAGTTGAAAACATAATAGCAAAATTTTTTTTTAATTCCTTGAATCATAATAGCAAAAGTTTTAAATTAAGTTTGGGCATGAAAGATAAATTGAGAAAAATTTCTCACAAATTTTAAAAAACAAAAAAATACCAAGAAAGAAAATAGGGAAGAAAGATGTGAGAGGACAGAGGGGAAGGAAAAGGAATAGAATTGAAAGGAAAGAAAAAGGTGAATTTGAACATCCTGTTAAGAAGGGAATCCAAGTTTACTTTGGCTATACAAAAACAACAGAAGTAAAACCAATTAATCACCAAAGTAGTCATTAGTAAAAGGTTTTTGTGCACAAACTAAAAAGACAGTTTCAGAATTAAGGAAACTCAAATCAAATATTGAATGATATCTCATTGTAGTTTTCATTTGCATTTCTCTGATAATTAGCAATATTGAGAAGATGTGGTATGTATACATAATGGAATACTACTCAGCCATAAAAAAGAATGAAATAATGCCATTTTCAGCAACATGGATGGACTGAGAGATTATATGCTAAGTGAAATAAGCCAGAAAGAGAAAGAAAAATACCATATGATATCTCTTATATGTGGAATCTAAAAAAAATGACACAAATGAAGTTATTTTCTAAACAGAAACTGATAGAAAACAAAATCATGGTTCAGAGGGGAAAGGGGGTAGGGAGGGATAAACTGGGAGTTCTCAGGATTTGCAGATACTAACTACTAGATATAAAATAGATAAACAACAAGGTCCTACTGTATAGCACAGGGAACTATATTTAATATCTTATAATAACCTATATTGAAAAAGAATATGAAAAGGAAGTATATACATATATATATAACTGAATCACTATGCTGTACACCAGAAACTAACACAACACTGTATATCAACTATACTTCCATTAAAAAAATAATTTCCTCCACAGCACACCATACTGAGACCTATTGACGTCATTTGGAGCTAAAGAAGACCTGTATTTCTTAATTATCTTTGAGCCCAAGGATAATATCAAATAAACAAGCAGCTTTCTTCCAAATCTCAAAGCTTAAAGTATCAACAGATGATAAAGTTTAATTTGCTTGATTTCTGAGAGTCTGGCCTCTCAGAGAGAGTCAGCCTTGCAGAACTTCTTGGAAAGTACTGAGTGGAGATCAGGACTGGTCCACAAACCAGCCACAACTACCAAGTTTGGACCTTAATACCTACCATGACAGAGGAGTAAGTGGTGCTTTCTCAACCAAGATTAGTGAGAAAAGGAATTGGGCTGACTGGTAAGGTTATGCCACATCTCACTGCTGTCTGTATTAGTTTAGATTCAGGAATGATTACCAAAAGTGTAACTGGGATGGCATGAGACCAAAGTAATCAGAATAAATGCTAAGGTTGATGGATTTCTAAAGGTTTCTCCCCCAGTTTTCCATCCTCTGGTTAGTTGATTAAATACTTGTCTAGGTTGGGCTGGGGAAGTTATTAAGGTTACTAATCAGCTCATCTTAAGATAGGGAGTCTCCTGGATTATCCAGGTGAGCCCAGTGCAATCACATGAGGCCTAAGAAGCAGAAGAGGAAGAAGAGGCAGTAAGAAAGATGCAGCAGAGATGGAGGTCAGATTCTCAGCATGAGGAGGATTCAACACACAATTGATGGCCTGAGATGTATGGATGGACCTATGTGGAGCTAAGGGCAGGGACTGGGCTGACAGCCAACAAAGAAACCAGGACCTCACTTTACAACCACAATGAAATGAATTTCACCAACAACCTGAATGAGTTTGGAGGTGGATTCTTTCCAGAGCTTCCAGTTAAGAGCTCTTGATTCAGCCTTTGAGACTTAGACCAGAGAACCCAGTCAAGCCAACCCTGACTTCCGACTTACAGAACTATGAAATACAATTTGTGTTATTTTAAGCTGCTAATTTTATAGTAATTTGTTACAGCAGCAATAAGAATCTAATATAAATGCCCAACCTATGAGTAGAATTGCAGAAGGCTACACACTGTAACTGCTAACTACCAGCCTTGGCTATGCCATGTAATGTTTTACCTGAAACTAGTATTACTGCCCAACTAGCTACTGAAATACAGAAAGTGTGTTGCTGCATATTTCCTCTTACATTCTGTTTACAAGCAAATAACATAAATGGCATAAATTAAATATCTGAATACTCACTACCACGTAAACTAGTCTCACTCTGTACACATATTCAGTGGCAAGGGCCAATAGTGCTGATACTTAATAATTTCATACCTGGCACTCTAACCCACTCAACACACTCTAGAGGCTCACAAGTTTGATGTAGACTTTTATATACTAATAAATAATAAAATATAATCATGACAATTATTACCTGATATTATGCAAACTTTGAATAGATTTTTGAAGGAAATAATCTCTATACACTAAATGAAAACAGGATATTAAATTGTGTCAACTGTCTGAGCCTGATTTTATTAAAAATACAAATATACTTACATATACAAAGACGACTGGAAAGAAATACCTTACATTATAGTGGTTATTAATGTGTGATAAGCTTATTAGTGATTGGTATATATTCTTATTTATATATTTTATAAAATTTCTATATAATATCACTTTGCAATTTGATTGAAAAAAAAAAAAACGCTGAACATGAATCTGTAAAATTTGTTTGTTATTTATACACATGGCACTAATTCTATATATTACTTTGCCAAATTGAACTTTTAGCACCTTGGTTTCCTCATCTTCAAAAATAAATTGATCTAAAGGATCTCACATTTCTTTGAACACAAAAATTCTAAGAATATCTAAATATGGAAGTGTCAAGAAAACCCTAGGTTTATAATGGATCACCCTAGAATCATCACTTGGACTTGGCACCTTGTTACTTTTCTCCTTCATATCAGTCCTGCATAGGTCCCTTATGAGCATTTTTTGAACACTGAACACAGTCCTCTCTTAAATCACAATAAATAATCTTCTTGTTTTCCAACATATTACAACATGAGTTTTGAAGACAGTAAGATAGTAAAAAACAAGAGCACAAACCATTGGGAATTTGCTATCCTAATTTTTCTTTATATTAAGTCATATTCTTATATAAATGACAACTACATAGAATTGTTTGACTTTCCTTTTCAAAATATTTATGCTTTTCTAATTGCCTTATATGAATATTAGGCATACCAAAATAAAGTTTGTTTATGTATCTGAAGAAAGTTTTTAATTGAATTCATTATTCTAAAATTATATAGATATAGACGACATTCATCAAAACTATTTTGTATCATTAGAATTGGATTTAGCCATCTAAATTAAAACTTAATGAACACTATGTGTATCAGTTTTCATTTTAAAAAAACCTGTTATTCATATATTTCATTCTTTAAGTAGAAATATAAATACATGTTCAGGTGGAAGCTAATTTGGTACAACTCTTTTGGAAAAGATTTTAGCAAGATATATGAAGAGAATTAAAATGATCAAGCACTTTGACCCCAAAATCCACCTGGAAATTTATCCTCATGAGATGATTCAAAAGAAAAAAAAAAAGATAAATGATGGATATATACTTCCAGTTTAAAAATTTCATTCAACTATGAGCTTAAAAAATCTATTAGCATCTATCCTGAATTGTTTGAATTTCTCATCTACACAACCAGATTATCCCTAATTTCTTAATGCACTAATTTACATTAACCTTATAAGCCTAAAGAGTGAATTAGAAACTTAGTCCTCACTGAAGGGATGGTTTGGAATCTGTTTAACAGACTAATAAGTGCAAATCACATCCCTTGAAATACCACTATATTTAGCTTATCACTCATGGCTATGAAAATTTGTCTTCACTGTCATCTCTTTACAAATGAATATATGACCAAATAAATAAATGCAAATCCTTCTCTGGTACGAATTTAAATAATATTACTTTGCAAATGAATTCAGTTCACCATCTCAGTTTGCAAATTTTCAAATTGCTTCAGTACCAAGCAATTTCTTCCTTGCACCACACACACACACACAAACATAACTAATAGCACATCATTACTGGAAAGATCAAGACTAAAGTTTTCTTTGTTTTCTCTTTTTAAAAATGAGGATAAAATGTTGAATTACCACCCATACTGAACTGGTGAAAGTAGAGCGAACATCTGACCAAACTATAAGTGGCTGCCACGTGTTACTGCTTGTTTTCAATGTTCATTCCACTGGTGACTCCATTGTAGGCGACACAAATAAGCTGTAATGTGATCAGAAGAAAAGCAAGCAAAGGGCAAACATGATAAAGTATAATTAAGTAACTGAGATTTTTATCTATTGATCTTATTCAATATAGTAACTATACTGAACTCAGACTGTCATATGACATTATTATTAGAATGATTTATGGGAAAATAAGGAAATGAAAGCATTACTAACCTTCTATGGTTTTTTGTTTGTAATGCACTACTGTTCTGTTCAGACTTGGCATACATAAAGGAGTATGATACTCAAGCTCAGCCCCTGACTCAGTACCTGAATAGTTGTACTTCATAAACATGAGCCCTTTTAATCTGAATATGAAGTTTTTCAGTTAACAGGGTTTCTGATTGTTCTTAGAGTTTAATTAAAATGTCTCTTCTCTTGTTTTTGATCCTGATACATCCAAGAAAGTTTATGTTTTCAGTTAACAAAGGGTTAGTCCAACGAACTTGATCCCCTTTAGGGTTTTCCATTGCATCGTCAAGGTTAATAATCTTGTATTTGCTTACAATTACTTTTAAGTAAGCTTGATGAGCAGTCATTTTATTTACTTTAAAAAAATCATAAACTTTATTGTCTGTATTAAACTGCCTTCCTTTTTATTCTGCAAATCCCTGAAATGTAGTTTCCATCCCCAACATTTCAATAAAATTGTCCTTGCTGAGATTCGTAATGGCCTTTTACTTGTTAGACCCTATGGAAACTTTTACATCTTTGACAGCCAGGACAAATGTATATTAAAAAAGAAAAAAAAAAAAAAAAAAAAACTCTTTTGTGCTTAGATTTCCTGGATTTTCTTTTAAACCTAATGATTATGTCTTTAGATGGTTATTTAAAATGTCTAAATAAGTAGAAAATTTAGGCCCCCAATTGAACTATTTGGTTTTGTTTTGCTAGTTTGGATTTTGGATAAGTGAACATTGTTTGACTCGTGCAAAGAGAAGAACCAGAACAGATAAGCTCATCAGATGATGACTGAAAAAGCTATAGCTACAAGTGGAAGCCTCATGAAAAGATTTAGTTCTGTGCCACCTCTCAAGGTGACCTGATGCAGCAGCCTGGCCAGATGTTCGCTGCTCCCTGAAACAGCTCTCAGCACCTCTCTCCCCCTCTCCCTCTCCCTCTCTCCTACCTAGTACACCACAGGAACATGAAATTACAGAGTAAGATCCTACTTTCTTTCCACTTTGCTAATATCCACCTACAAGGCTTCGGATTATAGATAAGAATGTGGGGTTTATTTTCTGCTTAGTGACTTCCCTTTCCCTCTGGAACTGACGAAGTGGAGGGCACAATAAATTAGACACTGCCAGAAAGTCTGTATGAGCACTTCCTTCTTGTCATTCAGTCAAAAGGAAACGATCTTAAGACCTCAGCGCATGACTCGGCCTTCACAATCACAACCGCAACCTCTTTCACTTCCTGCAGCTGTGAGGCCATCGATCATCTCCTCAATAAAAGTCTCCTCCCCCTTAGTTTCAGGAACATTACACTTCTGTTTTACATAGCCTTCTTTGTTCTTCCTTCCTTTCAGTTTTCTTTAAGCAAAGGATACAGAGCTCATGCTCTTGAAATCCTGGTGTCTCTCATTTGCATTCCAGACCCACTGCTCATGCTGCAAAATTTCAATGGTGTGGGTCCACCTGTTTCGGTAACTTCAATTACTGGATATATTTCAAGTTCTCTCAACAAGTAGGTAGGAATATCGTAACTATCTACCCATTGGCTCCACTTTCATGTCCCACAGCCATCTCACACCCAACAAATCTAACTAGATTCCATTCTTAATATCATTCTGTGATCTCTACATATCTGCACCATCAGCTACCCAGTTGTTAAAAATGGAGACATTCTTAAAATAATTCCCTTCCCTTTCCCTCTCCCAAACCTGTTGTCTCTAAGCAGCACCTATCCTTTTATTTTTCCTGCCTCTGGAACGCATCTCCTCCTTTCTAATTTCATTAAACATTATCTCACTAATTTTCAGGATAGTACTCTTGTGTATCTGGAATTGTCACTAAAATGATCTTTATTTTCTCTTATTCTACCAAATCTGAGTAATATTCCCACATGTGCACCAATCACAGGCAAAGGAGGCAGGCTGGTGTCACTACGATTATCTACTAATGGAAATTCATCCTTTGGGTTAGGACGCTTGTTCCATGAATACATTGTTCCCCAGTACTTGACCAAAATAGGATTCCCTTACCAAGTGGTTCTCAAAGTCAGGTCCAGAGAACAATATTATCAGCATCACATGGGAACTTATTGGAAAAGCAAATTATCGAGCTCTATTCCAAACCTACTGATTCAGAAAAATTCACGGTAGGGCTTCACAAACTGAGTTTCCACAAGAATTTCAGGTGGTTCTGATGCATGCTAAAATTTGAAAACCACTATTTACCATGTAAAAGAGGATGCTGAGTTCTAAGTCGGCAACTAATAGTTTATACTATGCCTAGATATTTTCTAATTAAAAGTACTTTTCTTCAGAGAGCCTAGTAAAAATTGAAGCAAAAACAGTTAAAAGAAGACAAAACAAACCAAAAACCCAAAGCTATAAAAATCACACAGACAACAAAAAAGATGTTAATATACACAGGGGAATAAAATCTTGACAAATTTAAGAAAACGGAACAAAGAGGCAGATGTGGTAACTACTGCAAGACACGGGAAGTTAGAAGTGTGTAAAGAGGGATGTCAGAATAAGGAGATCCAATTTACCTCTACAGAATCCCAGAGACTAAGGACTTAGTGATTTCAAATAAAAGGGAGAAGAAAGTTGAAAATCGGAAATCAAAATGAGAAATGCTTGAAAGCCGATATTCGGAGGCATATTCACCCACCCTCCTTCACCGTCTCCATGGAGAGAATGTGGCAATGGTATATACCACCCTAAGCAAGGTATAAGAGATTTCTTCCATTTAAAAGAGAACAGAAACATCTAGAGATTCAAAAAAAAAAAATTCACCAAGGAGGAGTTTGAAAAATAACATTGAAAATAGAAGGTAGTGGATCACTACAGTTGTCCTACCCCTCTTGCAGCAGATAATCAGCAGTCAGAAAGTTAAACCACAAGCAGAAGCTTCTGCAAACACTGGAAAACTTTGCTGCATAAGTATTAAAAACATATGATAAATTTCAGGTCCATCAAGGAGGAAAAGCTAATAGAAGACTCTCACTAAAATTTGGGCTCATTAGTTACCATCTTGCAGCATGAAACAGAAGTAAACCCTGCCACATGGGAGGAAGAGCATAGAGGAAACTTGGTCCACTTGACCTTGGTGCCAGATACGAGAAAAACAGGTGTATGGAAAAATCTTTATTTATAAGAACACCATTGGTTTCGGACAAAAAAGACTTTAAAGAAAAAACATTACTAGAAATAAAGAGGAATGCTTCACTATGACAAAGATGCATCTCATCAGGATAATATAACCACTTTCAGTTTTGGCTAAACACCTTACCACAAAATATATGGGAAAAAGTCAAGATAAAAAGAAATAGATTAAATCTGTAACTATAGTGGGTGATTTTAATGTTCCTCTGAATAATTGATTGAACAAGCAAACAAAATATCAGCTAAAGGAACGGCATGATTTATAAACTGACCTAATATAAAAAATACAATACCATACCTGACAAATGAAGAGTACACTTATTTTTTAAGTAATTATATGTACAAAAATTGGCTGTGTACTGAAGGACCATAATGCAAGTCTCAAAAAATTTCAAATGACTGAAACTATTCATAATACCTTCTTGGACCACAATACAATTGTAAATAATAGAATAATAACTAGAAAAATAGCAACTTCTTGGCGATTATGAATAAACAGGTGTCAAGAAAGAAATTATATTGGATATTCTGGGGTACAGTAGGCCTTCTAAAATAAGATGCAAAGCCCAGCAGTCAGAAGTGAAAATAAAACATTAAAATCTGAAAAACAAAACAAAACAAAACTGTGTATTGTGAAAGCAACTTTAAATAAGTGACAAGACAAAGACTCACTAGGCAAAAGAATTGCACCTTATTTAACAGATGTGGGATTCAATCCACAGTAGACTACAACAAATCAGCGGGGAGAAAAATATCATATTCCAAAAGAAAACTCTGTATGAAACATCAGATATATCACAGAACAAAATGGTAAGATATTCAGTAATCACATGAAAAATTGCTCATTATCACTAAACAATCAGAATTAATAAAAACAATAGCAATCATTGCCAATCAGAGTAGCAAACATTTAGAATTGATACTTAAGAAGTGGAGTGAGGTGGTAAAACAAGCATTCCCACACTTTATTGGCAGAACAGAATGATAGGTTTTCTACACTGTGTGCAGAAAGACATGTGCAAGGATTATGACTACAGAATAATCTGTAATTGTGAAACTGGAAACTAACTACACCTGCTTGATTATGAGAAAGGAAGGGGGCAGGGCACAGCCATCCAGGGAATGTTACACCAATTAACACCAAAATGGTGAAAGATTCAAACCCCAGTAGGTCTTGAGGCTCAAGATGATGGGAGATTTAACTTCTAGTAGATCTTGAGCTTCATTATATGCTTATTGTAATGTATTAGCATGGTGAATAACATGCCCACAGGTGCCATGACAGTCCAAAGGCTAGCCACAAAAGGTCAAAGAGTGGGAAATGGCCAACTTCCTAGGAATCTCAGCCCCTTCCCCAGACTAGTTAGACTGGTCCTTCCACTTACTAGCATATGAAGCCACTGAGCCCATAAAAACTGGCAACAGGGTGCCTTGCAGCCGCTGCCTCTCTCTCCCTCCATTCGGAGACCTCCCACACTCTGTCTATGGAGTGTATACCTAACTTTACTCTAAATCTGAGCACCCAACCCCCACACCTCAGGGCCTTTCTTTTCCCTGGATGTATCTCTCTAAATAAATCTACCATTACTGAACTGTGGCTCGCTCTTGAATTCTTTCCTGTGCGAAGCCAAGGTCCCACACTTGGCGGGGCACATCGCAGGGGCTCAACCAAAGCCTGGGACTCAGCCCTCCTCACACCCTACACCCGTATGTCCTGCATCAATTAAATCAAGGACATAGTTCTGTATTAAAGGCAAGGTGATTTGCAAGATGCTCTGTAAGGTGAAAGAAGCATATCAGAGAAGAGCTTGCATAAAAGAATCCTATTTGTGTAAAAAAAAAAAACAAACAACAACAACCCTACGTACGTATATACATATTTGTATATATAATAATTATTGAGTGCTTACTCTGTAGCAAGCATAACCCTAAATTTTTGGTGTATTTAAACTTCCTTAATCCTCATAAAAATTCTACGAGGTAGATAATTGTAATACCCTCATTTTACAAGTTTAAAAAGAGGCGGAGATTGTAGTTTGAACCAAGTCACAGACATGAGAAGGGTTTCTAACCTAAATGGTCTCTCCCTCCTCTTTCCATCTTTTCTCAGTTTTGATCTCTATTCCCCTTACTTCCAACTCCCTTCCCCTCTCCTCCCACCTACCTCTTCCCTTGATAAATTTCAAGTGTCTGTTAACAGTACAACAAGGAGAAAAGCAGCCGAGGAAGGGGTGTGTAAAAATACATATCACTTCTTTTCTCCATATTCAGCTTTATTGCTTGAAAGATCATGTGTTACTTTGATAAATAGAAACTTGAATAGAAAAATAACAACAATGAATCCTTCATTTGAGTTCAACCTTTTTTTTTTTTTTTTTAACTGTGCCTGTTTGCCTGTAGGGGCGCCGGAAAGAATAAACATTCTAAACACATCTGGGTGATCGGACTCTACAGAGGAGTTAACATCACCTGTGAGAGACCGAGCAAGAGAGCGAAGGAGAAAACGTACTCTAAGGGAAAAAATGCTTGACTCGCCTCATTTGTACTCGTTACCGCCCCCTGCTTCCTGGCTTGAAAGCAACGGGATTCTAAGGTACGAAGGTCACGGCCCGAGTAAGGAAAATTCCGGAGCCGGGCACCCAGGGTCCAGCCGGAGGCGGCCACTCCCGTGTTAGTGACGTTCCCAGTTCCAGCTGGTTTCGACGTCTCACTTCCTCGTAGCCCTGAACCCCAGAACCAACGTTTTTGGAGTCTCTCCGGGGGCAAAGACGGAGCGGGGCAGCGGGTCCGCGCCTGCAGGTCTCAGGCCCTCCCGCAGCGCCGCGGAAGTGCCAGCGCGGGAGGGGGACAGGAAGCCCTTGTGGACACCTAAAATCTAGGAAACGAAACCAAAAGCCACGGGCCTCGGCCCCGCGGTCGCTGGGAAGCCTCTTTCCTGGTGACTTGCGGGAGAAGCTCGCTTGGACGCCAAGGGCTGGAGGGAAGAGAGCACCGGCCGGCGCCCGGGTTCCGGAACTCGTCTCACGGCAGGGAGCGCTGCAGCGGCAGCAGCCACAGGTGGGCGGGGGCGCGCTCTGCCTCCCCACGGGGGCGCCGGGGGCGCCGAGGGCACCGGGCGCCGGCCCTGCGCGGGTTCCCAGCCCGGGCCGGGGGCGCTGGGGGCTACGTAGGAGGGAGGGGCGCGAGGGCCGGCGGGTTGTATTTTCTCCCAGGTTTAGGGTAGAGGGTAGGGGCTGGGTCCCAGCGGCTTCCGGAAGCGACCTCAGAAGCACAGCAGGGATCCAGCGAGGGGCCCAGCTGGCCCAGAGGTACCCCGGCCAGTCTCAGGACCTATCCAAGGCCAACGTGTTTCCTGCCTGAAACCGCCTTGTAGGCTGCACTTTGCTTAGTACATCTTTTCACAGCGCTGGATCATGGGCAGAACCTGGGCTCAGGGGAGTCTGCCAGCACTTTGGGGGTATTAGAAGGGACGATTAATAGAACCTGCTAGCTGTCCCTGAACAGTAAGTATTAATGACAGCTATGGCTGGAGCCAAAACTATGCTAGACGCCCTGGAACGCCAGAAGCGGGAAGACACAGGCGGTTTATCATTGAGGATAAAACCATTAGCTCAGGAGTCCACCTGCCTGACTTGAAGCTGCCTCTACTGCTTACTCTGAGCAGCATGTTCCTTCCACATGTTCCTCCTTGATCATCTCTGAAATTGTGTAACGATCGAAAGTTACAGGAGTTACAGTATGACGTGTTGACTTTATCAGACAGGGTCTGTCACTGCAGAATATACTCACTAAACGTTAGCTTTATTATTTTTAGTATTTGACCAAGTCCCTGCTTCTCCAAGCTCCCTGTCTGGTTCCCATGTGGTTTTATTTAGACAGTTATTCCTGGAAATTCTGGCATAGCCACCTCACAGTTTGGGGAACAGGAAGTGTTTCTCCTAGTTTAGCAATTTGAGCAATCTTTCATATTGGCTAGTTAGTGAGCTTATAACATTAAGTGACCATTAATCTCCCTGGGTTTAGCTTCCTCATTTATTAGTTTAAGTGTCACTTGCTTAGTGTGGAGTGTCGGGAGACTCAGGTTCCCCTTTTTCTACCCTGAACTTTCTTAGCAAAAGGGACTTTATCTTAATACCACCTGGGTGAATATGACAATTTGTAGGGCTTTGAATATTGAACAAACACAAGGAAATGAAAAATAAATGAAAAGGGAATGAGTGGGTGTCTGCAGTTGGATAGAAGTGGCATGTAAAATGTTTAGGTCACAGAATAATCATCCTTCACATCTGTAAAGTAGGTTACGACTGTTCTTTCGGACTGAAGGGAGTGAAATAATACTGTACACACTGTTCAATCAACAAGCACCAGTTAAACATCTTGTCCTGACGAGACAGGCCATGCCCTGGCCTTTGAGAGCCTAGAGAGCAAGTAGAGATGCAGGAAACCCATAAGAACTATCCCCTATCCACCTCTCCATCCTGCTGTCTAATGATCTCTCCCTCTTTGCTCTGTAACCCCCAGATCTTCATTCCCCTGAATGAGCCAAGCTTCCTCCCTACAGCCTCAGGACTTTCTGGGAGTAATAAAGCAACAAAACCAGGATAACTGACATAAAGATGAGTTTATGTTTCTTTGGTCTCTTTGGTTTACTTGCTAGGTTTGTAGAGCACTTGACCACCTCTCTCTCAGCTGGCTCAGTTGATGTATATCTATGTTTTTCTTCAAGGATTACTGTAAATGCTATCCCAGTGTGGTTCTGAGCATATTTGATTTCTTAAATCTAAAACACAGGAGTGGAACTTTATAGGAAGACTCTCTGTTACCAGCTTCCTTGCATTGATAACAGCCTCAGCCACCCCACGTCCACCCTCTGTCCTGGACGTATGGTGTACTGGTGCACTCCGATCCTCACCAACATCTTGGCCGCCTATGTACGTGAGCCCCTCTGTTTTCGCTCTGCTTGTCTTTTACCAAAACCACAGTTAAACAGATGAAATATTTTTGTCCTTAGATGTTAACCTCTTTTAAATGCATAAAATTTACCTGCAAACATAAGCTGAACAACATGGAGATTATTTACTTTGTGACTTATCTCAGCAATATTGTGTTCTCCACTCCCTGTGTCTAATTCCTCCCCTCCCAGGAGTCTAGGATCTAATTTTCATTACTCACAGGATGTGAGAGGCATAGAATGCTGGGACTGTTTTTAGAGCAGTAGCGTTTTTCTAAAATAATTAAGAACATGTATCCCTATCTTGGAACTATAGGAAAAATGTTAACTGGCTTGTTTTGTGGCAATTAAGAAGAAAATTTGGATGAGTAATTCAAAGCTAGTTTTAGGATCTTCCAAATTTGAGGTGCTTCACCTGTGGGTTCCAGATTTTACATTAATACTTTTGGAAAGCAGTAAGATAGAAATTTCAGGACCCCCAAGAAATGGGTCAAAAGGGTTTCCTATATAAACTGTGGAGCCATAACGGGATATCACCTGCACTGTTCCTCCTTCTCCCTGGTGTTAGAGGTTTATGATTATCAAATATCCCAGAACACAATGGATCTTATGGTATCTGGTAGAATAAAATTAACAGATAAATGGGTGTAATATGTGATGCCTTAATTTCCTCAGAAGTTCTCATTTAACAGATTAGGAAGAAGTATGTAATAATCAGATTGCAATTTGAAAGTTCTATATTTGTCCTGACATAATTATGATTCCAGTGGTACAATATATGACTTTCTTAGAGACTTTTTTCCTTTAGGATAGGGTAAATATGATTTTCTATCTCTTGGAAGTTCTTCTGGGATTTGTTTCTTAAAAGGAGTAGGAGAAGGTACTATTTAAAAGTTACTATGTTAACTAACTAATTAATTAAACCAAGACACAGCGCAGTCATTTAAAAAACTGAGTAGCATTTTGTCTCATAATAGACCCATTAAGTTTGAGAAAACCACAAGATCTTTAAGACAGTAAAGAAGAGTGGACAGGGATGCACATGGTGGGTATCTTTTGTCCACAGGAGCTTTATTCATTCTACCTGGCACACATACAGGTCCAACTGTCACTTCACATTTTGCACCAGAGCATATGACACCACCTTTCATGCCTGAGATATTATGAATTGTGAAAAATTCAAAACCTACAGGAAAGTGAGGACCACCCAGATTTTGTTCTGCAGTGGTTTTGCCAACAGATACTTGTGCCCACAAATCTATAGTTTAAGACTCAAAATAATGAGACCAAGTAGGAAGGAAAAGGGTAAATATGAACAAATAAGCTTGTTTAAGAGTGTTTAGTTTCTCTTCCTTGGATTTTTGTGCAAGGAGGTAATTATCTCTGCCCTCATGAAAGGTAAATACTCTTATATTCGTAGTTGGTACTCATTTGGCAAGGACTCAGGAACTTACACTCCACTGCTTAAGAGCCTCCACCTGTTCATAATACGATGCAAAGCACTAGTGTATGAATTCCCTATCTTTCTAGCACATTCTTTATTTTTGAATTTCCCATGTTTAAACAACTAAATGCTAATAAGAAATTTATTTTAAATTAGAACTAATTTTTCCATATCAGATATACAGATGTGCCCTCTAGAAACTATGGAATTTTCTTTCCAATTCAATGATTTGTTCACCAAAAAAAAAAAAAGTTTAATTTAAAAATAATACCTCCAGGTATTATTTAGGTTTATTCCCTGAAGTGAGTGCCTTTCTGATGTTGTAGGCAACGCAATAATGAAACAGTAGTCCCTTAAAATTTCCAAGTTGGTTAAAAGCCATAAAACTTTTTTAAAAAAAACAAAGCATATTACAGAGTAATCCTATGAGAAACAGTGGTTAAGTAAAAACTTGAGCTGTTTAGTTCAGTGTGTTAATAAAGGGATACTATCCATTTCTACTACAACAGTGATTAGTTTTTAAGTTTTTGTATATCTTTTAAGATACTCTTAGAATATTTGAAGGTAATGGGTATGGATTTTAATATATAATCTTTGATCATAGAAATGTGTGTTGACAAAAGTAATCATGGCCCAATAGGCCATGTAATATAAGAATTTGATCTCCTTTTTTAATAATGTAAGAATTTAGTCTCCTTTTTTAGTAGTTCTTCATATAATTGAACATAAAACACTAATATGGACTTTGAAAACTTTTAGTATACTCTTGTTACATGTGTTTATTAGCTTATTGTTCACCTTCTTGAATAACTGCAGAAAAACATAAAATTTAATCTTTTTGTACCTTTGGTCTGAGGAGGTCCATAGCAGTTAGCTTCTGACCAGTTAATGCTAACAGGGATTATTATTGCTCTAAGAAAATCCGGGAAGTCAAAAAAACATATTTTTAAATTTATCAGGGCCAAGAAAACCCATTATTGAAGTCCTTGAGTTTATTTAATTAAGAGGTGACTATAATTGGAATGTTCTTGAGAGTTTTAATATGTTGTTAAATTTTATGCTTGTAACAGGCAATGATAAATCAGTAATTTAGAAAAGGAGAGGTGGGATGTGGTTTCTTCTTGGGAACACCAGATTTTAGTTAAAGATATGGAAGGTTCAGTTGACTTCTTTTTTATTTAACCATTTATAATAACACAGTAGAAGGAGTTAGTACTGGGACAGCAGAGACTGGAGAGGGGCTGGGAAGTGCAGTGCCTATTCATATCAACCTGTGGGTCCAAGATAAAACAATCAAGTAGCAAGTTTTTGCATCATGCAGTAACTGTAATTAACAGCCTTATAGGGGTGGGGATTTAAAGTGGAGAGATAGGAAAAAAGCAGTGACTGGATAGTAGTGGGAAAGACTAACATGGGATCAAGGCACTGGAAGGCAGAATTACTGAGTACAGTGTTTTTTATTATTGTTTTTCTGTAGAAATAAGCAACACGAAGTTTCAGTTGGATTACGTGGTGTTACAACTACTACAACCCCTGAGTGTATGTTTTTAGGTTCAAAGCATGTACTGATACACAAAACAGGGGGTCAGGCCTTCTCAAACTTGCTTTTCAAGCTGGGCAGAACATGCCCTCGGGATCTGGAATTTCCAGAGGTATTTGCAGTAGTGTGACCTGATACCTAATCTTTCTCCTTCTCATGCTGGACCATGCCTGCAGCCCAGCACTGAGGCTGCATGCTGGATCACATGCTCCTTGTAGGTTGTGTAGGTTGGAAGGCTCCAGTTTTTAACTTGGTGGGAGGGGAGACACTTAGGCTCACAGTGTTTCTTTCTGGCTTTCAGCCTCATTGAGCCCCCTCCTCCCAAGGTTTTTAGACATGGTCTACCATCCTAGACTGACCAACAACTTGTAAGATCCTACTCAGAAACATATCAGTGGGGAATGGAGTTAAGACCAAGAAGTTTAAATGACCAGATTCTGGAAGACTGGATGAGTAGAGGGGTATCTTATGTGTAGCTTCACACTTAGATTGCTTCACAGTATCTTGTTTCAACAGTGATATTTGACCTATATATTTATAGACAATGTATTAACATCACGTCTTCTTTTTCAGAACTACTTAAAGCATGAACAAACAAAGTAAGTAATTTAAGTGTTTACTTTCTTCCTAAAATGTTACATCCTTTGTTAATGTGTTATTTGTCATAATGCTTTAAATTCAGTTTCCAAAAGAATATAATTTGCTTTGTGATGTTAATACTCCAGAGTCCTAACTCTGGGCCAATGTTTTGACTGCAGAGAAGATGTATACAAATACTCACTACCACTAATTTTTCACTTAAATATAAAAAAGTCTTAGATAAACCTAAGGAATTTTAGGCTTATTGGGAAATATGTTGTATAATTTGTATTCCATTTCATCCAGATCATTTCCTTTTTCAGTGTGTATCTTACATACATGAAGACTATTCAAATCATATTAATTAACAGACAATGAATTTAATATGCCAGTACCTTGTAATAAAATCCTCACATACATCCCCAATATATATTTTATAACATACACATGTGAATAGGTTTAAATAAATACAGATATTTATGTTCTGGCTCTTTTTCTCAAGATTATTCTAAATAAGATGGGTATTGACAAAACATAATTAAAGACTCTGTCTTTTAAAAAAATCTAAGGTTCTGAAGAGAAAAAAATACACACGGAGAAAATATGAAAAACAAAATCTTGTTTTCTGAAGAATTTCTATTCTCCACTTATCTCTGTTTAAATAGCCAAAGAAATGTTTATCTTTACTACAACTGCAGCCTTGTTATATATATTAGGTACTCTTTAGGACCAGAAAACTCAACTTTCCTTCATGAAGTGTCATGATCTTCTCTTAATATTTGCTATATTAATTTAATTTTATTAAGAAAACTCAAAGATTTTTAAATGTAAATTTGTATAGTATTAAGCTATTTTCTTTGCTGTAAGCTTTGGGATGTTTCAGATCACTTAACAAAAATTCACTGGGCCATGGATACAATTACCTTTTAACTCTTCAGCTTCCTGTCTATATAAATGTATGTGTTTGTATGTATCTGTGTGCATAAATAGAAACAATGTATATATGTATGTAAATATGCATAGAGAAATAATAAAATAACTTGTCAGCAATATGAAAGTCCTGTAGTCATAAATTATTTTAAGTTGCATTTCACAAATGCAGAAATCAATCTGTAATTCATATGCTCTTCGGTCTACTTGACCCCTTGACCATTCACTTATGTTCTCTTTGTATGAAGTCACCATGGAATTTCTGAAATCATGATCATTGCTCTGATACCAAATCCCAGAGCTTATGAGCTCCTAATTTCATGAATCTGTCATATGTGTGGATATCTACTATTGTTCAAATAGTAGATACCAGTTAAGAGTCCCAAAATGTGACATGCCATTTAAGGAAGGGTCTTTAAGTCAGATTTGCAGTGCTTTTCCCTGAGAACTATTGAGTCTGATCCTGTTATTTCCAATTCAGGTTGGGAGTAGGGGGCTGTGGGCAAAGCCTTGAGAGCTGGAGAAGTAGGAGCTTGGCCACTCACCTGAAGCAAAGAATCAGAAGGGGTGGTTGGGATGGAAGACTTGTGATACTGCAGAGACGTGCGGTAATTCGGAATACGCTGCAGTGTCTGTAGAAGGAAAAGCCCTGGCTGAAGTGGAGGATTCTCTGTTGCTTGCATTTGAACAGTGTCCCTGGACTCCATTCTGCTCAAGTTGTTATGAAGCCAACAGACTGGAGGAGAAAGGGGGTTGGGGCACAGTTCAGCCTTCCTGTTGAACCCACATGAGTTGAGTGGCCTTTGAAGGCCCAGGGTAGAGAAAAACACAAGAAATGTGTCAGATTGAAAGTCTGACCAACATTTTGTTCTGTACTGATGCCGTGTCCTCATGATTCAAAAAGAAACAATTCTGAATTTACAGTTAATAAGCCATGGGAATGAGAGGAGAACAAGGTGTTAAGTGTTGTGTCCACCTGACCACAGATTCCACGACGGCAGAGCCGGCATTGCCATAGAGCCCACTCGGGGACAGAGATGCTCAGTAAATATTTTCTGGCTGGGGTGGTTGCTAAAGGAATGACTGGAGAAACACAAATATGAAAACTAGGAAACTGAACCATTTGTGTAGATATTAAGATTATTCAAACCACATTGATTAGCAGCTAACAAAACTTAATATGCTTCTTTACTGTAATAAGGTCAGTTAGGATTTTTATTGGTCAAAATCGGTCAAATATTGGGATTTCCCAAACTTAATGGGCTAGTTCCAGAGTCAGCATAAAAAGGATATTTAAATATTGAATTATGTGTATTGTTTTAAATATTTAAAACATAGGTCTTACATCAGTGATTATAGATATCTTTAAAATCACCTATAGTCCATTACCACCCCCACATCCAGCTAGTTTCAGTCATCTCTTTCTTTACAACTTATATATAGTTTTAAAACAATCTTTTTTCTAATACCAACAAAAACCAAGTATGGAAAAGAATATGTTCATCAGGCATATTTGAAAACTAGAAATTCAGCCCCAGTAACTTAGCTGCCTATTTTCTCCAAAGGGAATTTGTTTGAGACAAACTGATAACAGGCACAACTTTTGTCAGCGGAAGAATTCGCTTTATCTATTTCAATACACACAATAGCGTATAAATGAAAACTACTTAAGGACAGTGCATTTTTCTTTCTAGTATGTATTGTTTAAGCAGATGAATGTTTACCTCTCCTTGATTTGCAGATGCTCAAATGAATGCTCCTTACCCAGGAACACATTTACCAGCTGGGTATCCCCCTGAATATCCTTCGGCAGCATATCCAGGTAAAACATTGGCCTGAAAAGTAAAAAACCAAAATGTATCAATTACTGATATTCCCCAAAGGGTGTGTGTGTCTGTCTGTCTCAGTATTTCTTTTAGTAGTGTCTTTTACTGAAGTGAGATAATGAAATTGGCAGCCTAGTTCTTGATTTTTTTCCTTTGACTATATATTATCATATCATTAACATATTTTTTATTTATACAGGATAGTAAAGATGTAGTGTTAATAAAAACAGTAGTGAGTTGACATTTAGGAAATAAAATATAAGGTTGTACATATATTACATCCCAAAATACACATATTAATAAAAGATTTTATTGATTCTCCATTTGTTTTGAAAATTATGGGCATGCAGTCACATTTAGGAGATTTATCTCCCGGTGTTTTTGAGTCATTTATTATCTGGGGTTAATTGTATTCAGTGATTGTCATGCAAAAGAGATGACTGCTTAAATCTGGAAGCTGGAAGCTGTATAAACGTAGCCACCTGGGATCATTCTCATTTTTATTTTGTAACATACAAAATGTGAAAGCTTTGCTTTTCTATACATGCTCAATCACACCTTGCCTTTCTAAGAAAAGTAACTGAGTCATATTGCTACATATCAGGGAATACGTCATTTCTTTTGAACCACTGCAGAGAAGACTTCAGAGATTTTCATTTAGACAAATGCCGTTATCAACATTACCATAACTTTACCAAATGGCAAAATTCATGGTGTACCCAGATTTCCAAATAGGCAGGCTACCCACATCTTGAGGGACTGTCCTAGGGATTTAGGATCAAAAGGAATCTGGTTTGTATGCATTTTGTATTCTACTCAGAGCAAACAAATGTGCTTGGGTGCTGAATGGCTTGTTTAGTTGTCTAGCCAGAAACCTCTCAGTGGGGCCTGGATCTCATCCAGATGTTTGCATTTAAAAGAATGTGAAGTAGAAAGATTCCAGGGCTCTAAGGTGCCTATACTTAAGTATTTACTTGTAAACTGTTGAAAACACTAGTACCAGGGCACCATCCAGGAAAACTGAAGCAGAAGCTCTGGTTCTGGGACTCCGGTATTGGTAATTTGTTAATGTCCCAGGCGATCCTAATGTGTAGCCAGGGCTGAGAACTACTGCTCTAAATTTTTATATGGTTGGTGTCTGGAGAATTGTTAGCAAGTCTATACTGTGCGTCCAAGGCACTTGGAGTATGTTTTAATCCACCCATAGCTAAATAATAGCAGGTGATATATAAGAGGAAATAGCTCAGTTTCATTTCTCAAGTCCAAGGCCAATATAGCAGAGGTCTTTTATGACAATAATGCTAACAATAGTGATGGATTAAAATTGAGAATTTAGGTGCCTAATGTGGATTAACTCATTTAATTCTCAGTCTTCTGGGGTAAATGCTATTAATTAATCCTCATTATGCAAGTGAGAAAACAGGCAGAGAGAGGCTGGATCAGGCTTCCAGTTCTCGCTTCTGCATTTAATAGTTGTGTGTTGGTTTTAAGCAAGTTGCTGTACCTCCAAGCCTCGGTTCTTATCTACAAAATGGGCATAATATTTCCTAATTCAGGTGGTTTGGAGATTAAATAAGAGTATGTGTAAAACACCTAGCACAATGCTTTATAATTAATAAATGACATACTTGCTGACTAATACATTAATAATGTGTTAAATCAATTGGTAAATCGAAATATTACCCAAATTCAGGTAATTCCATATGTTTAATTCATTGATTTGGAAAATAATCAATTATCCACTCAAAGAATTTTGTGAGGATTTAATAATGCTAATAGTATAACAAATTAATTCACATCTCCTCACTCTCACAGGTTTGCTTGTGGTTTGATCTTTGCACTGTAGCGAATGATGTTTAAAAGTACATACCTGTATAATAACATATATCACAGATAGTACTCAGTGGATATGTCATTGGCTTCCTCTTGCTTTCAGGATAAAGATCAAAATGCTTAGTTTGGTCCACCATACCCAAGGGGCTCCTCTGCCTTCTCCTTAACTGTTTCTTAAGTCTGTCTCTCTTCTGTTCAGGGAAACTGGCCTTTTTTCAGATTTTTTTTAAAGGTCTTTTGTTTGTTACTATCCCAGGACTTCTTTCTGAAATGTTCCTTCTCTGGCACTGGTCTGCTCAGCTCCTTTGTGTCCATTAGATCTCAGCTGAACGTGGTCCTCAGGGAGGCTGTCCCAACTCCCTCCCTTTCTCTCTCCCCATCCAAACATAGTCATAAAGCCCCGGTCCCTCCCTTCAAAGCACTTGTCTCTGATTCTAGTTAATCATGTAATCCCATTGGTGTCGCCAGGCCTTGCCAAATATGCCTTGAGGGGAAAAAACTACTGTCAATTCTATTTATATAGGAAATGTCATTTGTTAGAATTCTAGAATTATAATTTTTTACAGAGTGGTTTGGTCCTAGAAATGCTGGCTTACAGCCTTTATTTTGGGCTTTCTACTCAGTGGCATCTCTCTTTTCCAGGAAGGCGTTCCAAAGTTTTTATGTACATGACTCAAGGTCACTCTTGATTTTCTTTCACTTTCTTAGATTTCAAGAATATTTGCATCTGAGTTTTGAGTGAAACGTTTAAGATTGTGGGCCAACTCTATTCATAGTCTAAATAGAAGTGGATGTGAAGCCACAGGTATTTCATTGAAAAATCACTGAAAGATAAAAATACAAACCTTAAGCTTCTCAGAAACAGAATTTCTGAGTGTAAATTGTAGTTTGCAGATAACTAGGATAATCCTAAGTTTAAGTTTGCATTTTTCTCTGCAGTTACAATATTTCACATATTCATATTTCAGGACCTCCAGGATCTACTGGGTACCCTGCTCCCCAGCTTGGCTACCCTGCTCCCCAGCCTGACTACCCTGCTCCCCAGGCTGACTACCCTGCTCCACAGCCTGGCTATTCCGTCCCACCAGCTGGCTATTCAGGTGGTGGCCCAGTCGGCTTTCCTGTCCAACACCAGCCAATGTCTTATCAGTCAGGTGGGCCTGCAGGGGTACCGTGGATGCCAGCACCACCACCTCCATCAAACTGTCCACCTGGATTGGAATATTTAAGTCAGGTATTTCAAATACATAAGAGTCTAAAAACAAACCTGTGCTTCCAGTTTACTTAATGAGATTAACAATTGACTAATTCACTTAAGTCTGAAATGGTGAAACTATTCTTTTGTTGTTACTAACAAATTAATTCTTCTAGGTCAGATTTACTTTTAAAGCAAAATGCAAATGTCTTAGGAAATTATATTTTCTATGATCTTGAGTATAATTTGCAATAATAGACAATAACAAGCCTTTATTAAGCACTATTTTCTAGGCTTTGTTCCTAAGTATAATACATGTGTTAACTCAGTTAATCCTTTAGAAACTCTATGATGTGTAGTTGCTATAATTATCATTTTACAGAAGAGAAACTGAGGCCTAGTGAAGTTACATAATTTGCTCAGCATCAAAATGCAGAGGAAGTGGGAATGGCTTTTTACTTCTGGAACCTTGGTTCTAGATCCTGTGCCTTTTAATCCCAACACTGAATAATTTCCTAGGAGTTGGAAAGAAACTCAAACTCAGTTTAGTGTTGATTTTTCAAAAGTGGTACTAAAAAAGGAGTTAATAATTTATGTATAATTTGGCCCACCTTTTATTATAATTAATAAATTTACACTTTTATGTTGCTTTTGTTCTTGGAAGACACAGTTTTATTAATGCTACCAAAAAGAAAAAAAATATTCCTGGATTTTAACATACTCCATGATAGCGTATCTCAGCAATGTGAGATTTTAGTGTTTGTTTGCCATTAGAAATCCGGTAAGTTAGTTTTCAGTAAATGAGTTGTCTCTCTTGCACTCTCTGGACTAATTTAATTTCCCACAATGCACTTGGGCAGCATATAATATAAGAATTTTGTTAGTTCCTAAATTCTCTAAGAAATACCTTATGTAGATTTTTTAAAATTACAATATATGTAGGGGAAGTTATCACCTACTACAAATGATGGTATCAAATACACTTCTTAAGAAGAAAGATGTTTAGATTTGTAGAAAAAAGCTCTTTAAGGGGATAAAAAGGTCTTAATATTTCCTAAGCCCTTTCTGGAAGGAACATGTTTTTCTAATTTTTATAGGGATTCCAATGTAAGTCAATTTTGTTTGACCTGAATTTGTCCACATTAATAGTGAAATATTCAATAGATGTTTCTTCAGTTAAAAATGCATTAACTTTAATTTTACACCTAGAAGTAGGATAAATAGCTGTTAAACATTGATAATATTGATAATTGATTATATGCATTATTTTAAAATATAAAAACACTAATGTTAAATTGGATGGTTTAATAATATGATATATGCTTACAGCTTAATTTTTTTTTACTATAATAGATAGATCAACTGTTGATTCATCAACAAATCGAACTTCTAGAAGGTATGTATTCATTATATTTATCATATTTCTAGGAAGAGAGGACATTTATGCAGATAGAGGCATATCACAAACCACAAATATGACACTTGGTGATGTAGATGGGTAAACCTGGTTATCACAAATGTCTTTCTTCATGATAATGAAATGATGATGATTATCCGCAGTTCATTTCGTGAAATTGGGAATCAAGTGGTAAAATAATATTATGCCAGACATCTGTCCTCATAATACAGACCCTAACTCAGAGGAGACCAATCAAAATCTACTTGTGTTGCCCCTTTTCTCTAGAAATCTGATTCTGTCACTTTGTCTGACCTCTATTGCTTCAACTCTTTTTTCCCCAGTTTGTGATGACCGTGAGATTTGTCATAGAGCCGCCTGCAATAGTTCAGTTACCTTAGTACACTTCCAAAACAAGTGAACTTGTTCAATTTGGATGCATTGGAAAATTGCCTTATGGCCCACAGTTTCTCTTGGGAGCTCAGATAAACCCTGTAAAACCTTTGTTCCATGGGCTGTGGATGATCACCTTGGGTGCAGGGACACTGCACGGGAGGGTGCTGTCTGGCAGGCAAATAGGCTGGAACTCCTAGAACACCACTCCTGTTCCTGTGAATGGGGCCTGACTCCTACACATGTTTCCTTAGGTCCAGCGCTCCTCAGGGCACAATAAACTTAAGAAGCCACTGAATGTTTCAGGGCTACTGCCAGGGGAAAGAGAACCTGGGTGGATTCATTAACTATAGTGTCTTCCTTATAGCTATAAAGAGTTCAGTGAAAACTGCTGGATTTTTAGAATGTATCTGTGAAATCTTTCTTCACATCTCTACAAAGGTCTTTTCCACCGATAGAAATTATGTGAATTGTACTAGTATAGTAAAAGATTTGGTGAGACCACACAATTGTTGTTTATTACATTAAAATCACTTGTAATGTACATTGTTAAATATTTATAATATATATTTATATATTTTTATTTGTTTGTTTATACTGTGTTTTCATTGGAAAAGCTCTTTGTTGTACGATAATTTGTAGCCTCAATTTTTTAATGATTTATTTAGAGAATTTACTTTTGAGATTATAACCCCCCCAAAAAAACAGACACCATACATTATATAGCACTCCATTTACAGCTTTTAGATTATAAGTTTTATATATATGGAAATGTAAATGTATTAATCATGAAATGTAAACTTCAAATTTAGTAGTTTAGAATTATTCAGTTTTTTAAAAGGGATGTCTTTCATTTTCTTATTTTCTTTTTGTCTCAAATTCAAACTTTATATTTTAACATTATGAGTAGTATAAAGAAATTGAAGATTACTTGATTTATTTTTAGCATCTGAGACTATGGCAGGCAATTATACATTTTCCAATTCAAACCTTAATAGACAATAAAGACATAGCTATAGAATTCTTTTGTTTTATTTGTTTTCATTTTTAAATAACCAGAAGGAAACTTATATTGTGTAAGCCTGCTGATTTCATTTTGCAGATAAGGAAAAGAATTTTGAGATTAAGCTACTTAATGAAACTCTTAGGTAATAGATCCCATGTCATGAATCAGTTTAATTTTTCTCTCATGAAATATTTGACTGGTGGACATTAAGGTAAAGGGAGGTTCCTTTAGAAGCAGAGTGAGGACCTCTCTGAATCAGAGCAGAGACACTTAAGGGAGGTCATGGTGATAAAATTTGTGAAGAACATCTCCATCTGACTAACAGTCCATCCACACCAATATTAGAGAGTGGTTTTTGTCTCCTATGTTTCTATTAATTGCTCATTATTTGGTGGCTCCTGACATCCTATGACCCATGTTAATGAGGGCTGTGGACAAGTGAGACCATTACTTGCTCCTTCCTGGCTCTAAGCAAGGAGAGATTTCCAAAGTACAGTTCAATATGGGAAGCCCTTTGGTGAGATACCACATGAGTGTCAGCATTTAGCATGGCTGTTTCCTCCATGAAGAGATCAGCCCCCTCTAAGGTACAGGGTTCCCTTAGGATGCCAGTGGTCTAGACATCCTATGAGCTGCAGCCTTGGTTGCCTAGCACCTTTCTGCCTTGTCTAGTACCCACCTCCCACTTCTGAACAACCACTGCTGAGCTCAACAAGGGTGCCCTGGGCCCAGGGTGATGTTCTATCTCACCTTCCATTCCATTCCCTCCCTTTTCACACGTGTGCACTGAGGGTAAGCCCTGTCATACCTTTCTCACACAGTGCAGAATGATAAGCCGTGGCTATGGTTTATTAAACAAAATCTCAAGCCAATTTATTCAATATAATCTTATAAGGAGCATAAACAGAGCAATCATCCTGTATTCTCCTCCACACTTGAACACACGAACAAGGAGACATGTTCTGCATACAGTTAGCACAGCTCCGGCCCTCTGCAGCTTCGCACCAGCCCTCACAGCAGAGTCTCCCTTTCTGACATGGGCCTATGCAATTAGGAATATATGAGTTGTCTTCTTGTCCATGCCTCACATGGATTCTCTTAATTTCTCAGTCCCTTAATACACTCTCCTCCACTACCTTTGCCTTTCTTTCTCTGTTTAGATCATCTCTAAAAACCTTTCCTTTTCTTTCTCCTGTGTTGAAGTATCATCTAAAAATGGTATAATTAGATATTGTAGTATCTTAAGATAGATTCCTTATTCTTTTAACAATTACTCATAATGATTCCCTCTTTTATGTTTTTAGTCCTTACAGGTTTTGAAACTAGTAACAAATATGAAATTAAGAACAGCCTTGGACAGAAGATTTACTTTGCAGCAGAGGATACTGATTGCTGTACCCGAAATTTCTGTGGGCCTTCTAGGCCTTTTACCATGAGGATTCTTGATAACATGGGCCGAGAGGTCATAACTCTGGAGAGACCACTACGGTGTACCAGCTGTTGTTTCCCCTGCTGCCTGCAGGAGGTCGGTGAGCGGTTACCAGGGTACTTTGCAAAGTAGTTCTGTAAGAATTTTACCCTCTTGTTGAATTTATATAATCAAACTGAGATCTAAAGGAAAAGTGGTCCACAAGCTATTGGTTTATACCTGAGAGTAAACTGTACAGGAAGGAAGGCAGGTGGAAAAGAGTGAGCACTTAGCCCCCTGTCCCTGAGTAGGGCGCCTCCTGGGGGGTGAGATCAGAGATCTCAGAGACCAAACGCCTCAATCTTCAGGGAGAGCTAAGCAGGTAGGGCACCTCAGTCAAGTCCCTCTCCCAAAATGACCATGAGGGCCTGGCCAATGCCAGAGGAGGGCACCATGGAGATACCCTCGAATGCCATCCCAGAGACAAGTGGACAGAAGAATGAGGAAAAGGACAGATGTGTTCATCTCACAATTTTAGCCAACCTACAAGGAGCAAACCTAGGAGAAGGCCCCCTGAGAAATCTCAACTCCTGTGTTTTTCAGTTCTCCATTGGAAAAAAGTAACATATTTGAGTCCCTGTAATAGGGATATGCTAGTTGTGAGCACCTTCAGCTCCATGAGGTCCAGTGGTCTCTTTCATGTTACTTGACAGCCTGGCAGAGAACATGGATCTCGGGGAGACGCCAGGCAGAGTGTTTACAGGACACTGGCCTCTGCCTAGATCCCACGGGCCTGAGCCCAGCCCTGCCTGTCACTCAGCCATCCATACGGGCAGCTATGAGGGCAGGACAGACATGCAAGCACATAGATATCTGACGTCTAATACTGTACTTATTTTGAAAGGAAAACTGATCTTATTCATATCGAATTGTTTTGTTTTCCATGTCGTTTAGTTTAGATAATAATAATATTCATAAGAATAAGTGAGGAAAAACTAAGCGTTTGACAGAATATTCTCTACAATTTATAGAGCATATTAGCATACATTATATTATTGATCTCAATAAACAGTCCTAGGAGGTCCTTAGTTAGGATAAGCATACTGGGATGGTCTCAAAGTGGCCCAACTATACAGCAGAACCAACACTCCAGGCTCCATTTCTTTCCATCACAGCACCACTGCCACTCATATTTGAAAACTGCCCCAGTGATCAGAGCTCTGTCCATGCATCTAAACTACTGTTTTTAAAGGAGCTTAGGTAAAGAGCTCTTTGCAATTTAGACATTTTTCGTATGGAAATTTAGAAATACATGAGGCCAGTAGAGCAGTGCTCAGAGTGTAGACTGTGCACACAGCCTCCCCACGTTTGTGTCTCATCTCTTCTACTTTGCAGCTGGGGAATATGATACAAGTTAATTAACCTATCTGTTCTTCAGTTATTTCTCCTATTAATAGGAATGATAGTGCCAACCTGGTAGGGATGTGGTATGAATTAAGAACAAATTAAGAATTAAGGATGTGGTCCTTAGAACAGTGTCCGACACTTAGAAAGTGTTCAGTATGAGAGTTCTTATTAGACATTGTTGTGATTATGATTTTTATATTCCTTTGCTTTTGTAGATAGAAGTCTACGCTCCTCCTGGTGTACCCATAGGTTATGTTAATCAGACCTGGGACCTATGCCTGCCAAAGTTTACAGTTCAAAATGAGAGGAGAGAAGATGTTCTGAAAATTACTGGCCCATGTATTGTCTGCAGCTGTTGTGCAGATGTTGATTTTGAGGTAAGAGATGTGATAATGTTTATAGGTCTTGGTTTCCTAATATAAGGATAATATAAACTGGGAGGATATTATAAACATATTAAATAAATGTGTACATCCTTGTATCTCAAGAGGGACTCAGTGTGCTCATATGTTTATCTTTGGTCAGAGAGATGGTTATTGGTCTGATTACACATCAGTGTTGACTATGCTAAATGGAAAAAAAAACAGAGCTTTGTAGTCAAATAAATATAAACAAACCATTTAACATTTAAATATGTTGGTTCCTGTATGTATATTATCCATTTTAAATGGAACGTTAACTTTCTCATCTAAGTCTGATTCCCAAAGCCTATGGTCCCTCCTTAGTCTGAACCACAGCAGGCTGCCAGTGCTCTAGGCCCTCTTCATATTTGAGTTCCTACAAAACGCCCAATTATGCAAAGAGAATTTTAACAAAAATAATGTAAGATGTACTACCCATTTATGCTTCTCTGTGATCTCTCCTTTATCCTTGTATTAAATTCACTCCTCAGAAATCACAATCTATCCTTGTATTTACTACCTGGAGGAATTTCTTCACAGCAATTTTTCAACAAATGGGGCCCAGCCTTATAGCCCATATTATTTAGTTGCAAATGCTTAAAACTCAACAGATTATAAAACTTAATCTTAATATCATGATTCTCTTTTATAAGTATAAAATCTGTTAAACTGGATCCTTTTCATAGAAGGGACAAAAATCTAAAGCTGAGCAGGGCTGCCCCCTTATGAGAAATAAGATGCAGGAACTCTGCCACAGTCTCCTGACTTCCCAAGGTTTTCTACTATCCAGCTTCATCCTTTTATATTATCTGCCTGGCTTCTGTAGTCATATAATTTTCAATTCCTCTGTTATATAAAGACGATCACTCCTCAGTGGCTTCAGAGTCTAATGAGGGAGACAGGAAATTCTAAGAAAACACATTACAATGTAATAGAGACTTTATAAAGACTCTTACAAAGGATGCAGAGTATGTGTGTGTGTGTGTTTGTGTGTGTGTGTGTGTGTGTGTGTGTGTGTGTGTGTAGGGGGTAGATATAAACTATGTATGTTTAAAGATTTTACAAGATTATGGATTATAATAATAGTTCCCTATGTAGGGGTTATCATTCCCATAAAAGATCCAGAGGAGTGAAAAAGTAATTGTTTTTTTCAGGGAATATTAATGGAAGTTTTGCTGGTATATATTTTATTTATATAAAATAAATGAAAATACTGGTGAAGCAAGTCAGACTGGAGTGTGAAACTTTTATATTTAATGATAAGAAAGTTAGAAATCATCCAGCATACCAAAGGATGCCTTAAAGCATCCATTATGTACAATGAATTAACTTCTCTCCTGTGCATCTAGAATGGTTCTAACTAGGCAACACCTTTAAGGGAATTGAGAAAATAGTCTTTTGAGTCACTTTCTGTAGGCTAGATAATGGAAATTTTGAAAGCAGGAATTATCAGTATGAGGGACGACTATGGAACATGGACCCCATTATGGTGTCAATTTCATGGAAACCTGGAGTAGAAAAGAGATAATACCCTGAATATGAAGGAGCAAGAGCCATTCCAAAAGAAGAAACAACTCAGAAACATTTCCTAAGTGTAGTGAGTGGAAACGTTTCATAGATTGGATGTCAGTGGAGAATGAAAGAAAATTTACAGATGAGTCTTATGTCTCATTAGTCTGATGTCTGATCTTTAAGAACCTGAATGAATAATGATGCCATTGGCCAAATTAAGGATCTTGAAAAGGAAACAGTTGATTTGTGGGAAGCTGATGATTTGTTTCTGAGTCATGGTGGATTCTAGGTATGTAAGGGAAAAATGCCAGAGTTTTCAGCATACTTAATGGTAGTTAAAGCCATGAGAAGATTATCCCAAGGGGAGTAAAAGAAGGGCAAGTAGACTTTGTATCCCATAGAGATGATAAGGGAATCTGTCTTCTTGCAGTAGGAGGAAAAAAATATGCCTACATGAAACTGATATCCCAATCCAGTCCTCTCAATGAGTTTGAAGATTGAATTCATACCACCATTATGGTTCATGAATCTCAAAATATAGATCTTGATGTTGAGTGGTGATACAGATGGGAGAATTGAATGCAGAAGCATACTAGAAGGAGATTGATCACCAAGGGCACCCTCTACTCCTACAGAATAAGCCTGTCTTCACATGAGTAGACTCAAAAATTACACACTGCTCCAGAAACTAATCCATCAGAAACAAACTGCATGTAATAGAACAGTCTGCAATCAATCATCTAAGAAATACCTAAACAGACACTAAAGAGCCTAAGGGGAAAAAAAAAGGTTATAAGGGAAAGATGAAACAAGTTATAGAGGAAAAGAGGATGAAAACAAGTCAAGTAGAACCTCCGAAAATGAGGAATAGTCATTGATAAAACCTCATTTGAAAGGATGAGCTACAAATTAGATACAGGTGAGGACAGAATTAGGGAACTGGATGATCCCATGTGATGAAAATAAAGAGGAGGTGGGAAGAAGACAAATTTGAAGGGACATGGAAGCTAGAATAAACTACTGTTGTGTATGCCAAAGAGGAATTACAGAAAAAGAGAGGACAGAGGATGTTTTGAGATAATGCTCAAAGAGATACATGGGTAAGAATCTTGCAGACTTGGTGCCAAGGATCCTCAGATTCAGAAATTGCAAGGAGTTCTGGTAAGAAAAAGAAATAACACCCAGACTCAGCTCAGATAAACTGCAAACTAAAATAGGAAATCTAAAATCAGCAGATAGGAGTAGGGAAGGTTATCTCTAATATGTGATTCCCTGACTGTTAGGGATTATGAGCATTTTTCTCTGTTTACCAGCTGCTTGTATTTGCTCTTTCAATTGTCCTTTAATATCCATTGCCTGTATTTTCTATTGGGTTGTTTACTTTTTTCTTGTCAGTTTATAAGTGTAATTTGTGTGTTGAAGACTTTACTCTGTTTCTGTAACTCTGTTCTCTGATTTTCAAATACTTCCCACAAATCTAACCTTTTTGTACTTTGGTCAGTTGGCTAGACAACTGTGTGATCACAATTTATTAAGTAAACCATTCATTTCTTGCTAAATTGAAATGCTGTACATTAAATTCCCACAAGTAATGGGATCTATTTCTAGATTCTTACCTCTGTTGCACTGATATCACTACCTGTTCTTACAGCAGCACCTTATGATTCAATTATGCTGACTTAATGATACATCCTATATCTAGTCATAGCCAAATAGTCACTAATTATTTTTATCATATTTTCTTGATACTGTCAGATGTTTCCTTTCCTGTGAACATTAAGGTTATTTCATTACATTTTTCAGAAGTTAGAATACAATACCAATTGGTATTGTATTAAATGTGTTCATGATTTTTTTTAAAACTTAACATATTTATGATGCTAACCTTGTCTCATCCCAGAAGTGTTATATATGTTAATTCATTTATATCTAATTTTTTATTCTTCATAAGATCATATAGATTTCTTCATATAGAATCACTATCTTTTGTGGAATTTTTCCTAAGTAATTCATAGGCATTATCATACTGATCAGCAATATTTATATTTTTAGGTACTCATTGTCAATATTGAGAAATATTTTACCTTTTATTCAGTGTTTACCTTTTATTCAGTCTTGTGACTAGATTCTAGTATTACATTTAGAAGGCATTTTTGCTATATATATTTACTTGATTTATCTAGGTATAAAATCACATAGCAAATGAAATCATTCAAGCTCTTCTAATTTTCCAATTAGCGTATTTTCTTTTCCAGCCTACTTCTTAGAGCACAACTGAAAAATACTGCCAATTTTGTACATACCTACCAAGTTGATAATTCAATTGAAATAGCAGCAAATGTTTAATAATTTAGAAAGATATTGTCTATTTTTCACAGTATTTGTCTATTCCTGTTTTACCTAGAGCAGGAATCACCAAGCTTTTTTAAAAAAAAAAAAAAGAAAAGAAAAGATAGAAAACATTTTAGACTTCTGGATCATATGGTCAATGTTACAAATATTCAAGTCTGCCATTTTAGCATGAATGTATTCATAGACAATACATAAATACTGGGTGTGACTGTGTCCTAATAAAACTTCTTACTAAATTGGGGCAGGCTAGATTTGGCTCACTGACCTTTGTTTGCTGGCCCTGACCTAGATTTTTATTGAGTTGATACTTAAATTTCTAAAAAGCAGAGCATCATAATGGTCATGAATACAGACTCTGGAGAAGAATGCCTGGGTTTGAAATCCATCCCCATGACTTCTTATCTTTGTGAACTTGGACAAATTACATACCTCTCTTAGCTGTAGTTTTTTCATATGAAACTTGTGTATAATAATAGTATATAGCCTAGAGAGATATTATGAGGAAGAAATTACCTAAAATTTATAAAGCATTTATATACCATGCATATACTAAATGTTATAAATATGCTTAATTAGTAGGTAAATAAATACCTTTTTAGTACCTATGGACACACTCATATGCTTTGAATCATATTTTTTAGTGTTTTATACTTTGTTATAGTATTTTTTTAATACTTGGTTCTATGTGTTAATGTTCTATTTGGGTTTTTTGCATTTATATACGTATTGTGAGAGGAACCTATAGATTTCCTTTTAGAATACCTTTATCAATTATTTGTATTAAATGTATAGGTTTATAAGTTTAATAGTAATATAATACCAGTTTATTATTTCCAGAAGTTAAAATTAGTTTATTATATATATGTAATATACATATATAATATATATATATTATATATAGGTTTTCTGTTTTTAAAATATTTCCTAGAATTTAGCTAAAAATTTTCTAGTCCTATTGAGTTTTCAGTTGTAGTTCCTTATTCACTTTTTTGTTCCTTTCCAATAAAAAAAGATATATTCTACTTCTTACATAAAGTTTGGGTGAATTTTTAAATTTCTTGCTATCAGAATCAAAAAGGGGAAAAGTTAATATGTGGTTAAGTCTAGTGGAAGGATTATACTGGCTGATAAATTATCTTTTGTATATTTCATTTAAAATTTTTTGAAAAATTAAAAATGAATTAAAAAATAAAACGGAAAGTTTCATTAATAGCTTCAAATGCTTAGATGACAGCTGTTAGCAGATAAAACACTAAGGTGTGCAATAGGGAATTTGTATTAGTCTATATTGCCACAATAGTGGCATTATAAATAACCCTAAAGGTCAGTAGCTTAAGAAAACAGGAATTTATTCTCATGTTTATGGGTCTGCATGTTAACTGTGTCTAGGGAATATACTGAGGCTTAGCCAGACAGCTCTGATTTAGGCTGCCAGTTGGGCTCAAGTCCGCTCCGGGTATGTTCAATCTGGAGCTGTAGCCACAGCAACTGCCTGGATCATGCTTTTCTGGTGGCTGATCCCTGGAGAGCAAGACCAAGGCCAAACCACTCGGCCCTGTTTAAGGTCTCTGCTCATGTCACATCCACTAACACTTTGTCAGTCAAACAAGGCACATGGCCAAGCCTAATTTCAATGTGCAGGGAAGGATACTGTGCTAACAGTGGAAGGAGATTGAAATAAATATTTGATGAAGAGTAACCCATGCTATCACAGTGTTCATATTAGAAGTTTCATTCAGGTTTTTAAAGAACTTAACTACTCAAACCCAAATAAAATGAGTCAGCTGTTTTTAGTTTCCCCACATTTATGTAGCTAGTTCCAACCTGAGCTAGGATTTAATACATGCTCATTTGGTACCTTGTGGTACCTTGTGCACATTTGAAAAGGATGCTCCTCTTCCTGGTTTCACACAACCCTGCCTGTACATACTTTGGTGACTGGGGGCTACTTTTAGCCCCTACGTGCCCGCTTGGTGAGGTGCATCTGTCTGGCTATAAGCTGTTCAACTCTTTATCATGGCCTTTGGCTTTCCACAGGCAGAACTGTAAAATTAGAAGAAATTTACTTTGGAGCCTTTTTCTTTCATACACACTTTCTCGTTTGATGTCACCCATCCCCTCCTGTTGTCCAGTCTGACCCCAGCCTTGGACCTGGGGCATCCCACTTACTGGTTACTTTCCTTCACTCAGAACTGCCAGTCCTCTTTTCCAGGCTCCTGGCATTTCACGTTTTCCTACTGACAGCGGGTGACAATGGGGCCTCCCATCACCTCACTCAGCCTTTGTAAACTCTTTGTGCTTGTCTTAGGAGAACTCAGATGCAATTTTCATTTCCTACCCACTTGATGGCTTCTAGAAATTTCATCAAAGCAATATCTCATAGTTGTGTCTTTTCCTGCTTAAATTATATTTGGATCAATTCAACTAATTTATTACTGTCTATCTTAATGTAGCATAGAAAATGTTAAATGTCAATAAAACTACTTTCATATATTAGTTCTCTGTAGCAAAGAAAGTTTTTTAAATGCATCTGTAAATAGATTTAGGTATCTATATGAATCTAATATATTATTATAATGTTCATAGTTATGAATGACATATGATTTTAATAGAATATTTGTTTCATTTTATTCCCACTTTAAAAGTAGTTTTATTAATAGTTTTCCAGATTTCTTTGACTGTCTTTTTTCTCAATCTAGATTAAATCTCTTGATGATAAATATGTGGTTGGCAAGATTTCCAAACAGTGGACTGGCCTTGTGAGAGAGTTATTTACAGACGTCGATAACTTTGGCATCCAGTTCCCCTTAGACCTTGATGTGAAAATGAAAGCTGTCATGCTTGGTGCCTGTTTCCTCATTGTAAGTCTGTTCTTGCTAATCTGGAGTATAGATGGTTTCTCTAGTAGCATTCAGAAATAATTTAGTAATTTTTACATTTCTAAATGACCTTAAATGTGTAGGTTTATTCAGAGGGGTCCCATTTAATCTTACCTCTGAAATTCCATATTCTCCTGCTACTCTGGGTTTACAGGTGACTAGCTTCTCTTGGGAGGTTCCATGCAGTTTCACATGGTAACAAAAGGATCTTATGTGTTAATGAGAAGCTCTGGTTTTAGCAATTAA
Source organism: Camelus bactrianus (assembly GCF_048773025.1). NCBI lineage: Eukaryota > Metazoa > Chordata > Mammalia > Artiodactyla > Camelidae > Camelus > Camelus bactrianus. Next base: position 100,238,792 of record NC_133539.1, read on the forward strand.
AAAAAAATCTAAATAGTGCTTTGGAGAAGAGTTTGAACCTTCCAGTGTGTTTAAGTGGAATAAGTCTCAGGGAAACAAGGAGATATCCTAATCCGTTATTAAATTAAATCATCTAATACAGGAATATAAACTGTAGTAACAGTCTACATTCACACAAGCCTTATATGGTACTGCCAATTGGTAGGAAATATATAGGATAGAGCAATGATTTTGAACTTACCTTCATATTAAAACAGCTAGGGAGATTTTTTTTAAAAAAAAACTGTATCTGGCCATACCTCAGTTAAACTAAGAATCTCAGAATTTAAAGTTTGTGTTGTTCCCCTGATGATTCTGTACACAGCCAGTGTCAAGGACTCCTGGAACAGAGCAGTGGTTTTCAGCCTTAGCTGCACAGCAGCTTTCACACTCCCCATGGCAAGACTGTACCCAGATCTAGTAAACCAAAGCCTCTGGAGGTGGATCCAAGTCTTTAAGCTGTGTCCAGCTGTCATGTGATTCCAATATGCAAGCACGGTTTGGAGCCACTAGATTAATATTTTAAACACTGACATGCAGATGCAATCAGGAAAAAAAAAAAACTAAAAAGCGAGAGAATAATACAGAAAAGGGATCCAGTTACTTCAACAAATAAATATCAGGGAAATAAAAGGATAAAAATAAAAATAGACATCAGCTTAATGTAGTTTGCAGAACATGTTTGGATACTGATTTGAAGAAATCAATACAAAAAGACATAAGGCATTCTGGGAAATTTGGACATTGGCTATTTGATGATATTAATGAATTATTAAGGTTTTTTTTAGAGATGCGATGTTGCTATTGTGGTTGTAGAAAAATAAAAACAGTCCATATTCTTTATGGGCTACGTACTGAAGTACTTCAGTATAAAATGATATGGAATCACAGATTTGCTTTTAAATAATAGGTGTGAGGGCAGGGGGATATGGGGGATGGAGTAATTGATGAACCAAGACTGTTCATGTTAATAACTGTTAAAGCTGGGTGAGTGGTCACGGGGACTTTATTATGCTATTCTATCTAATTTGGTGTAGGGTCAGTATTTTCCATATAAAGTTTTAAATAGAACCACAGTTCTATTTAAAAATTGTGTTTTCAATAAATGTTTATTTCACAGGAAAAGAAAATATTAACTTTAGCCTTAGGGAACTGTTTAACCAAAGGTTTATATACCACAACCAAAGATATGATGTGTATAGAGAAGAGAGAGAGTAGTCTAGGGTGTTGGGATAGATGAAAAATGGGGTTGGGGGTAGTGGTGAGGTTATTAGGAAATGCCTATGGGGTAGAGGTTGGGCAACGTCTTGTAGACCTTGGGAAAATACTGAAAATTGTTCAGTTAACTCATTAGTTTCAGATAGGCATAAATAAAATAGTTATGTCCTGGTGACTGTGGGAGAAATGGATTGAAGAGAGGTAAAATTGTAATAGTGCAATAGTGCAAGTGAAAGGTGATAAGGATTCCATTATTTTTTGGTAAAGGGATACAGGATAATGATAGATGGGAGAGAGGTAGAATTCATAGGACTGGACAGAAGTCAGTAGGGGAGAGGGTCTGGCTAGAAACTGATGGAGCAAGTAAGACAAGCTGGGGAACACAGTGGACAAGTTGGGAAAAGAAATCATGAAACTGGGCCAAAAAACTCTAAGATGTTAGTCTAACTCTAAGATGGCTGTCATTGTCCTGAAACAATCTAAAAATTGTACGTGGAACTCCGGTCACAACACAAGTTACATTGCTAGACAGGGAGTACAAAAAGTTGAGGAAGAAAGACTGAAAGAGAAACATTCTAAGGGGGTGTGAAAAAAGTGAAATTTAGAGAAATTACCAGAGGATTAATTAAATTCATGCAGGTATCAGTAAGGGAATAGAAATACAGGATTTAACTGCCATTAAAATGGAAAGCTGAAGCTATCAGTTTTCCCCAGATCTACTATTACAGGTTTTTCTTGTTTAGCAGGTATGGTTATTCTGTTCCGTCAGATTCCTTAGCATTTATTCATCCAAGAACTGATCTGTTTTCTTGCTGAAAACTCATTTCTTTATTTTGTTTTTACCTAGGACTTCATGTTTTTTGAAAACACTAGAGGTGAACAGAGATCAGGAGTGTGGTAATGGATGAATGAAAGTCTCCTCAGAAAATTTAAGGTCCATATATTGACTGGGACTATGTAAAAGAAAAACACAGTGGATTTTTTTTTCTTTATTTAAATGACTTATTATAGCATATGTTAATTATACCGTGATACCCGAAGCTCCAGGTACATGATCCTATATGATTTTTACTTTTCAAAGTAAAGAGCTTGTTTTCTGTATCGCTTACTTAAAATTTTTTATACATTTTTTTCTGTACATTTTCTTTTTTGTTGTGTATTGTGGAGAAAGGATATAGACATTTTTATATTCAAATATAACTTCCTATGATGAATTGCTTTGAATTACAGTCTTTGCTTTATTTTCAATTTGTATAGCAAAATTAATTAAAACCTTTAAAAAGTAATTTTAATATAAACTCATATACTTTTTAATTAAATCTAGTTAAAATTTATGTCATTTGTAACAACTAATTATTTTGCAAATATTGTATATTCATAAAAGTTAAAAATGAACAAATTCAGTGTTCTTTATAATTATGTTCAATATTCATACTATCAAAGAAAAGTAAAATGTATTTGTTTTTTGTTGAGAAAATCACACGGTATTTAACTTCTCCTGTAAGCTAATCTGCAACTAGAAATAACATTTTCATATTGACAAGACTATAAATTACCAATTTTGCTGATGATTTTTCATGAAGAAAGAATGATTCTGTCCCAAAGAAAGACACATTTAAAGACTCACTCACTCTATAACTGGGATATTGTTATAATTTTTGGAGTAGTTATTTACACATAGAATGGTTAGCTCCTGTATCTGTCATTCATAGTTGGAACATCATAGTTGTCAGAACGCTCAGGTGTTAATTAAATTGAACATATGTATCAGTCTGAGTATAAATGTCTATAATGGTCTATTAGGTTATTTTTACCAACAATCAAGTAAATAAAATAAAAAATTGCTGATATATTTCTTTGCATATTTGAGTTTTGTTTTTAAACAAACGTGAACAGTCAGTTCACACGGTATTCTGGACTTTACACATTTACCTCTTCTTCCCTTTCAAATCTCCTTTAAAAAGAGCAAAAGCATATGATAATCTTTAGCAAAATCTATTCCAGTGCTGGAAACTAAGTTTGCTTCCTGGCAGAAAGTTAAAGGAATTTTTATACTCTGTTTGTAGGGAAAACTGAGTCAAGTGAGAGATGTCCAACTCACAGGTTACCTCATGCAAAGGGAAAGTGTGCTTAGGGAATAGGAGCTTAGGGGAGAGGCTCCCTTTCACCCTCAGCAGAACTCCAGCACCACTGGCTCCTGATGTTGAGAACACTGGGAGGGCAGGGGGGCTACGGGAAAAGTGGTGTCCAGACCACCTTTCATTAGCCTAATCAATTCACCAGATGCTGGGTTCTCATGATGAAGTGTAACTGAGGCACTCAGTTCTGTTTACAGTTGGTACAGACAGCATGCCAGGTAGATGAGGTACTTGCACAGCTGGATCCCAGTGGCATTAGTTATGCCAGTTAGAGAAGGGGAGGGCTTTCCAGGCCAGCAGTCAGGTACCACAACCAACCCAAAAGGACACTAAAGGACTGATGTGATCTCTGTGACAGCTACATCTTGCTTGCACTTTCCCCCTTTTCCTCCAATCTCCCCTGTTGCTGCTCCTTCTTTGCACAGGACTCAAGATCTCTAGTTAAGCAAAGTAAAACTTCAGCTGAACTGACCAGTTCCTTCCTCCATCAACTGTGCAAAGAACATTTGAGCAGAAACCTACACACTGCCTGCAGAACCCTTTTAAGTGCAAATACCGGAAAAAATAAGTTGTCACTAAGTATTTACAAAGAGAAAAACCATCATACATGAAAAATTAGAAATTTAAATGAGAAAAACACCAGGACTTGCAACAAATATCTTAATTTGTAACCTTAATGAGATCTGAGGAAATGTTGCATATTTATTTCTGGAACAGGCATTAGAGAAAAGGGAAAATTCTGATGATGCAAAATTTTAATAAAGTTAAGAAGTATGATAACCACATTTTAAAGTATGGAAACACTGGAACAGTAGATTTCATTAGATAGAAAGATAATACAATAAAAGAGATTTTTAAAAATTCTCCTGGAAGTCAGATAAACAGTGTATAGAGAAAAGGTGATTCCTGAGAAACAGATACATCGACTTCAATTTATGCACAACAGAAATTCCAGAAGCAAAAATGAGATGGGGCCAAGGGAATACTTTCAAAAACATAAGACAGTTTATCTCTGACCAAACCAGACTGTTGTCTCTAGATGAATGGATTTATCACATACCAGACACAATTAATGAATATGACCTACTTAAATGAGTATTACATGCCTTCACTAAGGAAGACATTGGTAGGCCTTAGTAGAATGGTTTCTGTGGCCTAAATTCTATGATATTCCCACAGTCGTGTTTATTTTTGCTACCTCATTAATAAGGTTCAATCAGTTCAGCACTTTTTAATCAGAGACATTTAAAGGACCAACGAATATGGAACAAAAAATTCTACAGAGGTGGTGTGACCTTGTCCCCCATTTCCCATGTCTGCCTTTGAGCGGAGACCTTACCAGTTCAGAGATTCTGTCAGCATGATGTGACTTAGAGAGCTGTGGGGTAATGGACTCATTTGGATCAGGGGCTCTGTTTGTCTTTTTCACCCTAGAAAAGAACAAAGGGAAAGTGTCATATCTCAGGCCATCATTCTGCCCACCACATCCTAACTTCTACATACCATTCTCCACTCAAACTGGGCTGTTTGAGAAATGATCTTACAGTTCAAGTCCAGAAAAGTACAAGATGAGCCTCAAACAATTCATGGAACAGCAAGAAGGTGCTCAAGGAATGATGGTGGCGTGTCAAAAGGATTAAGTGGAAAGGGCACCAACCAGCAAAATTCAAGACAATTTGAGCATCAGAATTATTCTAGTAAGAGATTATTATCTATTGAATAAAAAAGGATGCAACACATCCCTACCCATATACTTACAAATAAACGCCTAAGTTAAAAGTCTATGTACAATAGCCAAGACATGGAAGCAACCTAAATATGTCCATCAGCAAATGACTAGATAAAGAAGCGGTATATATATGCAATGGAATACTATTTAGCCATAAAAGCGAATAAAATAACGCCATTTGCAGCAACATGGATGGACCTGGAGACATCATACTAAGTGAAGCCAGAAAGAGAAAGAAAAATACCATAAGATATCACTTTTATGTGAAATCTGAAAAAAAAAAAAAAAAGACATAAATGAACTTATTTACAAAACAGAGACAGACTCACAGACAAAGAAAACAAAGTTATGGTTACTGGGGGGAGAAGGGGTGGGAAGGGATAAATCGGGAGTTCAGGGGATTTGCAGATACTAACTACTAGATACAAAATATATGAACAGAAGGTCCCACTTATAGCACAGGGAACTATATTCAATATCTGGTAATAAATCATAATAGAAAAGAATATAAAAAGAATATATATATATACACGTACATATATAACTGAATCACTTTGCTGTACACCAGAAAGTAATACAACATAGTAAATCAACTACATTTCAATAAAATTTTTAAAAAATCTGGTGAGGTAATGAGATACATATAGTTGAAATTACTTTCCCACAAATCCTCTTAATTTCAGCAGGGGAAGAGGTAACTTTTACAGCAGAGCGTAGCATCCACCACCGTGATCAAGTGATCATCATCAAAAATGGGACAAAGTGCAACCACCTAACGGGTGCAGGAAGACACAGCATCACAGGGCTCTCGATGTGCTGTACGGGACAGCACGTAGTGAAGGAATGCTGTTTCAGTGTTCTATGAGCTTGCTTTTCCTTGTGGTCAGCCTTTTGCCCTGTAACTTGTGCTTGTCTAGTGAGGAGCTGGGCTTAGTTTGCATCTGGTTGTTCTTAGTTACCCTTAGTGCACTTCAACTTCAAATTCTCCTAGTGATAACTTGTGATCAGGATGTGGGCTGGTTTACCAGAGGATTTTACTGAATGTCTGCTCCTCAGAGAATCTCTTTTGCAGCTTTCCCACCTGGAACTCACTGTTACTTTAGTCAGTGCATGTTAGCATGGGGCTGGGGAACTGGGGACAGATTGTTCTCTGATGTTCAGTTTTAGTCAGTCTTAAGCAGGCAGAGCAAATCTCCTGAGGCCACACCACAATTCAAAGCAGTCTGAAGGCAGAGACTGGAGATTTGCCCAATTTATTTCTTTAGTCATATCATCACTCAGGAGGCATTCACAGATCCAGAACTGGCTAGAAATCTGAGTGCTGTGTCTGGGTGTGTGAATGTGAGGGGAGTTGAGGGGAGTTGATGGGTGATGGTGTGTGAAGGAGGAGGGGAGATAGCATCTTTCAGTCTAAAGAGACTCAACAAGTAGACAAACCTAATGATCGCGTTAGAAACCTATCAGAGCAGAGAAGCTCAGGAAAGCAAAGTGAGGCCACTCCTTCTGGGGCCACGTGCCCCACGTGGCTGGGCTGGGGCACAACTGCAGACAGTACTGAGTCTAGATTATCCTAGGACGGGGAAGTGGCTTCTGCACTCCCACCCCTTCATCCTCCTACCCCTCCAGCCCTACACCCCGAGTTCCTTGTCCTGAGAGGGAAGACAAAGGGTGGGAAGCTTCTTGTCCTGCTCTGGAAGTGCCTGAGGCCCAGGAGAGGGGAAGTCGAGGGCACACCTAGGGCCTAGGAACCAGCCCACCGTGGGGTGGGTTGTGACAGTGAAAGCTGAGTCACTGGATGTCCCTGACTAAGGGGTAAGTGTGGGAAGAGGATGCAGAGGCAGAGAATGGAGCTGTTTTCAGCCTTTGAGAAGTTCTGGGTGGGTGGTCTGGCTAAAGTGTCCAGTACCTGGGCAGAGAGCTTTGGGGGTGGGAGGGGGAGGGAAGAGCTAAAGCAGAGTAGCTGCTGGGGCAGAAGAGATGCTCCAGGCAGAGGCAGCTAAAATATTCAGAAAATCATGCCTGGGCTCCTAGCACCCAGTCAGCTACTCTTTCCAGTTCAGGTATTGAGGTTGAATGGAGTTTGGGATCAAAAAGAGCTTTAGTAACTTTAGGGTAATTAGAAGGAACTAACTCAATAGAGAATTTCTGCTATCATTTAAGGGGAAAATGATTTCACAAATGCTTCCAAGACACACTTAATCCTCCGAGCTCTGCAGAGTTCCCTGGGTGGGTGGGCTCAGAGACCTGCCCAGCTCCTGCCCTGTCCCTGTCCCTGTCCCTGTCCCCACCCACCACGCCCTGCCTGCTTTCTTAGCCCACCATTCCTGCACCTGACCCTGCCTCTTCTAAGAAGTGCCCCTCTCTGTACGTTAACCTCCTCAACTGTCAGGTGAACACGACAACAGTATCTACCTCATAAGGTCTGTGTGAGGATTAAGTGACCTAATATAGGTCAAGCCACTTGAGCAGGTTCCTGTAGCAGAACCACAGCAGAAAATGAAAACGGCTGATTTTTAGTAATACTCAAAGGTTTCTGAAACTGAAAATTCTCAAAACAGTCAAAGCCTATTTATTTAAGGAGATTGAGATTAACAGCTATTTAAGTAAAAATGTCAATACAAAGTAAGGAATCATATTGTTAAAGATGTGTATGTTTTAAAAAATACATGTAAAATAAATTCTTTAAAATATTTGTGCAGAACACTAGATAATTTGCTGTCATCTTCCAGTCTTTGACATTGGTGTCACCCTTGACTAACTCAATAGGAATCATCTTCAGTGACTAGATTTAATAAGTATTTTCAAAGAATTCAGATTAGTTTCCATAGAAACAATTTCTTTTCATATTTATATTTAATCAAAAAAATAATTTTACTCAATTTCTCTAATTATATAATAGATTTTGCATAAATTGCTTTAAGAAATAATAAATAAATCATCTTTAGTAGGTGTAGAATTCAACTTGTCAAAACAGCTGTACCCAAGAAACTAGAGAACTAGCAGGGATCCTCTTAATATACTAGACATGTGTTCAGCATAATCTGTGCCTCATGAGTAGGTTTTTCAGAGAGAAGAGGGATTGTTGACCTGGTGAGTCTGGCAAGTGAAAATCGGTTCAAAGCATGTCCATCTTGACTTCCTTTGATAATTAAATAGTCTCTGACAATGAAAACAGGATTTATCATCAATCCAATAAGTAGATAATAAGGTCTTTTTTTGTTATGATTCAAGGCTCCCCCAAGAACTTCTCTGTTCCAAAATAGAAAAGAAAGGAAGGAAGAAAAAGAAGTTCTTTTTGCACTAGAAATCTACTAAAAACTATAGAAGAAATTATGGAATTAGAAAATTACAACTTGGTAATCGTCATTATAATAAGTAATTTGGTCCTTGCAAGAAAACATCAATGTCTAAAACGATGTAGTAAAAACTATGAGTGAAAGTTTGAGGGGTAACAGTATATTTAGCCTCAAAACAGCTTCCTATAAGATAGTTATTAAAGAGTAAAAACAGTAATTGCTGTTGCTGTAGGATACAATTCAGCTAAGCTTTCTGCCATTATTTGACAAAGATTGTCTTTCCTCATTTCCAATACATATTCTTCATTTTCATCTGTGCCCTTACCTGCAGTGCCTTTAAATTCATATTTCTCCCATCAGTCTGTTCATGATGATGTAGATATTCCCTAAGATGGTATATATTTTCTGGACTATGCTCCTCACTTCCTTCTGAGTACTGACCAGCAGAGCCATTGACATCCACATTTCTACAAATAGTCTTGTCTAGCTCAAGCTGCTATAACAAAATACTGTAGACTGGGTGGCTTAAACAACAGACATTTACTTCTCAGAGTTCTGGAGGCTGGGAAGTCCCAGATTAAGCTGCCAGCAGATTCAGCCGCTGGTGAGAGCCTTCTTCCTGGCTTACAAATGGTCGCCTTCTCTCTGTGTCTTCACATGGTATAGAGTTAACACTGGTCTTTTACTTATAAGGATGTAATCCCTCCATGCAGGCCCTGCCCTCATGAGCTCATCTAAACCTAATTTCCTCTCAAAGGCCCGCCTTCAAATATCATCACATTAGGCATAAGGACTTTAACACATGAATTCTGGACGAATATAACCATGAAAATCCAAACAAGTCTATTCAAGACAATCTAGCTTTTTTTCCTATCATGCTCCTCAAAATTCTTACAGCCTCTGCCCATTTCCCAATTCCAAAGTTATTGCCACATTTTCAGGTGTTTGTTACAGAGCACCGAACTTCTAGATATCAAAATGCATATCAAAGTTTCATATTGCTGCTATAAAACAATCACCATAAACTTAGTGGACTTAACACAAATTTATTATCTTATATGTAAAATCCGGAAGTCAAAAGTCAAAATAGGGCTTACTGAGCTAAAATTCGAGTATCAGAAGGGTTATGTTCCTACAGGAGGTGCTAGAAGAGAATCCATTTCCTTGCCTTTTCTGTCTCTTAGAGGTCACCTCTACTCCGGGGCTTGTTGCCTCCTTCATTTTCAAAACTAGCAAATGCTTCCATTGTAACATCTCCATCTCTGACAGACTTCAGGAAGGATCACAGGACACCACTGAAAATTTATACTGTTATCTTTCTGGCAGGCTTCCACAAAGGAACTTACAGCCTGTAAACAGTAAGTGTACACTGGAGAAGAGGAATAATCAGAATTTTCCAGGACAACTGCACACTGCCTCTGAATTGACACTAATCCCAGGATACCCAAAACGTCACTGTGGTTCACCAGAGTAGGGGTTCATAGAAGTCAAGTGATAGATGGAGTTTCAGCTCAGGTCCCACTCAAAGTGGGCCCAGTGGATTCCTAAAACCATTCTGTCATTATTTTCTCAGTCCCTAAGAGAAAAATTAGGATAGATATGCTCAGCAGCTGTCAGAATCCACACATTGGTTCCCTGACCTGGGAGTGAGGGCTGTTATGGTGAGAAATGCCAAGTGGAAGGCACTAGAATTGCCTCTACTTAGGAAAGTAGTTAAGAAAACACAATTCCACATTCCTGGAGGGATTGTAGAGTGTAATGTTGCCATCAAACACTTGAAATTGTAGGAGTAGTTATTCCCACAACATCCCTATTTAACTTGTCTGGCCTGTGTAGAAGACAGATGGATCTTGGAGAGTGACAGTGGATTATCTCAAGCCTAACCAGGTAGTAACTCCAATTGTAGCGGCTCTACCAGATGTGGTTTCATTACTTGAGCAAATTAACACAGTCCTTTATTTCTAATATTCAGCTATTGATCTGACAAATGCTTTTGTTCTCTACACCTGCTAGTGAAGACCACAAAAAACAGCTTTCAGCTGTCAGGGCCAGCAATATATCTTCACTGCCCTACCTCATAAATTTAATAACTCTCCAGCCCTATCTCACAATTCAGTTCACAGTGATCTTGTTCACTTTTCCCTTCACTGACCCATTACATTGATTACATTGTTCTAATTGGACCTAATGTACAAGAAGTAGCAACCACTCTAGATTCACTGGTAAGAGTTTGCAAGGCAGAGAATGGGGAAATAAACCCAACAAAAATTCAGGGTAATTTTTGTTTACCACCTCAGTGTAATTTTTAAGGCCTCAGTGACATGAGGCATGTCAAGATATCCCTTCTACAGTAATGGATAACTTGTTGCTGGTGGCCCTTGCCACAATCCAAGCAGAGACACAAAAGAGGCATCAACCCTTCCCTCAGTCTCTAGCCTGTCTGCCTACCCAGCACGATTTAGACTTGTCAGTTTCCACAATTCCACAATCACATAAGACTATTCTTCAAAATAAATCATGAGAAAGAAAGAGAGAGGGAGAGGCATAGAGGGAGGCAGACACAGACAGACAGAGATCTATATATAGATATATATGGATATATACAGATGTATAAATACATAAAGAGAGTATGTGTACATATTTGTCTATATATTTTATATATAGTGTATATTGAAAAGTACACACACACACACACACACACACACACACTTGGTTCTGTTTCTCTGGAGAACTCTAATACACCAAATTATCTCTACAACCTATAATGCAGTAAATATTACTATACATGTATCCTTATGTACATATGACAGAGATTCTCTAGCGTTACTCCTATTAGTGAAGATCTTCATCATTATGAGGTATTATAACACTGTTCTCCAAACTGACTGTAACAATTTATGGTCTTAAAAGCAGTGTATGATTTTGCTACCATTTACTTACCTACCAAATGTTGGTATTGCCAGTTTTTATTTTGTTTTTGTCAAATAATATTTTTAATAAGGAATCTCATTGATTTTAATTCCATTTTTGGGATTTCTAGGAAAGATGGTCATGTTTTCATTTTTCTGTTGGATATTTGTAATTCCTCTAATGTGAACCACCTTTTCATAAATTTAAGTCATTTTTCTATTGGTTTGCTTCTCTCTGATCTTATGATTTGAAGTCCTTTTTCAGGTTACAAAGTCTTTTGTAAGTTACATACATCACAAATACCTTTTCCAAGGAGACAGCTATTATTTCAGTTATTTGTGATCTCATTTGTGTGGAAATTATAAATAGTCATATTTATCAAATCTTTTTCTGGTTTATGTTTTTGAGACATTTGCTTTTTGTTTTGCATGTTTTTTATTATGAAGATCATTAATCTCCTTGGAGTTCATTTTTACATGCTATGAGTAGATACCTAATTTTATTTTATGTAGATAGCTAACTTCCCCCAATATCAAAGAGGAGTCCATCTTTTCCACTAGTTTGTCTGAACATGTATAATGTATGCTGTACATAGGTAATGTATGCAAGTCATTGAGTTTGCAGATAAATACACATTCATGAAACCATTTTTGGCATAAACATATCCATCACCACCAAAAGTTTCCTCCCACCCTTTTTGTTTTTTATAAGAATATTTTTAACATAAGATCTACCCTCTTAGCAATTTTTTAAGCATAAAATGCAATGTTGTTAACTATAGGTACTATACTGCACAGTAATCTCCAGGATTTATTTACCTTGCATTATTAAAACCATGTACTCTTTGTCTAATTCCTCCCCCATTCCACCTCCCTGTTTCCCTTCCCCACAGCCCCTGGCTACCATCATTCTACTCTGTTTCTATGAGTTTGACTATTTTAGATTCCTCATTAAGTTGCATCATATATAAGCCATCTGTTTCTGGCTTATTTCACTTAGCATAATGTCTTCAAGTTTCATTCATGTTGCAAATATGAATAGTTCCTCCAGTTTTCAGGTTGAATAATATTCCATTATAAGTATGTATCACATTTTCTTTATCTACTCATCCACTGATGGACACTTAGGTTGTTCCCATGTCTTGGCTACTGTAAATAATGCTGCAGGGAACATAGGACTGAAGATCTCTTTTTGAGATTCTGATTTCATTTCCTTTGGATTTATAACCATAAGTGGGATTGCTGGATGATATGGTAGTTTTATTTTTAATTTTTTAAGTAGCTTCAATATTGTTTTCCATAGTGGCTGCAACAATTTTCATTCCCACCACGAGTGCACAAGGGTCCCCATTTCTCCACATCCTCACCAATACGTATTATCCCTTATCTTTTTGATAATAGCCATTCTAACAGATGTGAGGTAGTATCTCATTGTGGTTTTGATTTGCATTTCCCTGATTAGTGATGTTGAGCATCTTTTCATGTACCTGTTGGGTATCTGTATTTCTTCTTTGGAAAAATGTCTATTCAGTTCCTCTAGATTTTTTTTTTAATTATTGTTTTTTTTCCTTATTGAATTAAAACAGTTTTTATGTATTTTAGGTATTAACCCTTTATCAGATGTACAATTTAGATATTAACCCTTTATCAGATGTACAATTTGCAAAGATTTTCTCCTGTTCTGTAGGTTGCCTTTTCATTTTTCTGATGGTTTCCTTTACTGTACAGAAGCTTTTTAGTTAGATGTAGTCCCACTGTTTATTTTTGCTTCTGTTGCCTTTGCTTTTGGTGTCAAATCCAAAAAAGCATTGCCAAGACCAATGTCAAGGAGATTGACCCCTATGTTTTCTTCTAGAATTTTTATGGCTTCAAGTCTTATATTTATATCCATTTTGAGTTGATTTTTATATATGATATAAGATAAAGGTCCAGTTTCATTCTTTTGCATGTGAATAGTTTTTCCAGCACCATTTATTAAAGAGACTGTCCTTTCCCCATTGTATATTCTTATATCTTTGTCAAAGATCAGTTGAATGTGAGTGCATTTCTATACTCTCTCTTCTGTTCCATTGGTCTGTTTTATTATAATATCATACTGGTTTGATTATTGTAGCTTTGTAAAAAAAAATAAAATCAGGAAGTGTGATACTTCCAGCTTTATTCTTCTTCCCCAAAAGTTATTTGGCTATTCAGGGTCTTATGTGTTTCCATATGAATTTTAGGATTGTTTTTTCTATTTCACCAAATTTGTAGATTACTTTAAGTAGTATGGACATTATAACAATATTAATTTTTCCAATTCCTGAACATGGGATGTTTTTACACTTATTATTTCTGCTTTAATTTTTTTCATCAGTGTTATGTGATTTTCAGCCTACATGTCTTTCACCTCCTTGGTTAAGTCTATCCCTAAGTATTTTATTCTCTTTAATACTATTATAAATGGGATTGCTTTCCTAATTTCCTTTTCAGATAAGTCATTGTTAGTGTACAAAAATACAACTGATTTTGAATGTTGGTTTTTGTATCTTGCAACTTTACTAAATTTGTTTATTAGTTCTAACAGGTGCATGTGTGCGTGTGTGTGTGTGTGTTTGGAATCTTTAGCATTTTCTACATATAAGATCATGTCATCTACAAAGAAAGACAAGTTTACTTCTTCCTCCAATTTCAATGCCTTTTCATTCTTTTTATTGCTTACTTACTCTGGCCAGGACTTTCAAGTACTACACTGAATAAAATTGGTTGGAGTGGGCATCCTTGTATTGTTTCAGATCTTAGAGGAAAAGTTTTCAGTTTTTTACCTTGAAAATGATGTTACCTGTAGGCTTGTCATATATGGCCTTTATTGGGTTGACGTAAGTTCCTTCTATACTTAATTTGTTAGACGTTTTTATCATGAAAGGAGGTTGACTTTTGCCAAATGCTTTTTCTGCATCAACTATGATCATGATTTTTATCCTTTATCCTGTTAAGGTGTTCTGTCACCTTAATTGACTTGCATATAATGCAACATCTTTGCATCTCAGAGATGAATCCCACTTGGTCATAGCGTGATCCTCTCAGTGTGTTGACTTTGGTTCAGTTAATATTTTGTTGAATATTTTGGCATTCATGTTCATCAGGTATATTGGCCTGTAATTGTTCCTTCTTGTGGTGTCTTTGTCTGGCTTTGGTATCAGGGTGATGCTGGCCACTTAAAATGCGTTTGGAAGTGTTCTTTCTTCTTTTACTTTTTGAAAACTAAGTATTCCCTTCAGTTCTTCTTTAAATGGTTGGTAGAATTCAGATGTGAAGCTTTCTGATCTCTGACTTTTATTTGTTGGGAGGTTTTGATTACTGATTCAGTTCCTTTCTTGTTATTGATCTCTTCAGGCTTCAGGAAGTAATTATGAAAATAGAAAATAAAATGCTAAAGGGTACTACAGGACTGAGGCAGAGAACGCTAGGAAGGACAAGGCTAGAGTTCAAACCTCTTTGGAGAAAGTGTAGTTGTGGCCTACCGGATGGTGGAGAATTTTACAGAGTTGCCTTTACCAGAGCTAATCCACAATCACCAGGCAAGGACACAAATCTCTGTAGTATAGGAAACTAGTCACCAGTGGAGGGGCATGCAGACAGACTTAGAGAGTTCTAATGTGGGTGTGATGTCTGGGAAATGCAGTGTCCCAGCAAGGAGTACCACAATCCTCTGGGATATAGATGAGCCACTTCAAGTAGAAGGGCATGCAGAGGGAGTTGGAGTCAGACTCCTGGGAAACATGGTCTCCACGCTGGGAAAGATGTAGGAAACAAACCTTCAGGGCACAAGTGAGCCACAACTTGCAGGTGGATATGTAGAGGGAGTTTGAGCGCCCTTGGTGACATAGGCCTAAAATATGTTGTGACCATATCAAGAGGCCAGAGAGCACATTACTGACCCATGCCAGGGCTGCAGAGGTTGCAGAGGTACTATGCAAACTGAATATGCTGGTAGGCAGAGCACCACTGGATGCCTGCAGATACCTGCACTGCTAAGCAAAATGCAGCAGGTGAAAGGGAAGGGGAGGGAAGGAAAAGTGCAGGGGAGGAGAGGAGAGGGAAAAAAGTCAAGTTAAGTCAAGTCAAGTCAGAGTAAGGCAACTAGAACTAGTAAAAGAATCCCTCGGCCTCCCACAGTATCTCCCCAATGCCCTCTACTGACAAGGATTATGCTCTCTGTAAAGGAGAAATTTTTGCGGATCCATATTTGCGGATAAGTATTAAAGACTGAAATTGGGGCTAAGAGATAATATATTGATAACTGACACAGTTATTTATAAATATATTACTTAAATTTCTAAATTAGAAGGGATTTTTATGATCTTTTTATTACTAACTTTTATTTTAATTGTTACATTTAGCAGACATACTTTGTATTAATGCAATCCTTTTAAATTTTCTGAGAATTGTTTATTGGGACAGCAATACAGTCTACTTTGTTGAGTGTTCCATATGAATTTGAAAAGAATGTGTTTGCTGCTATTGTTGGGAGAACTGCTTTATAATGCCAATTAGATCAAGATTGTTGTTGGATCAATCAAATTCCTTATATCCTTACTGATTTTCTGTTGTTGGTCTATGGTGGGTTTTTTGTTATCTGTTACTGAATAACCAATTACTCCCAAATTTTGCTGCTTAAAGTGTAAAACATTTATTACCTTCTAGTTTCTGCAAAAGAGAAATTAGGAAATGGCATAGCTAGACAATTCTAGCTCAGCAGCTCTCATGAGGCTGCAGTGGCGATGTCTATGGGTCTACAGACACCTGAAGGTTTGACTGAAGATGGAAAATCTCCTTCCAAGAGGATCACTGACATGGCTATTGGCAGATGATCGCATTTCTTTTCTGTCTACTCGTAGACAGGAAGCATAATTCTCTGCCATGATTTAATTTTCGACACCTTGACTGTAACGTGGCTAGGGGTGATTTTCTCTGTATCTATCCCACTGAAATTTGATGAGCTTCTTGAATCTCTAAACATATTTCTTTCACCAAATTTATATAGGGTTTTTAAAGTGTGGGTTTAAAAGCTAGAATGTTGAATTTGGCTGTGGAATTGTGTTTACTAGATCAGACTGTTGCTGACTGCCTGGGTCTCAGAAATCTGTTCCCTGGACTGAAGCTATTGCTGATTTTCTGATTTTCAGAAGCTGTATGTTAAAGATGCTACTAACTCTCTTGGAGAATTGTGTGTGCTTTTGTAATCAATCACAGATTACTCACACATGTAGGTTTAACACTGGTCTTGATGGTTAGTCATTGCTATGGTGAAATTATAATCGGTTCTTCCTTAGGAGGACACATATTTAGAAAAAGTTTGCTCCAGGCAGATGGAAAAGCAAGTACAAGGGCTCTAAGTCAAGAGGCTGCTGGGCAAGTTTTAGAAACTAAGAAAGCCACTACAACTGATGTATACCAAACAAGAGTGAGAGAAGTTTGAGTTGCAGAAGGAAACATAGCCAGGGACTAGATCACACAGAGTCTTGTGAGGCAAAATATGAAGGAGGAATTGACAAACTGTGGCACGTGACTAGATGTGAGCTATAAGGGAATTATAACTAAAAATTCAAGGATAAAGCCCCAGTTTCTCTCCAGCCCCAGTTCCTGTTGTGGAAAACTGAAGGTATGGCCATGCCACTCTCCAAAATAGGTACAACTCAGTGTTGGGGGTGCTATGATAAAAGAATGTATGTGAAGGCACAAAAAGAGAAAGCATTCAATGCACTTAGGGTGGCAGATTCGAATCCTTAGGGAGTAGTACTGTGTTGAACAAGGACCACTGATGGACATAGACAGATTTTTCTTTGTATAAGAAAGAATTTCATCACAATTAGAATTTTCCAGCCTCTCAAAATAGTGAAACAGTTCAACTTTCAACTTAAATGCTTCCAGGTCAGAAACTTAGAGAGTTTCCATCTTGGGAAGATGTCAGACTGCATAATGTCCCAGACTCTCTGTAGGGACTACTGATAAGCTGAATGTGGCTGTAACCATAAGTGACAAGTGGCTTGGGAAGTTACTAGTGAGTGCTGTACACATGTTTGCAAGACAGTCAGGAGCATTCCGGGTTCCCTCCCAGCGCTGGGCTGGAATTATTTATGCTTTCAGTCGGAATGTCTTCATGTTGGTGAGTATGTTTTCACGATGAGATTTATGACCATATGTACAGAACGCTAAAATTAGGATTCTTCTGACATAAAGAACAATGACCAATGAGGGTATGGGTTTAGGAGAAAGCCACATGAAAAAAATGAGGCATTGATAAAGTGTCCACTTCACAACTTTGTCTAAAATACACTTTTTAAAATAGAAGCTAAGCAAAGGTGTTAGTTGGAGAATACGTCATTGAAAGCATAATGTCCCTAATCTGCCTGGAGTGCTCTGATCATCTATAGGAGATAGCCAACTAGAGGACCTAATAGTGTTTTATATCAACCTAGAAAATCTACAAAGTCGTGCAGAGGGCTGGCTATGTGCTGCTGTACATCATTTGTGTGTTATGTGTGTATATTGTGGTGAGTAAGAACTATGCAGAGAATATGTTTATTTCCCATATTAAAGTACTTAGTCTATAGTAAAAGGGATGAAATGATAGGCACTAGGATTCAATTCAGCACTAAGAAAGTGAGCCTTAATAATTCTTCATAAAGAATGTCATAAGCTCAGTAGTTACACTAAAGTCATTAATACCACTTAAGTTACCCTAAAGTCTGCTGTCTCACACTATTCAGTTATTTGCACATGGGAAGATGTCAAATAAATTCTTTCTCTTCCTGTATTTGGCTATCATCCTAATAAAAATAATAGTCAAGAAATATATAATATGGAATTTGACACAACACTGTAAAATGACTATAACTCAATAAAAAATGTAAAAAAAAAAACCCAAAAAACCCCAAAACAAAAAAAGAAATATATAATATGAGAATTACACATATGACAAAAATGTCATCTTAAAGCAATGGAGAAAAGTTAACTACTTTTAAAACAGCATTAGGATAATTAGAAAATATTTGCAAAAAGAAAAAGTTAGAATTCTTGTATGTGTCACATACAAAAGTAATTATCTGACAAAATGAAAAACAAAATGCAAAAAATAAAACCATAAAAAGATTAGAAAAACTAAAAGAGATTACTTTTATAATCACTATTTTGAGGAAGATGTCCTGATAAAAACCTGAGGAAAATACTGACAATTTTTAGTTTTATATTGCTGAGGCAATATGCCCTAAAAGTAAGAAGATTTAAAGAAAATATTGATTATCAATGAACTATTTATTTCCTAGAAATCTATAAAAATTGAATATAATAAGTCAAAATAAATAAACAGGAAATAAATGATAACAATCATCAGTATCCAGTATATTTACAAATGAAAACTCAATGTCAATAGCAATCAGAATCATAAATATTGTGAATTTTGGTGCTCTGAAGAAACTCCTTATACATATTATGTCAAGCAGAAGTTGTAAAAGGAGTTGTTTTACATGTGTCAGCAATGGTTGTTTTATATACTTTTAAAGTATCTTAGCTGTCTGATCTTTCAAAATTACAATAATTTTCGAAAACCTGAAAGTTTCAAACATAAAAAGCCCAATTAAATTATAATACATGTACAATTTCGAACTTCTAAAGATTTAGCTTTTAGAAGGCTAAATTTCTCATATTGAAAAACAAGAAACAAAAAGACTAACTTGCACACATTTAAAAAAATTACTGAGTTTAAAATGACAATATACATCACATACAGTCATTATAGACATATAACCTGGACATCCCTACCATCAGACTCTGTATTAGTGCACAGGCAAGGAAAGAGTTCCTTTCCATTTTTATTCCCTAGCACAAAGCACAGTACCTGATATGAC
Organism: Camelus bactrianus; assembly: GCF_048773025.1. Lineage (NCBI taxonomy): Eukaryota > Metazoa > Chordata > Mammalia > Artiodactyla > Camelidae > Camelus > Camelus bactrianus. Next base: position 100,257,989 of record NC_133539.1, read on the forward strand.
AGAAGCCTCAAAATAATGGTCTGGGGATTTTTAAAATTACTGACTTCTATTAAACAATTTTATTCTATATTATCTTGTCATTAAGCTTATAAAGGAAAAAGAGTGATCTATACTTTAATTAAATAATCCTCAAAAATTATTCAAGCAGCCCAGCATTTATTTTGTAGAGACTTGAAAAAGATTCTCATATGTTTGGGGCCAGTTGAAGAGGCTTTGCTCTTACTTACTGAAGTATGATTTTACTAATGTGTGAATCAAAGCACCTCACAAATTATCCATTTTTCAGTTTCTAACCTTTCAAAAAAAAGTTCATTTTCATTTCATTAGAGTTTTGCTCTAGATTAAAAATCCATAAATTTTTGTTCCAATAGTGTGAGAAAAATGACATTTCTAATTTCATTGTATGTAATTAAGACAGGACCTCTGAACTCCTACCAAACTGAGCTGTTAGTAGTAGAAATAGTCATAACGATAATAGAAGTGGTGGAAACGGCAGTCATAACATAAGTAGTAGTGTAACTGTTGCCATTTCCAACTTTACAAATTTGGATCATTATTTCTCTTATTCTCCAGTTAGTTCTGTCAATTCACTGGAGTCTAGGCAGAGACTTTCAAAGTAGGCAAGAAAGGATATCAGAAGCATGTCTTCTGAATCTATGTGTTCTGTGTTATAGTTCATGAGAACTCTTTTTAAAAATAATATGGTCTACCTCTTCTTTGAAGGCTTGTAGACAATTTGTGAGAGATTCCTCAAAATATCATTTTGCATAAAATGGCTGAAATCATCATATTAGGAGAGAGAGATCACTCCATCTCCCAATTTACCAAGCCAATCCTATGGTTATTCAAGGCCTCAGTTCTACAAAGAATGGATTCTAAATTTTCACGAACTCTAATTCAAAACAGGACTTAACATAACACATCATACTGAGAGCTTTTGGTGTCATTTGGAGTTACAGCAGATTAGTATCCATTTATTATCTATAATGCCAAATTCAAGCCCTGAAAAAAGCAGCACTTTTCCAAATCTCAAAACTTAAGGTAAATATGTTTTATAGGCCCACCAGATGGTAAAATTTAACTTGAATGATCCCTGAGAAGCTATCCTCCCAAAGAGGGAGTAAGCCTTGCAGAACTCCCGGTAGAGGACTGAGAGGAAATCAGAACTGGTCCACAGGACAAAACAGGTAGAAATGCAAGGTTGCACCCCACCCAGTCATGCAAGGGAAATAACTGGTGCTCCCTCAACCAGGAATAGTGAGTAGGGTAATGGGGCTGACAACCAGAGATCTGATACATCTCACTGCTGCCAGCATTAGACCATATTCAGAATGACAATCAAAAGTATAACTAGTAAGGAACCAAAGTGATCAGTATAGATGCTGGGGCAGACAGAATTCTAAAAGTGAGACCCTGCTTTCTTCACACTGATAACATCTGCCTCTCAAGCTTCAGATTTTGGATATGCTTCTGATTGGTGACCTCTCTTCTCTTCTGGAACTGGGAAGCAGAGGACACAATAAATTAGGCATTGTGTTTAACCAGAAGGTATGTGTGAGCACTTTTTCCTTGTCATTAGGCACAAACTAAAGGACATGATCCTGTGACCCGAATAGCAGGACGTGGCCACCGCAGCCACGACTTCTTTTACCTCCTACATCTTGTGCCTCACTGGACCGCCTCTCATTAAAAGTCTCTCCCAACCTTAGTTTCAGAACCATCACACTTGTTTGACGAATCTCTTCTTGTCCTCCCTTTCAATCCTCTTTAGGCAAAAGATGAAGAATCAGTGTTATTTAACTACCAGTTGTCCCCACTTGAATGTCCCACAGGCATCTCAGATTCATCTATCTAACTGGACTTTACCCCAAATCTCATCTGTGATATCTCACCATATGTGTGCACTGCCACCCATCCAATGCTCAGCTGGAAGCCTCCTTAAAACAATACTCTTCCCTTCCCCTGTCCCAAATCTGTTAACTCACCAAGCACCACCTACTCTTTTTCTTCTTTTTTAGCTCCCTGAAATCCCTCCCTCCCTTCTAGCTTTACCAAATAATATCTATCGTTTTAGGATTACATTATTTTGTATCTGGAATTATCCCTAAATGATCCCCCAGCTGCTATTCTACAAATCATTCTTCACCCTGCCATACATTTAGTTTTTCTAAAGCAAGAGTCAAAGAGTGTTTTTCTCACACTAATAATTATGTAATTCTTCATTCCATCCTCCAAAATAAAATCCAATCTCTCCAGCTTAGTGTATGTCCTTTTACAAATGTCACCTGGCCAACTTTTTCAAGACTGATTACTTTGGATAACGGTAGCTATAGTAAGAACATTTCAAAGGCTTTCCCCAATAGCACTGTATTTCTCCATCAAGGTGGGGTCTCTGATCTTTGGGCAGCTTTTATCCACATGGTTTCAGGACCACAAGATCCTTCTGTTTTGTAGTTCTTTTTTTTCCTCATTTCATCATCTTCTGCATCCAACCAATGGTGGGGGCGTTGGGGGGTGGGTAGCATGGTGATAGCTCATCTACTTCTTAAGAACATTGGCCTGGAGGTGACTTACTGATTCATCTCACATCTACTAGCTGAAATTCAGTCACACAGCCTCATCTAGATGCAAGGAACTGTAGTCCTAAGCTAGATATCCAATTCTCAGTAACAATTCATTACCATGGAAGAAGGAACACAAATGATGTTAGTTACCATACAATTTAGATCTGACCAACAGAATGTGAACAGTAGTGATATGTGTGTCAATTCCAAGCCTGGCCCATAAAAACCTTTCATATGCAACTCTCTTCTTCCTTCCCTTTCCTGTAGACTCAATGTCAAAGCCCAGAGAACTTTGGAAACCACATATTAAAGATGCCAGTGCTTCCATTAACCTGGGTCCTGGAGTAATGCTTGAGCTTGGAGTTCCAGTGCACCAAAGGGTGACATTTCCATTTGGTTGTTATATAATGAAATGACAACAACAACAGAAGCCTGTGCTGTGTTATAGAAGCTTTATGGTTGCTAATGCTACCAGTTTTACCCCTAGAATTAGAGCCCAACTCTGATGATTAACGGATTAATGGTAGTAATCTAATTGGAAAATTAAAATGCCCTACTTAGCCAATTTTATCAAAACAGAAAACCACAGCCTACGTCAGATGACCCTGAGGCACCAGATGTCAAGACCTACTCCTGCTTCTCACATAGCCCTATCATGCGAGCCTCACCCTGGGGCTGGGGGACTCTTGGAGCTACTGGCTACAGCAGCTGCCCTAGACAAGAAAACATACACATACAAACACATATACGTATATAAAAGTAGGTAGGAAATACTTTCCTAGAAGTTCTCAAGAAGATGTTTCCTTAGCCAAATCAGGGTAATATGCCACATGTACACCAATCACAGGAAAAGGAGGCTGGTACCACTATTATCTTCTACCAAAGAAAATTCATTCTTTGAGTTAGGACCCTCCTTCCATGAACACACTGCCCCTCAATACCTGATCAAAACAAGACTCCTGTACCAAGTGGTTCTCAGAGTGAGGTCCACAGAACAACATCAACAACATCACATGGGGACTTGTTAGAAAAGCAAATTCTCGGGCCCCATCAAAAACCCTAGGTGGGGCCCTGCAAAATGAGTTTGATAAGATTTCCAGGTAACTCAGATGCACTCTAAAATTTAAGGATCATAGTTTACCATGCAAAAGCAGATACACTCAATCCTCCCTATCCACAGATTCAGCAACCAAAGATTCAACCAATCTCTGATCAAAAACACTCCAAAAAATTTTTCAGAACGTTTCTAAAAGCAAAACAGAATTTGCTGTGCACCAACAACTACTTACATAGCATTTGCATTATATTTACAACAGTTCGCATAGCATTTACATTGCACTAGGTATTATAAAGTAATCTAGAGATGATTTAAAGTATAAAGGAGGATATATAAGAATGAGGAGGTCCAATTTAATTCCACAGAACCCCAAGGAGATGAGGACTTAGTGATGCCAAATAAAGAGGAGGATAAAGTTGAAAATTAGAAATTAAACTGAAGGATGCACAAAGGCCTATATTCAGAAAGCTGTTCACCCACCATCATTCACTACCCTCCTGGAGAAAATGTAATAATTGTGTGTATTACACTAAGCAAAGAATGGATGATTCTTTCTGTGTAAAACTGAATAGACCAGTCTTCAGATTCAAAACATGACATTTATCAGGGAACCAGAAGTTGGAAAATAACATTTACTTTGGAAATCACTGGATCTCTGCAGTTTTCCTATCCCTTCTGCAGCAGAAGGTCAGCACTTAGGAAGCTAAACCCCAAGCAAAAGACTGGAGACCTTGGCATCTACTTTGACTGCTGCATAAAAATGGTATGAACTGAGTGTTTGTGTCCCCAGATTTCATATTTTGAAGCTCTCACATCCCTCCACCATTCGATAGTATTTGGAGATGGGGTCTTTGGGAGGTATTCAGGTTTAGATGAAATCATGATGGTGGGGCCTCATGATGGGCTGGGAATCCTTATAAGAAGAGGAGGAGAGACAAAAGCTAGTTCTCGCTGCCTTGTGAGGACATAGTAAGAAGGCAGCTGTCTGCATACCAGGATGAGGACCCTTACCAGGACACCTTGATCTTGGACTTCCCAGCTTCCAGAACTATAGGAAAAAGCATATGTTGTTACAGCCACCCAGACTATGGAATTCTGTTATAGCAGCACAAGCTGAATAAAACTGATGACAAAACCAAAGATAAATTTCAGGATCTATCAAGAAGGAAAAGCTAATAGAAAATCCCTACTAAAATCTAGGCTCACAAAAAGTTATCACCTTATAAAACTAAAGAGTAACCCCACCGTGCAGAAAGAGCAAAGAGGAAACTTGACCCTCTTGACATGTTTCTGGATAAGGTATATCTATGTTTACATGTAAATATATATATATATATATATATATATATATATATATATATATATATATACACACACACACACATATATATATATACACACACACACATATAAGAATATGTTTATGAATTAAGTATTAATTTCAGACAAAATAAACATAAAGGGAAAGCATACTAAAAGTAAAGAGAACCACTTCATCATGACAAAGATTCAACTCATTGGGAAGATACAACCTTCAGTTTTTGCCTCATCTCATAATCTCAAAAATGAATGAAAAATTCAAAACAAGAAGAAATAAATCCATAATTATAGCTGAGATTTTAATATCTTTCTGAATAAATGATAGAACAAGCAATCAAAATAAAATGACCATATAATTAACAAATTGAGTCAACTAAAAAAAATAGAACACTGTACTCACAATTGAAGACCACACTATTTTTCAAGTAATTATAACTACAAAAATTGGCTGTGTACCAAAGGGCTATAATACAAGTCTTGAACCACTTCAAATGACTGAAACTATTCACAGCACTTTCTTGGACTACAACATAATTATAAATAATAGAAAGTATAACTAGAAATTCCCAACCCTTGGTAATTAGTTAAATAGATATCAAGGAAGAGGTCAAAATAAATGTCCTGGGGTACAGTAGGCTTTTTAAAAATCAGGTACAGAACACAGAAGTAAAATTTTTTTAAAACACTAAAATGATTAAGAACAAAAGCTTACGTATCATGAAAGCAAGTGTAAGTAAGTTACAAACCAGAGACTCACTGGGCAAAGAGCTGTATCTTATTTAACAAATGAGAGCTTCAACTCCACAATATTAATAATAATAAAAAAAAAAAGTACCAACGAATCATTAAGGGGAAAGAATGCTAATCCCACAGAAAAATGGGTATTAAATATCAGACAAATCAAAGAATAAAATGGTAAATGATCAGTAATCATATTTAAATGTACTCAAACTTATTAACTGTTAGATATTACAAATAAAAACAAGAATAAGATAAAAATTGCCAGAGTAGCAAACATTTATAATTGAAATTATAGCATTGGAGAGATGTGGAAAAACAAGCATTCTCACACTTGACTGGCAGAAGAATAGAATGTTATTCTGTAGTTTGTACAGAAAAATATGTACAAAGATAATTACAATGACATAATATATAATTGTGAAAAACTGAAAATAAAGTACACCTAAATTATTAGATCAATAATTCAGTTCTGTATTAAAGGCTTGGAGATTTCCCAGACACATTATTTGGGAACAGTTGTATAAAATAATTCTGTTTATGCAAAAAATAAAAAAATAAAAAGCACTGTGTAGATGTGTAAACATATGTATACACATACTTGTATGTATAACATTTACATAATGCTTACTCTGGCAGGCACCATTCTAAACTCTTAATCTTCTTTAATCTTCATAAAAATCCTATGAAGCAGATACTATTACTACCTTCATTTAACATATTAAAAATGAGGCACCGACATGGTCCGGTAACTTTCACAATGTCACAGAGATGGCAAATGGCTTAGAAAGGATTCAAACCAGCATGGTTTGGTCTCGTCCCTCCTTTCTCCGTCTTATTTTCTCAATTTCTCTCTCTATTCCCCTCCCTTCCAATATCCTTCTTCTCTCCTCCCACCTACCTCTATTGGTTAAATATTCACGTGTCTGTTAACATGATTAACAGTGTAATGGGAAGAGAAACAGGGAGTGGAAAGGGTAAGGTTTCATTTTTTTTCCTCCATATCCAGCTTTATTGTTTGGAAGATCACGTGTTACTTTTGTAAATAAAAATTGTTTAAAAAAAAAAAAAAGAATGAACACACCAGTTTAACCGGTATGTATTTATGCATGGCTGTGTGTCATGTGGGGGCAAGAAAATTAAACACTGTACACATCTGATCGCTTTGACTGTTCAACTAGTTTAAAACGTCATCTGGTAGACAGAAAAGAGACCTTCAAGAAAATCAAGCGTGACCCATCCTCATTTGTTCTCTGAACCCCTCTCTGCACCCCAGCTTTGGAAGCAATGGGATTCTAGGCGATGGAAGTCAAGGTCTGAGAAAAGGAAATCCCCAGAGCTGGGCACTGAGAGCTCACGGTGAGGCAGCCACTCCCACATTAACGACTTCAAGTCTCAGCTGGGGGCCACGTCCCAGTTCCTCACAGCCCTGAACCTCAAAACCAACGTTTTTGGAGCCTCCCCACTAGTAAGAAAGGGAGCAGGCAACGTCTCTGTGGCTCGAGCCTCACCCAGAGCGGCGGTCTGGCCTCCACGGTCTACCGCCTTCCAGCAGCAACGCGGGGCCTCAGGGGAAGAGAATCACCTCAGGCACATGGACCCCAAACTTCCGCTGGCTCAGTTCTGACTGCGCAGGACCAGGGCAGAGGCAGAGCGCGTGCGCAAGAGCACGCGCAGGGGCCAAGACGGCCGGTGGGGGCGGGGCGCGAGGCTTCACCTGGTGGGGCTGGCGGCTCAGCCGCCTCTGGCAGTGACCTCAGAAACACAGCAGGGATCCAGCGAGGGGCCCAGCTAGCCCAGAGGTACCCCGGCCAGTCCCAGGACCTATACAAGGCCAACGTGTTTCCTGCCTGAAACCGCCTTGTAGGCTGCACTTTGCCTAGTACATCTCTTCACAGCGCTGAGAGCAGCCCTGGATCATGAGCAGAACCTGGGCTCAGGGGAGTCTGCCAGCACTTGGGGTATTAGAAGGGACGATTAATAGAACCTGCTAGCTGTCCCTGAACAGTAAGTATTAATGACGGCTATGGCTGGAGCCAAAACTATGCTAGACGCCCTGGAACGCCAGAAGCGGGAAGACACAGGCGGTTTATCATTGAGGATAAAACCATTAGCTCAGGAGTCCACCTGCCTGACTTGAAGCTGCCTCTACTGCTTATTATCTGTGGACTCTGAGCCGCTTTCTTCCACATGTTCCTTCCTTGATCATCTCTGAAATTGTGTAATGATCAAAAGTTAACAGGAGTTAGAGTATGATGTGTAACTTTATCAGACAGGGTCTGTCACTGCAGAATGTACTAGATTCATTATTAATATTTGACGAAGTCCCTGCTTCTCTAAGCTGTCTGGTTCCCATATGGTTTTATTTAGGCAGTTATTCCTGGAAATTCTGGCATAGCCCCTTCCCCACAGGCAATCTGACCACCCCAGTTTAGCAATTTGAGATACAAGGTTAGCACAAGTGTCACTTGCTTAGTGTAAAGTGTCAGGCGGTTCAGGGTCCTCTTTTTCTTCTTGGAACTTTCTTAACAACAGAACTTTCTCTTAATATCACCTGGGTGAATATGACAATTTTCAGGGCTTCGAACACTGAACAAATACAAGGAAATGAAAATAAATGAAAAGGGAAGCAAGTGCATGTCTGCAGTTAGACAGAAGTGGCGTATAAAATAGCTGGGTCACATATTAGCCAGCCTTCACATCTGTAAGTAATAGCTGTTCTTTTTAACTGAAGGGACTGAAATAATACTGTACACACTGTTGAATCAACAAGCACCAGTTAAATGTCTTGTCCTGACGAGACAGGTCATGCTCTGGCCTTTGAGAGCCTAGAGAGCAGGTAAAGACACAGGAAACCTGTAAGAACTGTCCCCTGTCCACCTCTCCATCCTCCTGTCCAATGATCTTTCTCTTTGCTCTGTAACCCACAGATCTTCATTCCCTTGAATGAACCAAGCTCCTTCCAGCTTCAGAATTTCTACCCATACAGTTACCTTTGCCTCTAATGCCTCCCCACACCCAAACACACACCTCCATGGCCTGGTTGCTTTTAGACTTCCGGTGGCTCCCAGACCTGACTTTCTTGACAACTCTACCACCACCGCTGTCTAAAATGGTGCCTCCATCTCTCTTTCTTGTAAAACCATTATTTTTCATCATAGCACTTGGAGTATTTATAATATGGTACTTAATTTTGTTGTCCATTTTTCCCTTTGTTTTACTGCCTGGTATAAGGCCTTACCTACTTAGGATTTTGAAATGGAGAAGAGGATCTTCTTGGGAACACCAAATTTTAGTAAAGGATGTTAGAGATTTGTTGACTTTTTTTTCAAACATAAAATATAATATTATGTTAGTTTCTGGTGTACAACATAGTGATTTGACAATCAAATATATTAAAAAATAGTCACAATGATAAGTCTAATAATCAATATAACCGTACAAAATTACTACGGTATTACTGACTATATTCCTTATGCTGTATATTTCAGCCACTTCTTTTATACCTGGAAGTTTGTACTTCTTAATCCCTTTTACCCATTTTGCCCAACTCCACACCCCTGTCCCCTCTGGCAACTAGCAGTTTGTTCTCTGTATCTGTAAGTCTTTTCCTGTCTTGTTTTATTTGTTTATTTGTTTTATTTTTGGAGTCCACCTATAAGTGAGATCACAGCATATTTGTCTTTCTCTGACATATTTCAGTTAGCATAAAAACCTTTAGGTCCATCTGTGTTGTTGCAAATAGCAAGATTTCATTCTTTTCATAGCTAAGTAATATTCCTCTGTGTGTAAATGTTTGTGTGTGTATGTGTATATGTAAGTGTGTATATACACCTTCTTTAGGCATTCATCTATTGATGAACATTTAGGTTGACTCCATATATTGGCTATTGTAAACAATGCTGCAGTGAACATAGGGGTGCATATATCTTTTTGAATTAATGCTTTTGTTATCTTTAGGTTAATACTCTGAAGTGGAATTGTTGGATCCTATGGTAGTCCTATTTTTAATTTTTTGAAATAGCCCGCATACTGGTTTCCATAATGGCTGCACTAATTTATATTCCCACCAACAGTGTATGAGGGTTCCCTTTTCTTCACATGCTTACCACCATTTATTATCTCTTGTATTTTTGATAAAAGCCATTCTAAGAAAGATTATTTGTTTTTCTTTGATATTGAGTTGTATGAGTTCTTTGTATAATCTGAGTATTAGACACTTATTGGAGGAATTATTTGACTTTATTTACCATTTATGATGACAGTAGGAAGCTTTAGTAAAGGGCAGACAAGACCGGACAGGGTTTGGGAAAGGGGAGGACTGATTCATATTAATGTGTAATTCAAGAGGAATCAGTCAGGTAACAGTTTTTGTCACATGTTAATTGTAATTAACAGGCATAAGTGGGTTGGGATTTAAGGTAGAGAGATAGCAAAAATAGTGACTAGGTGGTTGTGGGAAAAACTAGAATGAGATCAAGGCTCTAGAAAACAGAAGTTCTGAGTACAATGGGCTTGTCTGTTTTCTATTAAAATAATAGTTAGATTTCAGTTACATTATCATGTTTGTTTTCTACTGAAATAACCACAAAAAGTTTCAGTTCAATTATCATGGTGTTACAGCTCCCATAACCTCTGAGCAATTTTTTTTTTTTTTGGCTAAATGAATGTATTGATATATAAAACAGGGGGTCAGGCCTTCTCAAATTTGCTGTTCAAGCTAGGTAGAATATATCCTCAGGACCTGGAATTTCCAGAGGTATTTACAGTAGTACGACCTAATAGCTAACCTTTTTCCTCATGCTGGACCATGCCTGCAGCCCAGCCCTGAGGCTGGATGCTGGATCACATGCTCCATTGCTTTCTAACTTTGTTACCATATGCAGTCTTAAGCTCAAAATTTTTCTTCATGGCTTTCTGCCTCATTGGAGCCTCTCCCCTCAGGGTTTTAGAAATTGGTCACCATCCTGGGCTGACCAATCCCTTGTAAAATCCTATTCAGAAACACAGCAAAGGGGAAGGGTCAAGCCCAAGGGGTTTAAATGCCCAGATATGGCTATGCTAGATGAAAAAGAGGAATAGCCCATGTGTGTGTCTGTATAGCTTCAGAGTATCTTGTTTCAACTGTCATACTTGGCTTATAAATTTGTAGGCAGTGTATTAATATGAGGTCTTCTTTTTCAGAACTCTTTAAATCATGGACAACCAAAGTAAGTAATTCACTTTGCTTACTTTCCACCATATAATGTTAATTCTGTTGTTAACAGATTTTTTGTTATAATGTTTTATTCAGTTTCAGAAAGGACATAATTTGCTTTGTGTTGTTTAATTCAAGAATCCAGTGTGTATTTCAGTATTGTACTATGGAGAAAATGTAGACAAATATCCAATTCTGCCTATTTTCCCTTTAAAAAATAAAAAAAAAAAATTAGAGAAACCTAAGAAATGCTAAGTTTATTGGGAAATATATAATTTATTTCTCTATTCCATCCAGATCACTTTTCCCTTTTCTGTGGGCATTTCGTATATGCAAATGTTATTCAGATCATACTAATTAGTAAATAATAAATTTAATATGTCAATTCATTATGTAAAATCCTCAGCTATATCCCCTGATGTAATATTCTATAATATACACAAGTATATAGGTTTAAATAAATAACAACCATTATGTTCAGGCTCTTATTCTCTCAAGAAAATTCTAAAGAAGATGGATATTGATCAAGCATGTAATAAAAGACCTTCTCTTTTTAAAATTTTATTTTAAAGAGAAAAACAATAAATATGAGAGGAAAATGTTAAGAATAAAATCCTGAGGAGAACAAAGTTAGAGGACTGATTCTACCCAAAATCGAGACTTACTATAGATACAGTATCAAGACAATGTGGTGGTTGCAAAAGAACAGACAAATATAGGTCACTGGAACAGAACAGAGAGCCCATAGTTAGAAACCCAGTTTCTAACTATGTATAAATAGTCAACTGATCTTTGGCAAAGGAACAAGGCAATACAATGGAACAAAGATAGTCTCTTCAACGAATGGTGCTAGAGTAACTGGACATCCACATAAAAAAAAAAAAAAAGAATCTACACACTGACCTTACACCTCTCACAAAAATTAACTCAAAATGCATTATAGACCTAAATGTGAAAAATGAAACTATAAAATCCCTAGAAGATAACAGAGGAGAAGATCTAGATAATTGTGGGTATAGCAATGCCTTTTAATTTATAGCACCAAAACCCAATCCATGAATGAAATGATTGATAAGCTGGACTTCATTAAAATCCAGAACTTCTGCTCTGCAAAAGATCTTATCAAGCAAATCAGAAGACAGGCCACAGACTGGGAGAAAATATTTGCAAAAGACAAATCTGATAAAGGACTGTATGCAAAATACACAAAGTACCCTTAAACTCAGCAACAACAACAACAACAACAAAATTCCTCTTAAAAATGTCCAAAAACATAAAGGACACCTCACCAAAGAGAATGTACAGGTGGCAAATAAGGGTATGAAATCATACGTCCATACCCATGTCATATCACATGTTATCAGGGAAATGCAAATTAAAACAACAATGAGATATCACTACATTCTTACTAGTATGGCCAAAATCTGGAACAATGGTAACACCAAATGCTGGTGAGGATGTGGAGCAACAGGAAATCTCACACATTTCTGGTTGGAATGCAAAATGGTGCAGCCACTTTGTAAGACAGTTTGCAAGTTTCTTACAAAACCTAAACGTGTTCTTACCATACAATCCAGAAAACTACACTCATTGGTATTTACCCAAAGGGGTTGAAAAACCCACAAAAAATCCTGCTCTTGGATATTGATAGTGACTTTATTCAAAATTACCAAACCTTGGAAGAAAGCAAGATACACTTCAATAGATGAATGGATGTATCAACTGTGGTACATACAAATAGTGGAATATTATTCAGTGCTAAAAATGAAATGAGCTGTTAAACCACAGAAAGGCATGGAGCAATCTTAAATGTGTATTAGTCAAGTGAGAGAAGCCAATCTGAAAAGGCTATATATGATTCCAATTGTAATGACATTCTGGAAAAGGCAAAGCTATCAAGACATAAAGTTCAGTGATTGCCAGGTGTGGGTGTTGTGGGAAGGTTGAGCTGGGAGAGCACAAAAGATTTTAGGGCACTTAAAATACTCTGATGACATTATAATGATGGATATATGTCGTTATACCTTTGCCCATAACCACAGGATGTACAGCACCAAGAGATGACCCTAATAAACTCTGGACTTTGGGTGCTTATGATGTGTCATTGTAGATTCATCCTTGGTAAAAAATGCATATGTAATAGCAGAGGGAATATGGGAAATCTGTATGCCTCCCTCTCAAATCTGTTGTAAACCTAATGGCTGTAAAAAAAAAAAAAAAAAAAAGAATTCAGGCTTTAAAAAAATACCTACTAAAATGAAACAAAAACATAATCCTGCTTTTTCCAAAATGATCTTTATTCTCTTTTGTATCTTTGTCAAGATAGCCAAAACATGTTTATCTTTCATGACAATGGCAGCTTTACTAGATATATTAGATACTCCTCGAGACCAGAAACCTTACCTTTCCCTCAAGAAGATTCATGATCTTCTCTTAAAGGTTGCTCTGTTGACTTCATTTTATTTACAAAACTCAACATTTTTAAATGTAAACTTGGGCAGTATTAAGCTACTTTATTTGCTACAAGCTCTAAGATGCTTCAAATCACTTTAAACATAGATTCATTTGGTCATAACCACCTTTTAATTCATCACATTTATATAGATAGTTATATGTATTGGTATGTGTGTATGTGCATAAATTGAAATAAATGTATATGTGTATGTGAATATATGTAAATAATATTAAGTTGCATTTCATAAAGGCAGGAATCTATCTGTAATTCACATGTTCTTTGGTCTACTTGACCACTCCCCTATTCACATTTACACGTTTTCCCTTTATATGAATTCTCCCTGGAACACCTGAAACCAGGATCATTGTTCTGGTACCAACACAACACCCCAGGGCTTATGAGCTCCTAATTTCTTGAATCTGTCAACTCATGGGTATGTCAAACAGTGGTGCTGGTGAAGAGGTGCCAAAACGTGACATATCATTTACAGAAGGGTCTTTAAGTCAGACTTGCAGTGCTTTTCCCTGAGATACGCTGAGTCTGATCCCGTTGTTTCCAACTCAAGTTGGGAGTGACAGCTGTGGGCAGAGCCTTGAGAGCTGGAGAACTAGGAGCTTGGCCACTCACCTGAAGCCAAGAAGCAGATGGAAGACTTGTGATACTGCAGAGACGTGCAGTAATTCGGGGTATGCGGCAGTGTCTGTACAGGGAAAAGCCCTGACTGAAGTGGAGGATTCTCTGTTGCCTGAATTTGAACAGTGTCCCTGAACTCCATTCTGCTCAAGTTGTTATGAAGTCAACAGACTGGAGGAGAAAGGGGGTTGGGGCACAGCTCAGCCTTCCTGCTGAAACCACCTGAGCTGAAAGCCCACGATAGAGACGCACACAAGAAATACGACAGATTGAAGGTTTGGCCAACATTTTGTTCTGTATTTATGCCATGTTCAAAAAAAAATTTTTTTTTTGAATTTACACTTAGCGAGCCACAATGAAACAGAGCAAAACATGGTGTAAGTGTAGTGTCCTGTAGACCACAAGTTTCATGAAGGCAGAGCCAGCCTAGCCCCCGAGCCTAACTCACAGGTGACACAAGAGATGCTCAATATTTATTTTCTGGCTGAGGCAGCTGCTAAAGGAATGACTGGAGAAAAAAATACTAATATGAAGAACTAGGAAATTGAACCATTTGTACATATATATATTAAGATTATTTAAATGACATTGATAAGCAGATAACAAAGATTTTAGTTTATTATAATTAAGTCCATTATGATTCATAGGTCAAAATTAGTCAAATATTGGGAATGTCCCATAATTTAACCGTTTTGACATAGTTCCAGGGTAAGCATAAAAAGAATATTTAAATACTGAACTATCTGCATTATTTTAAGTAAGTTTTAAAATAATTCTTATAATAATGATTATAGATATCTTTAAAATCAGACAAGTTTCTTCCATTACCATGCCCACCTCCAAGTAATTTCATTTATGGCTTTCTTCACGGTCTATATGTGGTTTTTAATAGTTTTAATAGTTTTATTCTAATACCAACAAAATCAAAGTATAACAGTAAACACTCATCAGGCATATCTGATAACTAGAAATTCAGCCCCAGTAAATCAGGAGTCTCATTTTATCAAAAAGGGAATTTGTTTGAAACAGGATTCTACTGCAAAGTTACTCTGTAACAGGCACAGCTTTTGTTAAGGGAATTCACTTTATTTCAATACAGTGGAAGATCATACAAACCAAAATTATCTAGGGACAATGCATTTTTTCTAATATATACTTTATCAAAGCAGATGTATGTTTACCTCTCCTTGAATTGCAGATATGCAAATGAATGCTTCTCACCCAGGAGCATATTTACCACCTGGGTATTCCCCTGAATATCCTTCAGCAGCATTCCAAGGTAAGACATTTGTTTTAAGAATACAAATCATAATTAATTATTGATATTCTCCAAATGGTGTGTGTGTGTCTATCTTCTGTCCCTGTGTGTATTTATCATAGAAGTGCATTTTATTGAAAGCACAGTAATGAAATTGGTAGTCTAGTTATTGATTTTTTGTTTGATACCTATTATCATAAATATCATAAAAATAATTTATTTATACAGGGTAGTAAAAATGGAGAGTTAATAAAAACAGTACTGAATTTACACTTAGCTAATGAAATGTAAAGCTGCACATAAATTAAATCCGCAAATACTCATATTAAATAAAAGATTTTATTGATTCTCTGCTTGTCTGAAAATTGTGGTCATGTAATCACAATCAGGAGATTTATCCTTGAGTGTTTTTGAGTCATTTATTATCTGAGGTTAACTGTATTCAGTGAGAGTCACAGAAAAGAGATGGGTGCTTAAACCAGGAAGCTGCAAGCAATAGAAACGTAGCTTCCTGGGATAATTCTTATTTTTATTTTGTTAACATATGTGAAAGTTTACTGTTGTATGCATGCTGAACCATGCCTTACATTTGTAAGAAAAGTATTGAGTCATATCACTACATACTAGGGAATCCATTATTTCTTTGAATCACTGCAGAGGCGACTTCAGAGATTTTTATTTCGACAAATGCAGTTATCAGCATTACCAGAACTTTACCAAATGGCAAAGTTCACGGCGCACCTAGAATTGCAAGTAGGGAGGCTACCCACATCTTAAGAGACCATCCTGGGGACTTAGGATCAAAGGGCATCTGGTTTGGCCACAAGGGTGTATGCATTTTGTATTCTACTCTGAGCAAACAAATCTGCTTGGGAGCTGAATGGCTGGTTTGTCTAGCGATAAAACTTCCAGTAGGGGCTGGATTGCATCCAGATGTTTGCAATCAAAAGTATGTCCACTAGAAAAAACGTTAAGTCTTTAAGATAGTAAATCTCAACCATGCCTTAAGTATTAAGCAGAAGCTCTTATAACACCAGTACCAGGGCACTCTGCCAGAAAAATTTAATCAGAAGCTCTGGTTGTGGGTGTCGATTGAAAAAATTGCACAACCTAAAAGTTGAGAATTATGTTTTATATGGCTGACAAAACTGAGGACTTAAACTCAGAAGACTGAGGGATGGCTCCAAAGAGGTAGAGGAGGAGCCAGGACGTACAGGATTTCTGCAACAAAACCAGGTAGTCAGGACATCAAACGTTTACTGTTAATTAAAGAAAACCAGACATCTCAACGTAGTGAATTAAGTGCTTTCCTCTCTATGGGAAGATGCAAGAGTCTGGGCTCATTGAATTCATTCCTTTGATCTGCACCTTAGCCATCTAGGGCCAGTGTCCTGCTTTTGTCCATCCTGAATCCCCTCAGGGTGCACAGTTGGGGGTGGCTGCAGTGGCTGCTGGCTTGATGGCTGGCTGCCTGCAACATCCTTTGTTTACTGATATGGCAGGGGATATTTTTCATACACGCGGGATTCAGGATTTGGTAATTTTTTAACTCCTCAGGTGATTAAAATGTGTAGCCAGGGATGAGAAATGCTGCTCTAAATTCTTATACAGTTGTTATTTAGAGAATGATTAGCAAGTCTAATATTCATCCAAGGCACTTGGAGAATGATTAAATCCACCCATAGACAATTGAAACAGGTAATACATAATTAAAATTGGTTCTAATCAAACTTGAGAGTTTGTGAGAAAAATAATTCAATTTTATTTTTCTCAAATCCAAGGTTGCATGTAGCATAGGTCTTGAGAGAAAGAATATGCTAACAATAATGTAGCTTAAACTTAAGAACTAATTGTGTTTTAGGCATTTGTCTAAGTGCTTATTGTAGATTAACTCATTTAATTCTCTGACAATCTTATGGGGTAAATTCTGTTAATTATCCTCATTATTCAAGTGGAAAAAAGGCAAAGAAGGGTTGGATTAGGCATCAAGTTCTGGCTTCTGTACCTACTAGTTGTGTGGTGGTCTTAAACAAGTTGCTGTACTTCTAAGCCTCGGTTTTCCTATCTATAAAATGGGGCTAATATTATCCAATCATTGGTTTAGAGATTAAATGAGAGTATATGTCAAATAGCAGCACAATTCAGGTATGTGTAAAATAACTAGCAAATGAGAAATGGCAACTATTTGCTATTATGTTATAATTTTTTAAACTGGGCCTTATATAAATGGAAATATTATCCAGATTTCAGTTGATTCCATATGCCTAATCCATTGATTTGAGGAAAAAATATACCATCCTTACTTTCCAAGAGTTTGAGAAGATTACAGAAATGCTGTTACTATTAACTCATACCTCCACATTGCCAGTGTCTTGCCTATGGTCTGGGTTTTACACTGTACCCAGTAATCTTTAACAGAACAAACCAGCTTGTATTACAGAGAGCTTTCAGTCTCTACTTTATGGCTTTCCATTACTTTTAAATTAGAAGCCAAACTGCTTAATTTTGTTACCAGGTCCCAAAAGGCTTCCTTGCCTTCTCTTCTGTTCAGGGAGACTGCGCTATTTTTCAGATTTTTAAAGGCCCTTTGTTTGTTACTATCCCAGGACTTCTTTCTGAAATGTTCTTTCTCTGGCACTGGTCCGCTCAGCTCCTTTGTGTCCATTAGATCTCAGCTGAAGGTGGTTCTCAGGGAGGCTGTCCCAACTCCCTCCCTTTCTCTCTCGCCACCCTTTGGCACATGTAGTCATAAAACGCTGGTCCTTTCCTTCAAAGTACTTGTCTCTGATTCTAGTTAATCATTTAATCATGTTAGTGTCGATCTCTTTACTGTAAAGATGAGTATAAAGTTCTCTTTCCCCTTACTCAATGGGGGCAGGGATTGCATTTGCATTTCTCATCTTAAATCCCAGTGCTCGGTACTCCTGAAAATTTTGTAAGACGTAAATCAGACCATGAAACGTACTCTTCTGCTTAGAATACTCTCAGGCCTGTCAATGACACTTGGAATAAAATCCAAACTCCATTAAGCAGCTAAAAAGATGGACTGATCCTATGTCTTTACTGACAGCTGTTTCTTTCCTTCTTCTCCCTTATAATGTCCTTAAAAATGCCAAATCCATTCCTCACATGGGAGAGTTTGCATAGTATCCTTCCTCCTGGAATATTTCTCATCAGATCTTCACACAGTTTTTCCCTCCTTATATAGTAAGGCTCAACATAAATTTTATCTAGTCAAAGAAATCGGTTCATACCTCTTATTCTCCCCCACGTATTTTCCAATCAGTTCAATATGAATTTTTTTAGAAATCTTTTTTTTTAAATTTATATTTTTGTTTCCCAGAAGTTTCCTGTAAGCTCCCTGAGAGCAGGCTGCCTTGTCCATAGCTGTATCTTCTGATTCTAGAAGAGACCCAATCACATTGTAGGTCATCTGTAAATATTTATACATTTAAGAAGGAATGAATTATAAAACTACATTTAAAAGACATTACTACGAGGATTAGCCTCTCTTCTAAGACTTACTCTTTTTGTATAGGTAGGTGCCATTTGTCAGAATTCCGGAATTACCATTTTTTTGAAGGGTGATTTGGTCCTGGATATGTCGGCGTAATGCCTCTATTGTGGGCTTTCTACCCAATGCCGTATCTCATTATGCCATTCCAGAATCTTTATGTATGTGACTCTATTGATTTTTTTTCACTTTTTTAGGTTTCAATCATATTTTCACCTGAATTTTGAAGAGTAAATGTAAGGATGAAGACCAACTCTATACTAGCCCAAATCCTCAAAATAGAAGTGGATATGAAACCACAGACATTTTATTGAAAAACTGCTGAATGATAAAAACAAACCTTAAGCTACGTTGAAACAAGATTTCTGAGCAAAAATTGTAGTTTATAGATAACTGGGATAATTCTAAAAAAGTTGATATTTTCACTTTTCTGTGCAGTTATAAATAATTTCACTTGTTCATATTTCAGCATCTCCAGGACATATTGGCTACCCTACTCCCCATACTGACAATTCTGAAACCCAGGATGAAAATCCTGTCCCCCAGAATGACTATCCTAAAACCAAGGCTGAAAATCCTTGCTCTAAGGCTGGCAATTCCAAAACCCAGGCTGAATATCCTGGCCCCAAGGCTGGCTACACTGGCACCCAGACTGACTACCTAGTCCTACCAGCTGGCTATTCAGGGTCTTGCCCAGTTGGCTCTCCCATCCAATACCAGCCAGTGCCTCTTCGGCCAGGTGTGCCTGCAGGACTGCCCTGGATTCCAGCACTACCACCTTCACCAGACTGTCCACCAGGATTGGAATATTTAAACCAGGTAACTTCAAATACATAAAAGACTCATAAAATATAAAACTGTGCTTCCAGTTTACTTAATGAGACTAACAATTGACTAATTCACAAAAGTCTGAATGGTAAAACAACATTTTTTGCTAACAAATTACTCTATTTCTTCTAGGTAAGGTTTACTTTTACAGTAAAAGACACATGTCTTAGGAAATTGTGTTTTCTATCATCTTGAATATAATCTGCAATAATACCAATAGCAAACCTTTATTAAGCACTATTTTCCAGGCTTTGTTCCTAAGCAGAATATATGTGTTAACTCAGTTAATCCTTTAGAAACTCTGTGATGTGTAGTTGTTATAATTATCATCGTTTTACAGAAGAGAAACTGAGGCCTAGTGAGATTACATAATTTGCTCAGCATCAAAATGCAGAGGAAGTGGGAATGGCTTTTTACTTCTGGAACCTTGGTTCTGGATCCTGTGCCCTTTAATCCCAACACTGAATAATTTCCTAGGAGTTAGAAACAAACATCAAATAAAACTGTTCAATTTCAACAAGTGGTACCAAAATGGAGTAATGTTTTGTGTAGAATATGGCTCAACATCTTATTATACTTAATAAAATTACATTTTATGTTGCTTTTATTCTTTTGAAGACTCAGTTTTATAAACGCAACCATAAGGTCAAAAAAAGTCCTGGATTTTAAGGTGCTACATGATAGCTTATCTCAGCAAAGTGAGTTTTTACATTTCTTTGATGTTAGAAATCTCATAGGTAAAGTAAGACTATGAAGTCCTATGTGTTAAAACGATACAAAAATAAATATTCCCATGCTATCCAACCACTTTTCAAAAACTGAGCTGTGTCCCTTGCACTCTCTACACTAATTTAATATCCCAAAATGCACCTGGGCATTATAATTTTCAAGAAGTTTATCAGTTCACATATTCTCCAAGAAATACCCTAAATAGATTTTCTTTAAAAAAAATCAAGGACTTACAAAATATGTAGGGAAAATTATTGCTTACTACAAATGATGATATCAAGTACATGAAAAAGAAAAATTTTGAGATTTATAGTAAAAAATGCCTTTAAATGGATAAATTTTTAAAAATATTTCCTAAACCCCTTCTAGAAAGAACAGTGTGTTCTTATTCTTAAAGGGGTTTTAGTGTAAGTCAATTTTATTTCACTTGAATTTGCCCACAGGAATAGTGAACATATTCAATATGTATTTTTTCATTTATAAATACATTAAATTTCCTTTTACACCAAAGATATAAACTATGATTTAATATTGACAATATTGATAATTACTTATATGCATTCTTGAAAACATAAAAATGTATCTTAATTTGGTTGGCTTTAAAAAACATGATATATGCTTATAGCTCAATCTTTTGTTTGCTCTAATAGATAGATCAGATTCAGATTCATCAGCAAATTGAACTTACAGAAGGTATGTATTCATTGTATTCATTCTATTTCTAGAAAGAGGGGATGTTTATATACATAAAGGCACATCACCAACCACCAATATAACACTTTCAGTGATGTCGGAGAGTTAAACCTGGCTATTTACAAATGTCTGTCTTTGTGATAATGAATTGATGAGGATTATCAGTAGCTCATTTCTGGAAATTAGGAGTCGAGTGGTAAAATACTATTACTCTAGTAACTGTCTTCAAGTTAAAAACCCCAACTCAGAAGGAAAACAATCAAATTTACTTTTGTTCCCTTTTTTCTCTAGAAATCACTTCAGGGAATCTATCACATTACCTGATTTCTATACTTCAGCTATTTTCTCCCAGTTTGTGATAACCTTGAGATTGGCACAGAGCCACAGGCAATAGTTCATGTTAACTTAGTACCACGTACTTACAGTTACCTTAGTATGTTTCCAAAGAGAGTCAACTTACTGCATTTGGATGGGTGCCCATCTCCCACTTCTGAACATACAATGCTGAGCATTCTACCTCACCTCCATTTCCTCTCCCTCCCTCTTCACACGTGTGCATTGTGCGTAAGCCCTGTCATAACCTTCCTCACACAGTGCAGAATGATAAGCCATGGCTATGGTTTACAAAACAAAATCTCAAGCCAGTTTATTTAGTGTCATCTTATAAGGAGCATAAACAGAGCAATCATCCTGTATTCTCCTCCACACTTGAACACACGAACAAGGAGACATGTTCTGCATACACTTAGCACAGCTCCGGCCCTCTGCAGCTTCGCACCAGCCCTCACAGCAGAGTCTCCGTTTCTGACATGGGCCTATGCAATTAGGAATATACAGGTTATTTTCTTGTCCATGCCTCACATAAATCATCTTAATTTCTCTGTAGCTTAATTTCCCCTCCTCTTTCTCTCTCTTTCCCTTTTTTCTCTGACTAGATCATCTCTAAACCCCTTTCCTTCTTCCTCCTTATGTGACATGAAGTATCATCTAAAGTAATATCTGAAAAATTTTTGAATCTAATCTATATTTTTAACATTATGTTGATTATGATTTTATCTTCTACATTTTCAGTCATAATACGTATTGAAACAAATAACAAATATGAAATTAAGAACAGCCTTGGACAGAGGATTTACTTTGCAGCAGAGGATACTGATTGCTGTACCCGATATTTTTGTGGGGCTTTTAGGCCTTTTACCATGAGGATCCTTGACCTTATAGGCCGAGAGGTCATAACTCTGGAGAGACCACTAAGGATTAACTGGCTTTGTTTCCCCTGCTGCCTGCAGGAGGTCGGTGAGTGGTTACCAGGGTACTTTGCAAAGTAGTTCTGTAAGAATTTTACCCTCTTGTTGAATTTATATAATCAAACTGAGATCTAAAGGAAAAGTGGTCCACAAGCTATTGGTTTATACCTGAGAGTAAACTGTACAGGAAGGAAGGCAGGTGGAAAAGAGTGAGCACTTAGCCCCCTGTCCCTGAGTAGGGCACCTCCTGGGGGTGAGATCAGAGATCTCAGAGACCAGACTCCTCGATCTTCAGGGAGAGCTAAGCAGGTAGGGCACCTCGGTCAAGTCCCTCTCCCAAAATGACCATGAGGGCCTGGCCAAAGCCAGAGGAGGGCACCATGGAGATACCCTCGAATGCCATCCCAGAGGCAAGTGGACAGGAGAATGAGGAAAAGGACAGATGTGTTCATCTCACAATTTTAGCCAACCTACAAGGAGCAAACCTAGGAGAAGGCCCCCTGAGAAATCTCAACTCCTGTGTTTTTCAGTTCTCCATTGGAAAAAAGTAACATATTTGAGTCCCTGTAATAGGGATATGCTAGTTGTGAGGACCTTCAGCTCTATGAGGTCCA
Organism: Camelus bactrianus; assembly: GCF_048773025.1. Classification (NCBI taxonomy): domain Eukaryota; kingdom Metazoa; phylum Chordata; class Mammalia; order Artiodactyla; family Camelidae; genus Camelus; species Camelus bactrianus. The sequence goes on from NC_133539.1 coordinate 100,280,836, forward strand.
GCGGTCTCTTTCATGTTACTTGACAGCCTGGCAGAGAACATGGATCTCAGGAAGACGCCAGGCAGAGTGTTTACAGGACATTGGCCTCTGCCTAGATCCCACGGGCCTGAGCCCAGCCCTGCCTGTCACTCAGCCATCCATACAGGCAGCTGTGAGGGCAGGACAGACATGCAAGCACATAGATATCTGACGTCTAATACTGTACTTATTTTGAAAGGAAAATTGACCTTATTCATACCGAATTGTTTTGTTTTCCATGTCGTTTAGTTTAGATAGAATAATATTCATAAGAATAAGTGAGGAAAAACTAAGCGTTTGACAGAATATTCTCTAAAATTTATAGAGCATATTAGCATACATTATATTATTGATCTCAATAAACAGTCCTAGGAGGTCCTTAGTTAGGATAAGCATACTGGGATGGTCTCAAAGTGGCCCAACGATATAGCAGAACCAACACTCCAGGCTCCATTTCTTTCCATCACAGCACCACTGCCACTCATATTTGAAAACTGCCCCAGTGATCAGAGCTCTGTCCGTACATGTAAACCACCGTTTTTAAAGGAGTTTAAGAAAAGAGCTTTTAATTATTTAGATATTTTTCATGTAAGTATGAAAATTTAAAAAATATGAGGCCAGTGGAGCAGTGCTTCAGTGTAGAGACTGTGCACGTAGCTTCCCCAAGTTTGTGTCTCATCTCTCCCACTGTGCTGCTGGGGAATCTGATACAAGTTAATTAACCTCTCTGTTCCTCCGTTATTTCCTCTATAAATAGGAATAACAGAGCCAACCTGCTAAGGATGTAGTGTGAATTAAGTGGTGCGTAAAACAATATCTTGCCCTTAGAAAGTGGGCAAAGGACCAGAATAGACATGATTTGAAAGAAGACATACAAATGGCCAACAGATATATGAAAAGCTACTCAACATTATTAATCATCAGAAAAATGCAAATCAAAACCACAATGATGTACCACATCACACCTGTTAGAATGGATCTTTTTAAAAGACAAAAAATGTATGTTGCAAGGATGTAGAGTAAAGGGAACCTTTATACACTCTTGTAGGAATGTAAATTTGTACAGCCACTTTAGAAAACAGTAGAATTTCCTCAGATAACTGAAAGAGAACAGTTATATGATCCAGCAATACTAATTCTGTTACATACCCAATGGAAGTCAAATCAGGCTTTCAAAGGTATTTCCATTCCATGTTAACTGCAGCTTTACTCACAATAGTGAAGATATGGAGAAAACCTAAGTGTTTGTTGACAGATGAAGGGATAAAGAATATATATATATATATATATATATATATATATATATATATATATATATATATATATATATCTCACATTTATATTTATATATATCACATTTATATTTATATATACATTTATATATATATTCAGCAAAAAAAGGGAAGGAAATTCTGCCATTGTGACAATATGCATGTACCTGGAGGGTGTTATGCCATGTGAAATAGACAGAGAAATACAATATACTATGGTATCATTTAAATGTGAAATCTGAAAAAAAACTAACTCATAAAAACAGAGATTAGAATGGTGGTTGCAAGGGATGGAGGGGTGGGAGAAATGGGGAGATTCTGGTCATCAGTACAAACTTTCAGTTATAAAATAAATAATTTCTGGGGACCTGATGTATATTACGATGACTAGTTAATACTACAGTTGATGCTTGAACAACTTGGGTTTGAACTTCATGAGTCCACTTACACGTGGCTCTGTCAGTAAATACACGCGGCAGCACTACAGTACTACACAATCTCTGGTTGGCTGAATCCGCAGATGCAGAACCTTGGATATGGAGGGCCAGCTGTAAAGGCTGATTTTTGAGTGTGCGGTGGGGGCGGGTTATGGGGACGGCCAGAGAGGAGTCAGTGCCCCTAACCCCTGCATTGTTCAAGGGTCATCTGTATGCTCTACACTTGAAATTTGCTGAGAGTAGACTTCAAATATTCACATCAAAAAAAAGAAGTGACTCTTTCAGATGATGGATGTGCTAATTTGATTGTGGTATCATTTCAAAATGTACATGTGTATCAAATCGTCACACAGTACACTTGAAATATATTATAATTTATTTGTTAATTATACTTCAGTAGACCTGGAAAAAAAGAACATGCCAATTTCAAAAAGTATACAGTAAATGAGAGTTCTTATTAGATACATGATAATGAAGATGATGATGATAATGATATATTACATTTATTCTTTTGCTTTTATAGATAGAAATCCACGCTCCTCCTGGGATACCAATAGGTTATGTTACTCAGATCAGGCACCTATTTCTGCCAAAGTTTAGAATTCAAAATGAGAAGAGAAAGGATATACTAAGAATTACTGGTCCATGTTTCATGTGCAGCTTTTGTGGAGATGTTGATTTTGAGGTAAGAGATGTGATAGCTTTTGTAAGATTGGCTCTCCTAAAATAAGGATATTATAATTTTGTAAGATGTTACAAATACATTAAAATACATATTTGTATAATGATCTCAAAAGGAAGGTAATGTGCTCATATATTTAACTTTCACTAGAGATGTGGTTTTTGCTCGTATTAAACATCAGTGTTAATCCTTCTAAATGTGAAAAAAGAAAAAAGTGTTATAGTCAAATAAATATAAGCAAAACGTCTAACATTTAAACATGGTGTTTTCTGTATGTACTGTGTATTTTATCTATTTCAATTAGAACACTAATATTGTCTTCCATGTCTGATTGCCAAAGCATATGGTCCTTCCTTAGTCTGAAATACAGGCTGCCAGTGATCTAGGCCCTCTATAGAAGCTCTAACATCTTTGAGTTCCTACAGAAAGCTCACTTATGCAAAGAGAATTTTAACAAAGATAATGTAAGATGCACTACCATTTGTGCTTCTTTATGGCATCTCTTTTATCTCTGTATTAAATTGATCTCTATAAACCACAATCTATCAGTATATTTATTACATAGAGGAGTTTCATCACAGCAGTTTTCCAACAGATGGGGCCTAACCCATAACCCAAAGTGTTTAGTCACAAATGTTTAAAGGTTGAGACATTTTATTGCTTCATCTTGGTATCATGATTCTCTTGGAAAATCATAAAATCTGTTAAACTGGACACTCATTTTCACAGATGGGGCAAAAATCTAAAACTGAGCAGGGACGCCCCCTTATGATAAGCCATGAGAACTCTGCCACTGTCCCCTGACTTCCTAAGGTTTCCCACTACCCAGCATCTTTCTTTCACGTTATCTGCCTGGATTCCCTAGTCATATAGGGTTTTAGAGTTTGGCTATATGAAGATGAGTCACTCCCCTTATAGATTTCAGAGATGGGTAATTCTAGGAAATATATATATAATGTAGAGAGATTTTATAAAGCTGTTTTATAGGAATATATATAATATGTGTGTAATAGGTTCATATAAGAAATTTGTATAAAAGTATATAAACAATAATACTTCTCCATGTAGAAGATGGCATATCTAACAAGACTTCAGAAGAATGGAAAGATAATTATTCATTTAGGGAATAATATTAACAGAGGTTTAGATAGCATATATTCTGTTTGGGTAAAGTTGGTGAAAACACTGGAAAAGTGTTGTGAAACTCTAATATTTAATGCTAAGGAATTTAGATTTTATCCAGCAACCTTTATCAATGGATGCTTTAATTCATATATAGTGAGTTAACTTCTCATCTGTACTTCTAGAATGATGCTAACTAAGCACCATCTTTCAGAGAATGAGAAATAGTCATTTAAATCAACTTCTGATGGAAAGTTGGACACCTTAAAGTAGGATTTATCAGTATGGGGGTTAACTGTGGAACATGTACTCCATCACGATGTCAATGGTCATGGAAACTTGGAGTAGAAAAGAGAACACCCTGAATATGAAGGAGGAGGTGCCATTCTAAAGGAGAAAATAATTTGGAGATATTTTGTAAGTGCACTGAGTGGAACTGATTCATGGATTTGACGAGTGTTGAAGATGGAAGAAAATTTGAAGATGATTCTGATGTCTGACATTTAGGAAACTGAATGAATAATGATGTAATTGGCCAAAATAAGAGTATTGGAGGAGAAACAGTTGATCTATGGGAAGCTAATGATTTGTATTTGAGTAATGTTGGATTTTAGGTATGTAGAGGAAAAGATTGAGGAGTTTTCAGCATACAGATGGTAGTTAAAGCCATGAGTGAGTAGAAGAATATATATAGTTATATATATATACATAGTTAGGTATGTTTATGTTCATAACTTCTGATTCTTTAGTCTTAAGTATGAAAGTCCTCCCCAAACCTTATATTTTATCTACTATTTTTTAATCTTCTTATATTTAAATCTTTAACTCACTAGGAAATGTATTAGTACAAGATAGGAGCAAACTTTATTTTCTTTCAACAGCTAGACAGTGTGTCATCAGAATTTATTAAGTAAACTATTCACTCCTTGCTGAATTAAAATACTATCCTTACCATACATTGAATTCCCACAAGTAACAGAATCTGTTTCTAGACTCTCTCCTCCGTTGCACTGACCTAACAATCTGCTTTCACAACAGTGCCTTATGATATGAGTATGGTGACTTAATGATATGTCATCCATCAAGTCAGAGCAAAATGATCACTCAGTATTCTTCATTTATCATATTTTATTGCTATTGTCTAATGTTTCCTTTCACATGGATATTAAGGTCATTTTGTTTAATTTTTTAGAAGGTAGACTCTAAGTATTGTGTGAAATCTATTTATCATTTTTTTTTTGAAATTAACATATTTATGGTGCTAAACCTGATCCATCCAAGAAGTTTTATGTCTTTCATTCATATCTTATTTTGTATTCTTTGTAAGACCACATAGGTTTCTTCATATAAAACCTCTACTTTTTTTGTTGTTTATTTGTAATTTATACCATTATCACTGTTAAAAGGTAATATTTATATTTTGAGGTGCTTATTATAAATAGTGAGAAAAGCTATTTTTCTTTACCTTTAATTCAGTCATATGACTGTATTTTAATATTAAATGTAGGTGTTTCAGCTTTATTTACTTAGTTTTGTTAGGTATAAAATCACAGTGCAAATGAGATTATGATAGTTCATATGCTGTTTATATACCAGTGGGCTCATTTTTTTCCAGCCTAACTACAGATCAAAAATAATAATAATGATGATGACAATAGAGGGAATAGCTACCAATTTGATCATTTCAGTTGAAATAGTAGCAAATATTATAATATAGGAAGATATTGCTACTGTGTTTCATACCATTTTTCTATTCCTATGTTACCTAGCACAGAAATCAGCAAACCTTTTTTTTTTTTTTGGAGAGAGCCATATAGAATGTATTTAAGGTTTTGTGGTCCATAGAGTCATCGTGGCAACAGTTCTACCATTATAGCATGAAAGTAGTCAAAGACAATACATAAATGAATGGATATATTTGTGTGCTAATAAATCTTTATTTAAAAAAAAAAAGAAGCTGACAGATCGGGTCATTGATCATTATTTCCTGACTCTTAAGTAATAATTTTATTAAAAATTGATACTTAACTTTTTAAAAGTCAGAGCATCGTAATGGTCAGGGGTACAGACTCTGGAGCCAGAATGCCTTGGTTTGAAACCCACCTCCATGATTTCTTATCTGTGCAATGTAGACAAATTAGCTAACCTTTCTTTGCTTTAATTTTCTCATATAAACATTGTATACAGTAAAACTACGTATTATGCAAGGCTATGAGCATTAAATTATCTAACAATTGTAAAACTTTTGTATGCCATGAATATACTAAATGTTATATATTGTATTAGTTAAAAAATGTTTTCAGCAGCATTAATATGATGATTTGTTTATAATTTATCTTTTTTTAGTATTTTATCCTTTATTACAGTATATTCTTTTGATACTTACCTAGGTTGCTAGTGTTCTATTTGGATTTTTTTTATTTATCTTTACATTGTAGGTAAAATTATAGTTTTCCTTTTAGAATGTATTTATCAAATATTGGTATTAAATTTTTAGATTTATCAATTTAATTCAAATATACCACAATTCTATTTTTTATCCACATGTCTGATACAAAATGTATGTTTTTTTTTTTTTTCTCTATGAAACAGTTCTCCAGTTCTCCAGACACCAACTGGGTGTGCAACTCAATTAAATTCTGACACTAACTAATTGGAGTTGATGCAGACCCCAAAGCTTAAGGGCTCAGTCTCACTAGACTACGCCCACTTCAGATGCTAATTACAAGTCCCAACCTCCTGCACTTCTGACCTACTGGCTATAAATTAGGGATGCCAATGACCCCCTCCTTAGGCTCAGTAATTTGCTAGGATAATCACAGAACTCAGAACACACTTTACTCATGTTTATAGGTTTTTATAAAGGATATTATAAGATACAGATGAAGAGGAAGTTAAAGAATTACATAGGGACGGTCTGGAAGGGCCCTGAGTACAGGAGCTTCTGTCACCATGGAGTTGTGCTATACCACCCTCCCAGCACATGGATATGTTCACCAACCTGGATGGTCTCCAAACACTGTTGTTTAGAGTATTTATGGAAGTTTTATTACATATGCATGATTTATTATATCACTGGCCACTGGAGATTAAGTCAGTCTCTAGCCTCTGTCTCCTCCCCAGAGGTCAAGGGAAGGGCTCAGAGTGCCAAGTTTCTAATCATTGCTTGGACTTTCTGGTAACCAGCCCCCAAGCTGAAACTGTCAGGGGCCCACAGCCACCAGTCATCTCATTAGCCCACAAAACTTTTATCACTCAAGAGATTCCAAAAATGTTAGCATCTATGTGCCAGGAACCTGGGACAAAGACCACATATTGTGACAAAAGACTCTCTTACAATCCCTATTAATCAGAAAATTACAACAGTTTTAACAGATGTATGTCAGGAACCAGGGACGAAGACTAAATATGTATTTCTTCTTGTGTCACAAATACCAATAAATAATTTCCAGGTTGAATTAAGTTTATTACAAAAATTTTCTCCTTCAAAATTTAGCTAAAAAATACTTGGTCCTGATAACTTTTCAGTTTCGAATCATTATTCATATTTTTGATGCTTCTCATTAAAAATCACATTTTATATTTCTTGCATGAGTTTTAGTACAGTTTAAAAGTTCTTGCTTTAGGAATCAAAAAGGGGAACTGTTAATATCTATTAGTGAGATTATGGTGGCAGGTAAGTTATTGTCTGTATTTTAATTTTTAAAATATTCAAAAATTAAAAATAAAATTTAAAAAGATTTATTTACTAGCTACATAT